>NC_137327.1:65913912-66548912 GCF_965287045.1 Carcharhinus amblyrhynchos
GGGGGGAGGGGTGGGGGTGAGCGAGGGGGTGGGGGTGAGCGAGGAGGGGGGGTGGGGCGGGGTGGGGTGAGCGAGGAGGGGGGTGGGGGGGGGTGGGGTGAGCGAGGAGGGGGGTGGGGTGAGCGAGGAGGGGGGTGGGGGGGGGTGGGGTGAGCGAGGAGGGGGGTGGGGTGAGCGAGGAGGGGGGTGGGGGGGTGGGGTGAGCGAGGAGGGGGGTGGGGGGGGTGGGGTGAGCGAGGGGGGGGGTGGGGTGAGCGAGGGAGGGGGTGGGGGGAAGGGGGGGGGGGTGAGCGAGGAGGGGGGTGGGTGAGCGAGGAGGGGAGGTGGGGGGTGGGGTGAGCGAGGGGGGGGGGTGGGGTGAGCGAGGAGAGGGTGGGGGTGGGGTGAGCGAGGAGGGAGGTGGGGGGGGGGTGGGGTGAGCGAGGAGGAGGGGGTGGGGTGAGGAGGGGGGGGGGTGGGGTGAGCGAGGAGGGAGGTGGGGGGGGGTGGGGTGAGCGAGGAGGGAGTGGGGGGTGGGGTGAGCGAGGAGGGAGGTGGGGGGGTGGGTGAGCGAGGAGGGGGTAGGGGGGGTGGGGTGAGCGAGGAGGGGTGGGGGGGGGTGAGCGAGGAGGGGGTGGGGTGAGCGAGGGGGGGGTGGGGGGGGTGAGCGAGGAGGGGGTGGGGTGAGCGAGGGGAGGGGGTGGGGTGAGCGAGGGAGGGGGTGGGGTGAGCGAGGTGGGGGGTGGTGGGGTGAGCGAGGAGGGGTGGGGTGAGCGAGGAGGGGGGTGGGGAGGGGTGGGGTGAGCGAGGAGGGGGGTGGGGGGGGTGGGGTGAGCGAGGAGGGGGGTGGGGGGGGTGGGGTGAGCGAGGAGGGGGGTGGGGGGGTGGGGTGAGCGAGGGGGGGGTGGGGTGAGCGAGGAGGGGTGGGGTGAGCGAGGTGGGGGTGGTGGGGTGGGGGTGAGCGAGGAGGGGTGGGGGGAGGGGTGGGGTGAGCGAGGAGGGGGGTGGGGGGGGTGGGGTGAGCGAGGAGGGGGGTGGGGGGGGGTGGGGTGAGCGAGGTGGGGTGGGGTGAGCGAGGTGGGGTGAGCGAGGAGGGGGGTGATGGGGTTGAGCGAGGAGGGGGGGGTGAGCGAGGGGGGGGTGGGGTGAGCGAGGGGGGGTGTGGGGTGAGCGAGGAGGGGTGGGGTGAGCGAGGAGGGGGGTGGTGGGGTGGGGTGAGCGAGGAGGGGTGGGGTGAGCGAGGAGGGGTGGGGTGAGCGAGGAGGGGGGTGGGGAGGGGTGGGGTGAGCGGGAGGGGGGTGGGGAGGGGTGGGGTGAGCGAGGAGGGGGGTGGGGAGGGGTGGGGTGAGCGAGGAGGGGGGTGGGGGGGGGTGGGGGTGAGCGAGGAGGGGGGTGGGGGGGGGTGGGGTGAGCGAGGAGGGGGGTGGGGTGAGCGAGGAGGGGGGTGGGGGGTGGGGGGAGTGGGGTGAGCGAGGAGGGGGGTGGGGTGAGCGAGGAGGGGGGTGGGGGGGGTGGGGTGAGCGAGGAGGGGGGTGGGGTGAGCGAGGAGGGGGGTGGGGGGGTGGGGTGAGCGAGGGGGGGGGTGGGGTGAGCGAGGAGGGGGGTGGGGGGGGGGTGGGGTAAGCGAGGAGGGGGGTGGGGGGGGGGTGGGGTGAGCGAGGAGGGGGGTGGGGGGGGGGTGGGGTGAGCGAGGAGGGGGGTGGGGGGGGGTGGGGTGAGCGAGGTGGGGGGGGGGTGGGGTGAGCGAGGAGGGGGGTGGGGTGAGCGAGGAGGGGGGTGGGGGGGGTGGGGTGAGCGAGGAGGGGGGTGGGGGGGGTGGGGTGAGCGAGGGGGGGGGTGGGGGGGGGGGTGGGGTGAGCGAGGAGGGGGGTGGGGGGGTGGGGTGAGCGAGGAGGGGGGTGGGGGGGGGGTGGGGTGAGCGAGGAGGGGGGTGGGGGGGTGGGGTGAGCGAGGAGGGGGGTGGGGGGGGGTGGGGTGAGCGAGGAGGGGGGTGGGGGGGGGTGGGGTGAGCGAGGAGGGGGGTGGGGGAGGTGGGGTGAGCGAGGTGGGGGGGGGGTGGGGTGAGCGAGGAGGGGGGGGGTGGGGTGAGCGAGGAGGGGGGGGGTGGGGTGAGCGAGGAGGGGGGTGGGGGGGGGTGGGGGTGAGCGTGGAGGGGGGTGGGGGGGGGGTGGGGTGAGCGTGGGGGGGGGTGGGGGGGGGTGGGGTGAGCGAGGAGGGGGGTGGGGGGGGGTGGGGTGAGCGAGGAGGGGGGTGGGGGGGGGTGGGGTGAGCGAGGAGGGGGGTGGGGGGGGTGGGGGTGAGCGAGGAGGGGGGTGGGGGGGTGGGGTGAGCGAGGAGGGGGTGGGGGGTGGGGTGAGCGAGGAGGGGGGTGGGGGGGGTGGGGTGAGCGAGGAGGGGGGTGGGGGGGCGGGTGAGCGAGGGGGGGGTGGGGTGAGCGAGGCGGGGGGGTGGGGGGGGTGGGGTGAGCGAGGCGGGGGGTGGGGGGGGTGGGTGAGCGAGGAGGGGGGTGGGGGGGTGGGGTGAGCGAGGAGGGGGGTGGGGTGAGCGAGGAGGGGGGTGGGGGGGGTGGGGTGAGCGAGGAGGGGGGTGGGGGGGTGGGGTGAGCGAGGAGGGGTGGGGTGAGCGAGGAGGGGTGGGGTGAGCGAGGGGGGGTGGTGGGGTGGGGTGAGCGAGGGGGGGGGTGGTGGGGTGGGGTGAGCGGGGTGGTGTGGGGTGAGCGAGGGGGGGGTGGTGGGGTGGGGTGAGCGAGGGGGGGGTGGGGCGGTGGGGTGAGTGGGGGGGGTGGGGTGAGCGTGGAGGGGGTGGGGGGGTGAGCGAGGGGGTGGGCGAGTGGGGGTCGGGGGGGTGAGCGGGGGTGGTGAGCGAGGGGGTGAGGGTGGGGGGTGAGTGAGGGGAGGTAGGGGGAAGAGGGGGGTGAGTGGGGGGAGGGGGGAGTGGGAGTGAGGGGGGGAGAGGGGGGGGAAGAGGGGAGGGAAGGGGGGAGAGGAGAGGTGGGAAGAGGGAGGGGGAGTAGTGGGGGGAGGGGGGATTGATGTTGGGGGTAGTGAGGAGTGATGTGGGAGGGGGAAATGGGGAAGGGGAGGTGGGAGAGGTGGAGGGGGTTGGCAGGAGGAGAGAAAAGGGGAGAGAAGGAGGGACGTGGGGTGGGCTTGGAAGAGGGAGGAGGGAGGCTGGGGGGGTGCTGCGGTGGACTGCTCCACAAAATAAAGGTGCACAGTGTTACAAGTAATGTATTAGCGTGGATAGTGGATTGAATAACTAACAGAAAGCAAAGAGTAGATGTAAATGGGTATATTTCTGGTTCACAAGCAGTGACTAGTGGTGTGCCTTAGGGATTAGTGTTGGGACTGCAATTGTTTACGATTTTACATGAAAGCAAAGATTTCAAGTTGGGTCTATTGGGACCAATTTTGTGTGTCAAAATTGGCAGATGACACCAAGAAAGGTGCAAGAGCAAAGTGTGCAGAGGATGATTTCAGAGTTGAGAGACTGAATAGACTAGGCTGTACTCATTGGACTTCAGAAGAATGAGGGGAAATCTTACAGAAACATATAAGATTATGTAGGGAATAGGTAAGATTGAAGCAGGGAAGTTGTTTCCGCTGGCAGGTGAAACTAGAACTCGGGGGCATTGCCTCAAAATAAGGGGAAGCTGATTTAGGACTGAGTTGAGGAGGAACTTCTTCACACAAGGGCTTGTGAATCTGTGGCATTTCCTGCCCAGTGAAGCAGTTGAGGCTACCTCATTGAATGTTTTTAAGGATAGATAAATTTTTGAACAGTAAAGGAATTAAGGGTTTATAGTGAGCAGGCAAGTAAGTGGAGTTGAATCCACGAAAAGATGAGCCGTGATCTTATTGAATGGCAAAGCAGGCTCGAAGGGCCAAATGGCCTGCTCCTGCTCCTAGTTCTTATGTATTACTGATACTCGTATTTACTCTAGGGGTGCTTGATTGGGTTAGTGTAAAAAGAGCTTAACTCTGTATCTAACTACATGCTGTGCCTGTCCTGGAGGTATTTGATGGGGACTATGTTGAGGGAGTATTTGTTGGGAATATGTAGAGGCAGCTTTATCCTGTATCCAATTATGCTGTACCTGTTCTGGGGTGTTTGATGGGTTTGGTGAGTTTAACTCACTTTGTTATAATTGAATGAGAGAATTGAAATGGATATTCTCTCTGCAGTTGGACTGCACTGCCGTGATGGAATGCGCAGGGGTGTGCGGACCTCGGCACACTTGAGAATGGTCATTGAGGAGCAGCAGCCCAGGCGGCATCAGCAGAGTTCACGGACATACACAGTGGCTCAGGAATCCTATTCCAGGTATGGTCATTGCTGTGAAGCTGGTGCTGATAAGCAGTGCACCTACTTTTTTCTCCATGTCAACAGGAAGAGGGCTGACAGGACATCAATAAAAGCACCATCTCCACTAGATCAGATCACAAGAAGAAGTGACTGGTGTAACCTGCTCCTGACAGCTCATGTCACGGTTTAAATATGAGAAATGATGGAAATAATGATGCAACCCTGAAAGCTCAAAATAAATACTGATGTCCCTACTACATTTGAACTTTGCACATTGCTCAATTGTAAGTCACCCCACCATTGTGGGTTCACTCCACCCCACCCCTGTGAGTTCACCCCACCCCACCCCTGTGAGTTCACCCCACCCCACCCCTGTGAGTTCACCCCACCCCACCCCTGTGAGTTCACCCCACCCCACCCCTGTGAGTTCACCCCACCCCACCCCACCACTGTGAGTTCACCCCACCCCACCCCACCACTGTGAGTTCACCCCACCCCACCTCACCCCACCCCACCACTGTGAGTTCACCCCACCCCACCCCACCCCACCCCACTACTGTGAGTTCACCCCACCCCACCCCACCCCACCACTGTGAGTTCACCCCACCCCACCCCACCCCACCCCACCACTGTGAGTTCACCCCACCCCACCCCACCCCACCACTGTGAGTTCACCCCACCCACCCCACCACTGTGAGTTCACCCCACCCCACCCCACCACTGTGAGTTCACCCCACCCCACCCCACCCCACCACTGTGAGTTCACCCCACCCCACCCCACCCCACCACTGTGAGTTCACCCCACCCCACCCCACCCCACCACACCCCACCCCACCCCACCCCACCCCACCACTGTGAGTTCACCCCACCCCACCCCACCCCACCACTGAGTTCACCCCACCCCACCCCACCCCACCCCACCCCACCACTGTGAGTTCACCCCACCCCACCCCACCCCACCCCACCACTGTGAGTTCACCCCACCCCACCCCACCACTGTGAGTTCACCCCACCCCACCACACCACTGTGAGTTCACCCCACCCCACCACACCACTGTGAGTTCACCCCACCCCACCACACCACTGTGAGTTCACCCCACCACACCACTGTGAGTTCACCCCACCACACCACTGTGAGTTCACCCCATTCCCTCCCTCCCATCAAGAAGGATGAGTACAGCAGACACATGGAAATTATAGACCAGTTAGTCTGATGTCAGGAAAATTCTAGAGTCCATTATCAAGAACTTTATAGCAGAGCACTTGGAAAATTGTGTCAGGTTTGGACAGAGCTGGCATGGATTTACCAAATTGTCTTGACAAATCAACTCTAATTCTTCGAGGGTGTAATTCATGGAGTTGATAAGGGGGAGCCAGTGGATGTGGTTTATTTGGATTTTCAGAAGGCTTTCAACAAGCTTCCACGTAAGAGGTTAGCATGTAAAAACTTTGGCCACCTGTTGCAGAGAGGACCTTCTCATCTGTTCCAGGCATCGGGAAATGAAGCCTTTTGGCCTGACTGCCTATACCTCTTCTGCCTGTGCCTGGGTATTTCTGGAAAGGAAGCATGTGTTATCTACCATTACGCTTGAATCTTCAGCAACCTGTGGGTGACTGACAGCATCACTCCTGGGAATTTATTTTAATTTAAATTAATAAACAAAATCTTTATAAAGTAAGTTTATGTTACAGTGTGGTGATGCCGCACCTTACAAATGGACACTCAATTACTAATAAATAGGAACAGACTGAAACAGAGTTAAAAGCAAAAAACTATGGATTTTGGAAATCTGAAATAAAAACATGAAATGCTGGAAAAACTTAACAGGCCTGGCAGCATCTGTGGAGAGAGAAACAGAATTTTGAATCTGTCACTGAAGTAGTCTGAAGAAGTCGTAAGGACTTGAAATGTTAACTCTGTTTCTTGTTCCACAAGAGTCCCAACAGTGCAGAAGGAGGCCGTTTGTCCCATCAAATTTGCACTGCCTCTCCAAGTGAGCATCTTACGCAAGCCCATCTCCCTGCCCTAACCCCATATTTCCATGTATTGAACCTTGCTAATCCACCTAACCTACACAAACTTGGACACTAAGAAGCAGTTTAGTATGGCCACTCCATCGAACCCATGCAGACATGGGAGAACCCCCCTGCTTCAGGTCAGTACAGTACCTTTTGCTGCTTGTCTGAATTAAAATTCCCTACCATTCCAGGGATCATATCCTTCTATTCCCATCCTATTTGTGTATTTGTCCAGACGCCCCTTAAAACTCACTATCGTATTGGCTTCCATTACCTACTCTGGCAGCGAGTTCCAGGCACCCACCACCATCTGTGTAAAAAAAAACTTGCCTTGTACATCTCCTTTAAACCTTACCCCTTGCATGTTAAAGCTATGCCCCCTACTAATTGACTCTTCCACCCTGGGAAAAAGCTCCTGACTATCCACTCTGTCCCTACCCCTCATAAACTTGTTGACTTCTATCAGGTCACCCCTCAACCTCTGTCATTCCAGAGGTTGAGTTTCTCCAGTCCCTCCTCATACTAGGTACTAGCCCTCCATACTAGGCAACATCCTAGTAAATCTTTTCTATACCCTCTCCAAAGCCTTTACATTCTTCTGGTAGTGTGAACACGATATTCCAAGTGCGGCCTAACTAAGGTTTGATAAATTTGCACGATTTGCCAATTTTTTAGCTCAATGTCCCAGCTGATGAAGGCAAACATTCTTCTTGACTACCTTCTCCACCTATGTTGTCACTTCCAGTGACCTGTGAACCTGTACACCCAGATCCCTCTGCCTATCAATACTCTTAAGAGTTCTGCAATTTACTGTGTATTTCCCATCTGTATAAGATCTTCCAAATGCATTACCTCACATTTGTCCAGATTAAACTCCATCTGCCATCTCTCTGCCCAAGTCTTCAACCAATCAATATCAGATAGGAGACAGAGGGTGGTGGTGGATGGTAAATATTCATCATGGAGTGCAGTTACGAGTGGTGTGCCTCAGGGATCTGTTTTGGGGCCACTGTTGTTTGTAATTTTTATTAATGATCTGGATGAGGGTATAGTTGGGTGGATTAGTAAATTTGCTGATGACACCAAAGTTGGAGGTGTGGTAGATTGTGAGGAAGGGTGTCATAGTCTGCAGGGAGACTTAGATAGGTTGCAGAGCTGGGCCGAGAGGTGGCGGATGGAATTTAATGCGGAGAAGTGTGAGGTAATTCACTTTGGTAGGAGCAACAGATGTGTCGAGTATAGGGCTAACGGGAGGACTTTGAATAGTGTGGATGAACAGAGGGATCTAGGTGTGTGTGTACATAGATCCCTGAAAGTTGGGAATCAAGTAGATAAGGTTGTCAAGAAGGCGTACGGTGTCTTGGCGTTTATTGGTAGGGGGATTGAATTTAGGAGTCGCAGTGTAATGTTGCAACTGTACACTACTCTAGTGCGGCCGCACTTGGAGTACTGTGTGCAGTTCTGGTCCCCGCATTACAAGAAGGATGTGGAGGCGTTGGAGAGGGTGCAGAGGAGGTTTACTAGGATGTTGCCTGGTATGGTGGGGAGGTCCTATGAGGAGAGACTGAGGGATCTAGGGTTGTTTTCGTTGGGAAGAAGGCGGCTAAGAGGGGATCTTATTGAAACATATAAGATGATTAGAGGTTTAGATAGGGTGGATAGTGATAGCCTTTTTCCTCGGATGGAGAAAGCTAGCACGAGGGGGCATGACTTTAAATTAAGGGGGGGTAGCTACAGGACGGATGTCAGGGGTAGGTTCTTTACCCAGCGGGTGGTGAGGGATTGGAATGCCCTGCCTGCTGCAGTTGTAGATGCGTCTAGTTTGGGGGCGTTTAAGAGATCTCTGGATAGGTTTATGGACGAAAAGGGATTGGTATAGGCTAGTGGGTCATTGTTTTTGTAACTGGTCGGCGCAACATCGTGGGCCGAAGGGCCTGTTCTGCGCTGTAATGTTCTATGTTCTATGTTCTATGTTAATATCCTGTTGCATCCTCCATTGGTCCTCATTGCTATCTGCAATTCCAACAACCTTTGTGTCATCTGTAAACTTACTAATCAAACAAGTTAAGATTTCCACCAAATCATTTTATTACATATTACTAACAGCAAAGGTTCCCCCTTCCACTGTTACCCTCTTGTCTTCGATGACCAAGGCAGTTTTTATCCATTTTGCCAACTCATCTCTGATCCTGTGCAACTTCATATTCTGTACCAGTCTGTCAGAAGGGACCTTGTCAAAGGCCATACTGAAGTCCATGTAGACAACATCCACTGCTCTATCCTCATCAATCACCTCTCCAATCCTCTCCAATAATTTCCCTACCACCAACATAAGATTCACTGGCTTGTAATTACCTGGATTATCCTTGCTACTCTTCTTAAACAAAGGAACAACATTGGCTATTTTCCAATCCTCTCAGACCTCCCCTGCAGCCAGCAAGGATACAACGTGCAACATTGCACACATTCCCACCAATAAATATGTTTACTGAGCTATTTCTCTCAAGACCCCAGCAATTTCCTCCCTTACCTCTCTTAGTCTTCTGGAGTATGTCGCATGAGACCCTGGAGACTTGTCTACTTTAATGTTTTTCAAGACCCCCAGTACCACCACCTTTTTGATCTCAGTATGACCCTTACTGTCTTTCCCACCATCCTACGTCACATTGCTGCTCTGAATCAATGATTCACTACTCGCTGGTTTTCAGCTGGCAATGAAGTGACTCCTCTTTGTTGGGTTAATCAGATGTAATGGAAAAACTAGGTGCATTTGTCATTCTTCCATTTCTCTTTTTCCAGCAGTCATTCTGATCAGAATGGGCAGAAAGCAGAGGGATTCGAATCTGAGGAAGAGCTCAGACAGCAGCTCCTGTCCGCAGCCTTGGAATTTGTGCCCAGCTTTGGCTGGTCATTGGAAGCCATCGCAGAAGGAGCCAAGGTAGACAAATCTGCTCTTGTTGCAAATTATTGCAAACTGTTGAAACCCCAAATCTGCCTCACTGAAATTCCTGTTATTGCATACTTCTTCCATTTCAAATTCACTTTTACAGTGAAAACAACCTACATAAAGGAATCACTCTGTAATTATAATCTTGCCAAGGGTGACATTCAATCACTTCATGTTTTTCGTTACACTCTACACCTTTCTCATCAAACAATCCCAGGGCAACTGCAGCATGGGGTTAGATACAGAGTTAAGTTACACCATCCCCATGAAACAAACCCAGGACAGGTGCAGCATGGGGTTAGGTACGGAGTAATGCCACCTTCAAAGATGTACAGGTTAGGCTGATTGGCCCTAATGTCAGGGGATTAACAGTGGACTTGCGATAATAGGGCCTCGATGGGATTTTGGTTGGTGCGGACTTGAAGGGCCAAATGGCCGCCTCCTACACTGTAGGGACTCAATGATTGTCTATTCTGTCACCATCAACCACTCCCAGGACAAATACAGCATGGGATTAGATACAGAGTAAAGCTCTCTGTACACTGTCTACATCAAATACTACCCATCGCTGCACCCTCCTGGCCCTATCCCACCCCTCCCTGCCCCGCGGCCGTGGCCTCCCTGCCCCGCGCACCCCGACCTGCCCCGCGGCCGTGGCCTCCCTGCCCCGCGCACCCCTACCTGTCCTCCCCGTTCCACGCACCCCGACCTGTCCTCCCCGTTCCACGCACCCCGACCTGCCCTCCCCGTTCCACACATCCCTCATCAATTCCGTCCTCCCAGCCCCGACACCATGCCCTCCTCTACCCGCTCCCCCCCCCCCCCAATACACCTGGCTCCCTCCACTCCGAACCCAGTCCCCACCTCCACCCCCCGGCTGCCCCTCGTGCCCCGCTGCCCCTCGTGCCCCTGCCGAGACCTCTGTGGTCTCAGTGATGCTTTTTTTTTTGGCAGGATGATGGGAACAAGAATTGTGCTACAATGGAGTATAATCGTCGATGTGGCCTTTGTTTGTTATCAGGTACTGGATCTGTCACCAGCAGTTACTGGAATGTTCAGTCGTGGCCCGGGAGATTTAGTTCTTTACTTTGTGTGTCGGTGCAACAAGCAGCTCTCTGAGCAACTTGCTGAGCAACATCAAAAGGTCCAGATGGGCCAGCAGCAGTAAGTATTACATTGGAGAGGCAATGTCCTCACATACCATGCTTTTCTCATTCAAATCGATAGATAATCCAATGAGTTCAGACCCATCTTGGCAGTCTAGACCCACAGAGTCTGCTTTCTGCCCAAGAGCTCCACTGATGAATGCTTTGAGGAGAAAGCTCATCACCAGCAAAATCTGAGGATAAGAAGAATGGACAAATGTCCAGCCTGGCAGCAATTCACATAGCCCAAGATTGAATAGTTATGAATACCGGCCTATGTTCACCTTCAAACTGATAGCATTTTGAACATTTCCCAACCTCTCCTCCTCGCCCCGTTCTCCTCACCCCGTTCTCCTCGCCCCATCCTCTACTTTCAGGAAATGATGGGAGAATCAGGAAACCATATCTTTGACCCAACTCTTTATTGCTGTGCTCTGAAGTTTGTCCTATCTGTACACAGAGCCAAGAAGACTGATAAACTTGTCAAGGATGCAGTGGAAGCAAGGCTACGGATGGTGATCCCTTATATAGACACCTGGCCAAAGGTAAAGGCAGAGCAGGCAGACTTCACCTGTACATTCCAGTAAACCCAGGGATGAACTGTCTCGGGCCCGGTACATTTATAATCACACACTCCGGGGAACAATATATGGATAATGAAGTGGATTGAATTCACCATCGGAACCCACTGATCGGATTCAACTCCAATAGATTCCCTGGGAAAAGGATCAATTTAATTATTGTGAGCCTCTGTGTCCAACAAAGGATTAGGGATGCTCTGCTGGTCTTCACCAGAGTATAACAGTGAGGAGTAAAGGAGAGCATGCTAGGAGCAGAATCAGATATACTTAAAAATGAAGTGCCAACCTGGTGAAGCTCCAATACAGGAGTAAATACATGATGAAATGTGGAAACAATGCGTCACAGGCAAAGCTAAATGATACCAAATGAACAGATCAGATCAAAGCTCTTGTAGTCCAGCCACATCCAGTCGTGATGGTGGCAGATAATTGCTGAGGCATTTGAAACCATTTTCAGCCAGAAATGTTGAGTGGATGATCCATCTCGGCTCCCTCCAGAGGTGTCCAGTATCACAGATGATAGTCTTCAGCCAACTTGATTTACATTATATTAGGAAATGGCAGAGCACACTTGACACATCATCAGGCCTGAATATTACAAGGGTCCAGGACTGAAAACTTGAGTTCCAGAACATCTGTGGAATTAAGCTAGTACAGTACTGCTGTGATGGCTGGAAGCCAATCATTTCAACTCCATTGCACCTGTGCAGGAATCATATAGGTTTACAGCATGGAAACAGGCCCTTTGACCCAACTTGTCCATGCTGCCCCTTTTTTTTAACTCCTAAGCTAGTCCCAATTGTCTGCATTTGGTCCATATCCCTCTATACCCATCATACCCATGTAACTGTCTAAATGCTGTTAAGATAAAATTGTACCCAGCTCTACCAATGTATCTGTTAGGAATGGGTTAACAGACCTTCCAATTAAACCCTAATTTGATTAGAAGTCACTGATATATAAAGGGGTCAGAGGTAGCACTATTTTGTTGGTGGAGAATTATGTGTGAAATTGGATCAAAGAAATAAAGGTATGTTATGAATACATCTGATGAACTAGAACAGGTCATTTTTCCAAAAGGACAGCTGCCAAAGTTGGTACAAAAGTGACATACTTGCCTGAAGCATACAGTTAATGGAAGGATGCAGCTGTCATTAGTAGAGCAGGGAAGGCCACTGGAAAGTATAAACACTGGTTAAAAGTATAGAATACATCAAGACCTAAAATGGAGGGCACAGAAATGTGATGCCAGTTCAGATAGTAAGTCCAATAGAGAATGTGATCACGGGAAGATATTGAGAACTATTCCCACAGCAGGAGGGAAAGATCAAGCAGAATGCTACTAGGAGTAGAAGCCCACATGCTCGTGAGATTTTGGTAGCCTCCGATAAATTAGATGAAAAAATTATAAAAGATGCCAAACAGCAAAAATTGCATTGTTGGAGTGAATTTGGGATACACACAGAAGTACCAGATAGGGGACAGGAGCTCTCTCTCACAGATGGATTTGCATGGAACAGGTGCTTCTTGATGGAACTTATGAGGCTCCCGTTTTTGGGTGATCTTTGGCACCTGAAACTCTCAGTTTATAGTGACGCATCCTATGCCAATTTGTGTGATGGGTTTCAAGCGCAGGAGGTTTTATAAGAGTTCTTTTGGGGGCAAAATGGAAAATGTTGCCCCCTTGAGTGGGGAAACAAAGAAAATAAGGAGAGTGGTTAAAAACACATTGGCCTCTAAATTTTGTAGAGGCAATGGATATGGCCTTCTTCATATCCCAAATATTAACAGAAGTTAGGAGATTCGGGTAAAATAACCATTGAGTGTCACATTGACAATAAATCCCTGTGAGAAAATGTGCACGCCACAAAAAGTGTACATGAGAAAAGATTGAGGACCGACATAGCCAGTTTAAAGCAGATGCTGGACAAAGGGGAAATACTGAAAATTAAATGGGTCGATAATAGCTATCAGTTATCCGATTGTTTTACTAAGAGAGGGGCTAGAACATTAGAACATAATGTGTCGAGTATAGGGCTAACGGGAGGACTTTGAATAGTGTGGATGAACAGAGGGATCTAGGTGTGTGTGTATATAGATCCCTGAAAGTTGGGAATCAAGTAGATAAGGTTGTCAAGAAGGCGTACGGTGTCTTGGCGTTTATTGGTAGGGGGATTGAATTTAGGAGTCGCAGTGTAATGTTGCAACTGTACACTACTCTAGTGCGGCCGCACTTGGAGTACTGTGTGCAGTTCTGGTCCCCGCATTACACGAAGGATGTGGAGGCGTTGGAGAGGGTGCAGAGGAGGTTTACCAGGATGTTGCCTGGTATGGTGGGGAGGTCCTATGAGGAGAGACTGAGGGATCTAGGGTTGTTTTCGTTGGAAAGAAGGCGGCTAAGAGGGGATCTTATTGAAACATATAAGATGATTAGAGGTTTAGATAGGGTGGATAGTGATAGCCTTTTTCCTCGGATGGAGAAAGCTAGCACGAGGGGGCATGGCTTTAAATTAAGGGGGGGTAGCTACAGGACGGATGTCAGGGGTAGGTTCTTTACCCAGCGGGTGGTGAGGGATTGGAATGCCCTGCCTGCTGCAGTTGTAAATGCGTCTAGTTTGGGGGCGTTTAAGAGATCTCTGGATAGGTTTATGGACGAAAAGGGATTGGTATAGGCTAGTGGGTCATTGTTTTTGTAACTGGTCGGCGCAACATCGTGGGCCGAAGGGCCTGTTCTGCGCTGTAATGTTCTATGTTCTATAAGAAATAGGAGCAGGAGTAGGCCATCTAGCCCTTCGAGCCTGCCCCGCCATTCAATAAGATCATGGCTGATCTGAAGTGGCTCAGTTCCACTTTCCCGCTTTCTCCCCATAACCCTTAATCCCCTTGCCTACCAAAAACCTATCTACCCACATCTTAAATATATTTAGCGAGGTAGCCTCCACCACTTCAACGGGCAGAGAATTCCAGAGATTCACCACCCTTTGAGTGAAGAAGTTCCTCCTCAACTCTGTTCTAAACTGCCCCCCCCATATCTTGAGGCTGTGCCCTCTAGTCCTGCTGTCCTTTCTGAGCGGGAAGAACCTCTCCACCTCTACCCTATCCATCCCTTTCATCATCTTAAACGTCTCAATGAGATCTCCCCTCATCCTTCTAAACTCTAACGAGTACAAGCCCAGTCTATTCAGCCTCTCCTCATAGCTCAACCCCCTCAACTCTGGTATCAGCCTAGTAAACCTCCTCTGCACTCCCTCCAAGGCCAAAAGTTTCTCCAAGGCTAGTTCGGAGAAACTTTTGGACATTATTAATGAAGGGCATATCTTTCTGAATGTATGTTTTTTTTTGAAAGAGAAAGGGGAAATGGAGTGTTTTGTGTTTTTCTATGGAAAACCAATATTCAGCAAATTTTTTTTTCCCTGCAAGGGAGAGGGGAAACTGTTAGGAATGTGTTAACACACCTTCCAATTAAATCCTAATTTGATGTCAATTATTCAGTAGAACCCACTGATATTTTGTTGGTGGAGAATTGTGTGTGAAGTTAGACCCAAGAAATAAAGGTTTTTTTATGAAGAAGCAGAACTTGTGTCTCCTTAACTATGCAGCAACTGAGAGGCTCAAACAGTATCGGTCCCAATTAGATTGTGCTGCAGTCTCGGCCCCTTATTTTATGCTGGAGTATTAGCCCAGATTATATGCTCAGTTCTCTGCATTAGGGCTTGAAGGTTGTGCACAACCTTCTGACTGAGGAGGAGTTTGAGAGAGACGTGTACCACTCGCTGAGGCTATTAGACAACTGCCATTTGCACTAATGTATCTTGCACAGTGTGACTCTCAGTCAGAAACAGACTGTTTACTATCCTGACTTTGCAGGAATGCCCCTGCTTCCTCTCTGTGACCACCATGTGATTGTTATTGTAATACACGTGTAATACTGTACTGGTAATGCACTAAAGCAAATCTCACCCATTTCTGACAGGCCATGAGTATATTATTACTGCCACAAAACATTACTGAAAGCTTGAGGTATCTGACGAATATGGTGGATGAGGTCTGGTACTACGCAGGAGACAGGTCCACAGACGTGAGTACTACAAGTGGATTGTGTATTACAGGGGCTGAACTTGGGAGGGAGGCCAGACAAGGGGACGGGGGAGAGATTAAACTTAGAGAGCGAGGGGGTAAATCTGGGGAGTGTGTACAGCTTGGCATCTAACGCTGGTCTGGAGCTCAGGCTTACCGGCTGATGCTGGTCTGGAGCCTCACTCTTGTGTGAGGATATTCCACAATGGTGAATCTTTGAGCTAACTCTGGTCCTCATTCAAGTCAACTCTCATTCCTTCACTTCTGACTGGAAGCTGGGCTGATTTCCTGTCTGGTTGCCCAGTGGGACACAGTATGTGAGGAACAGTGAGTTTGCAAGCTGCGGTCATCCACAACTCAGCTAAGCATTAACTAGAGTGAGAGAGTAAACTATCTAGTGACAATAATAGTTCTTTGTTTCTTCCTGGGCAGTCTAACTGGTACACAAAGCGAGCCATTCTAGCAGGAATCTACAACAGTGCAGAGCTGGTGCTGCTACAGGATTCCTCTCCAGATTATGAAGACACTTGGAACTTTCTACAAAACCGTGTTATTGATGCTGTCAATGTGGCTAACTCTGTCAAACAGGTCAGTTTGACACTCAGTCCGCTTGAGTGACAAACACACCCAGGCAACCCCCCCACCCCCACAATGCATGCCCCCCAACCCCAACCCTGCACCCCCACCATGTAACCAGACCAAATGCAGCACACGGCCACCCCCCCACCCCCGGACACACCCACCACCATCGTCCCCTCACCCCGACACCGCTACACATGCCCCTCCCTGCCACACCCCCCGGCAGCCCCGTCTGCACCCTCATTCCCCAACACACCCATCCAGCCACCCCTTCTCATGCACCCACACCTCCCCACGTGCACCTTGTGCCCCAACCACGCCCAACAATGCCCACCTACGCACCCGCACCCTCCCTTCTCCCTTGAATCCCCGCCCGTGCGCCCATGTGCGATCACGCACCCACCCCACAACCCGCATCCCACCCCACAACCCGCTTCCTACCTGCCCTCACGCACGCAGTCGTTCCCCCTGCCCCTACGTGCGCCCCAGGCCCCCCGCCGCGCTACTGTGCCCCTCGCCATGGGCCCCCACCCTCCTGCCACGCTACCGCGTCCCTCGCCATGGGCCCCTGCCCCCACCCCCTCGTCATGCGCGCCCGCCCCCTCCCCCTGCCCTGCGCGCCTGTCCTCTGTCCCCTGCCCCGTGCGCCAGACACCAGACTCCCCCCCCCCCCCCCCCCCCACCACCCGCATGCACACACCACACACCCCTGGGGCACCACTCTCTGTGCACTTTCACTATTCCTCTCAGTTGCAAAGTTATCCCACAGCCTTGCTGGGCAGTTATGATCAGAATAATGCACACTGACATTGAAGGCATCACACATTCAGGACTATTCACAGTTCGCACTCATCACCTTCTTCCAGAGACACTCTGTCTGAACGCTCTCACTGTGGGTTTCTGGGCTCCCTCACTTTGGGGTCACTCACAAATCAGGTTTTCTTTTGCAGGTGAGATCAACAGGCAAAGCTCTTTTCCAAGGTTTCGTTGGAGCTGCAGTGACAGTAAGTGAATTATCCAAACAATCTGCCTGATTCATGCTGTTGTGTCCCAAGTGCCCGCTGTGGTACTGAGTCACACACACTGAGCTCGAGGGCTTCAGGCTAGATCCTGCACACGAGGAAAACCTGAGCTAGGATAAATCGGCTAGGATGAGAACCCTGTATCTAGCCAGCCACCAGTGTTAGAAAGCGTGTACGAGAGAAGTGCAGCATTGATGCCTGCTGCCGTTGATTTGCTGATTGACACTGGTCTCACACTTTGAGTGGCTACTTGGGCAATACTCTGAAGGCAATCTGGTGGTCTTTCCCAGACTCCACTCTAGTGGCAGACACAATCTTCAGGAGACTGCCTCCACGCAGTCCTCCTTGCATTCCCGGGCTAATGATTATTCCCTTTTTCTGCTTGAACAGCTGAAGAACCTGAGCGGCATTTCCATGAATCGATGAGCGGTCTTTGGATGACAAGACGAGCAGCAATTGGGACTGGCACCTTTGAATTCCTTTTTTAGCTGCTGTGTGTGTGTGTGTGTGTGTGTGTGTGTGTGTGTGTGTGTGTGTGTGTGTGTGTGTGTGTGTGTGCGCGCGCACGCGCTCGTGCGCCAAGGTGGGAATTCTGTTATATCTAGAGTGCTGTGTTAAAGAGTTAAAATAAAGAGCAATCCAATGAGAAAATAAATTATCCTGTAAAAATGCATTGCAGGATGATGGAGACTGAGGGTTCCGTTTATATTACCAACAGTTACACAGAAACTAGAAGTAGAGGCAGGCTATTCGGCCTTTCAACTCTGTTCCACGATTCATTTTGATCATGGTTCATCATTGAATTCAATTTCCTGATTCCCCCCTTCCTGTCATATCCCTTGATCCCTTTAGCCCTTAGAGCCAAATTTAATTTCTTCTTGAAATCAGATGTGTTGGCCTCAACTACATTCTGTGATAGTGAATTCCACAGATTCATCTTTCTCTGGGTGAAGAAATTTCTCCTCATCTCGCTTCTAAAAGTTTTGCTCCTTATCCTGGAACTATGACCCCTAGTTCTGGACTCCCCCACTATTGGGAAAATGCTTTTTGAATCTATCCTGTCTAATCCTTAGAATTATATAAGTTTCTATGAGATCCCCCTCACTCTTCTAAATTCTAGTGAAAATAACCCTGACCGACTTAGTCTTTCCTCATATAATAGACCTGCCACCCCAGGAATCAGTTTGGTAAACCTTCACTGTACTGCCTCTATAGCAAGGACATCCTTCCTCAGATAAGGACACCAAAACTCCAGATGTGGTCTCATCAACAGCCTATACAATTGTAGCAAAACATCTGTATCCCTATAATCAAATCCTCTCGCTATGAAGGCAAACATACCTTTGCCTTCTTTACTGCCTACTTTACCCCCATGGTTACTTTCAGCAACTGATGCACGAGGACACCAAGGTCTCACTGAGTATCCACCTCTCTCAATTTGCACCTATTCAAGTAATCTTATTCATGTAATAATCTTATTATTATTGCTACCAAAGTGGATAGCCTCACACTTATCCACGTTATAGGAAGGGTGGAGTCACAATGTTGGGGGTTTCTTACAGGCCTCCCAACAGCCAGCGGAAGATCGAGGAGCAGATATGTAGGCAGATTTTGGAAAGATGCAAAAATAACGGGGTTGTTGTGGCAAGTGATTTTAACTCTATATTGACAGGGACTCACTCCTAGGGGTTTGGATGGGACAGAATTTGTAAAGAGCATCCAGGAGAGTTTCTTGAAACAGTATCTAAATAGCCCAACTCGGGAAGGAGCCATAATAGACTGGTATTGGGAATGAACCCAGCCAGGTGATCAAAGTTTCAGTAGGAGAGCATTTCGGGAACAGTGATCACAATTCCATAAGTTTTAAGATGCTTGTGGAAAGGATAAGAGTGGTTCTCGGGTGAAGGTGTTAAATTGGGAGAAGACTAACTACAACTACATTAGGCAGGATCTAGAGACTAGCTTGGGTGAGGCTGTTTGAGGGTAAATCAACATCCGACATGTGGGAATGTTTCAAATGTCAGTTATCGGAATTCAGGACTGGCATGTATCTGTGAGGATGAAGGATAAGCGTGGCAAGTATCGGGAACGCTGGATAATGAGAAATATTATGAGGTCAAAAAGAAAAGATTCATAAGGTCTAAAAGATTTAGGACAGATATTGAAGAATATAAAGAACATTGGAGGGAACTTAAGGAAGTGGTTAGGAGGACTAAGTGTGGCCATGAAAAGTCCTTTGCAAACAGGATTAAGAAAAGTCCTATGGCATTTTATACATATGTAAAGAACAAGGGCATTACCAAGAAAAGGGTTGTGGAGGGAATCTATGCATGAAACCGGTGGAAAAGAGCAAAATAATAAATGAATGCTTTGCCTCAATATTCACCAAAGAGAGGGATTTGATGGATGAGGATCCTAGGGAAGGGTGTGTAGATATTCTGGGTCATGTTAATATCAAAAAGTATTGGTATTGGGTGTCTTAGAAAGCTTTAAAGTAGGTAAGTCCCCAGCGCCTGATGGGATCTACCGCAGAATACTGAGGGAGGCAAGGGTGGAAATTGCTGGGACCTTGGCAGAAATCTTTGTATCCTCATTGGCTATCTTCCAGTCTTCTGGAACTTCATCTTAGCCAATGTTCTTCCATTGTTTTAAGAAGGGCAGCAGGGATAATCCAGAAAATTACAGGCTGGTGAGCCTTACATCAGTTGAAGGAAAATTATTGGAAAAGATTGTTAGGGACAGGATTTGCCACATTTTGAAACAAATGGACTTATTGGTGATAGCATGGTTTTGTAAAGGAGGTCTCACTAACTTCATCAAGTTTTTCAAGGAAGTGACGAAGATGACAGATGAGGGAAAGAATGTTGTATACGTGGACTTCAGTAAAGCCTTTGACAAGGTACATCATGGTAAACTGGTACGAAAGGTGAAGTCATACAGGGTCGGAGGAGAGCTGGCAAGATGGATATATAACTGGCTTAGTGGCAGAAAACAAAAGCTAGCAGTAGAAGGGAGCTTTTCTGAATGGAAAGTTTGCTTCCTATCTGCTAACCAGCTTTCTATCCATCTCAAGACATTACCTGCAATCCCTTGTGTTTTATCTTTACATAGTAGTCTGTTAAGTGAGACTTTGTTGAAAGCCTTCCGAAAGTCTAAATAAACCACATTCACTGGTTCTCCAATTCTACCAATTACACCCTCAAAAAACTCCAATACTTTTGTCAAGCATGATTTCTGCTTTGTAAATCCATGCTGACTTTGATTATAATACTGCCTTCCAAAAATCCCTGATAATGGACTCTAGCAACTTGTCCGATACCGATGTTAGTCTCACTGGTCTATATTTCCTGTTTTCTTTCTACCTTTTCAAATAGCAGGCTTACATTAGCAACCCTCCAATGTGTAGGAACCAGTCCACAGTCCAAAGAATTTTGGAAAATAACCACCAATGGATCTACTATTTTCACAACACTTCCTTAAGTATTCTGGGATGAAGATCATCAGGACCTGCGGATTTATCCACTTTCAATCCCATCAATTTCCCCCAAACCATTTATCTACTAATGTTGATTTCTTTCAGCTCCATATTAAAACTTGCTTCTTTCAGAATTTCTGGTGCATTATTCATGTCTTCCTTTGTGAAGACCGAAGCAAAGTACGAATTTAGTTCCTTGGTCATTTCTTTATTCTGTTATGAATTCCTTTTTTTGACTGTAAAGGGCCTACATTTGTTTTTGTCAATCTTTTTCTTTTTACATACCTATAGCAACTTTTACAGTCAATTTTTACATTCCTTGCTAGCTTACTTTCATACTTGTGCTTTCCTTTCTTAACAAATTCCTTGGCCCTCCTTTGCTGAATTTTAAACTGGGACCAATCATCAGGCCTATTGCTCCATTAAACTGCTTCCTATCCTCAGTCCTCCTGGGTGGCATAGTGGCACAATGGTTAGCACTGCTGCCTCACAGCACCAGGACCTGGGTTCAATTCCAACCTTAGGTAACTGTGTGGAGTTTGCACATTCTCCCTGGGTATTGAACAAGTTGCTAGAGTCCGAAGATGTGAAGGTTAAGTGGATTGGCTATGCTAAATTGATGCTTAGTGTCAGGTGGATTAGCAGGGTAAATATGTGGGGTTATGGGGATAGGGCCTGGGTGGGGTTGTTGTCAGTGCAAGCTCAATGAGCCAAATGTCGTCCTTTTGCACTGTAGGGATTCTACGATTCTGTTGTTTTTTCTTGCCGATTTGTATGCTTCCTTAAATCTGATGCTAACTCTATGTAAGCCATGGTTTGGCCACAATTCTCTTACCACCTATCCATCAAACAGGAGTTTACCTATGCACTCTTTAAATATCTGCCATTGCTTGTCCATCATCTTACTAATGATTCCCAGTAATGTTTCCCAGTCCATCATAGCCAATTCATGCCTCATACCATCATATTTACCTTTATTAAGATTCAGGACCTTGGTCTGGTTTATAAAAGAGATTTATAAAATGTTGAGAGGTATAGACAGGGTGGATTCTTGGAGGCTATTTCCCAGGGCTGAAATGGTTGCTACGAGAGGACACAGGTTTAAGGTGCTGGGGAGCAGGTACAGAGGAGATGTCAGGGGTAAGATGTCGGGGTCCTTGTGCATGAGTCGCAAAAACCCAGCTTGCAGGTGCAGCAGGTGGTCAGGAAGGCGAATGGGATGCTGGCCTTCATAGCGAGGGGGATTGAATATAAAAGTAGGGAGGTCTTGCTGCAGCTGTATAGGGCATTGGTGAGGCCGCAGCTGGAGTACTGTGTGCAGTTTTGGGCGCCGCACCTGCGCAAAGATATTTTGGCCTTGGAGGGAGTGCAGAGGAGGTTTACTAGGCTGATACCGGAGTTGAGGGGGTTGAGCTATGAGGAGAGGCTGAATAAACTGGGCTTGTGCTCGTTAGAGTTTAGAAGAATGAGGGGAGATCTCATTGAGACGTATAAGATGATGAATGGGATGGACAGGATAGAGGTGGAGAGACTCTTCCCGCTCAAAAAAGACAGTAGGACTAGGAGGCACAGCCTCAAGATAAAAGGGGGGCGGTTTAGAACGGAGTTGAGGAGGAACTTCTTCACTCAAAGGGTGGTGAATCTCTGGAATTCTCTGCCCGTTGAAGTGGTGGAGGCTGCCTCGCTAAATATTTTTAAGACGCGGGTTGATGGGTTTTTGATAAGAGAGGGGATTAAGGGTTATGGGGAGAAAGCGGGAAAGTGGAACTGAGCAGCGACAGATCAGCCACGATCTTATTGAATGGCGGGGCAGGCTCGAAGGGCTAGATGGCCTACTCCTGCTCCTATTTCTTATGTTCTTATGTAAGTATTTCACTGAGAGGGTGGTGAGTGAGTGGAATCGGCTGCTGTCGGTGGTGGTAGAGACAAACTCGCTGGGGTCTTTTAAGAGAATTTTGGATGAGTACATGGGATTTAATGGGGGAGAGAGAGTTATAGATAGGCCTGGTAGGTATGGATATGATCAGCGCAACTTGTGGGCCAAAGGGCCTGTTTGTGCTGTAGTATTCTGTGTTCTGTGCAGTTTTTGAATGAGACATTAAAGTGAGCTGCCCATTTAGGTGGACATTGAAGATTTGAAGAAGAGATGTATCCTGGGAAATATTCTTCCAACAGCACATTGACCAAACTCTGACCCTGTTCAATTAGCACACCCTGACAAGCTGCAGCAATGTTTGTGTTGCAAGTAGCTATTCTGACTCAGTGTTCCAGCACTGACTGTACTCAGCTGGGGAGTATATCCCAGTCTGCAGAAACTCGCAGTGGGATTGCTCACAGCCAGAATTCACCCTGTGTTAATTGGAAACACAGAGGGAGGAAGAGAAACCACCTGTGGAGGGAGTGATGAGATGGACTTGGCTGGGAGGTCTTGTCCATCATTTACAAGGCACGAGTCAGGAATGTGCCTAGATAAGTGCAGCTCCAGCAACACTCAAGAAGCTTGACACCATCCATGACAAAACAGCCCACTTGATTGCTACCCTTTGGACAAACTTTAATTCCTTCTACCACCAATGCAAAGTGGCAGTATTGTGTACCATTTACTAGATGCACTCAGGAGCTCACCAAAGTTACGTAGGCAGCACCTTCCAAACCCATGAACACTACCACCTAGAAATACTAGGGCAGCAGATCATAGAATCCCTACAGTGCAGGAGGAGGAGGCCATTTGGCCTATTGAGCCTGTGCCGATAACAATCCCTCCCAGGTCCATTACCCATAACCCCACGTATTTACACCGATAATCCCTGATACAAAGGGACACATTAGTGTAGCCATTCAACTTAACCCGCATCTTTAGACAGGGAGAGGAAACCAGAATACCTGGAGGAAATCTGCAAACGCAGGAAGAACGTGCATACTCCACACAGGCAGTTACCTGAGGCTGGAAATGAACCCAGGTCCCTGGCCTGTAAGGCAGCAATGCTAACCACTATGCCGCCCCTGGGAACAGGTAGGTGCGAATACCACTACCTGGAGGCTTCCCTTTTTTAAAGACATTTTTACCCTGTTCTGAGAGGTACAAAGCCAATGCTCAGTGTAGACCGTGCAAAACCAAATCCATTCCTTGCTTGCTCCAAAAAACAAATTTAAAATCCTCACATTCTTCCTCACATTTCCTGTATCATTTTCCAAAACCTTAAATTTGTGTCTCCTCATCCTTGTACTGACAGTCAATGAGCACTGTTTTACTTTGTCTACCTTATTTAAATCTATTATTTTGTATAGCCTCGATCAAATCTCCTCCTCTCCAAGAAGAACTTCCCCAATCCAACCTTAACCACATCGGACTTAGGAACAGAAGTAGGCCATTCATTTCTTATTTCACCATTTATTAAGATCCTGACTGATCTGGTTTTGGTCTCAACTCCACTTCACTGTCTCTCTTGTCAAACAAAAACCTAATTTTACCATGATTAAATCCAATGCCCCAGTCACCACTACTATCTGAGGAAGGAAATTCTAACGATTCTCAGAGGGAAAAAAAACTTCTCACCTCCAGTCTTAAAAGGATTTTTAAACTGCCCCTTGTAGTTAACCATTTGGGTGATGGTGACATTATGGTAATGTAGCTGGAGCGTTAATCCAGAGATCCAGACCAATGTTCAAATCCCACCACTGCAGCTGGTGCAGCTTAAATTCAGCAAATAACATGGAATATAAAACTATCCACAGTAAGGGTGATCACCAAACCATCACTGATTCAAAAATAGAAAATGCTGGAAAATCTCAGGTCTCTCAACATTTATGGAGAGAAAATAGAGCCAATGTTTCAAGTCTGCATGACCTTTCAGCAGAGCTAAGAGCAAAGAAAATCAGGAAGGATTTATACTATGAGGATGGGAGGGAATGCTGTAATTGTCAAAGGGAATGAAAATGATAATTAAGAAGGCTGAAAAAGGTTTTAAAAAGTGTCCATTAAGTGATCAGAACGTGTGAATGGCAGAAGGAGCAGTAAACCCAAAAACACGACATAAGTGTTTCCCTCCTTCCCTCCTCCTCTAACCAAAAAGAAAAGGCCACTGTGAGACAGTAAAAGTGAAGGTAAGAGTTTTATAAATTTTCTCAAATAATTTAGTTGGTGCTCAAAATGTTGGTCAGTGGGGTTAAATGTTACACTTATGAGATATGGGAGATCCGTGATGCTTCCAGCATCTCAGCCGACTA
Organism: Carcharhinus amblyrhynchos; assembly: GCF_965287045.1. Classification (NCBI taxonomy): domain Eukaryota; kingdom Metazoa; phylum Chordata; class Chondrichthyes; order Carcharhiniformes; family Carcharhinidae; genus Carcharhinus; species Carcharhinus amblyrhynchos. Next base: position 65,938,269 of record NC_137327.1, read on the forward strand.
TGGTTGCAGGAAGTGCACCCAATTGCAGCTCCTTACAGAACGCATGGATAGGTTGGAGTAGCAGTTGGATGCACTTAGCAGCATGAAGAGGCGGAAAGCATCATAAGTAGGAGCTTTAGGGGCATGGTCACACCAAAGGTGCAGACTGATAGATGGGTGACCGTAAGAAGGGGCGGGCAGGCAGTCAATGCAGGAGTCCCCTGTGATAAACCCCTCTCTAACAAGAATACCATTTTGGATACTGGTGGGGGAGTTGGGCTATCAGGGAATACAGCAGCAACCAAAGCAGTGGTACCACAGCTTGGTCTGTTATTAAGCAGGGAGGAACAAAGAGCTCTAGAGCAATAGTGATAGGGGATTCTATAGTTTGGGGTGCAGATAGGTGTTTCTGTGGATGTGAAAGATACGTCAGGGTCCAGGATGTCTCTGAACAGGCAGAAAACATTCTGAAGAGAGAGTAAACAGCCAGAGGTTGTGGTATATATTGGTATCAATGACACGGGCAGGAAGTGATCAGATCCTGCAGCAGCAGTTTAGGGAGTTAGGTAGAAAGTTTAAAAAGCAGGACCACTAGGGTTATAATTTCAGGATTACTCCCAGTGCCACGTGCTAGTGAGGCTAGGAATAGGAAGATAATGCAGCTCAACACGTATCTAAACAGCTGGTGGAGGAGGGAGGATTCTGGACCATTTGGGTCTCTTCTGAGGCAGATGGGACGTGTACAAGGACAGTTTGCATCTAAACTGGAAGGGCACAAATATTCTGGCTGGGAGGTTTGCTAGTGTCACACGGGAGGATTTAAAATAGTTTGACAGGGGGATGGGAACCAAAGCAAAGGTGAATTAGGTGAAGGGGAACCAAGAGTAGGGCCAGTAAGACTCAGAGAAACAGCAGGCAGGGTGGAATAGCTAATCAAAAAGGTTCTGGTGAACTGAAGTGCATTTGTTTCAATGGAAGAAGTGTAACAGGTAAGGCAGATGAGCTTAGAGCTTGGATTAATGCTAGGAACTATGATGTTGTTGCCATTACAGAGACTTGGTTAAAGAAAGGACAGGATTGACAGCTTAACATCCCAGGATACAGATGTTTCAGGCGGGATAGAGGAGGATGTAAAAGGGGTGGGGGAATTGCACTACTGGTTAAGGAGAATATCACAGCTGTACAGAAGGCTCAGACAGCAAGGCAATATGGGTAGAGCTCAGGAATAGGAAAGGTTAGTCACAATGTAGGCCTCCCAACTGCCAGCAGGAGATTGAGGAACAGATATGTAGGCAGATTTTGGCAAAGTGTAAAAGTAACAAGGTTGTTGTGGTGGGAGATTTTAATTTCCCCTATATTGACTGGGACTCACTTAGTGCTAGGGGTGTAGATGGGGCAGAGTTTGTAAAGAGCATCCAGGAGGGCTTCCTGAAAGTGTGTAGATAGTCCAACTAGGGAAGGGGCCATACTGGACCTGGTATTAGGGAACGAGCCCGGCCAGGTGGTCGATGTTTCAGTAGGGGAACAGTTCGGGAACAGTGACCACAATTCAATAAGGTATGGATGGATAAAGATAAGTGTAGTCCTCAAGGTGCTAAATTGGGGGAAGGTTAATTACAACCATATTCGGCAAGAACTGAAGAATGTAGATTGGGGGCAGATGTTTGAGGGAAAATCAACATCTGGCAGTTAAGAGGCTTTCAAGTGTAAGTTGATAAGGATTCAGGACTGGCACATTCCTGTAAGGATGAAGGATAAGTATGGAAAGTTTTGGGAACCTTGGATAACGAGAGATATTGTGAGCCTAGTCAAAGAGGAAAAGGAAGCATTTGTCAAAGCTAGGAGCTGGGAATGCATGAAGCAAGTGTGGAATACAAGGAAAGTAGAAAGAAACTTAAACAAGGGGTAAGAACAGCTAAAAAGGGTCATGAAAAAGCATTGGCCAGCAGGATTAAGGAAAATCCCAAGGCTTTTTTTTATACATGTATAAAGAGCAAGAGGGTAGCCAGGGAGAGGGTTGGCCCACTCAAGGTCAAGGGAGGGAACCTATGCGTGGAGCCAGAGGAAATGGGTGAGGTATTAAATGAGTACTTTGTGTCAGTATTCACCAAACAGAAGGACTTGGTGGATGATGAGCCTGGGAAAAGATAGTTTGAGTCATGTTGAAATCAAAAAGGAGGTATTGGGATTCTTGAGAAACATTAAGATAGACAAGTCCCCAGGGCCTGATGGGATATACCAGAATACTGAGCGAGGCAAGGGAGGAAATTGCTGGGGCCTTGAGAGAAATCTTTGTATCCTGACTGGCTACAGGAGATGTCCCAGAGGACTGGAGAATAGCCAATGTTGTTCCTTTGCTTAAGAAGGGTAGCAAGAATAATCCAGGCAATTACAGGCAGGTGAGCCTTACCTTACTGGTAGGGAAATTATTGGAGAGGATTCTTCAAAGAACAAAAACAGCCCGGGAAACAGGCCCTTTGGCCCAACGAGCCCACGCCACCATTTTAACATTACCAGTCCCCCCTCCACCCATGACCCTTATCTATGCTTATGGCATTCCACATTGAGGAAAAACTAATTTAGGGACAATTTATTACCTCCAACCAGCCTAATAGCACATCTTTGGGGTGTGGGGGGAAACCTGGAGCACCCAGAGAAAACCTACGCAAGCACAGCGAGAATATGCAAACTCCCACAGACACTGGCCCAAATCTATGTGTCTGCACAGCAAACAGTGATAGTCACTGAGCTGTCGTGTTGCCCAGTATCTGGTCCAGTTTAAGCATACACTAATGACATGAAGTACTAGGCTATTCTCGAACATCCAAGAGCAGCCCTTGTACAACCCATTGCGTGTATGCCCCTCGTTGGACAACAAGGTGGACCGACTTAAAACCTGTGAATTAAAAGAGAAAAACATTAGTATCATTCCACATCCTGTTACATTACCAGGGATATCCCAAGGCTACTGAACCTTATTTAAAACAATCTCCTATATCCTTCCATCTCCAACCCACTCATGTGCCTGTCTAATTACTCTTAAACAACTCCAGCGTGCCTGCCTCCACCACCTTGCTTGGCAGAGCATTCCATACCCCCACTACCCTCTGTGTGAAAAACCTCCCTCTAACATCCGTGTTATACCTCTGCCCCCTTACCCTAAGCCTGTGGCCCCTCATACTGCGCGTTTCTAACATAGGAAAAAGCTTACCACTGTTTATCTATCCCCATCATAATCTTATATACCTCTATTAGATCTCCCCTCAGTCACCGTCTTTCAAGGGAAAACAGCCCCAATTTGCTTAATCTTTCCTCATAACTCAGTCCTTCGTACCAGGCAGCATCCTGGTAAACCTCCTCTGCACTCACTCCAGGGTCTTCGAGACAGGCTTTATTCCCATTCAGAAATAAGTGGACGTATTTGCTGATGATTTGCTGATGACACCAAGATTGGTGGAACGGCAAATTGTGCGGAGGGTGTGGAGAGTCTACAGAAGGATCTAGATAGGCTGGGCGAATGGGTCAGGAACTGGCAAATGGAATTTAATGTTGTCAAGTGCGAGGTGGTCCACTTTGGTAGGAATAATGGTAGGAAGGATTATTACTTACGTGGCGAAAAACTGCAGCAGGCGACGGTGCAGAGGGACCTCGGGGTCCTTGTGCATGAGTCGCAAAAACCCAGCTTGCACGTGCAGCAGGTGGTCAGGAAGGCTAATGGGATGCTGGCCTTCATAGCGAGGGGGATTGAATATAAAAGTAGGGAGGTCTTGCTGCGGCTGTATAGGGCATTGGTGAGGCCGCAGCTGGAGTACTGTGTGCAGTTTTGGGCGCCGTACTTAAGCAAGGATATTTTGGCCTTGGAGGGAGTGCAGAGGAGGTTTACTAGGCTGATGCCGGAGTTGAAGGGGTTGAGCTATGAGGAGAGGCTGAATAAACTAGGCTTGTACTCGTTAGAGTTTAGAAGAATGAGGGGAGATCTCATTGAGACGTATAAGATGAAGAATGGGATGGATAGGATAGAGGTGGAGAAACTCTTCCCGCTCAGAAAGGATAGTAAGACTAGGGGGCACAGCCTCAAGATAAAGGGGGGGCGGTTTAGAACGGAGTTGAGGAGGAACTTCTTCACTCAAAGGGTGGTGAATCTCTGGAATTCTCTGCCCGTTGAAGTGGTGGAGGCTGCCTCGCTAAATATTTTTAAGACGCGGGTTGATGGGTTTTTGATAAGAGAGGGGATTAAGGGTTATGGGGAGAGGGCGGGAATGTGGAACTGAGCCACGACAGATCAGCCATGATCTTATTGAATGGCGGGGCAGGCTCGAAGGGCTAGATGGCCTACTCCTGCTCCTATTTCTTATTATGTTCTTATGTATTAGTGAGAGGCAACATGGTTTTGTGAAGGGGAAGTCATGTCTCACAAACTTGATTGAGTTTGTCGAGGAAGTGACGAAGATGATTGATGAGGGTAGGGCAGTGGGTGTTGTCGACATGGACTTCAGTGAGGCCTTTGACAAGGTCCCTCATGGCAGATTGATGCAGAAGGTTCAGTCACGTGGGATCAGAGGTGAGCTGGCAAGGAGGATACAAAACTGACTCTGTCAAAGGAGACAGAGAGTAGCAATGGAAGGATGTGTTTCTGAATGGAGGGCTGTGACAAGTGGTGTTCCCCAGGGATCAGTGCTGGGACCTTTGCTGTTTATAATTGATTTGGAGAAACATGTAACTGGATTAATTAGTAAGTTTGCGGATGACACAAAGGTTGGTGGATTTGCGGATAGCATTGAGGACCATCAGAGGATATGGCAGAATATAGATCAGTTGGAGACTTGGGCGGAGAGATGGCAGATGGAGTTTAATCCAGACAAATGTGAGGTAATGCATTTTGGAATGTCTAATACAGATAGGAAATATACAGTAAATGGCAGAACCCTTAAGAATATTGATAAGCAAAGGGATCTGGGCGTACAAATGGACAGGTCACTAAAAGTGGCAATGAAGGTGGAGAAAGAAGAAAAACGGCATGCTTGCCTTCATCAGCCAGGGTACTGAGTTTAAAAATTGGCAAGTCATGTTGGTGCTTTATAGAACCTTAGTGAGGCCGCACCTGGAATATATATAGTGTTCAATTCTGGTCACTACACTACCAGAAGGATGTGGAGGCTTTGGAAAGGGTACAGAAAAGATTTACCAGGATGTTGCCTGGAATGGAGGGCATTAGCTATGAGAGGTTGCAGAAACTTTGTTTGTTCTCACTGGAGTGACAGAGGTTGTGGGGAGACTTGATAGAAGTCTACAAGATTATGAGAGGCATGGACAGAATGGATAGGCAAAGCTTTTTCTCAGGGTGGAAGACTCAACTACTAGGGGGCATAGGTTTAAGGTGTGGGGGGCAAGGTTTAAAGGAGATGTGCGAGGCAGATTTTTTGCACAGAGAGTAGAGGGTGCCTGGAACTCATTGCCGGGGGAGGTAGTGGAAGCAGATAGTGACTTTGAAGGGGCGTCTTGATAAGTATATGAATAGGATGGAAATATAGAGGGATATGGTTCCCGGAAGGGTAAGGGTTTTATTTCAGTTGGGCAGCATGGTCAGTGCAGGCTTGGAGGGCCGAAAGGCCTGTTCCTGTGCTGTAATTTTCTTTGTTCTTTGTTCAAAGGTACAGATTGCTAAGAGGTTGCCTCAGGAATGTGTCAGTTGCTGCATTGATCACTGATTGTTAAAAGCGAATGTCCTTTGGGGAAGAAAATCTGTCCTTCTTATCTGCTCTAGCCTACATATGACTTCAGATCCAAGTAATGACATTAATTCTAAACTTCCTTCTGAAATGGCCCAGCAACAAATTGGTGGCCTGTGACACATCCTCTGAAAGAATAATCAAAAAAAGGCTGGAAATATTCTGCAGGATTCTTACATCCTTCCTGTGGGATGACCAGAACTGAACTAGTTGCAATAGTTGTAGCCTAACCAGAATTTTCTAAAGGCTCAGTCTCCTTTTGCATTCAATAGCTCTATTTATGAAATCCAAAAGAAATTTTCCTAACTAATTTCTCAGTATGTCTTGCCACCTTAAAAGATCTACTCTCAGTTCCCTCTCTTCCAACACATTTTAGAACTGTCTCTCCCTAAACCCCTTGACCTCACTTTCCCCCTTTGAGACATTCTTTAAAACCTACCCCTTTAACCCCTTTTAATGTCAGTCTCGATCATATGATCCAATATTTCCTTATGTGCCTCAGTGTCATATTTTGTTTTATAATAATCCCATGAAGCGCTCTGCCATCTTTTATTATATTAAAGGCACAATGTAAATGTATGTTGCTGCCATTAACTTTGTCTCTTCCTATCCCTTTGGCCAAAATGTACCACCTTCCATTGCTCTTAAATTCTAGCAGCCACTTGTCTGCCCATTCTGTTAGCCTCTCTGTCATATTGCAGATGATTGATATCATCCTTGCTGTTTGCCTTTTCTTCAGGTTGGTATCATGGGCAAACGTTGAAGTTGTGCTCCAAGCACTGACCCTTGAGGAACATCACTGTCTACCATCCTCCAGGCTGAAAAATAACCAGCAGCCATAACTCACTGTTTTCTGTCCTTAAGCCAAATTTGTATCCAAACTGACATTGACCGTGTTATTTCATGAGCCTCAATTTTGTTAACTGGCCTTTTATGTGGTATCTTGTCAAACACTAGCCCATATCGACATTATCCATTACATTCCCCTCATCAACCTATTATTTCATTAGTAAATTCAATTTGATTAGTCAAGAAAAAGCTGTCTTTTACAAATCCTGTTTTATACTTTTCTAGATGGGGCATCATGATCAGTATGGGCTTAAAGGGTCAAAGGGCCTGTTCCTTTGCTGTACTGAGCTCTGAAGGGCCATCTAGATTTGAAATGTTGGCTTTACTCTCTCAACAGATGCTGTCAAACCTGCTGAGATTTTCCAGCATTTTTCTGTTTCTGTAATTTCCTTTGTTTTCTGTGTTCTTAATCAATTCTGGCTCTCTTTAATTAGGATGTGGAGCTGCCGGCATTGGATTGGGGTAAACACAGTAAGAAATCTCACAACACCAGGTCCCTTGGAAGACGGGGTAGGTGGTGTGATCAGCAAATTTGCTGATGACACTAAGATGGTTGGATTGGCGGGTACTGAGGAGCAGTGCCTGGCAATGCAACAGGACATAGACAGGCTGGTAGATTGGGCAGATAGATGGCAAATGGAATTTAATCCGGAGAAATGCGAGGTGATGCACTTTGGCCGGAATAATGTGGAGGGGAGTTATACGATAAAAGGTAGAACTATCCGGAGTATAGATACGCAGAGAGACCTGGGGGTGCAAGTGCACAAGTCCCTGAAGGTGTCGGTGCAGGTGCAGAATGTGATGAGGAAAGCGTATGGTATGTTAGCCTTCATAGGAAGAGGTATAGAATATAAGAGTAGGAGTCTGATGTTGCAGTTGTATAGAACGTTGGTTAGGCCTCACTTGGAGTACTGCGTCCAGTTCTGGTCGCCATACTACTGGAAGGATGTAGAGATCCTGGAGAGAGTGCAGAGGAGATTTACCAGGATGTTGCCTGGTATGGAAGGGCTGTCTTACGAGGAAAGATTGAATGAACTTGGGCTGTTTTCCCTTGAGAGACGTCGGCTGAGGGGGGATCTAATAGAGGTTTATAAGATTATGAAGGGGATAGATAGAGTAAATGGTGGTAAGCTTTTTCCGCTATTAGAAATGGATAGAACGAGGGGTCACGGGCTTAGGGTGAGGGGGGCTAGGTATAAGACAAATATTAGAGGGCAGTTTTTTACGCAAAGGGTAGTGGGGGTGTGGAATGCACTGCCGAGTAAGGTGGTGGAAGCAGGCACGCTAGGGTTGTTTAAGAGTCACTTAGACAGCCACATGAGCGGGCTACATATAGGGGGATATAGTAGGCCTTACTAAACATTGTAGACTCGGGAATACGTTTTGCCTCAGGGATGTTAGTCTTTGCCTGTTTAATAATGAATTTTTTTGTCTCCACAGGCATTTAAGTCCAGCAAGGGGCATGCATGCGGCAGGTTGTAGTGGGCTGCTCTTGGACGTTGCTTCGGGAGTTGCCTATTGCTTCATGTCGTTAGTGTGCTTAAACTGGACCATCTCGAGGGCAACATGACAGCTCAGAGACTATCTCTGTTACTGTGCGGACACATGGATTTGGGCCTGTGTCTGTGGGAGTTTGCACGTTCTCCCCGTGGTTGCGTGGGTTTCCTCCGGGTGCTCTGGTTTCCTCCCACATCCCCAAAGATGTGCTTTTAGGCTGATTGATTGGGTACTGAATTGTCCCTAAATTGGACCTCCCTGATCCTCGCACATTAGGCGTAGACTAAAATCATGAAAAGGTCACTGAGACAGTGGGACGGCGGCGCGGGCTCGTTGGGCCGAAGGGCCTGTTTCCCGTGCTGTGTTGTTCTTTGTTCTTTTGTTCTTTGTTGTTAAAGTCCAACAGGTTTATTTGGTAGCACAAGCCACTAACTTTCGGAGCGCTGCTCCCTCATCAGTTAAATGGGAATTCTGTTCACAAACAGGACATATAAAGACACAAACTCAATTTACAAAATAATGGTTGAAATGCAAGTCTTTACAGGTAATCAAGTTGTAAAGATACAGACAATGTGAGTGGAGAGAGAGTTAAGCACAGGTTAAAGAGATGTGTATTGTCTTCAGCCAGGGCAGTTAGTGAGATTTTGCAAACCCACGCAAGTCGTGGGGGTTACAGATAGTGTGACATCATATAAATCATAAAAACCCTACAGCGCGGAAAGAGGCCATTTAGCCCATCGAGTCTGCACTGACACAATCCCACCCAGGCCCTACCCCCATAGCTCTACATATTTACCCATTAATCCCTCTAATCTACACATCTCAAGACACTAAGGGACAATTTTAGTGTGACCAATCAACCTAACCCGCACATCTTTGAAGTGTGGGAGGAAACCGGAGCACTCGGAGGAAACCCACGCAGACACGAGGAGAACATGCAAACTCCACACAGTAACTCAAGCCAGGAATCCAACACAGGTCCCTGGAGCTGTGAAATAGCAGTGCTAACCACTGTGCTACCATGCCGCCCATAAAGGCGTTCTCCATGGCAGCCTTCACGCCACACGACAGCACAGTTGCTGAGCAGAGACTGATAATCAAGTTCCGCACACGTGACAATGGCCTCAACCAGGATCTTGGGTTCATGTCACACTATCTGTAATCCTGACGACTTGCCTGGGTTTGCAAAATCTCACTAGCTATCCTGGTTGGAGACAATACACACCTTTTTAACCTGTACTTAACCCTCTCTCCACTCACATTGTCTGTATCTTTAAGACTCGATTACCTGTAAAGATTCGCATTCCAACCATTATTTTGTAAATTGAGTTTGTGTCTTCACATGCCTTGTTTGTGAACAAAACTCCTACTTACCTAATGAAGGAGCAGCGCTCTGAAAGCTAATGGCTTGTGTTACCAAATAAACCTGTTAGACTTTAACCTGGTGTTCTGAGACTTCTAATTAATCCAAGCCTCTCAAAATGCTTGTTGAAATTTTCCCTGGTTATTGTTTCTAAAACCTTTCCCACCATTGATGTTCAATTAATTGAACTGTAGTTGCTCTGACTGTCCTTGCAACCTTTCCTGAATAAGGGAGACACATTTGCCACTCCCCAATAATCTGGCACTTCCTCACTATTGAGGGAAGGTTGGAAAGACATGGCAAGCTATCTCCCCCTTTCCCACCAGCCCATTTTGCTTAGCAAGCCATCCTGAACACACAACTAAGCATGACTTTTTCAGTACCTCCTCCCTCAATTTTCACCCCATCTGCTACCTATACCATATCCACATCCACTGTTATTTTGTCAACATTTCTGAACACTGAAAAGAATTCAGGATTACGGGAATAAGGCCTGGGTGGGATTGTGGATGGCACAGACTCGATGGGCCAAACAGTCTCCTTCTGCGCAGTAGGATTCTATGATTCCATCCTTGCACTGCACCTCTTTGCCCCAAAAAGGACCACTCCATTTCTTACGACACACTGTTTACATGCCAGTAAAAGAGTTTGCTTCCCTTTTATCTTAACTGCCATTCTTTTAATGAGTGCCTACAATGCATCTTGTAGACGGTACACACAACTGCCATTGTTCATCAGTGTTGGAGAGAGTGAATGTTTATGGAAGGGGTAGCAATCAAGTGGGATGTTTTGTCCTGGATGGTGTCGTGCTTTTTGAGCACTCATTTAGGCAGTGGAATGTTTTCCATCACTCCTGACTTGTGCTTAGCAAATGGTGGACAGGCTTTGAGGAGTCGGGTGAGTTACTCGCTGCATGACTCTTAGACTTGGACCTTGGTAGCCACAGTATTTATATGGCTAGCCCAGTTTCAGGTCAAGCGTAACCCCCAGGATGTTGATAGTGGGAGATTCAGTGACAGTAATGCCATTGAATGTAAGAGGCAATGGCTAGATTCTCTCTGAGGCAGATGGTCATTGTCTGACACTTGTGTGGCGCAAATATTACTTGCCTCTAATCAGCCGAAGTCTGGATCTTGTCCAGGCTTGCTGCATATGGACTTCAGTATCCCAGACATAGACTTCAGTATCCCAATCACAATGGTATTGAACATTGTGCAATAATCAGCAAACATCCCTACTTTTGACCTTAGATGGGAGGTCACTGATGAGGCAGCTAAAGATGCTTGGGTCTAGGACATTACCCTGAGGAACTCCTGTATATGCCCTGGAGCTGAGATGGTGTTCTCCAATCACAATCATCTTCCTTTGTGTCAGGTATGAGTCCAACCAGTGGAGGGTTTTCCCCTGATTCGCATTGATTCTAGTTTTGCTTGGACTCCTGGATGCCATACTCTGCTAAATGCTGTCTTGATGTCAAAGGCTGTCATTCTCATCTCTTTTTTGGCTTTCAGCTCTTTTGTTCATGTTTGTACGAAGGCTGTAATGAGGTCAGGAGCTGAGTGACCCTGGTAGAATCCAAACTGAGCATCTATGAGTATATTATTGCTGAGCATGTGTCACTTGATTGTGCTGCTTTGTTGATGATTGAGAATATACAGATGGGGCATTGATTAGCTGGGTTGGATTTGTCCTATTTATTGTATACAGGACTTGCCTGGACAATTTTCCGCATTGCTGTGTGGATGCCAGTGTTGTAACTGTAGTACGTGCTCCAGGACCTACTGCACCCTAGCCAAGCTGTTCCTGGAGCATGTGGACATATTGTGGTCATATTGTCAAGGTCCATAGTGTTTCCAAAAAAAAAAATCAACGTCACAAGAAGGCTTATATTAACACTGCAATGAAGGTACTGTGAAAATCTCCTAGTTGCCACATTCCAGCACCAGTATTCAGGTACACTTGAGGAAGAATTTACCATAGCCAATGCACGTCTTTCAGAGTGTGGGAGGAAACAGTAGCAGCCACAGGAAAACCCATGCAGTCTCTGCATGGACAGTGATCCAGGAATCTGACCCAGTTCCCTGATCCTGTGTGCAGTTTTGGGCGCCGCACCTGCGCAAAGATATTTTGGCCTTGGAGGGAGTGCAGAGGAGGTTTACTAGGCTGATACCAGAGTTGAGGGGGTTGAGCTATGAGGAGAGGCTGAATAAACTAGGCTTGTACTCGTTAGAGTTCAGAAGAATGAGGGGAGATCTCATTGAGACGTATAAGATGATGAATGGGATGGATAGGACAGAGGTGGAGAGACTCTTCCCGCTCAAAAAAGACAGTAGGACTAGGAGGCACAGCCTCAAGATAAAAGGGGGGCGGTTTAGAACGGAGTTGAGGAGGAACTTCTTCACTCAAAGGGTGGTGAATCTCTGGAATTCTCTGCCCGTTGAAGTGGTGGAGGCTGCCTCGCTAAATATTTTTAAGACGCGGGCTGATGGGTTTTTGATAAGAGAGGGGATTATGGGTTATAGGGAGAGGGCGGGAATGTGGAACTGAGCAGCGACAGATCAGCCATGATCTTATTGAATGGCGGGGCAGGCTCGAAGGGCTAGATGGCCTACTCCTGCTCCTATTTCTTATGTTCTTATCCTGTGAGGCAGCAATGCCAATCATAGAACATAAGAACATAAGAAATAGGAGCAGGAGTAGGCCATCTAGCCCTTCGAGCCTGCCCCGCCATTCAATAAGATCATGGCTGATCTGTCGTGGCTCAGTTCCACATTCCCGCCCTCTCCCCATAACCCTTAATCCCCTCACTTATCAAAAACCCATCAACCCACGTCTTAAAAATATTTAGCGACGCAGCCTCCACCACTTCAACGGGCAGAGAATTCCACAGATTCACCACCCTTTGAGTGAAGAAATTCTTCCTCAACTCCGTTCTAAACCGCCCCCCCTTTATCTTGAAGCTGTGCCCCCTAGTCCTACTATCCTGTCTGAGCCGGAAGAGTCTCTCCACCTCTATCCTATCCATTCCATTCATCATCTTATATGTCTCAATGAGATCTCTCCTCATTCTTCTAAACTCTAACGAGTACAAGCCTAATTTATTCAGCCTCTCCTCATAGTTCAACCCCCTCAACTCCAGTATCAGCCTAGTAAACCTCCTCTGCACTCCCTCCAAGGCCAAAATATCCTTGCGTAAGTGCGGCGACCAAAACTGCACACAGTACTCCAGCTGCAGTCTCACCAATGCCCTATACAGCTGCAGCAAGACTTCCCTACTTTTATATTCAATCCCCTTTGCTATGAAGGCCAGCATCCCATTCGCCTTCCTGACCACCTGCTGCACCTGCAGGCTGGGTTTTTGCGACTCATGCACAAGGACCCCGAGGTCCCTCTGCACCGTCGCCTGCTGCAGTTTTTCGCCACATAAGTAATAGTCCTTCCTACCATTATTCCTACCAAAGTGGACCACCTCGCACTTGCCAACATTAAATTCCATTTGCCAGTTCCTGGCCCATTCGCCCAGCCTATCTAGATCCTTCTGCAGACTCTCCACACCCTCCGCGCAATCACTGTGCCATCCTGCTCAATGAAGCCATGCAGCTCTGAGTCTGCACCATCTCCCCAACTGAGTGGCCTACTGAGGTCCTATCCCTGTAATTCCACGTATTTATCATGGCCAATCCACCTGGTCTGCACATCTTTGGACTGTGGGAAGAAACCGGAGCACAAAGTGGAAACCCACGCAGACACGGGGAAAACGTGCAAACTCCAGGCAGGCAGTGACCCAAGCCAGGAATTGAACCCGGGTCCCTTGCGCTGTCAGACAGCAGTGCTAACCGTGTCCACTCTGAGGTGCTCCATTTTTCTATTCACAAAGCCCCGGATAGAATGGCCTCATTACTTCAGATTTAAGCAATCTCTCAGCAAGCGGCAGACAATTTCCAACCGTGAGGCACCATGGGATACTGGAGGTGATATTTTCGCGGGGTTTGATGGGATACTGGATGTGTTTTCGCGGGGTTTGATGGGATTTTGGAGGTGAGGATTGGAGGAATCAAGCCGTCCTGAACATGCCGTACGCGAACCAGCCGACTGTGAGGATCACGGAACTTACCGACGAGAATGTGAAATTTATCGTGGAGAATACTGAGTTATCGTGAGTGTGGGCGGTAACAGGCCGGGTCAGTGAGGGTGAGTGAGTCCAGGCTAGTCAGTGGGGACGGATCGCTCTGGGGTCAGCGGAGGTGGCTGAGTGCAGATGGGTAATGGGGCCAGTTCAGTCTGAGCAGGGGGTGGGGTGGGAGGGGGTTGACTCAGCGCTCTCTCAGTTCCCTCACTGATCTCTGTTCTCGGTTTTAGGGTAGCCAACGCTTTACGCAGAGTGCTGATGGCAGAAGTGGCAACTTTGGGTAATTATAAATTTATGGCATCAGCTCCTCCCTGTCTCAGTCCCCCACCCCCTCACCCTGCCAGCATCTACCCCCTGCCACCATTCCTCGGTGCCACTCCCACCCACCAGCATTCCATGCCCCTCACCCCACCAACGTCAACCCCCCACCTGCCAGCGTTTCCTCACGCCGCCCAAGCACTGGCATTTCGCACCCCCCCACCCGTCCCCGCCAACCTGCTGACATTTCCCTCCACCCACATCGGCCAGCGTCTGCTCCCCCCACCCACACCCCTCCTCCCCCACCGGCGCCCTCACCCCCCCACCCTTCTGTCTGGCACCCGGCACCCCCCCCCCCCACCCTCGGCTCTCTCCGGCACCCGACCCCACCCGCGCCCGACCCACCCCTCCCTCCGCCCCCACCTCCCTCCCTCCGCCCCACCTCCCTCCCTCCCTTGCCCGACCCACCTCCCCCCCCTCCCCTCCCGTGCCTGACCCACCCCCCCCACCCCCCCCCCACCCCTGGTGCCTGACAACCACCCTCCCACCCCCCCACCTTCTGGCATCCCACCATTCTCTCCCATCCTCTACTCACTCCCTCCTGCACCCTCCTTCTCTCCATCCCTCCATCCCTACCTCCAGCGCTCTCCTCCCTCCCTCTGGAGAATCCCATCTCACCCTCCTTCACCCACCTGCCTCCACCCCTTCCTCTGGTTTCCCCTTCTTGCGACCCTCTGGCGCCCACCCCCAATGCCTCCCACTCTCCGGCACCCGCCCACGTTCCCTCCCTCTCCCCGGCGCCCGCCCCCACTCCTTCCCTCGCCCCGGCGCCCGCCCCCGCTCCTTCCCTCCCTCTTCCCCCCCCCACCCACACTGGCGCCAGCTCCTCCCCCCCTCCTCCTCCCCTCCCCTTCTCCCCCTCCTCCTCCCCCCTCCTCCCCCTCCTCCTCCCCCCCCTCCTCCCCCCTCCTCCTCCTCCTCCCCCCTCCTCCTCCTTCCTCCCCCATTCCCTCCCTCCCCCTCTCCCCCATTCCCTCCCTCCCCCTCCCTCCCCCATTCCCTCCCTCCCCCCCTCCCTCCCCCATTCCCTCCCTCCCCCATTCCCTCCCTCCCCCCCTCCCTCCCCCATTCCCTCCCTCCCCCCTCCCTCCCCCCCTCCCCCATTCCCTCCCTCCCCCCCTCCTTTCCCCCCGGCACCAGCCCCCATTCCCTCCCCCCCCCCTTCGCCCCGGCGCCTGCGCCCACTCCCCCCCCCCCCCCCCCCCCTGTCTCCCTCCCTCCCTCCCTCTGGTGACCCCCTCTCTCCATCCCCACCCCTGGTGCCCTTTCTCTTCAGCGCCTCCTCTTGTTCACTGCCTACGGTACCTCACTCTCCCCTCCCCCCTCCCTCCCTCCCTCCCTCCCTCCCTTCCTTCCTCCCTCCCTCCCTCCCTTCCTTCCTCCCTCCCTCCGGTGCTTCCTCCCCCCTCTGGCATCACCCTTCTGCCCCCCTCCAATGCCCCCCCCCCTCCCCCCCCCGTTGCTCCCCACTGACACCCCAACCCAACACCCTACTCCATGCTCCTGCCCCCCCCCCCCCGTCCGCCCTCTAGCCTCTTCGCCCCCTTCCCATTGCTGTCACTTCCTGTATCCCTGTCTCCATCTGGATCTATCGGGTCTTTAAAAACATAGAAAGTATGAGTCGGCATTTTGGCCCTTTGTGTCTTCTCCAGCATTCAGTATGATCATTGCAGAGTCCCTATCTTAGGATCATACTCCCGCACTGAGTTTAGAAATGTATGTTTCCTTGAATACACTCAGTGATTTGACTTCCTCAACTTTGTGTGGTAAAAGATTTCCCAGGTTCACCATCCTCTGAGTGAACAACTTTCTCCTCATTTCTGTCCTAAATGTCCTACCCCATATCCTGTGACTGTCTATTTGTTTTAGACCATTCAACCAGAGGAAACAACATCCTTACATTCTGTCTGTCCAGCCAGAATTTTACATGTTTTAGTCATATCCTGTCTCATTCCTCCAAATCCTAATGAATATAGGCTTGGTCCATCCAATCTTTCCTCATATGACAATCCTGCCACCCCAGGAATGAGAGTGGTGAACATTTGCTGCACTCTCTCTATTGTAAGTATGTCTTTTCTTTGACAAAGGGAGCAAAACTACACAATACTCCAAATGTGGTCACAACAGTGCCCTTTAATAAGACACCCTTGCTGCCGTACTCGAGTTCCCTTGCACTGTACCTCAACATTTGTTTTCCTAACTGCTTGTTGTGCCGACATGCTTGCTTTCAGTGACAGGTGTATTAGGACATACATTTCACAATCCATCACAATTGAAATAATGTGGAGAGGGTATAGAGCTAACGTTTCAAGTCAGAATGACCCTTTGTCAGAGAGCAAGGTCATCCTGTCGAAGGGTCATCCTGACTTGAAACGTTACCTTTATTGCCTCTCTACAGATGCTATCAGATCCACTGAGATTTTTCAGTGTTTTCTGTTTTGTTCAGGTTCAAACAATTGCAGTATTTAGCTTTTAGAATTTAAATCATACTCTTCAGCAGAAGTGGATAACTTCACGTTTATCCGTATTGTACTATACCTGTCTTGTATTTGCCCACTCACTCAAATTGTTTGAAATTTCCTAAAAGTCTCTTAACATCCTCTTCAGCACTCACATTTCTACCAAGTTTTGTGTCATCAGCAAACATGGAAATATTACACTTGGTTTCCTCATACAAATCATTGATGTATATTGTGATGAGCTGGAGCCCAAGCACTGATCCTTGTGGGACCCCACTAGTCACTATCTGTCACTTTGAAAAGGATCCACTTATTTCCCCCTTGTTTCCTGTCGGCTAACTGATTCTCAACCTATGCCAATACATTACTTTAATCCTGTGTATTTTGATTTTGCACATTGCACACGGACTTCATAAGTAGGATTTTATCAAAAGCTTTCTGAAAATCAAAATACACCGCATCCACTGTATTCATCCTTATCTTTCTTACTAATAATCATGCCTTCAGATAACTCCAGTAGGTTTGCCAAATGTGATTTCTCTTTCCATGCTGACTTTGTCTAATCCTGTTGATATTTTCTAAGTTTCTGTTATCATAGCCTTTATAATAGACCCTAGCGTTTTCCCTACTACTGATGTTAGGCTAACTCTGTATCTATTACTGACAGATGTATGTGTGGCTATTTGATGATCTTGTTTTATGTTGCAGCAATTGACTGGGTTCAAATTGATGCCAATTCCTCAGTACTCCATGATGAATTTATTGCACACCGCATTGGTGAGTGTAACCAAGTTATTTCATGTCTCTCCATAAGTGGGGTAGCATAAAGGGGGTGTTGGATTTGGTTCTTTTTGTGGGATGTGAGCGTCTCTGGCTAGACCAGCATTTATTGTCCTTGAGAAGGTAGTGGGGAGCTGCCTTCTTGGGCTGCTGCAATTGCTGAGGTGTGGATATGCACCCACAGTGCAATTGGGAAGGGAGTCCCAGGATTTTGACCCAACGACGGTGAAAGAACGGCCGATGTATTTCCAAGTCAAGATGGTATGGGGCTAATTAGATGTCGAGGCATTTGGATATTTTTGGGCGACACTCTGGAGAGCGTCTTATTCGAGTTTTATTGTCACTCGTCGACAGTGTGTCGTGCACTTCTGAAAGGAATCAAGAGAGTGTCATCCACCAGATGTTACCACGGCCCTTAGGCAAAAGGCAGAAACAGGGAGTGATCTCGAATACGATACGGTCACAACCACCATAATTGCAAACAAGCAGACTGAAGCAGACCACTGAGAATTGAGCCGGGAAGGTTAGTTATTGCTTGCTTGTCCGGAGACATTTACCCATAAGTCATCGTTTGGCGTTACAAAGCAATGTTTATTAAGTAAAACCACAACAGTACAACAAGCAACAGAACAATTCTGACAACGCAACAGTAACATGATACGCGCTCGCACAACCCGGGAGCAGTACCGATCGCTGTCTAGCCATGCCTGACCCCTCAGGGCATGGAAGACTGTCATATTCGGTCGTCTGAGAGGTTCCCACGATCCTACTCCTTCACATCATCATCTGGATTGTGATCACCACGAACGTAAAGGGGCACCAACGACCATTCATTTCATCACACCAGGTACGGTAACACGATTTCCCTCGAAGCCGATTGTCTGGGCTGACGGTCTCAGTAAGGCTTCTGCTGCCTTGATAGGATGTGGATCGCGCCTTTCAATGGTTGAATGCACATCAACTATTCCCGGGACAGGTTGAGACCTGTCTGGACAAAGTTTCTTTAAAATACCGGGTTTACAGGCACAGGAGCATGTTGGCAGTTCTCGGCTAGTTGACTTCCTTGCAAACCAAATCTGCCAGACTGAGGCTTGCATACTCTACGGGACCTCGGCCAGGCTCGCTTCACTGCGGTCTAGAACATCAAGATAACCAAAGTTAAGCAATTTCAGCCACACACTACTCCAACAATGTGTCCTGCTGGCAGTTGGGTGGTAGTGGTCGTAGGGAGGCATGAATTGCACCCGCTACTTGTTCCTCGGCCATCGGGGAGGCGCAACTCACTGTGTTCTAGAAGCGAGAAAATTCACACAGCTACTGTAACCATGGCTCTCCTGCCATTTACCTGCGTTTCATTGAATTTCTTCACTTTGAAAGGTTATTTCAAGGTGGAGGTGTCCCCTTGTAACTGCAGCTCCTGTCTTTCTATGTGGTAGTGGTTGTAGGTTTGGAAGCTGCTACCTAAGGAATCTTAGTGAGTTCCTGCAGTACTTGCAGATGGTACACACAGCTGCTGCTGTTCGTCAGTGGTGGAGGGAATGAATGGGATGCCATTCACGCAAGCTGTTTTGTTCTGGATGATGCTTTTGTAGATGGTGGACAGGCTTGGGGGGTCTGGGCTGAGATACTGCAGAATACCTAGCCTTTGACTTGCTCTTGGAGCCGCAGTATTTACAGCTATCTACGGCTAGTCCAGTTCAGTTTCGCATCAATGGTAACCCTGCGGGATGTGGATAGTGAGGGATTCAGCGATGGTAATGCCATTGAATATCAAGGGCCAATGGTTAGATTCTGTCTTTTTGGAGGTGTATAGTAATCGTTAGTTAGACTTTATTTTCTCCCTTACTCCATTATAACTTATTATTCTCTACTCTAGTGCTATTTCCCTCTTTCCCAATTTCTCCTCTAATGTTTCCCCCTTGTTCCCACACATCAGCTAATTCAGTTTAAACTCTCCCCACGAGAACAAAACACCCCACAGTGAACTCAGTCCCAGCTCTGTCCTGGTGTAACCCATCCAGGTTGTATAGGTTCCATTCCCCCAGAGCCTGTCCCAGAAATCTGAAACCCTTCTTCCTGCACCATCTTTGCAGCCACACATTCATCTGCCTTATCCTCCTATTTCTGAACTTACTTGCAAGTGACACTGGGAGTAATCTGGAGATTGCCACATTAGAGGTCCTTGTTGTTAATTTTCTACAGAGCTCCCTAAATTCTGCCTGAAGGACCCATCACTCTTTCTGCCCATGTCAGTTGATGCCAATGTGAAGCACAACTGCTGGTTGTTCACCAGGGCGCTGTGCAGCTGATAGATAACATGACCATGATTGACCGTGACACTGGTGAGGCAACACACTATCCTGGAGTCACTTCTTCAGCTGCAAAAACAGCAGTCTATTCCTCTAACTATCAAACTCTTCATCACTATCTTTCAGTCTGTTATCTGACTGCACACTTTTACGTCTTCGTGATGTTTATTTTAGTATAACAAACAAAATGACAGGAGCCGAGTCAAATTCACTTAAACAAAACTTTGCTTTATTCAATACTTTAGGGACCAAAATTCATGAATTCACAACAGTTGTAATGTTTTAACTCATTTCACTAACTCTCTGACTCTAAGCTTTTAACTGAAAATGAATATTCCCGTGTTTTGAAGGAATTGACCCAGTCTGCTCTCCAACGTTAATCTTCTCTTGTGATCCTTTGCCTTGTCTGAAGATGTTCTTCAGCACACATTTGTGATGGTGGATCTTGATTTGATGCTGGAGACAAAGACTCAAACACATCTCTTTATCCTAAACTTCTCCCGTTCTTGTTGAAAGCTCTCTGGCTCTTAGCTGATGATATCATCAGAAACCAAATCACAATATTCGATTATAGCCAATGGAGTTACTCATAAACAACTCCATTTATATTAGCAACTATATTTATACCAAGGTTCGTTTAACTTACTTAGCCTCACTGTATATGGTAACCATGGCTCCAACATTGCCCAAGGAACTATCAACTGATGTTGTAGAGGTTAAATGAGGCACCCAGCAAGAGATGGTGCAGACTAAGGTAGGAATCTCACTAGTGGTCAAACACAACAGAACCTAAGCAACTATCCTTATTTGGTTAACACAGGAA
Source organism: Carcharhinus amblyrhynchos (assembly GCF_965287045.1). Taxonomy (NCBI): domain Eukaryota; kingdom Metazoa; phylum Chordata; class Chondrichthyes; order Carcharhiniformes; family Carcharhinidae; genus Carcharhinus; species Carcharhinus amblyrhynchos. The sequence continues at coordinate 65,958,504 of NC_137327.1, forward strand.
GTTTCAGGTCACAGCTCACAAGACAGGTCATGACTTGCTGCAACCTTCCTGATCCTCATCGGTATTTAATTATAACTTGACCAAAATTCCTAGTATGCTTGACTCTTGTTGTTACTGTTGCTTGTCACTGTTATTGCTTTTGTTGTTGGCCATCTGGCCACAGGTCTTTTTCATGGACTCTATACAGTGGAGCCATCTGTGGCCATGGACATTCAATCATCAGGTGAACCATCACTTCCAAGAATGGAATACTAATTGGGGAGTGGGTTGCACTTGGGCAACTCTTGGACTACCTGCTTCTTTTTACGGAAGTGCCTGGTAGTTATTCGTTCCCTCTCTGGAAGTGATGGTTGATCTGGTAACTGAGAGTCAGTGCAGACTTGATGGGTTGAATGGTCTCCTTCTCCACTGTAGGAGTTTAATGGTTCTAGAGTTTACCAATATTCCAGGAGAGGGGGAATGGGTAACTACCAGACACTTCCGTAGAAAAGAAGTAGGTAGTCCAAGTCTTTTTGTTAAATCTATTCCACACTCCCATCACTCCGCCTTCAGGCGTGGTATCCGGAATTGCCCCCAATAACTTTGGGTGTGGTTTAAAAGGGACCTTGTATAACTAAAGCAGATATAAAGTATCTCTAGATATAATTGCCAGTGCTCAATTGGCTTTTTAAAGCATTTTCTCTATCTATGACATTTTAATGATCTCACACCTCAAACCTCAGTGTATTTTTGGCATTTCATTGTTTCAGCAATTTGAAAATAGTAGCTATGTATATTTCAGTGAACTGATTTTTCTTAATTTATAGGATTAATTCCTCTAACAAGTGATGACATTGTGGATAAGATGCAGTATTCAAGGGTACGTGAACATTGCAGTGAGACACTGGACTGCGTGTATAGTAGATTGGTGAAGTGACAAGAGGCTGTGCATTAGGTGAACAACAAAAGTGTTGCTGATAAGCGGGAGAACATGCCGACCTGATAGAATGTGTGTGTCGGTCCTTCTGTGTGCGTGCGTGAGTGTGTCGGTCCTTCTGCGTGCGTGCGTGAGTGTGTCGGTCCTTCTGCGTGCGTGAGTGTGTCAGTCCTTCTGCGTGCGTGCGTGAGTGTGTCGGTCCTTCTGCGTGCGTGCGTGAGTGTGTCAGTCCTTCTGCGTGCGTGCGTGAGTGTGTCGGTCCTTCTGCGTGCGTGCGTGTGTGTGTCGGTCCTTCTGCGTGCGTGAGTGTGTGTGTCGGTCCTTCTGCGTGCGTGAGTGTGTCGGTCCTTCTGCGTGCGTGCGTGAGTGTGTCGGTCCTTCTGCGTGCGTGCGTGAGTGTGTCGGTCCTTCTGCGTGCGTGCGTGAGTGTGTCGGTCCTTCTGCGTGCGTGAGTGTGTCGGTCCTTCTGCGTGCGTGCGTGAGTGTGTCGGTCCTTCTGCGTGCGTGAGTGTGTCGGTCCTTCTGCGCGCGTGCGTGAGTGTGTCGGTCCTTCTGCGTGCGTGCGTGAGTGTGTCGGTCCTTCTGCGTGCGTGCGTGAGTGTGTCGGTCCTTCTGCGTGCGTGCGTGAGTGTGTCGGTCCTTCTGCGTGCGTGAGTGTGTCGGTCCTTCTGCGTGCGTGTGTGTGTCGGTCCTTCTGCGTGCGTGCGTGAGTGTGTCGGTCCTTCTGCGTGCGTGCGTGAGTGTGTCGGTCCTTCTGCGTGCGTGCGTGAGTGTGTCGGTCCTTCTGCGTGCGTGCGTGAGTGTGTCGGTCCTTCTGCGTGCGTGCGTGAGTGTGTCGGTCCTTCTGCGTGCGTGCGTGAGTGTGTCGGTCCTTCTGCGTGCGTGAGTGTGTCGGTCCTTCTGCGTGCGTGCGTGAGTGTGTCGGTCCTTCTGCGTGCGTGAGTGTGTCGGTCCTTCTGCGTGTGTGCGTGCGTGTGCGTCGTCTTTTCTGTGTGTGTGCATGTGTAGATCCTCATATGAGTGTGTCGCCCCACACGCGTGTGTGCGCGTGCGTGCGCACATGTGTTGGCCCTCGTGGGTGCGTGTATGTGTGTGTCGGTCCTTGTGCATGTGTATGAGTGTTGGTTAGACTTACCTTCATCCACCAGTACCTTAAAGCTTACTGAATAGTAGTCACTGTTCCAGACCTGCTCCTCTACTGAAACACCGACCATTTGGCCAGGCTCATTCCCCAATACCAGTTTCCCCATATCAGGTCCAGTATAGTCCCTTTTCCAGTTGGACTATCGATACACTGTTTCAAGAAGCCCTCCTTACAAACTCTGCCCATCCACGCCCTTGCACTGAGTCCCAGTCAGTAGAGGGGAAGTTAAAATCACGACGACCCTGTCACTTCTACACCTTGCCAAAATCTGTCAGCATATTTTTCTCTATCTCCCGCTGGCTGTTGGGAGGCCTTTAGTAAACCCCTAACATTGTGACTAGACACTTCCTATGAGCTCTACTGATATTGCCTGACTGTATGAGCCCTCCAAGGTGTCCTCCTGCAGTACAGCTGTGATGTTCTCCTTAAAACAGAAAGAAATCCCACAACACCAGCTTAAAGTTCAACACGTTTTTGTAGCAAAAGCCGCAAGCTTTCGGAACAGGCTGTCCCTTCGTCTGGTGACTGGGAGTTCTGACCACAAAACAGGGCACAAAGAATACAAACTCAATTTACGTGCATAATGATTGGAATGTGAGTCTTTTACACTGTAAAGACCCCAGTCCAATGCTGGCATCTCCACATCATATTCTCCTTAACAAGTAATGAAATTCCCCCACCCCTCTTGCATCCCCCTCTATTTTGCCTGAAACATCTATATCCTGGAACATTAAGCTACTTATCCGGTACTTCCCTTAACCAAGTTTCTGTTATGGCAACAACATCATAATTCCAAGTGATCCCCAGCATCTCAGATGCCAGATTCCAGCCAATTTGATTCACTGCACATGATATCAAGAAACGGTTGGAGGCACTAGATACTGTAAAGGCAATGGGCTCTCTCAGCATTCTGTCAATAGTATTGAAGACTTGTGCTCTAGAATTTACTACTCCCCTAGCCAAGCTCTTCCAATACAGTTACCACACTGGTATCTACTCAACCATGTGGAAAATTGCCCAGGCGTGTCCTGTCCACAAAAAACGGACAAATCCAACCTGGCCAATTAGTGTCCAGTCTAATCTTGATCATCAGTAAAGTGATGGAAGGGGTCATCAACAGTGCTATCAAGCAGCACTTGCTCAGTGATGCCCAGATTGGGTTTCGCCAGGGTTAGTCAGCTCCTGACCTCATTACAGCCTTAGTTCAAACATGGACAAAAGAGCTGAATTCCAGAGGTGAGGTGAGAGTGACAGCCCTTGACATCAAGGCTGCATTCAACCGAGTATGGCATCAAGGAGCCCTAGCGAAACTGGAATCAGGGGACAAACTCTCCGCTGATTGGAGCCATACCTGGTACATAGGAAGATGCTTGTAGTTGCGGAGGGTCAGTCATCTCAGCTCCAGGACATCTCTGCAAATGTCCCTCAGGGTATTGTCCTAGGCCCAACAATCTTTAGCTGCTTCATCAATGATCTTCCCTCCATCATAAGGTCAGAAGTGGAGATGTTCACCAATCATTGCACTATGTTCAGCACCATTCATGACTCCTCAGACACTGAAATAGTCCATATTCAAATGCAACAAGACCTGGACAATATCCAGCTTGGATAGACAAGTGGCAAGTAACATTCACATCACACAAATGCCAGGCAATGACTATCACCAATAAGAGATACTCTAACCACTACGCCTTGACATTAATGGTGTAAGTATCACTGAATCCCTGCTGTCAACATCCTTGGGGTTACCATTGACCAGAAACTCAATTGGACTCACCACATAAACACAGCAGGTCAGAGACTAGGAATACTTCAGCGAGTACTCACCTCCTGACTCCCCAAAGTCTATCCACTATCTGCATGGTGCAAATTAGGAGTGTGATGGAATACTCCCCACTTGCCTGGATGGGTGCAGCTCCAACAACACTCAAGAAGCTTGACACCATCCAGGACAAAGCAGCCCACTTGATTGGCACCACATCCACAAACATCTGCTCTCTCCACCACCAGTGCTCAGTAGTATCCTCCACAAAAGACCCAAAGACCGCATCTTCCAAACCCACTACCACTTCCATCTCAAAAGACAAGGGTAGTAGATAATTGGGAACACCACCACCTCCAAATTCTCTTCCAAGCCACTCACTGTCCTGACTTGCAGATGTATCACCACTCCTTCACAGTCATTGGGTCAAACTTCTGGAATTCACTCCCTAACAGCATTGTGAGTCAATCCACAGAACATGGACTGCAGCGATTCAAGAAGGCAGCTCACCATCATTTTCTGAAGGGCAACTAGGGATAGGCAATAAATGCTGGCCAAGCAGCAATGCCCATGTCCCATGAATAAATTTTTTAGGAGTAATAATCCAAGCTCTAAGTTCATCTGCCTTACCTTTTACACTTCTCGCATTGAAACAAATGCACTTCAGGCCACTAGACCCTTTTTGATCAGCAACCACACCCTGTGCGCTCTTCCTCTGAGTCTTACTGTCTCTACTCTCTGTTTCTCCTTCAATAATTCACCTTTGCTTTGGTTCCCAAACCCCCTTGCCAAACTAGTTTAAACCCTCCTGTGTGACACTAGCAAAACTACGTGTGTGTGTGTGTATGTGTGTGTGATCACTGTGTTTAAAGAAAGCATTTGTCAAGGCTGGGAATACACGAAGCATGGAATGCAAGGAAAGTAGAAAGAAATTTAAAGGAGTAAGGAGAACTAAAAGGGGTCACAAAAAATCATTGGCCAGCAGGATTAAGGAAAATCCCAAGGCTTTTTATAAATATTTACAGAGCAAGAGGTTAGCCAGGAAGAGGGTTGGCCTATTCAAGGACAGGGGAGGGAATCTAGGCATGGAGCCAGAAAAAATGGGCAAGGTATTAAAGAGTACTTTGTGTCAGTATTCGCCAAAGAGAAGGACCTGGTGGATGATGAATCTGGGAAAGGATGTGTAGATAGTTTGAGTCATGTTGAGATCAAAAAGGAGGAGGTACTGGGGCTGTTGAGAAACATTATTGTAGACAAGTCCTCAGGACCAGATGGGATATATCCCAAAGTACTGAGAGAGGCAATGAGGAAATTGATGGGTCCTTGAGAGAAATCTTTGTGTCCTCACTGGCTACAGGGGAGTTCATGATGTGGAGTTGCTGACGTTGGACTGGGGTAAGCACAGTAAGAAGTCTCACGACACCAGGTTAAAGTCCAGCAAGTTTATTTGATAGTAAACCCACAAGCTTTTGGGGTTTGCCCCTTCGTCAGGTGAGTGGAGAGTTCTAGTCTCAAACAGAGCATGTAAAGGCACACACAGTCTCCAGAATACTGATCAGAATGTGAGTCTTTACAGCTAATCAATTCTTAATGAGTGAAGAATTTAAAAACACTTTTAAGAATTGATTAGCTGTAAAGACTCGCACTCTAATCAGTATTCTGTAAACTGTATGTGCCTTTATATGTTCTGTTTGAGACCAGAACACTCTACTCACCTGACGAAGGGGCAAACCCTGAAAACTTGTGGGTTTACTATCAAATAAACTTGTTGGACTTTAACCTGGTGTTGTGAGACTTCCTACAGGGGAGGTCCGAGAGGATTGGCGAAGAGCCAATGTTGTACCTTTGTATTAGAAGGGTAGCAAGAATAATCGAGGTAATTATAGGCCGGTGAGCCTTACGTCAATGGTAAGGAAATCATTGGAGAAGATTTGACAAGACAGGATTTACTCCCTCTTGGAAATAAGTGGATGTATTGGCTAGAGGCAACATGGTTTTGTGAAAGGGAGGTCATGTCTCATGAACTTGATCGAGTTTTTCAAGGAAGTGATGAAGATGGTAGGTGAGGCTAGGGCAATTGATGTTGTCTACATGGACTTCAGCAAGGCCTTTGACAAGGTCCCTCATGGCAGACTGATGCGGAAGGTGAAGTTGCATGGGATCAGAGGTGAGCTGGCAAGGTGGATACAGAACTGGCTCGGTCATAGAAGACAGAGAGTAGCAGTGGAAGAGTGTGTTTCTGATTGGAGGGCTATGACCAGTGGCGTTCCTCAGGGATCAGTGCTGGGATCTTTGCTGTTTGTAATATATATAAATGATTTGGAGGAAAATGTAACTGGTTTGATTAGTAAGTTTGTTGGACAACATGAAGGTTGGTGGATTTGGAATAGCAATGAAGACCGTTAAAGGATACGGCAAGATATAGATCAGTTGGAGGCTTGGGAGGATAGATGGCAAATGGAGTTTAATCGGACAAATGTGAGGTAATGCATTTTGGAAGGCCTAATACAGACAGGAAATACACAGTAAATGGCAGAACCCTTAAGAGTATTGATAGGCAGAGGGATCTGGGTGTATAGGTTCACAAGTCACTGAAAGTGGCCACACAAGTGGAGAAGGTAGTTAAGGCATATGGCACGCTTGTCTTCGTCGGCCAGGACATTGTGTTTAAGAATTGGCAAGTCATGTTGCAGCTTTATAGAACCTTAGAAAGGCTGCACTTGGAATATAGTGTTCAATTTTGGTCGCCACACTACCAGAAAGATGTCAAGCTTTGGAGAAGGTACAGAAAAGATTTACTGGGATGTTGCCTGGCACGGAGGGCACTAGCTATGACGAGAAGTTGGAGAAACTTGGTTTGTTCTTACTGGAACGACGGAGATTGAAAGGTGACCTGATAGAAGTCAACAAAATTATGAGGGGCAAATGGATATTCAGGAGCTTTTTCCCAGGGTGAAGGAGTCAATTACTAGAGGACATAGGTGGGAGGAGCAAGATTTAAAGGAGATATATGAAGCAAGGATTTTTTACACAGAAGGTGGTGGATGCTAGAACTCGCTGCGAAGGGAGGTAGTGGAAGCAGATATAATGAGTTTTAAGGAGTGTCTAGACAAATACATGAATAGGATGGAAATGGAAGGATATGGTCCCCAGGAGGGTAGGGGGTTTTAATTCAGTCGAGCAGCATAGTCGGTGCAGGCTTGGAGGGCCGAAGTGCCTGTTCCTGTGCTGTAACTTTCTTTGTTCTTTGTGTTATGTGTGTGTGTGTTTCACTTTGAGTGTGGGTGTGTGTTAGATGTGCTGTGCAGCATTGCGCATGTCATGTTTATTTCGTGGTGCTGTGTTTCTCAGGAACATTGCTGTGTGGACTCTGCTTACCGTATCATCTCTACCCCCAGGACTGCACCTGTGATGAGTTCTGCCCAGAATGTTCAGTGGAGTTAACACTCGATGTGAAGTGTAATGAAGATCAGACTCGACATGTCACATCCCGGGATCTATTGTCCAACAATTCCCGGGTTATCCCTGTGAGTGCTGAATGCTGATTCCTGACCTCATTCCATGGTTTGGTGACAATGGGAGTATAATCATTTCCAGAGGGTTTTACCCATCTAATACAATGTCAGATGGGGCTGGAAATTGAATTATGAATGTTCATCATAGTCAGTTGGTGCTGAACGAGGACTCTGTGGGAAGGTTGATCACTGTTGGGGAATTTAAGCGAACAAACTCGGGGGGGGGTGCGGGGAGACGCGGTCAGGTTGTTTGCACCATGATCTGTTGGGGATCCACTCAATCTCCACTTATTTGAGTGTAATTCTAATCACTGTGGTAAAATTCTTATTGAGGAACGAGAGCCAGAGGTAAATTAAAGCAGAAAGTGCTAGAGAAACTTAGCAGGTCTGACAGCATCTTGGAGAGAGTATAGTACCAACTTTATGAGCCTGGATGATCCTTCGTCAGAGAAATGTTGGTTCTATTCTCTCTGCACAGATGCTGTCAAACCTGCTGAGTTTCTCCAACATTTTCTGTCTTTATTTCAGATTCCAGCATCCGCAATATTTTGCCTTTATCTTGGAAGTAAATTAGGCTCAGGATCTTTGTGGACTCTCCAATAATTAGAATATAAATTTTGAACAGAGCAACGTGTCTCGAGTGAGAAACTTCTTGTGTGAGCTTGGGTAGTAGAGGCCCCAGAATGGCAGTTGATTGGTGCAACACACTGCTGAGGTTCCAGTCTGTTTGTGTCATGGTTGAAATGGAAGCTGTCTTTATAAAAGTTTTGCACTATCAACTTACCTTCACACAAAAGGAATAATAATAACTAACATTACAAACTTACTGCTTTTCTTCTCATTCAACCAGGTCACATCTCGTAGCCGAGACAATGATCCCAATGATTATGTGGAACAGGATGGTGAGCAGTTGTTCTGGTTGATTATGGATTTTGGAATGTGTAACTGAGATAAGCCAGATCTATAGGGTGTGTTTTATCCCCATGCACTCTCGATTCTCTGCATGTTCAGAAGTGAATGTGATCCTAACTCCAAGGAACAGGCCATTTGACCAATTCTATTTGTGTCAACTTTTTGAAATGGCATCGTACTCAGTCCTCGTCAGTCCTTCCTCTTTGAATACCTGTCCCAACATCCTTCAGCTCTGGCCATGGCGCTCTCACAGAGGAAGTAACTGATTTATTCCGATGGTCAAAAAGGACAGTAGGAGGAGAGGTAATAAGCCGTGGATAACGAAGGAGGTGAAGGAAAGTGTTAAATTAAAAGCGGAGGTGTTTAGAGTAGCTAAGAGTAGTGGCTGAGAAGAGGATTGGGAGAGGTTTAAATGTCAACAAAGATTGACAAAGAAGTTGATAAAGGAGGGTAGGAGAAACTATGAAGCTGGGCTAGCGCTTAATATAAGAAAGGATAGCAAGAGTTTTTATAAATATATAAAAAGGAAGAGGCTGGCTAGGGTGAACGTTGGTCCCTTACAGGATGAGAAGGGGGACTTAGTGGTAGGGGATGGGGATATGGCTGAGGTCTTGAATAACTTTTTTGTTTCTGTCTTCACGGACGAGGATGTGAATAATTTGCCAGGTGTTAGAGATGGAAAGGTGGTAGAACTGGAGGGTTTTAATGACATTACCGTTAATAGAGAGGCGGTGCTTGACATATTGGAGGGGCTGATTGTGGACAAGTCGCCAGGACCGGGTGGAATGCATCCGAGGGTTCTGAAAGAAATGGCGGAGGTGATAGTGGATGCCTTGGTGGTTATTTTCCAGACGTCGCTGGATTCCGGGGAAGTGCCGGAAGATTGGAAAACGGCTAATGTTACGCCGTTGTTTAAGAAGGGTGGCAGGCAAAAGGCAGGGAATTATAGGCCGGTTAGTTTAACGTCTGTTGTAGGTAAAATGTTAGAATCCGTCATCAAGGAGGAAATAGCGAGGCATCATGAGGGGAATTGCTTGATAGAGCAGACGCAGCACAGTTTCGTTAAAGGGAAGTCGTGTCTGACAAATTTACTGGAGTTCTATGAGGATGTGTCTAGGGCGGTGGATAGAGGAGAGCCGGTGGATGTGGTCTTTCTGGATTTTCAGAAGGCGTTTGACAAGGTACCTCACAAGAGGTTATTGCAGAAGGTCAGGGGGCATGGAGTTGGGGGTAGGGTGTTAGCGTGGATAGAGGTTTGGCTGTCAAATAGGAGGCAGAGAGTGGGGGTCAATGGGTGCTATTCGGGTTGGCGGATGGTGACTAGTGGAGTGCCCCAGGGGTCGGTGCTGGGGCCTCAGCTATTTACCATTTATATAGATGATCTGGAGGAGGGAACCGAGTGTATGGTGTCGAAATTTGCTGATGACACCAAGATTGGTGGAACGGCAAATTGTGCGGAGGGTGTGGAGAGTCTGCAGAAGGATCTAGATAGGCTGGGCGAATGGGCCAGGAACTGGCAAATGGAATTTAATGTTGGCAAGTGTGAGGTGGTCCACTTTGGTAGGAATAATGGTAGGAAGGATTATTACTTACGTGAAGAAAAACTACAGCAGGCGACGGTGCAGAGGGACCTCGGGGTCCTTGTGCATGAGTCGCAAAATCCCAGCTTGCAGGTGCAGCAGGTGGTCAGGAAGGCAAATGGGATGCTGGCCTTCATAGCGAGGGGGATTGAATATAAAAGTAGGGAGGTCTTGCTGCGGCTGTATAGGGCATTGGTGAGGCCGCAGCTGGAGTACTGTGTGCAGTTTTGGGCGCCGTACTTACGCAAGGATATTTTGGCCTTGGAGGGAGTGCAGAGGTGGTTTACTAGGCTGATGCTGGAGTTGAGGGGGTTGAGCTATGAGTAGAGGCTGAATAAACTAGACTTGTACTCATTAGAGTTTAGAAGAATGAGGGGAGATCTCATTGAGACGTATAAGATGAAGAATGGGATGGATAGGATAGAGGTGGAGAGACTCTTCCCGCTCAGAAAGGATAGTAGGACTAGGGGGCACAGCCTCAAGATAAAGGGGGGGTGGTTTAGAACGGAGTTGAGGAGGAACTTCTTCGCTCAAAGGGTGGTGAATCTCTGGAATTCTCTGCCCGTTGAAGTGGTGGAGGCTGCCTTGCTAAATATTTTTAAGACGCGGGTTGATGGGTTTTTGATAAGAGAGGGGATTAAGGGTTATGGGGAGAGGGCGGGAATGTGGAACTGAGCCGCAACAGATCAGCCATGATCTTATTGAATGGTGGGGCAGGCTCGAAGGGCTAGATGGCCTACTCCTGCTCCTGTTTCTTATGTTCTTATGTCTGTAGGTTTCCTTGCTGTGCGAAACTTGTACATATTCTGTTTGTGTCCAAAGAACAGCTCCACACCAATAAGTCAAATTGACAACCAATCAGCCTTTTCCTCTGGATATAAATTTTTGTGGTAGTTTGAAATTTGGTATTGATGTGTTTGTCCTAATGAATACCAGACAAAAAGATTTACTGACATGTTCCTCTTTGCAGCAATATTCAAATTCTGTAATACCAAATGCTTGTTCATTGAATGGCCTGCCCCGCCATTCAATAAGATCATGGCTGATCTGTCGTGGCTCAGTTCCACATTCCCGCCCTCTCCCCATAACCCTTAATCCCCTCTCTTATCAAAAACCCATCAACCCGCGTCTTAAAAATATTTAGCGAGGTAGCCTCCACCACTTCAACGGGCAGAGAATTCCAGAGATTCACCACCCTTTGAGTGAAGAAGTTCCTCCTCAACTCCGTTCTAAACCACCCCCCCTTTATCTTGAGGCTGTGCCCCCTAGTCCTACTGTCTTTTTTGAGCGGGAAGAGGCTCTCCACCTCTATCCTATCCATCCCATTCATCATCTTATACGTCTCAATGAGATCTCCCCTCATTCTTCTTAACTGTCCTGTTCTAACGTGAACTGCCCTAACATTTCCAACCACACTCATACCCAAAATCCCTCATCCCTATTAACATCCAGGTTAAATCCCCCCCATCCCCATTAACATCCCAGTTAAACCCTCCTCATTCTTGTTAACATCCGGGTTACTCACCCTTCATCCCTGTTAACATTTGGGTTAAACCCCCTCTCATTAACATCCGAGTCAAACTCCCCATCATCTCTATTAACATCTGGGCTAAGCCTCCCTCCTTGTTAACACCCGGGTTAAACGCTTGTGTCTTATATTGACTAAAGTGTGGGGCCAAAATTGTCCAATTGAAGGCTAAGCTGTGATGAGATAGATCATGGGTGAAGTTGAGAGCAGGGATCATTATTACAAAGGATGAAATCAGCTGGTAAGAGCTGGGAATGTAATGCCAAGGGAAATGTCAGCACTGAACAGCAAATTAAGGAGAGGGGATATGAGAGAAGAACCAGGGCTCAGGCTCAGTGCTTGAGTTTTTTGTGTGGGTGGATGAATGGTTCTTCAGGGAGTAACTGGGACAATGGGGTGGTCAGCTGAGGAAGGTATTGCAGTGGACGGGGAAGGGTTTGAGGAGGCAGTAAGGAGGAAGCTGTGGATTGTCAAATTGATCATTGGGGGTATAGGTATTTATTATATGTACATATTGTAAAGGTATTCTGAATTGCTCAGAGAGTAGTAGGGAGTATTGGATTATGAGTGTGGGTGATGGGAGACAGTGGACATTAGTGTTGGGGCATTGATTTCAGGGGTTGGATGCATGTCGATGAATAAGCACTGATTGTGGGGTGATATGGTCAGTCTTGGTTAGACGATGGTGGTCTCTTTGCCTTTCCCAGATATCCTGATTGTGAAGTTAAGGAAGGGACAGGAACTGAGACTCCGAGCTTACGCCAAGAAGGGTTTTGGGAAGGAACATGCCAAGTGGAACCCAACAGCCGGGGTGTCTTTTGAATATGACCCTGACAATGCACTGCGGCACACAGTGTACCCCAAACCTGAGGAATGGTGAGGCTTGCTCTGAATTTATACTGGCACAAATTGCTATTCTTCATCCAGCCCTGAGGGGATGGGGTGGAAGCCGGGGTGAGGGTAGTGGGGGAGGGAGGGATGTTGCGTAAGACGCTGGGGATGACGTGTGGGTGACTTTGAGAGCTGGAGTGAGGGGATGGATGGGGTGAGGTAGTGGGTTGGGTGAGGGAGTGGGATGGAATTCGGCTGGTTGGGAGTGGCGTCATGTACTGATTTGAGGAGGTACAGTATATGGGTATGGGGACAGGAGGGGGAGGGGTACAGGATGGGGGAGTTGAGGGGATACAGTATGGGAAGGTGGTGTATAGGGAGAGGATACAGGATGGGAAGGTGTTGTGTAGGGAGGGGATACAGGATGGGAGCTGGTGTATAGAGAGGGCTACTGGGTGGGGAGCTAGTGTATAGGTAATGGGGTACAGGATGTGCAGCTGGTGTATAAGAAGGTGGGTACAGGATGAGTCGCAGGTGTATGGGAGAAGTGGTACAGGATGGAAACTGGTGTATGGAGAAGCAGGGTACAGGATGGGAGCTGATGTATTGGTGGTGGGGTGCAGGATGGGGCGGTGGTGTATAGAGAGGAGACACAGGATGGGGAGGTGGTGTATAGGGAGGGGACACAGGATGGGGTGGTGGTGTCCAGGGAAGGGATTCAGGACTGGGTGGTGGTGCACAGGGAGACAATACAGGATTGGGTGGTGATGTATAGGGCGAGGATACACAGTGGGAGCTGGTGTACAGAGAAGGGTATAGGATGGGGACCTGGTGTCTAGAGAAGGGAATACAGGATGGGGAGCTGGTGTCTAAAGAGGAGGATACAGGATGGGGAGATGTTGTATTGGGAGGGGGGCATAGGATGAGGACTAGTGTATTGGGAGGGGTTTATAGGATGGGTAGTTGTTGTATTGGGAGGGGGATACAGGATGAGGACCTAGTGTATAGTGAGGTACAGGAATGGGAGGTGGTTTACAGGAAGAGTGGGACAGGATAGGAGATCAGGGTGGAAAATGAGATATTTCAATGCTGTGTTACTTTGAGTGAAGAGGAGAGGCCAGGTAAACATAGGGGAAAGGATATTGCTGGGTGACATGGAAGGGGAGATACCTTTTGGAGGGGAGATGTTTAAATTGTGTTCCTGTTTCTTAAGTGTTCATCATTGCTATGATTTTTTTAAGGCCCAAAAGTGAGTATTCTGAACTGGACGATGAGGAGATTCAAGCTCCATATGATCCGAATGGCAAACCAGAAAGGTACAAACATTCATTCTCATTTTTCATATGTGACCTTAACTCCAAAGGCCCATCCCTAATCATCCATGAGAAGGGGTTTATGAGCTCCCTTCTTGAACCACTGTAGCACATGTGCTATAGTTACACTCACAGTGGTGTTTGGAAGGGAGTTCCAGGATTTTGACCTAGTGACAGTGAAGGAATGGCAATATATTTCCAAGTCAGAATGGTGAGAGACTTTGAGGGGTGAGGTTCCAGGTATCTGCTGCTCTTGTCCTTCCAGATGGTAGTAGTTGTGGGTTTGAAACGTGCTGCCTGGTGAGTTGCTGCAGTGCATCTTGTAGATGGTACACACTGCTGCCACAATTCATCAGTGGTGAAGGGATGGAATGTTTACAGAAAGGATAGCAATCAAGCTGGCTGTTTTGTCCTAGATGATATTGAGCTTCTTGAGTACTGTTGGAGCTGCACTCATCCAGGGAAGTGGAGAGTATTCTATCACATTCCTGAGTTGTGCTCAGAAGATGGTGGACAGACTTTGGAAAGTCAGGAGGTGAGTTACTCATGACAGGATTCCTAGTCATACACCTGCTCTGATACTATTCCAGTTCAGTTTTGTGTCCGTGGTAACCCCCAGGATGTTGATAGTGCGGTACTCAGCGATGGTAACGCCATTGAATGTCAAAGGGTGATGGTTAGATTCTCTCTTGTTATGGAGTCATGGCCCATCGAATCTGAACCACAAAACTGCACTAAATCTATATTAATCCAAAGATGTTAAATGGATTAGCCACAGTAAATTCACAGGATTAAGGGATAGGGCTTGGGTAGGGGGTGGATGTAGGCCTGCGTAAGAGGCCCTGTTGGAGAGTAGGTGCAGATTTGATGGGCTGAATGGCCCCCTTCTGCACATGAGGGATTCTCTTAATCCTAACCCCACTTTCCAGCACTTGGCACATAGCCTTAAATGTTTTAACCTTACGCGTGCTCGTCCACATACTTTTTAAAGGTTTCTTGCCTCTGTCACCCTCCCAGGCAGTGCAAAGCTGCTTCTTTTGTTTTTCGATCTGGCTAGAGTTTCTTAGTCTGAAACAGGAGCTGTAATTAGTTAGTTAATAGAACAATCAGGTGTAATCCAGTTCAAAAGCATTGTTTTTGAGACCTATAAAGAGCCAACCTCAATGCTGATCTGAAGTAGAGTGCTTGGAGTTTGGTGTAAACAGGAAGTTAAATGAAGCAGGAAGAAGGTGAAGCTGAAAGATCGATGCAGTAGTCAGACTCAGTCTGTGCAGGAGCAGAGCGCTACAAAGTATCATATGCACCGAGAGAGTGAGGATACTCTTTTTGGTCGGTAAGGTTTGAAAAATTGTTATCAGAGTGGAGAGTGGCAGCAGCTTCAGTTTAAAGGGATAAGAAGTGGCAGGAGAGCACCAAACTGTGCTCTGCTCCTTGTGCTGTATGTGGAAGACCAGGAACATTTCCAGAGCTCGGGATCAGCACGAGTGCAGGAATTGTCTCCAGCTGCAGCTCCTAGAAGCCCAAGTTTCAAGGCTGGAGCAGCAGGTGGGAACGCTGTGTGGAGCATCCATGAGGCAGAGAGTATTGTGGATTGCACATATAGAGAGGTGGTCACACCGCAGGCTCAGAGTCCACAGGCAGGAAGGAAATAGGTGACCACCAGGCAGAGCAAGAGGACAAGGCACACAGTGCAGCAAACTATTGGAGCTATTCCACGCAAAACAGATATACCGTTTTGGATATTGCTGAGGGGAATGGTCTTTCAGGGGATAACAGCAGCAGCGAAATTGGCTATGCTGCACAGGGGAGGAGCAATAGGTATTGAAATGCAATAGTCACTGAAATGCAATAGTCACAGGGGATACAATTATAAGGGTGATAGGCATTTCTGTGGCTGCAAACGAGACTCCAGTATGGTATGTCGCCTTCCTGGTGCTAAGGTCAACAATGTCTCAGAGAAATTGCAGGATATTCTGGAAGGAGAGGGTGAACAGCCAGTGGTTGCGGTATACATTGGTACAAATGACATAGGGGATGATGTCCTAAAAGCAGAATTTGGGAGCTAGGAAGCAAGCTGAAAAGTAGGATCTCAAAGATAGTTAGTTCAGGATTACTACTTGTGCCGAGTGCAGGTCAGAGTAGAAACGGCAGGATATATTGGATTTTACTTTGAATTGATTTTATTATTGTTATTACTATTGTTTTATTATTGTATCGTTTCTTGCACGCTATACAGACAAAAAGCATACTATTCATAGAGAAGGCAGAATGTAGTGTTACAGTCATAGATGGTGTGTAGAGAAAAATCAACTTAATGCAAGGTGAGTCCATTTAGAAGTCTGACAGCAGCAGGGAAGAAGCTGTTCATGAGTCAATTGGTACTTGATCTCAGACTTTTGTATCTTGATAGGATGAATACGTGGCTGCAAAGATAATGTGAGAGGGAGGGTTTCACATTCCTGGGGCATTAGGACTGGTTCTACGGGAGGTGGGACCTATACAAACTGGACAGGTTACACCTGGGCAAGACTGGGATTGTTGTCCTTGGGGAGGTACTTGCTACAGTGACTGGGAAGGATTTAAACTAATATGGCAAGGGGATGGGAACCTTTGTAAAGATTCAGAGCAGAGGGGAATCAAGAACAAGACCAAAAGACAGCAAGAAAAATGATAGGCAGAGCAATCAGGAGTCGGAGTCAGATAAGTACGTGGTAAAAAAATAATAGGAACGAAGAAAGAAACATTAAAGGGCTCATCTTAAGGTTTCCTGTCTGAACATTCAGAACATTTGAAATAAAATTAATGAATTAGTTCGCAGATAGATGTAAAGGGGTATGATATTGTTGGCATTTCGGAGACATGGCTGCAAAATAATCAAGGATGGGAACTACACATTGAGGACTATTCACTGTCTAGGAAGTATAGACAGAAAGGAAAAGGTGGTGGAGTTGCATTGTTGATTAAAGACAATATTGATTCGACACTGAGGAAAGATATTAGCAGAGATGATTTGGAATCTATATGGGTCAAGTTAAGAAACAGCAAGGCCAAAAAATATTTGTGGGGAGTGGTATACAGACCACCAAACTGTAGTGATAATGCTCGGAATAGCATCAGACAGGAAGTCAGATTTGCATGTGCGAAAAGAACATGTGTGATTATGAGTGACTACATATAGATTGCATGAATGAAATTAGTCATGGTATAATAGAAGAAGAATTTCTGAAATGTAAACGGGATGGTTTTCTGAACCAATATGTTGAGGAACCAACAAGGGAACAGGCCATCTTGGATTCAGTATTGTGCAATAAGAAAGGATTAGTTGGCAATTTAATGTGAGAGGACTCTTGGGGATGACCATAATATAATAATGTCAAGGTGGATAGTGACGTAGTTGATTCTGCAAACAAAGTCCTGAATCTCAATGAAGATAACCATGGTGCTTGAGACATGAATTGGCTATGATGGACTGGGAAACAGTAAGGTATTTAAGGAGCAAATAGGTGAACTCCAAAAGTCAGAAATGGGAGAATTCATAACGGGGAACAAAGAAATGCCTGAGGAACTAAATTTCTACTTCTATCTTTGCAAAGGAAGAAATGAGTAATGTACAGAACTACATTAGGGGTGGCACAGTAACACAGTGGTTACGTAGAAACATAGAACATTACAGCACAGTACAGGCCCTTCGGCCCTCAATATTATGCTGAGCTATGTCCAATCCCAAGATCAAGCTATCCCACTCCCTGTCATTCTGGTGTGCTCCGTGTGCCTATCCTTGAAAGTTCCTAAAGCGTCTGACTTCACTATCACAGCAGGCTGTCCATTCCACACCCCAACCACTCTGAGTAAAGAATCTACCTTGGACATCCCTCCTACATTTCCCACCATGAACCTTATAGCTATGCCCCCTAGTGACAGCTACATCCACCCGAGGAAATGGTCTCAATGTCCATTCTATCTATTCGCCTCTTGTCCTCCTCCACTCTAACGAGAAAAGCTCTAGCTCCCTCAACCTTTCCTTATAAGACCTACCCCCAAACCAGGCAGCATCCTGGTAAATTTTCTCTGCCCCCTCTCCAATGCTTCCACATCCTCCTTATAGTGAGGTGATCAGAACTGCACATACTATTCCAAATGTGGTTTCACCAAGGTCCTGTACAGCTGCAGCACGACCCCATGGCTCTTAAACTCAAACCCCTTGTTAATAAACGTTAACACACTATAGGCCTTCTTCACAGCTCTATCCACTTGAATGGCAACCTTCAGAGATCTGTGGATATGAATCCCAAGATCTCTCTGTTCCTCCACATTCCTCAGAATCCTGCTGTTAACCCTGTAATCCGCATTCAAATTTGTCCTACCGGTTGATGTGGTGTATATGGATTTCAGTAAAGTGTTTGGTAAGGATCCCCACAGTAGGCTATTGCAGAAAATACGGAGGCATGGGATTGAGGGTAATTTTGTGGTTTGGATCAGAAATTGGTTAGCTGAAAGAAAACAGAGGGTGATGGTTGATGGGAAATGTTTATCCTGGAGTTCAGTTACTAGTGGTGTACCGCAAGGATCTGTTTTGGGACCGCTGCTGTTTGTCATTTTTATATATGACCTGGATGAGAGCATAGAAGGATGGGTTAGTAAATTTGCAGATGACACTAAAGTTGGTGGAGCTGTGGACAGTGTGGAAGGATGTTGCAGGTTACAGAGGGATATAGATAAGCTGCAGAGCTGGGCTGAGAGATGGCAAATGGAGTTTAATGCAGAAAAGTGTGAGGTGATTCACTTTGGAAGGGGTAACAGGAATAAAGAATACAGGGCTAATGGTAAGATACTTGGTACTGTAGATGAGCAGAGAGATCTGTGTCCATCTGCAAAGATCCCTGAAAGTTGGCACCCGGGTTGATAGGGTGTTAAGAAGGCGAACGGTGTGTTAGCTTTTATTGGTAGAGGGATTGAGTTTCAGAGCCATGATGTCATGTTGCAGCTGTATAAAACTCTGACATGGCCGCATTTGGAGTATTGCATACAGTTCTGGTCGCTGCATTAGAACATAAAACAATGCAGCATAATACAGGCCCTTCGACCCTCGGTGTTGTGCCGAGGTATGTCCGAACCCAAGATCAAGCTATCCCACTCCCTATCATTCTGGTGCATTCCATGTGCCTATCCAATAACCGCTTGAAAGTTCCTAAAGTGCCCGATTCCACTATCACAGCAGGCAGTGCATTCCACACCCCAACCACTCTCTGAGTAAAGAATCTACCTCGGACATCCCTCCTATATTTCCCACCATGAACCTTATAGTTATGCCCCTTAGTAACAGTTACATCAACCTGAGGAAATAGTCTCTGCACGTCCACTCTATCTATCCCCCTTATCATCTTATAAACCTGTATTAAGTTGCCTCTCATCCTCCTCTGCTCGAAAGAGAAAAGTCCCAGCTTCCTCAACCTTTCCTCGTAAGACCTACTCTCCAAACCAGGCAACATCCTGGTAAATCTCCTCTTCACTCTCTCCAATGCTTCCACATCCTTCTTATAGTGTGGTGACCAGAACTGCACACAATATTCCAATGTGGTCTCACCAAGGTCCTGTATAGTTGCAGCATAACTCCATGACTCTTAAACTCAAACCCTCTGCTAATAAACGCTAACACGCTATAAGTCTTCTTCAAGGCTCTATCCACTTGAGTGGCAACCTTCAGAGACCTGTGGATATGAACCCTAAGATCTCTCTGTTCCTCCGCATTCTTGAGAACCCTGCCGCCAACCCTGTAATCAGCATTCAAATTTGTCCTACCTAGATGAATCACCTCACACTTATCAGGGTTAAACTCCGTATGCCACTTTTCAGCCCAGCTCTGCATCTTACAATGTCTCTTTGTAGCCTGCAAGAGTCTTCCACCTCATCTACTACTCCACCAATCTTGGTGTCATCAGCAAATTTACTAGCCCACCCTTCAGACCCATCTTCCAAGTCATTGATAAAAGTCATAAATAGCAGAGAACCCAGCACTGATCCTGGTGGTACACTGCTGGTAACCGGCCTCCAGTCTGAAAATTTTCCCTCCACCCCCATCCTCTGTCTTCTATGAGGTAGCCAGTTACATATCCAATCGGCCAAATTTCCTTCTATCCCACACCACCTTTCTTCATGAGCCTACCATGGGGAACCTTATCAAATGCCTTACTAAAATCCATGTATATGACATCAACTGCTCTCCCTTCATTTACACACTTAGGTACCTTATAGATGATCTGGAGGAGGGAACCGAGTGTATGGTGTCGAAATTTGCTGATGACACCAAGATTGGTGGAACGGCAAATTGTGCGGAGGGTGTGAAGAGTCTGCAGAAGGATCTAGACAGGCTGGGCGAATGGGCCAGGAACTGGCAAATGGAATTTAATGTTGGCAAATGTGAGGTTGTCCACTTTGGTAGGAATAATGGTAGGAAGGACTATTACTTACATGGCGAAAACCTGCAGCAGGCGACAGTGCAGAGGGACCTTGGGGTCCTTGTGCGTGAGTTGCAAAAACCCAGCCTGCAGGTGCAGCAGGTGGTCAGGAAGGCGAATGGGATGCTGGCCTTCATAGCGAGGGGGATTGAATATAAAAGTAGGGAGGTCTTGCTGCAACTGTATAGGGCACTGGTGAGGCCGCAGCTGGAGTACTGTGTGCAGTTTTGGTCACCGTACTTACGCAAGGATATTTTGGCCTTGGAGGGAGTGCAGAGGAGGTTTACTAGGCTGATACCGGAGTTGAGGGGGTTGAACTATGAGGAGAGGCTGAATAAACTAGGCTTGTACTCGTTAGAGTTTAGAAGAATGAGGGGAGATCTCATTGAGACATATAAGATGATGAATGGGATGGATAGGATAGAGGTGGAGAGGCTCTTCCCGCTCAGAAAGGACAGTAGGACTAGAGGGCACAGCCTCAAGATAAAGGGGGGGGGGTGCGGTTTAGAACGGAGTTGAGGAGGAACTTCTTCACTCAAAGGGTGGTGAATCTCTGGAATTCTCTGCCCGTTGAAGTGGTGGAGGCTGCCTCGCTAAATATTTTTAAGACGCGGGTTGATAGGTTTTTGATAGGCAAGGGGATTAAGGGTTATGGGGAGAGGGCGGGAATGTGGAACTGAGACACGACAGATCAGCCATGATCTTATTGAATGGCGGGGCAGGCTCGAAGGGCTAGATGGCCTACTCCTGCTCCTATTTCTTCTGTTCTTAAGCATAGATTACCGTATAGCATTATAGGAAGCATGTGGAAGCATTGGAAAGGGTGCAGAGGAGATTTACCAGGATGTTGCCTGGTATGGTGGAAAGTTCTTATGAGGAAAGGCAGAGTGACTTGAGGCTGTTTACGTTAGAGAGAAGAAGGTTTAGAAGTAACTTAATAGAGGCATACAGGATGATCAGAGGATTAGTTAGGGTGGACAGTGTGAACCTTTTGCCTTGGATGGTGATGGCTAATATGAGGGTACGTAGCTTTAAATTGAGGGGCGATAGATATAGGACAGATGTCAGAGTTAATTTTTTTACTCAGAGTAGTAAGGGCATGGAATGCCCTTCCTTCAATAGTAGTGGACTTGTCAACATTAAGGGCATTTAAAGGGTCATTGGATAAGCATATAGATAATACTGGAATAGTGTAGGTTAGATGGGCTTTAGATTCGTTTCACAGGTCAGCGCAACATCGAGGGCCTAAGGGCCTGTACTGCGCTGTAATGTTCTATGTTCTGTGAATCACCTCGCACTTATCAGGGTTAAACTCCACCTGTCACTTTTCAGCCCAGTTCTGCATCCTGTCAATGTCTCTTTGCAGCCTACAACAGTCCTCCATCTCATCCACTACTCCACCAATCTTGGTGTCATAGCAAATTTACTGACCAACCTTCAGCCCCCTCCTCCAAGTCATTAATAAAAATCACAAGGAGCAAAGGACCCAGCACTGATCCCTGTGGTACACTGCTGGTAACTGGGCTCCAGTCTGAAAATTTTCCATCCACTACCACCCTCTGTCTTCTATGACATAGCCAGTCACTTATCCAATCGGCCAAATTTCCCTCTATCCCACACTTCCTTACTTTCTTCATGAGGCTAACGTGGGGAACCTTATCAAACGCCTTACTAAAATCTATGTATACAATATCAACTGCTCTACCTTCATCTACACACTTAGTTACCTCCTCAAAGAATTCAATCAAATTTGTGAGGCAAGGCTTACCCTCCAGAAATCCGTGCTGACTATCCCGGATTAAGCTGCATTTTTCCAAATGGTCATAAATCCTGTCCCTCAGGACCTTTTCCATTAACTTACTGACCATCAAAGTAAGACTAACAGGCCTATAATCACCAGGGTCATTTCTATTTACTTTCTTGAACAGAGGAACAATGTTCGCCACTCTGCAGTCCTCTGGCACTCTCCCCATGGATAGTGAGGACCCAAAGATCAAAACCAAAGGCTCCCAAACCTTTGACTCCCAAAGAAACCCTTACTTCCCAAAGAATCCTAGGATATATCCCATCTGGCCGAGGGGACTTATCAACCCTCAGGTTTTTCAAAATTGCTCATTCAACTTTTCCTCAGAACATCTATCTCCTCCAGCCTATCAGCCTGTATCATACTCTTATCCTCAAAAACATGGCCCCTCTCCTTGGTAAAAATCGAAGAAAAGTATTCATTCATCGCCTCTCCTATCTCTTCTGACTCCATGCACAATGTGACATCCCACTACTATCCTTGATCGGTCCTAACCTCACCCTGGTCATTCTTTTATTTCTCACATAAGGGTGAGGGGGGAGAGGTATAATTTGAATGTGAGAGGAAGGTTCTTTACGCAGAGTTATGGGGGTATGGAACGCGCTACCGAGGAGGGTGGTGGAGGCAGGAACGTTGGACTCGTTTAAGGTTCAGTTAGACAGACACATGAGTGAAACAAGGATGGAGGGTTATGGTAGGGGCTATTAAATAAGGTCAGAACCTCGTGAGGCACCGGAAATGCAGACTTGTAAGTTAACGTTTTTGTCTTTTTATTCAGCAGGTGGAGGTCCACCTCGTTGTCAAACAAGGGGCATGCACACAGTGGGTCGTGCGTGGGCTGCTCTTGGAGGTTCCGGGAGTGGCCTAGTACTTCGTGTCGGTGTGTGTGCTTGATCGTGGACCGGTAGACGGGTGCCGCAACAGCTCGGTGACTAGCACTGCTGGCTGTGCAGATACATGGATTTGGGCCTGTGTCTGTGGGAGTTTGCGCATTCTCCCTGTGGTTGCGTGGGTTTCCTCCGGGCGCTCCGGTTTCCTCCCACACCCCAAAGATGTGCTCTTAGGCTGATTGGTTTACTAAATTGACAGTATTCTCCCCTGAATCTGGTTAAGTTAGGGGTTCTATTCGTAGACACGCAGGGTAGAATAGGTGTAGGGTGATGCGGCGGCGCGGGCTCATTGGGCCGAAGGGCCTGTTTCCCGTGCTGGGTTGTTCTTTGTTCTTTGTTTGTATAAGAGTAAAAAGCCTCGTGGTTTTCCTTTATCTGACCTGCCAAGGACTTCTCATGCCCCCTCATAGTTCTCCTAAGCCCTTTTTTTTAGCTCATTCCTTGCTACCTTGTAACCCTCAAGCAACCCAACTGAACCTTGTTTTCTCATCCTCGCATACACTTCCTTTTTCCTTTTGACAAGACATTCAACCTCTTTTGTGAACCAAGGGCCAGGTAAGTTCGTGTGGAAGTTTTCAATACTACTACAGTGAATAATGGAGGGGCATGTGATGTGCTGTTTCTGTATGATGTGGGAGCTGGTGGACCCCAGGGTCCTTCCCAGTGACCATGTCTGCAGTAAGTGCAGGTTGCTGGAGGAGCTCCAGCTCAAGGTAGATGAGCTGGCCTCTGAGCTTCAGACACTGAGGCTCATCAGGGGGAGAGGGGGTGCCATTGTCAATGGGGTGCAAGAGACATCCACCCCCCTCCTAGACTGGCTAACTCCTAAGGGTCAGGAACAAGAGGGGGCTGCTAAGAGGAAGAAGGAGGGTGGGGACCGAATGCCTCAGCCTCTCAATCTGCATAACAGGTTTGAGGTTCTTGCTTCCAGTCTGGACGAGAATGAGGGAGGTGAGCTTGGTGAGCAAACTGCACACAGTACAGTGATGCAGACGCAGGATATAGCAAAGAGAAGGTGATAAGGAACGTAGTTGTAATTGGGGATAGTGGGGTTAAGGGTATTGACACTGACCTGTGTCACAATGACAAAGTGCACAGAAGGGTGTGTTGTCTGCCTGGTGCTCGGGTCCAGGATGTCACATCCGGGCTGCAGAGGAACCTGGAGTGGGAGGGTGAGAATCCGGTCATTGTAGTACATGTGGGTGCCAACGACGTAGGCAAAATGCAAACTGAGGATCTGGGGAGGGAGTATGAAAAGCTGGGAATGGAATTAAGAAGTAGAACCGACAAGGTGGTTATCTCTGGATTACTACCTGAACCATGTGCAGACGGGCGTAGGGTTGATAAGATTAAGGAAGTGAACGGGTGGCTCAGGAATTGGTGTGGGAGGAATGAGTTTGAACTTATGGGGCATTGGCATCAGTATTGGGGTAGGTGGGACCTGTTCGGGTGGGATGGGGTTGGTCTGAACCGTGCTGGGACCAGAGTCCTGGCGAATCGTGTAAATAGGACTGTAGGTAGGGCTTTAAACTAATTAGGGGGGGAGGGTGCGAGGGTAGGTGACATTACGGGGTCTAAAGTCAAGGAGAGGGTACAGGTAAGGGAAGAGGCCGAGGATGTCCCAATAATAAAGGGAGTAGGGGGCGTGAGTATGGTTGGTGGCGTTCTGGCAAATAGGGTCCAGGTGAAGGCTGTGATGAAGGCACTTTATCTAAATGCACGAAGCATTCAGAATAAAGTGGATGATCTGGTGGCCATTACAGAGACGTGGCTGCAAGGTGACAGGGACTGGGAGCTGAATGTCCAGGGGTATCAAGTGTTTAGGAAGGATAGGCGGGAGGAAAAAAGGGGGGGGGCGTAGCTCTGCTGATTAAGGATAGCATCAGGGTGGTAGCAAGGGATGATATAGGAACCAAAGAGCAGAAAGTGGAATTGTTGTGGGTGGAGATTAGGAACAGCAAAGGGAGGAGGACGCTGGTGGGTGTCGTCTGTAGGCCCCCAAATAATGATCTGGAGGTGGGGCGGGCTGTTAACGCGCAAATAAGTGTGGCGTGCAGGAATGGAACGGCGATAATTATGGGGGATTTCAATCTACATATTGATTGGTCGGCCCATGTTGGACGCGGTGGGCTCGAGGAGGAGTTCTTGGAATGCTGCCGGGATAGTTTCCTTGAACGGTGTGTGTTGGAGCCGACGAGGGAGCGAGCTATCTTGGATCTGGTGTTATGTAACGAGGCGGGTAGAATTAGGGACCTTGTGGTGAAGGATCCTCTTGGGGAGAGTGATCATTGTATGGTGGAGTTGCTGGTGCAGATGGAAGAGGAGAAAGTGGGTTCCCGGACACGCGTCCTTTGTTTGAACAGAGGGGAGTACGGTAGGATGAGAGAAGAATTGGTGAATGTTGACTGGGGGAGCACGTTGGAAGGTAGGTCTGCTGAGGAGCAGTGGAGGATCTTTAAGGAGATCTTTCTTGGTGCTCAGCAGAAATTTATTCCGATGGTTAAAAAGGACCGTAGGAGGAGAGGTAATAAGCCGTGGATAACGAAGGAGGTGAAGGAAAGTGTTAAATTAAAAGCGGAGGCGTTTAGAGTAGCTAAGAGTAGTGGGCGAGAAGAGGATTGGGAGAGGTTTAAATGTCAACAAAGATTGACAAAGAAGTTGATAAAGAAGGGTAGGATAAACTATGAAGCTGGGCTAGCGCTTAATATAAAAAAGGATAGCAAGAGTTTTTATAAATATATAAAAAGGAAGAGGCTAGCTCGGGTGAATGTTGGACCCTTAGAGGATGAGAGGGGGGACTTAGTGGTAGGGGATGGGGAAATGGCTGAGGCCTTGAATAACTTTTTTGTTTCTGTCTTCACGGAGGAGGACGTGAATAATTTGCCGGGTGTTAGCGATGGAAAGATGGTAGGACTGGAGGGTCTCAATGACATTATTGTTACTAGAGAGGCGGTGCTCGACAGACTGGAGGGACTGATTGTGGACAAGTCCTCAGGACCGGATGGAATGCATCCGAGGGTTCTGAAAGAAATGGCGGAGGTGATAGTGGATGCCGTGGTGGTTATTTTCCAAACGTTGCTGGATTCCGGGGAAGTGCCGGAAGATTGGAAAACGGCTAATGTTACGCCGTTGTTTAAGAAGGGTGGCAGGCAAAAGGCAGGGAATTATAGGCCGGTTAGTTTAACGTCTGTTGTAGGTAAGATGTGAGAATCCATCATCAAGGAGGAAATAGCGAGGCATCTTGAGGGGAATTGCTTGATAGAGCAGACGCAGCACGGTTTCGTTAAGGGGAAGTCGTGTCTGACAAACTTATTGGAGTTCTATGAGGATGTGTCTAGGGCGGTGGATAGAGGAGAGCCGGTAGATGTGGTCTTTCTTGATTTTCAGAAGGTGTTTGACAAGGTACCTCACAAGAGGTTATTGCAGAAGGTCAGGGGGCATGGAGTTGGGGGTAGGGTGTTAGCGTGGATAGAGGTTTGGCTGTCTAATAGGAGGCAGAGAGTGGGGGTCAATGGGTGCTATTCGGATTGGCGGTTGATGACTAGTGGAGTGCCCCAGGGGTCGGTGCTGGGGCCTCAGCTATTCACCATTTATATAGATGATCTGGAGGAGGGAACCGAGTGTATGGTGTCAAAATTTGCTGATGACACCAAGATTGGTGGAACGGCAAATTGTGCGGAGGGTGTGGAGAGTCTGCAGAAGGATCTAGATAGGCTGGGCGAATGGGCCAGGAACTGGCAAATGGAATTTAATGTTGGCAAGTGCGAGGTGGTCCACTTTGGTAGGAATAATGGTAGGAAGGACTATTACTTACGTGGCGAAAAACTACAGCAGGCGACAGTGCAGAGGGACTTCGGGGTCCTTGTGCATGAGTCGCAAAAATCCAGCCTGCAGGTGCAGCAGGTGGTCAGGAAGGCTAATGGGATGCTGGCCTTCATAGCGAGGGGGATTGAATATAAAAGTAGGGAGGTCTTGCTGCAGTTGTATAGGGCACTGGTGAGGCCGCAACTGGAGTACTGTGTGCAGTTTTGGTTGCCGCACTTACGCAAGGATGTTTTGGCCTTGGAGGGAGTGCAGAGGAGGTTTACTAGGCTGATGCCGGAGTTGAGGGGGTTGAGCTATGAGGAGAGGCTGAATAAACTAGGCTTGTACTCGTTAGAGTTTAGAAGAATGAGGGGAGATCTCATTGAGACATATAAGATGATGAATGGGATGGATAGGATAGAGGTGGAGAGACTCTTCCCGCTCAGAAAGGACAGTAGGACTAGGGGGCACAGCTTCAAGATAAAGGGCGGGTGGTTTAGAACGGAGTTGAGGAGGAACTTCTTCACTCAAAGGGTGGTGAATCTCTGGAATTCTCTGCCCGTTGAGGTGGTGGAGGCTGCCTCACTAAATATTTTTAAGATGCGGGTTGATGGGTTTTTGATGAGAGAGTGGATTAAGGGTTATGGGGAGAGGGCGGGAATGTGGAACTGAGCCACGACAGATCAGCCATGATCTTATTGAATGGCGGGGCAGGCTCGAAGGGCTAGATGGCCTACTCCTGCTCCTATTTCTTATGTTCTTATGGTTCCCTCACTTGGCCATTGCCTCCCTGCCTGACAGGGATATCAAGGACACGCAGTATTTGTTCTTTGAACAAGTTCCATTTTCATTTGTGCCTTTCCCTGAAGTTTCTGTTCCCATCTTATGCTCCCTAATTCTTGCCTAATCGCATCATAATTACCCCTCCCCCAATGATAAGCCTTGCCCTGCCGTATGGCCCTATCCGTCTCCATTGCAATAATGAAAGACACCAAATTGTGGTCACTATCTCCAAAGTGCTCTCCCACAAACAAATCTAACACTTGGCCCGGTTCATTACCCAGTACCAAGTCCAATGTGGCCCCACCTGTTGTCAGCTTATCCACATATTGTGTCAGAAATTGTCCTGCACACACTATTACAAAAAGTGTCCCATCCAAACTATTCGACCTATAAAAGTTCCAATCAATATTTGGAAAGTTAAAGTCACCCATAATAACTATCCTGTGACCTCCACACCTATCCATAATCTGCTTTGCAATTTCCTCCTCCACATATCTATTACTATTTGGGAGTCTATAGAAAATTCCTAACAATATGATCGCTCCTTTCCTATTTCTAACTTCAGCCCCATATTACCTCAGTAGGCAGATCCCCCTCAAACTGTCTTTTAGCAGACATTAAGCTATCCTTGATTAACAATGCTACTCCTCCTCTTTCACCACCTTCTTTACTCATACTGAAACATTTATACCCCAGAACTTCCAAAAACCCTTCCTGTCCCTAACATCTCAGTGATACTCCTCTGCAACCACAGTGCAGAAAGAAGCCATTTGGCTCATCAAGTCTGCACCAACCACAATCCCACCCAGGCCCTACCCCCATATCCCTACATATTTACCTGCTAATCCCTCTAACCTACACATTTCAGGACACTAAGGGGCAATTTTTAGCATAGCCAATCAACCTAACCCACACAATCCTTAGACTTTGGGAGGAAACTGGAGCACCCAGAGGAAACCCACGCACACGAGGAGAATGTGCAAACTCCACACAGACAGTGACCCAAGCCAGGAATCGAACCCAAATCCTTGGAGCTGTGCAGCAGCAGTGTTAACCACTGTGCTACTGTGCCACCCACACCCAAATCACATCCTCAAACATCTGTTGGAGATGGTCATTGCCTGGCACTTGTGTGTGAACATGTTATTGAGCCAGTAGAATTTGTTTGAAACTCTCTGATAGACCAGGTTGGTCTTTCCAATGTGCATGATGGGTTTTGAATTTTGTTGCCATCAGGTTTTATTTCAATGTGGAATCTTCCGGAGCTCTACGTCCTGAGACCATCGTTTTGTCAGCTCTTTCCGGTCTGAAGAAGAAGCTGAGTGACCTGCAGACCATGCTGAGTCATGAAATCCAGAGTGACGTACTCACCATCAATTAGCCAGATGCAGACTGACCACCTAGTGCTGCCAGTGTGAGAAGTGTTCCACTATGTCCAAAGCAGGGAGGGAGACTGTGGACCTATCCAGACAGCAAGGAGCAGCTTCTCCACATTCATTGCATCCTCACACGTAGAAGCAGTACATTTACAATGCAGTGTTCACTCTCCCTTTGTCCATTTTTAAACATTATTCCAATCCATTTTGGTCCCAGTGCTGTTGTCTTTGCTAAAGTTTAGGGAACCCTTTGAAGTTTGGACGGACATCGTGTGTGGAGACACTCATTACAAACACTAGATGCTGGATAAACTCAGCCGTCCAGCAGGATCTGTGATGAGAGAAACAGTTAATGTTTCAGGATTCTGATGTATGGTCATAGGTCTGAAACATTAAGCCTTTCCCTCTCAGCAGATGCTGCCAGAGCTCCTGCACATTTCCAGCCTTTTCTGCTTTTATAGTCAAAACTGCAAATCTGTGGATGGGGTAAAAGTGGAGGTTACTGTATAGGGGAAATGAAACTTACAGTGGGGGTTAGTGTTGTGGACAGTAGGGATTAAAGTAGAGGTTAGGATACTGGGGAAATGAGAGTTAAGGCGGGTGTATAGTGGAAATGATGGCTAAAATAGAAGTTAGTGTACAGACAATGGGGTTAATATATGGGCAATGGGGATTGAAATAGGAGTTCGTATTCTGGGAAAATGAGGGTTAAAGTGGGGGTTAGCATAGAGGGAATATGAGGTTGAAGGTGGGGGATACTATACAAGAAATAGGAGTTAAATTGGGGATTAGTGTAAAGGGGAAATGCAGGCTAAAATGGGGTTTAGTGTACAGGGGAAATGAGGATTAAAATGGGGATTAGTGTATAAGCAACGGAATTAAAGTGAGGATTAGTGTACGAGCAATGGGGTTAGTGTGGCGACAATGGGGTTAAAGTGGGGGTTAGCGTAAGGACAAAGGGGGTTAAAGTGGGGTTTGTGTACAGGTGGATTGGGGGTTAAAAGTGGGTTAGTGTACGGGGTAGTAATAGTGGGGTTTATGGGGAATGGGGATTAATGTGAGTTAGTGTATGGGGGCAGTGGAGTTAAAAGTGGATATTAGTGTGCAGTGGAAATGAGGATTACAGTGAGGGTTAGTGTATGGACAATGGGGGCTAAAGTGGCGGTTAGTCTGTGGGCAATGAGGTTAAATTGGGGGGTTAGTGTATGAGCAATGGGGTTAAAGTGGGGGTTGGCATACAGAGAAAATGAGGATTAATGTACAGACAATGGGAGTTAAATTGGGGTCTCCATACAGCGGGAGTGGGGGTTAAAAGTGGGGGGTTAATGTCTGGTGGAAATAAAGTGGGGTTTGTTTACAAGTGGAATGGAGATTCATGTGGGAGTTTGTGTGAGGGGGTTAAAGTGGGGGTTAGTGTACGGGCAATGGGGGTTAAAGTGGAGTTAATGTAAGGGGGTGGGGTGGTTAAAGTAGGGTGATTAATGTATGTTATGCTAATAGGTTGATTACACATGTTAACAATAAAAGGAAACTTTTTTAAAACTTTATTGAAAAGCTGCTGATTGGCTGCCTCATAAACTATGCTCCTGATTCTCGTCACATGCGGGTAGACAATGAGTATAATAATTAATGTAGATTTGTTCATGCTGCTAATAAATTGGAGGCTGAGACACACATTGTGGCCAAGGATCAGATGGAGATGGGACGCTGATGTTCAGGCACAGTGTGTGCTGTTGAATGTTCCTGAACAGCTGAACCCACACAATCCACAGGCAGAGATTGTTTAGTATTCACACTTAAGTGAATATGACATGGCTGTGTGAATAGTCTTGAGCACTGCTCTCATACTGTCTGACTGAGGTATCTTTGTTTTTCCTGTGCCTGCTGCTTTTCCTTCAGCCCTTTCTCTTTCCTAGCCAGAGCTCCTGGACCCAGAAACAGGAGCAGGAGTGTGTGGAACCAGGAGATGCTATGGTCAGTATAATGATGGAGCACTCACTTCTGTAAAGGTGACAGAAAGAGTCCTTTTGTCTGTGTCACTGAGGGATATTGGATTGATATGTTTGAGAAGTTCAGGCTGCCTGTTCAGACACAGACTATAGGAGCTGACAGAAACAGTGTCTTATTGGTTATATCATTGTCCTAGTATACAGTTCAGTTCTGATCATTTCTTAACCTGCCATTTTAACACGTGATTGGTGTCTAATCCAGTGAGATCAAGAACTACAGCGCTGAGAGTCAATGGAGAATGGGATAGCAGCCTGGACACTGACCTGTCAGTCCCCCTCCCAGCTACCTTTTCTGAGGGCTAACCGGATGGATGAGGCCATTCCTAGCAACTGTCTGCATTCTTCTTCTATTGCCACTGTTTAACACTGCTGCCTCTGGCTCCAGTTCTCCCCATCAGTTCAAAGTTCAATAGCTATGTTCCTGCACTTCCACTCAGATAGGATTCTGTTGCAGAGTGATGGAGCCTAGGGAGGATGGGAGTGAGGGGAATATGAGTCTCAGGAGATGGAGCAGTGGGGGTCGGGGTGAATCTGTGGGACATGGGGGCAACAGGGATTGGATAGGCACGAGAGAGATGGGGCAGTGGGGTCAGGGTGAGCCTGAGGAGATGTGGGGTGAGCCTGGGAGAGAGGGTATTGAATGAACCCAGGGAGGAGGAGTCTCAAACGGAGATGAACCAGGTTTGAGAGTGGTGGAGTGGGTGCTTCTACTTGGGAGAGCTGGGCTGCTGAAGTGGAAGGAGATTATAGCGGATTGGTTTTTAAGTCAGTCAACAATTTGCCTGTTCTTCTCCTAGACTGTGTACTCCAGCTTGAGGCACTCAAGACCAGGCAGAAACTGCAGAGCATTTTATAAGTAAGCTCCCTTTCACTCCAGACTAATCTTAGTATGGGAACGGCTTGTGTGATGTGTGAACCAGTTTGCACTGTCAACATGGTGCAGTTTGGTATACGGAGTTTCTAATAGCGTTGAAAGTAGACTGCTTAGGAGAGAGAGGAGACACCATGGCTGTGCGGGGTGAGAGAGGAGACACAATGGACAGACTACCCTTCCAACCCTGTCCACCCATCCTTCTGCTCCTGAGTGAATGAGCTAGTGAGTGCAGTCCTTTGCCAAGTATTGAGCTCCCCTGAGCACTTTGTGAAGGGAGTGAGCAAATGTTGAGCTGTTACTCTTAGAGGTTGTTTCAGTTAGACTCTGGATTCTATGAGAATCGATAAACTCACTAGACCTACTTATAAACTTCATTAGCTCTGGCCAATCAGTACCTGTGAACAAACGGGGAATTAAAGCAGCAACTGGACCCAACAACCCAGATGTATCCATTTCAAACACCATTTGGGCTGCGACCACTGAGGTCAGAGAATGAAGAGTCTGCAATTGTTTCATTTCAGATTGTCTAGACGACACCCAAAGGCTGAAAGGAACCTGTAATCCAACAAAAGCATAAAAAGCCCTCTGATAATGATATTACAAAGTGGAAGAGAGTGACTTTGATTGGATTCCAGCATTGGAAGGATTCCTTGTGTCAGCTTGCCCTGTGTACTAATGCCAAGAATTTTCATAAGATTCTCTTCAGCAAAGTAGCCAGACGTTGTACTTGCTGGAAACAAAGCAATGACCTACCGAGTGATTGCAAACTCGGGCTCTCCCAGGACTGTTCCCACTGCCATGCCCTTGATGGCTCTTGGGTTCAATCCATCATGTAAACTGAGTGCAGCTTTTGTTTGGAGCTTCCCTCTTCAGAAGGATTGGAGAATGTTTTGTCTGTCCTCTGGTTCTCTCCTGGGGCAATCAGATGCTTTGGGCAGTGGTTCCATGTCATGCCCCTAGTTGGTTGGTTTGTGGTGAGAGGGAGAAAGTGCTTTGCCCCAATCTCCTGTTGGCCCTTTCTGCAGGTGTGGCCCAGCTATCTCTAGAGGCAAGCTCTGACCAGATCACTCACTGAGAAGGCAAGTGTGGAGAAAGTCTATAATCACTGCTTAAAGGAGTTGCTTGTCCAGGGAAGGAGTCCATGTCCTCTGCTGCTTGGCCTGCACTGTAAGATTCTGTGAGAAAACAAAGATAACTCATTCATTTCCTGTTAGAAAGACATTTTTTTAAAAATCACAAAATTTATTGCTGAAACTAAATGTATTGCATCAGAATGTACAATAATGTTATAAGATGGGGTGGGAGGGAGTTGATTCCCTATCTGAGAGCTAACAGCTAACTACTCAAAGGGGAGTACCTCACTTTATCTGTTAAAGGTGTGCAAGGAATAGTACGATCTGCTCTTCAGTAACTTTTAGTGGTTAAATCAAAATAACTATCTGAGACACTTTAAAATCAACAACTAACATTTTATTTATCTAATAGATAACAGGTTAACTAAACAATTGATAAACCAAATAATATACTATTCTAGTGGAATGCTGTTTAGATAAATATCATTCTCATTTATTAACAAAAAAATAGAATTTTTTGGTCACTTTTAAAATTTCAATCTGGTTTGTCATCATTTTCCTTCTGCGTGGGATCGCTGGCTTCTTTTGGTACCTTGTTCTAAAGAGGTAAGCTGTGAGCTAAAAGCATTAGCTGTGGCAAAGAGCAGTTGCTAGCTGTCCTCTGGATCTGAGAGCAGTTTCTTATAGCCCTGATGACATATAAACATCCCCACAATGGGACTGATTCTCAAGATTTCCAAAACATCAAATTTAAATCTAACAGGCTGCTGTTATCAAAGTGCCTAGTTTAAACTGATGGAGCAAAATTTAAAAAAATCTTGTCTTGGCAACACTAATGCCTGGTCTTTGATACCATGTTTCACTTTAGGGCTCTTTGTGTACTTACATTTTTTTTAAACACTGGAAACCTTTTAAACAATTTTACAAACACCAACTTCTCAACTCCTCCCCCTTAAGAAAAAAGAACCATCATAAAAAGATGGCTTCATTTTTTTCTTTTACAACTCGCAATAAAACATCCACAATAACATTTTCATAACTCACAACATGTACAACCTTAAATGCTTGTAACATAAGACTCCAACAAAACAGTCATGGGATTGTGATCACTATACACAATTGCCTCTGATGCATTGTTTGTAATGTCAACATTAAAATATTAAAAAGCCATTACTAAATAACTCCTTTTGAATAGTGGAATTTTTGTCTGGTGAATATTGAGTTGTTTTCAAAACAATAACCAATTGGCCTTTCAATTCCACAATCATCCTCCTGTAACAACACAGCTAACACCTACATTGTTGGCGTCGATGGCAACTTTAAAAGGTTTCAGAAAGTTTGGTGTGGCTAAAACAGGTGCAGTGGTTAACACTGCTTTCAAATTCTCAAATGCCTCCTGATATTGCACTGTCCACCAAAATTGTGTTTTTTTTAAAAAACAAATTCATCAACGGTGCCACTGCACTACTAAAGTTCGGTATGAATTTTCTGTAGAATCCGCTCAATCCCAAAAATTGTAGCACTTCTTTTTACGCTAATAGTCTCGGAAATTCCTCGATAGCGACTGTCTTCGTATTTTTCGGTGTCATCCATCCATATCCAATGTTGTGCCCTAAAATTGTCACCTCCACCTTCATAAATCCTGTTTTTGCCAAAGTTATGACCGACTTTGCCTTCCATAGTCTCTCGAAGAGCTCTGCCAAATGCTCCATGTGACCTTTCCATGAATGACTAAAGATCACTAAGTCATCTACGTGGACAGCACAACTAGTCAATCCTGCAACAACTCTGTTAATAAGTCTTTGAAAAGTAGCACCACCAAAGTGGTGTGTTTTTCATCCCAAAGGGCATTAAATTGATAAAGCCCATTTGGGATTACAAAAGCAGAAACTTTTTTTGCTCTCTCCAACAAAGGTAATTGCCAGTAACTGCGAAGTAAGTCCAACATTGTGATGTAAATAATTTGTCCTACTTTTTCCACACAATCCTCCAGCCTTGGAATTGGGTATTAATCAGATTTAGTTAGTGTTGACCTCCTGATAATCAATGCAGAATCATTGAGTACTATTAGGTTTGGGGAGCAATATGATTGGCGAACTCCACTCGTTTTGATTTGGCTCTTGTGTCTTGTAGCATCACTTCCATTCCCTTCTGAACCTGTGCTGCTTTGAGAGGCTTAAGCTGATAGGGGAGTTGCTTTATCAAAACAACCTACATCAACCTCATATACCATATCATGAGTCCTCCCCATTCTTTTTCAACATAGGTCCTCATAGCACTGTAACAAATCTTTCAATTCAGTTCTCTGTTCCTGGGACAGGTAGCTCACAATCCTATTCCATTCCTTAAGGACTTCTTCATTAATCACTTTATTCTAAGACACATCAAAATCCATATCATTCTAGATTTGCTTCCTCACTGGCCGTAACTAATACCTGTTTCCCTGGTTCCCTATCCCTGTCATAGCATGTTAATATAATGTACCCTATACATTTTTTTCCTTTCCGGCATCTTTACGAGATAATTCACTTGATTTAACTTCTCAATCTGATGGGGACCGCTAAACCTTACTTTGAAGGGATCTCCTATCACTGGTAATAGCACCAATACTTTATCCCCATGGGCAAACGTACAAATTTTAGATTTCTTATCTGTTTCTTGGTTCATTAGGTACTGGGTCAACTTCAAATGTTTAGTGATTTAATCCACTCTATTTAATCTTTCTCTCACCTCAGATATACAATCCAACTGAGATGTCTGACTTCGGACCTACCAACTTTTCCTTAATGATTTTTAAAGGTCCTCTTACTTTGTTTCCTAACATCAATTCAAATGGAGTAAACTGAGTCAAATCATTTGGAGCATCTGTATTTATTAATCTAACAGTGAACAGGTTAACTAAACTATTGACAAACCAAATAAAACACTATTCTAATGGAATGCTGTTTCGATAAATACCATTCTCACTTAAAAAATAGAATTTTTTAGTCGCTCTCGAAATTTCAACAGGTTTGTTGGCTTCTGGAATCTTCTGTCTTTCTTCTGTCTGGAATCTCTGGCTTCTTTTAGTACCTTTTATATTCAGATGAGGCTTTGAGCTAAAAGCTGTTGCAGAGAGAACAGTTGCTGAGTCTCTCTGGGGCTGAGAACTATCTTATACCCTGATGGCATACCAACATCCGCTCAATAGGATTGGTTCCCAGGCTACCAAAACATCAAATTTAAATCTTATAGGCTGCTGTTGTTAAGTGCCTAGTTTAAACTGGACAAAATTCAAAAATGGGGGGATACAGTGATGTTTCTGGGTGGAGTTTGCATGTTCTCCCTGTTCCTGCATGAGTTTTCTCTGGTTGCCTCCCACAGTCTAAAAGATGTGCAGGTTAGGTGAATCGGCCATGCTAAATTCTCCCTCAGTATACTGGAACAGGTGCCGGAATGTGGCGACTAGGGGATTTTCACATTAACTTCATTGCAGTATGGATGTAAACCTACTTGTGACTAATAATTTTTTTTTAAAAACAGCCTGTTGTCTTGGCAACACTACTGCTTGGCCTTTGATACAATGTTTCGCTTACTTGCATTTTTAAAAAAAAACAACTTTTAACAGACAATTTTAGAAACATCAACTTTGCAACACTGACAATGTCGGATTATAGATTTACACTAATTCTTCTCCCATGCACTTCTCTGTCTTTATCATTCTCTCCTCCATCTCTCATCATCTCTACACCTCCTTGAATCAACCCAGCATGTAGAACAGTAGATTATTGGCTACCTTGCACCAGTGAAAGAGGAAACTAGTTTGTCCCACTCTCCTGAAATGAAAACCTGCCATTTCCAATTATTTACCCAAATCCTTTTGAAAGCTACTATTGAATGCAGGTCATTGTAACTCATTAAAAACAAATCCTTCACAGGGCAGATAATTTTGCCAAATTATCTTCCACTGCTTTGCCATCTCTAGACCTTACTCCCCTCTGTCATCAGACACTCCCAGGATAGAAACAGCATAGGGTTTGATACAGAGTAAAACTCCCTCTACACTGTCCCCATCGAATACTTCCAGGATAGGGACAGCACGGGGTTAGATTAAAGGTACGTTTCCCTCTACATTTCCCATCAAACACTCCCAGGGTTGGATGCAGATGAAAGCTCCCTCTGCACTGTCCCCATCAAACACTCCCAGGACAGGTACAGCATGGGGTTAGGTACAGATTAAAACTCCAGCCCCATCAAACACTCCTGAGACAGGTATAGCACCGGGTTAGATACAGAATAAAGCTTCCGCTACACTGTTTCCATCAAACAATCCCAGAACAGGTACATCATGGGGTTAGAAGCAGGGTATAGCTCCCTTCAACAAGAAACAAAATACCATGGATGCTGCAATCTGAAACAGTAGCACAGTGGTTAGCACTGCTGCTTCACAGCTCCAGGGAGCTAGGTTCGATTCCCGGCTGGGTCACTGTCTGTGTGGAGTTTGCACATTCTCCTCGTGTCTGTGTGGGTTTCCTCCGGGTGCTCTGGTTTCCTCCCACAGTCCAAAGATGTGCTGGTTAAGTTGTTTGGCCATGCTAAAGTTGCCCCTTAGTGCTTAGGTTAGCAGGTAAAATATGTAGGGATATAGGTGTAGGGCCTGGGTGGGATTGTGGTCGGTGCAGACTCGATGGGCTGAAGGGCCACTTTCTGCACTATAGGGTTCTATGATTCCATGAAAAACACTGGAAAAACACAGCAGGTCTGACAGCAATTAGAGAGGGATATTCTCCTTCACTAGGTGCTGTCAGACCTGCTGAGGTTTTCCAGCACTCCCTGTTTTTGTCCCTCAACTCTGTCCCCATCAAACATTCCCAGGACAGGTACAACATGGGGTTAAATACAGAGTTAATTTCCCTCCCCACATTCTCCAATACTCCTAGGACAGATACAAAACTGATTCAAAGATCACAAAGTAATTTATGACATTGGGGGGTGGGGAGCATGCAGCCAGTTAAATCTATGTCGGCTTTCTGTGGAACAAACTAGTTGGTCTCATTGCCCCACTCAATCACTGTAGCCCAGCAAATTTATTTTGTTAAAGTGCTTGTTCGGTTTTCTTTTGAAATCATTAATCGTCTGCTTCCTCCATCCTCATAGCCAGAGTTCAGCTCGTACCAGTTGCTGAGTAAAAACTTTCTTCCTCGCATCCCACCTGTATCTCTTGACCAAAACCTTAATCATGTTTCTTAATGCTTCTGCTGTCAGCTAATTGGAACAGCATTTCCTTGTCTACGAAACCTGAATCAAATCTCTTTCCTCAATCTCTGCACCAAGGAGAAAAACCCTAACCTTGGGACTAAAATCCCTCATTCCTGGAACTGTATTGATAAATCTCTTCTTCACTCTCAAAGACCCTCAGATCACTCAAAAAGTGTGACCAGGTCTGGACACAAAACATAGTTGGTACTTAAGCAGAGCTTTATGAAGGTTCAGCATAATTGTCCTGTTTTTGAACCTGATGCCTCTATTTATGTAACATTTGTGATTAACACACTATTCATAAACAAAGCTACTTTCTCTCGTTCTAACAAAATAGTTCAGGGTGATTCGGAACAGACAGGAAAGTGCAGTTGAGGTCATAAGCAGGTCAGCAGGCTCAATGGGCTGAATGGCCTAATCCTGCTGCTGTAATGATCTCAGAGTGTTGTGTGAATATCATAACAGTGGTATAGTGCCCATTCTTACGGTTGCTGTGTTCCATTTCTATGCTGTGCTGTGAACTCGTTATGTGGTGCCAGAAGACACTGCGTGGAAGCACACCACTAGCTGGGGATGGGAAATGCTCCAATTCCGAATTCTTGTTCAATACCTGCAAATGTAACACAGGAAAGCACTCAATCCAAGACAAAATCTTCCTGTCAAGTGTGATGGAAGAAGCACCCTGAGACATCTCATAACCTGTCGACCACTGCTGCCAGCTTGTAGCACCGTATTGCTATCCAATCATTCTCAGGGTGTTCAACCATGATGGTTTCATTTCCAAGGCAAATCAAGTTTTAACTGCAGTTACACTGTCCCATCCCCACACCGAGCCCAGTTACACTGCCCATCCCCACACCGAGCCCAGTTACACTGCCCATCCCCACACCGAGCCCAGTTACACTGCCCATCCCCACACCGAGCCCAGTTACACTGTCCCATCCCCACACCGAGCCCAGTTACACTGCCCATCCCCACACCGAGCCCAGTTACACTGCCCATCCCCACACCGAGCCCAGTTACACTGCCCATCCCCACACCGAGCCCAGTTACACTGCCCATCCCCACACCGAGCCCAGTTACACTGCCCATCCCCACACCGAGCCCAGTTACACTGCCCATCCCCACACCGAGCCCAGTTACACTGCCCATCCCCACACCGAGCCCAGTTACACTGCCCATCCCCACACCGAGCCCAGTTACACTGCCCATCCCCACACCGAGCCCAGTTACACTGCCCATCCCCTACTTCAGGCACTCAGTCTCGTTATATTTCCCCTCCCCCACGCGGTGGAAACAATATGAAGTTGTACTGCCCTTCACTGCACTGGGTATGGAGGGACATTTAATGTCCATCCCAAATTGGTCTTTGGAAAGTAGTGGTGAGCCACTTTCTTGATCTGCTGCAGTCCATGTGGTGTAGGTACACCCAAAGTGCTCCTGCTTCTCACTTAGCTTTTGTCATGGAGGATTTCAATATTGCTGGTGGATTGGGAAAATCAAGTTGTTAGCAAACCCCAAGATAAAGAATTTGTGGAATGTCTACGAGATGGATTTTTGGAGCAGCTTGTGCGAGAGCCCATGGGGGAACAAGTACCTCTGGATCTGGTGGTGTGTGATGAGGCAGATTTGATCAGGGAACCTAAGGTGAAAGAACCCCTAGGGGGCAGTAACGACAATACGATGGAATTCACCTTGCAGTTTGAGAGGGAGACATTGGAATCGGCTAAAAATGGCAGGAGTTTTTGGGGATAGTTCAGAAGAAACAAAATAAGTTCATTCCAAGGAAGAGAAAGCATGTTAAAGGGAGGATGAGGCAACCATGGCTAGCAAGAAATCCTACAGTACAGAGAGAGGCCATTTGGCCCATCAAGTCTGCACTGACCACAATCCTACCCAGACCCCTACCCCCATATCCCTACAGGGTTTACCCACTAATCCATTTAACCTACACATGTCAGGACACTAAGGGGCAATTTAAGCATGGCCAATCAACCCGACCTGCACATCTTTGGACTGTGGGAGGAAACCCATGCAGACACGAGGAGAATGTGCAAACTCCATACAGACAGTAACCCAAGCCGGGAATCAAACCCAGGTCCCTGGAACTGTGAAGCAGCAGTGCTAATCGCTGTGCTACCATGCCGCCCAAGAGAAGTCAGGGATAGCATAAAAGCAAAGGAAAGAGCATACCGTTACATGAGGAATAGTGGGAAGTCAGAGGATTGGGAAACCTTTAAAAGCAAGCAGAGGATAACTAAAAACAAAGGAAGAAGATGAAATATGAGGGTAAGACAGATAGTAATATAAAAAGAAGATTGCAAGAGTTTTTTTTAGATTATGAAACCTAAGAGAGAGGCAAGAATGGCCATTGGACCGCTGGAAAATTAGGCTGGAGAAGAAATAACGGGGACAGAGAAATGGTAGAAGAATTGAATGGGTACTTTGCATCAGTCTTCACAGTGGAAGACACCAATGACATGCCAGAACTTCAAGAGAGTCAGGGGCAGAAGTAAATGCAGTGGTCATCATTAAGGAGATGGTGCTAGGGAAGCTGAAAAGGCTGGGTGGATAAGTCACCCAGATCAGATGGACTGCACCCAGGGTTCTGACAGAGATAGCTGAGGAGATTGTGGAGGCAGTGGCAGTGATCTTGTAGGAATCAATAGATTCAGGGAGTCTCATTGTGTAAGAAGGTTGTTTCTCATGTTCTCCCTGCATCTCTTGTTAAATTTGTGTGTCTCCTAGTCTTTGTACTGTCAGCCAATGATAACAATTTTTCATGGTCATCATAATCTTGTACATCTTGATCAAATGTCCGTTTATCCTTATTTTAGGATAAGATTCTCCATCCTAAAATTCCTCACTCCTGGATAAATTCCTCATTATGATAAATCTCCCTCTGCAACTTCTCCAGGACCCTCACATCCTTCCAAAAATATGTTGATCGGAACTAGATACTCCAATCTAGATGAGGCTTAAGCAGAGCTTTAACCTTAAATAAAAGCAAAATACTACAGATATTGTAAATCTGAAATAAAACAGTATTTACTCAGCAGTTTTGGTAGCATGTGTGGAGAGAGAAACACAGCTAATGTTTCAAGTTCATATGATAGTTCTACCAAACTGGAGCTAAGGAGAAATCAGCAAAGGCGTCAGGGACATGAGACAAAGAGACTGTTAATGGTGCCACTAGAGACTGAAGAGGGGAAATCTGTGGAACACCTTTACTCTGTCCGGAAGCAGGACCAAAGCTTCCTGTAGCTTTCCAATTCAACACATGATCCTGCTGTCATGTCCACATGTCCGTCTTTGGCTTGTTGCAATTTTCCAGTGAAGTCCAGCGCAAACTAGAGGAACAGCACCAGCACTTTATAGCCTCTGCATTCAACATTGAATTCAATAACTTCAGCCTGTGACCTTTCCCCTCACCTTGACTTCCCCCTTTTGTTTCCTATTATTTGGTTCCCTTGGCTTGTCCCTGACACAACCACAACCCTCCCCCCAAGGCCACTGTTCCTTGTTGTTCAATTTTGCTCCCACTGAACACAGACCTTTGCTTATCAATTAATGCCTTCAGCTATATAAGCATTGCCACTATTAACACTCTTCAATCTCTAATGGTACCATTAAAATAGCTGCTCTGTCTCAGCTTGGATAAGTGACTGGCTGATGGACAGAAGACAGAGAGTGGGTTTAAATGTTTTTTCTGGATGGCAAGAAGTAACTAGTGGGGTGCCACAGGGTTTGGTTCTTGGGTCCCAGCTATTTACGATCTACATTAATGACTTTGGTACAGGGATACAAGGCTCCATACCAAATTTGCAGATGACACAAAATAGGCAGGGCAGTAAGTTGCAATGAGGAAGTAAAAATTACAAATGCATGTAGATACATAAGGAAAGTGGGCCAAAATGTGGCAGATGGAGTTTAAATTGAATTAGTGTGAGATCATGCATTTTGGTCACATAAATGGGAAG
Source organism: Carcharhinus amblyrhynchos (assembly GCF_965287045.1). Classification (NCBI taxonomy): domain Eukaryota; kingdom Metazoa; phylum Chordata; class Chondrichthyes; order Carcharhiniformes; family Carcharhinidae; genus Carcharhinus; species Carcharhinus amblyrhynchos. Next base: position 66,000,291 of record NC_137327.1, read on the forward strand.
GCAACTTATTATCTAAATGGAGAGAGATTTCTGGGTGCTCCAGTACAGAGGGAACTGGGTATCCTTGTTCATGAGTCACAGAAAACTAGCACGCAGGTACAGCAGATAATAAAGAATGTGAATGGAATTTATAGCTAAAGGAAGAGGATATAAAGGTAAGGAAGTATTGTTGCAACTATACAAGGCATTGGTGAGGCTGTCCCTGGAGTATTATGCACACACAGTTTTGGTCCCCCATATATAAGGAAAGATGTAATGGCATTGGAGGCACACTTTATCTAGCATTTCCTGTCATTATTTCAGCATAATCTCCTTCTCTTTGTATCCAATAACTCAGGATGCCAGTAGCAGAGTGATAATGTCACTGGCCAGTAATTCAGAGACCTGGACTACTTCAAGTGCATGAGTTTTAATTCCATGGTGTTTATTGGGGAAATTTAAATTCAATTGAGTAACATCAAATAAAAAGCAGTCTCATTAATAACAATCATGTAACTGTCAGATATTCATAAAAACACATTTGATTCACTAATATTCTGGTATCAAACTGCCTGAAAGAATATCACAAATGTACCTAAACTATTAGGACTGTTTCCCTTCAAAAAAGTGTCTCCAGCAGCAGCATCTCAAGGCCAATTAGAGATAGGCAATAGATGCTGGCCTAGCCAGTGACACCCACATCCCAAAGATAAAAAGCAAATAAAAGCTTTGCTAGCCCTTATTTCAGTGTGCCCGCCACCTTCAAGGATCGTACAGATCTGTTCCTCTCTATTACTCACTACTTTGCAGCCCCTACAATAGCATGATCATTCCCTTTTTTGCCTCTCAACACAAACCAAAGAAATTCTACCTTGACCAACTCAAGGACATCACCTTTTTCACCCAACAGTGAGAAATGATTCAGATTCAGAAGGTCAACCTGCAGAATCAGTTTTGATGAAGAAGTATCAAAGGAGAGAACTTGCTGGTGCAAGTAGTTTATGGGCCCCCTAATAGCAGCCACTCTATCAAAGACACGAAATAATTATGGGATTTGAATCTTCATATAGATTTGATGAATCAATTTGGGAAAGGTAGCTTGGAGAAAGAAGCCACAGAATATATTTGGGATAGCTGCCTAGAACATTATGTTCCAAAAAGAGCCATAAATTTTGGACTTATTAAGGTGTGATGAGACATGAGTAGTAGAACACAGAACATTACAGCGCAGTACAGGCCCTTCGGCCCTCAATGTTGCACTGACCAGTGAACCAATCCAATGACCCTCTAACCTAAACTATTCCAATATTATCCATATGCCTATCCAATGACCATTTGAACGCCCTTAAAGTTGGCGAGTCCACTACTGCTGCAGGCAGGGCATTCCACGCCCTTACTACCCTCTGAGTAAAGAACCTACCTCTGACATCCATCCTATATTTACCACCCCTCAATTTAAAGCTATGTCCCCTCGTGTTAACTATCACCATCCAAGGAAAAAGGCTCTCACTGTCCACCCTATCTAATCCTCTGATCATCTTGTATGCCTCAATTAGGTAATCTCTTAACCTTCTTCTCTCTAACGAAAACAGCCTCAAGTCCCTCAGCCATTCCTCATAAGATCTTCCCACCATACCAGGCAACATCCTGGTAAACCTCCTCTGCACCCTTTCCAATGCCTCCACATCCTTCTTATAATGCGGCGACCAGAACTGTACGCAAAACTCCAAGTGTGGCCGCACCAGAGTTTTGTACAGTTGCAACATGATCTCACGGCTCCGAAATTCAATCCTTCTACCAATAAAAGCTAACACACCGTACGCCTTCTAAACAACCTTATCAACCTGGGTGCCAACTTTCAGGGATCTATGCACATGTACACCGAGATCTCTCTGCTCGTCGACACTACCAAGAGTCCTTCCGTTAGCCCTATATTCTGTACTCCTGTTACTCTTACCAAAGTGAATCACCTCACACTTTTCCATATTAAACTCCATTTGCCACCTCTCAGCCCAGCTCTGCAGCTTATCTATGTCCCTCTGTAAACTGTAACATCCATCCTCACTGTCTACAACTCCTCCGACTTTGGTGTCATCAGCAAATTTACTAACCCATCCTTCTACACCCTCATCTAGGTCATTTATAAAAATGACAAACAGCAGTGGCCCCAAAACAGATCCCTGAGGTATACCACTAGTAACTGAACTCCAGGTTGAATATTTCCCATCAACCACCACCCTCTGACTTCTATCAGCTAGCCAATTCCTGATCCAAACCGCTAAATCACCCTCAATCCCATGCATCTGCATTTTCTGCAGTAGCTTACTATGGGGAACCTTATCAAATGCTTTGCTAAAATCCATATACACCACGTCAACTGTTTTACCCTTATCCACCTCTTTGGTCACCTTTTCAAAAAACTCGATAAGGTTTGTGAGGCACAACCTACCCTTCACAAAACCATGTTGACTATCCCTAATCAAATTATTTCTCTCTAGATGATTATAAATCCTATCTCTTATAATCCTTCCCAAAACTTTGCCCACAACAGAAGTAATGCTCACTGGTCTATAATTCCCAGGGTGGTCTCTACTCTGCTTCTTGAACAAGGGGACAACATTTGCTGTCCTCCAGTCTTCCGGCACTATACCTGTAGCCAATGATGACATAATGTCCTCATAGTAAAGGATTCTGTAGGTAAGTGGGATCATAACATGATAGAATTTCATACTCAGTTTCAGGATGAACGATGTGGGTCTGAAACTAGTGTCTTAAACTTAAATAAAGACAATGATGAAAGTATGAAGGTAGAGTTGTCTAACGCATATTGGGCAATTAGGTTAAAAGGTAAGAAAGTAAAGAAGTAGTGGCAGACATTTAAGGGGATATTTCATACTTCTCAACAAAGATGGATTCCATTGAGAATAAAATATTATGAGAAGGATGCATCATCCTTGTAGATTGCCTTTTAGACCTCTAATCAGCCATATTCCTCCTGTCAATGCCTGGGAGACCCTTGATCTGAAGAGACCTATTTGGAGGAATCTCCTGATTGAAGGGACACAATTTTTCAATGACACCTGACTGCAAGAGAAGGCCCAGAAAATGAGCCTGAGAAAGGAATCCCAGCAATCTAGGGTCCAGGGACTGAACCCTTCTCCTGGATACACCTGCCAAGAGTACAGTCAGAGATACAGCACTAGGATTACTCAGGGAGTTAAAGATGGTATCCAATTAAAAGAAAGGAGAAACAATATTGGAAAATTACTGGTAGGCCAGAAGTTTAATAACTTTAGAAACCAACAAAGATTGAATAAAAAATAGGGTACATATTGCAGGCAAATTAGCAAGGAATATAAAAACAGGGATAGTAAAAGCTGCTACAGGTACATAAAATGAATGAGAGCAGCTGACATGAACATTGAATCTTTTGAGGGTGAGATTGGGGAATTAGTAATTAGAAACAAAGAAATGACAGAGACATTGAAGGAGTATCTATCTACAACACCAAAGTCGGAGGAGTTGTAGACAGTGAGGATGGATGTTACAGTTTGCAGAGGGACATAGATAAGCTGCAGAGCTGGGCTGAGAGGTAGCAAATGGAGTTTAATATGGAAAAGTGTGAGGTGATTCACTTTGGTAAGAATAACAGGAATACACAATATGGGGCTAATGGAAGGGCTCTTGGTAGTGTCGATGAGCGGAGAGATCTTGGTGTACATGTGCATAGCTCCCTGAAAGTTGGCACCCAGGTTGATAAGGTTGTTAAGAAGGCGTACAGTGTATTAGCTTTTATTGGTAGAGGGATTGAATTTCAGAGCCGTGAGATCATGTTGCAACTGTACAAAACTCTGGTGCGGCCACACTTGGAGTTTTGCGTACAGTTCTGGTCGCCGCATTATAAGAAAGATGTGGAGGCATTGGAAAGGGTGCAGAGGAGGTTTACCAGGATGTTGCCTGGTATGGTGGGAAGGTCTTACGAGGAAAGGCTGAGGGACTTGACGTTATTTTCATTAGAGAGAAGAAGGTTATGAGGTGACCTAATTGAGGCATACAAGATGATCAGAGGGTTAGATAGGGTGGATAGTGAGAGCCTTTTTCCTTGGATGGTGATGGCTAACACGAGGGGACATAGCTTTAAATGAAGGGGTGGTAGTTATAGGACGGATGTCAGAGGTAGGTTCTTTACTCAGAGGGTAGTAAGGGCGTGGAATGCGCTGATTACAGCAGTTGTGGATTCGCCAACTTTAAGGGCGTTCAAATGGTCAGTGGATAGGCATATGGATAACATTGGAATAATTTAGGTCATTAGATTGGTTCCACTGGTCGGTGCAACATCGAGGGCCAAAGGGCCTGTACTGCCCTGTAATGTTCTATGTTCTAAAAGGTAACTGAGTAATAGTAATAATTCAGGGGGGAGAAAAGCGCAGGTGAAACAGTTAATAATAAACAGCTAATTATCACTAGGAAAATTAATGGGTCTAGAGATTGACAAGTCCCCTGGACCTGCTGTAAGCCCTCTATTTAAAAAAAGAGACAGAAAGACTACAGGCCAGTTAGTCTAACATATGTCATTGGGATTATAAGACCATAAGAAATAGGAACAGGATTGGCCATTCAGCCCCTCGAACCTGCTCTGCCATTCAATGGCTGATCTGACATTCTTCAAGTCCAATTTCCTGTCCTTTCCCTGATTATGTTGGAATACATTGTTAAGCAAGTAGCAGCAGGACATTTAGAAAATCATAACTCTATCGGCAGAGTCAACATAGTTTTGTGAAAGGAAAATCATTTTTCAGAAAAATATTAGAGTTCTTTTAGTATGTGATAAGCAGGGTGGATAAAGGAGAACATGTAGATATAATGAATTTGGATTCCCAAAAATGATTTGATAAGGTGCCACATAAAAAATTATTATATAAGATAAGAACTCCTGATATTGGTGCTGATATATTAGCATTGATGCAGGACTGGCCAACTGTCAGGAAACAGATTCTGGATAAATGGGTAATTTTCAGGTTGCCAAACTGTAACTAGTGGAATGTTGCAGAGATCAGTACTAGAGCATCAATAATCTAGTCTTAATTAATTACTTGCATGAACAGACACAATATATTGTTGCCAAATTGTCTGATAGTACCAAGATATGTTAGAGAGTAATCTGTGAGGAAGATATAGAGAGTCTACAAAGGGATATGGATAGATGGTGCAGTGGACAGTGAAGAAGGTTATCTAAGATTACAATGGGATCTTGACCAACTGGACAGTGGGCTGAGGTATGGCAGATGGAGTTTAATTCAGGTAAATGTGAGGTGTTGCCTTTTGGTATTGTAAACCTGAGCAGGACCTATACAATTAATGGTAGGACTCTGGGAAGTGTTGTCAAACGGAGAGACCTAGGGATGCAGGTGCACAGCTGCTTGAAAGTGTTGTCACAGGTAAACAGGGTGATGAAGAAGACATTTGGCACACTTTCCTTCATCGGTCAGAGCATTGAGTACAGGAGTTGGGACATATGTTACAACTGTATGACACATTGGTAAGGCCACATTTGGAGTACATTTCTGGTCACCCTACAATAGGAAGGATATTATTAAACTGTGAAGGATGCAAAAAAGATTTACATGGAAAGTTTGAATTATAAGGAGAAGCTAGATAGACAGGAAATTTTTTTCTCTGAAGTATAGGAGGATAACGGATGATCTTATAGAGGTTTGTAAAATCATGAGAGGCACAGATAAGGTGAAAAGCCCAGGTCTTTTCCCCAGAGTAGGGAGTCCAAATCTAGAGGGCATAGCTTTAAGGAGAGAGAGGAAAGATTTAAAAGGAACCTGAGGGGCGTATATCAAATGAGGTGCCAGAGAAGGTGGTTGAGGCAGGTACAAATTTCAAAAATATCTGGACAGGTACATTGTTTAGAAGGATATGGGTAAATGGGACTAGTTCAGTTTTGGAAATCTGGTCAGCATGGATGAGTTGGGCTGAAGGTCTTGTCACTTACATTGGAGCTATTGGGGATCTTCCGTTACTGTCTGTATAGCCTGTTGTATGTCTATTTATGTTTATTGATGTCTTCTCTTACATCCACAGGCGAGTTGGTCCGCCTTGTTGGCCAACAAGGGGCAGGGCATACACACGGTGGGTCATGCAAGGGCTGCTCTTGGATGTTGCTTCAAGAGTTGCCTAGTGCTTCACAAAGAACAAAGAACAACCCAGCACGGAAACAGGCCCTTTGGCCCAACGAGCCCGCGCCGCCATCTTAACAAAGCATTTTCCTACATCTACCTTGACCCATGTGTATGCGAATGGTACCCCATTGGAAACCAGATTCAAGGGAGAATAGTTTAGGACCGATTTGTTACACCAACAGCCTAAGAGCACATCTTTGGGGTGTGGGAGGAAACCGGAGCACCCAGAGGAAACCCACGCAACCACAGGGAGAATGCGCAAACTCCCACAGACACAGGCCCAAATCCATGTATCTGCACAGCTAGCAGTGATAGTCACTGAGCTGCTGTGGTGCCCATCTGCTGGTCCAGTTTAAGCACACACAACGATGCGAAGTACTAGGCTACTCTTGAAACATCCAAGAGCAGCCCACGCACGACCCCACTGTGTGCATGCCCCTCGTTAGACAACAAGGTAGACCGACACACCTGCGAATTAAAAGAGACAAAATATCAACATGTAGCATTAGATTTCCAGTATCGTCCCGAGGCTCTGACCCCTTTTAAAACCGTCTCCTATAACCCTCCATCCCTGTTTCACTCATGCGCCTATCTAAGTAAACCTTAAACAAGTCCAGCGTGCCTGCCTCCACCACCTTACTTGGTAGTGCATTCCATACCCCCATGACCCTCTGTGTGAAAAACCTCCCTCTCGTATCCAAATTATACTTCTCCCCCCTTAGCTCGTGACCCCTTGTGATATTTGACTCCAATCTAGGAAAAAGCCTGCCACTGTTTACTCTATCTATACCCTTCATTATTTTATACTCCTCTATCAGATCCCCCCTTAATCTCTGTCTTTCTAAGGAAAAGAGTCCCAGTTTACCCAACATTACAGCGCAGAACAAACCCTTCGGCCCACGATGTATATCTCTATGATAGGGTCAATGAATTGGGAAAATATTTGGCAGATGGAACATAATGTGATAAAATGCGAGGTTGTCCACTTTTTGGCAGGAGGAATAGGAAAAGTAACAAAATATGATTTAAATGGAAACTACAGAATACTGCAGTACAGAGGGATCTGAGTGTCCTTGTACATGAATCACAAAACATTTGCTTGCAGCTACAGTAAGTAGTTAAGGAAGCAAGTGGAATATTCCCCTTTATTGCAAGGGGAGCATAAAGTAAGGAAGTTTTGCTATAGTTGTGCAGGCTATTGGTGAGACCACACCTGGAATATTGTTTACAGTTTTGATATTCCTAATTAAGGCCTTTGAGGCAATCAGTCATGAGGGACTTTAGTTAGTGATTTGGTGACTATTTCAACTGTTGTGAGACAGAGTGGGAAAAAAAGCAACTGTGGCATCAAAGGAAACTAGTAAATTGATTAACCAGTAAGTGATCAGTGTGAGAGGCAATGAGTGAACAATTAGTGTCCGGAATAGGGAACGTTAGGACCAATATAGAAAAGTAATATAATAATACTAAGTGAAATAGAATTAACAGAAGAGAAGTAAAGACATGGCAGGACAATTCAGTGGAGTGGAATATATGCAAAGTCACGGACTTTATCAGTGTCCTAGACCATATGTGCACAAAATGCTGCCAGCTGTAGAAACTTGAACACTGGACTCAGAGCTTGAATGGTAGTTATAGTCAAATGTAGGCACATCCATGAGGCTGAGAGCTATGTGGGTAACACATTCAGAAAGGTAGTTACACTGCAGCTTAAGGGCCTGAATGCAGAGAGGAATGGCTGGCCATCAGGCAGCCTAAGAGAACGAAGCATGTAGTTCCTGGCATCCCACTTAGAAATTGGTTTCCATTTTGGAAGCTGGTGGGGGTGTTGGTTCCTTAAAGCAGTGCAGGCAGAGCTAGGTTTTTGGCACCATGTACAGAACTCAATTGTACAGGAGGGGATGAAGAAGGGAAGAGCAATAGTGATAGAGTATTTGTAAGTTAGGGGTATGGACAGGTGGTTCTGTGGTGACAGACGTGACTTCAGGATGGTAAGTTACCTCCCTGCTGCCAGGGTCAATGATGTCACTGAGCAGCGCAGGTCATTATTCTGAAGGAGAATGAACAGCTAGAGGCTATCGTCAACATGGGTAGGAAGGGGGATGGGGTCCTGCAATCAGAATATAGGGAGCTCAATAGGAAACTAACAATGAGGACCTCAAATGTAGCAATCTCTAGATTACTCCCAGCGTCATATGCAAGTGAGTACAGAAATAGGGGGATTAGGGAGATTAATGTGTGGCTGGAAAGATAGCGCAGGAGGAAGATTTTAGATTCCAGGGACACTGGGATGGAGTCTGGGGGGAAGGAATCTGTAGAAAATGGATGTGTCATGTGTTACACCAGGACAGAGCTGGGACTGAATTCACTGTGGGGTGTTTTGCTTGTGTTATTGGGAGGGTTTAAACTGAATTGGCTGATATGGAGTATCGAGTATAAAAATTGGAGTGTTATGGTAAGATTGTATAAGGCATTGGTAAGGTCGAATTTAGAGTATTGTGTACAGTTTTGGTCACCTCGTTACAGGAAGGATGTAAATACAGTTGAAAGAGTGCAGAGAAGGTTCACAAGGATGTTGCTGGGACTTGAGAAGCTAAGTTACAGAAAGGTTGAATAGGTTACGACTTTATTCCCTGGAGTGTAGAAGAATGAGGGGAGATTTGATAGAGGTGTACAAGATTTTGATGGGTATAGAGTGAATGCAAGCAGGCTTTTTCCACTGAGGCTAGAGGAGAAAAAAAAACAGAAGGCATGGGTTTAGGGTGAAAGGAGAAAAGCTTAAAGGGAATATTAGGCGGGGGGCTTCACGCAGACAGTGATGGGAGTGTGGAATGAGCTGCTGGATAAAGTGGTAAATGCGGGGTCACTTTTAACATTTAAGAAAAACTTGGATGGGTTCATGGATAAGAGGGTTGTGGAGGGATATGGTCCAAGTGCAGGTCAGTGGGACTAGGCAAAAAATGGTTTGGCACAGACAAGAAGGGCCAAAAGGCCTGTTTCTGAGCTGTAATTTTCTATGGTTCTATGTGGGAACAAGGAGGGAACAGTAGAGAAGAATACTAAGATGCACAGAATACTGGGAAAGAGAGAGATAGCACTCGAGTAGAGAATAATAAGTCATTAGGTGGGGTCAGAGAAAGGGAGAAAGTGGGTTATTGTGCATGTGTGTGAATGTATAGAGTATAATAAGATTGGGGAGTTACAGGGATTGTGGAAATATGATGTTGTGGTCATAACAGAGACTGGCTGATAAGGGCAGGACTGGTTGTTAAATATTCCTAGGTACAAGATGCTCAGAAAATACAGGAAAAGAAGAAAAGGGGGAGGGGTGGTGGTATTGGTTAGGCAGAGATTGCAGTGCTGGAGCAAGAGGATTCCCAGAGAGTTCAAGGACAGAATCAATTTGGCTTGAGTCAAGAGAAAAAATGGTTAGTAACATTACTCAGTGCAATCACAATCTATAGATCATCAACTAGTGAGAAGGATGTAGAAGAACAAATCTGCAGGGAAATTACAGGGAAATACAAACATTAAAGAATGATTATTAGGTTATTTTAATTACCCAAATGTACATTGGGACAGAGGTAGTGTAAAGGACAGAGACAGGCAAAAGCACCTAGAATGCGCTCAGGAGAATTTTCTACAGCAGTATGTGTCCAGTCCAACAAGAAAGTATGCACTGTTGGACTGGTTCTTTGAAATTAGGTGGGCCAAGTAGATCTCATTCAGTATGTGGATGGTCCGACTAGAGAGGGAGCAAAACTTAACCTCCTCTTGGGAAATAAGGAAGGGCAGGTTAGTGTTAGTCAGGGATCACTTTGGGACCAGTGACCATAACTCTATTTGTTTTAAGATAGCTATGGAGAATGATAGGTCTGGTCCAAAAGTTAAAATTCTAAATTGAGGTAAGGCCAATTTTAATGGTGTCAGGCAGGAACTTTCAATAGTTAATTGGGGAAATCTGTGGGAAGGCAAAGAGACATCTGGTAAATGGGAGGCTTTCAAAAGTGTGTTAACCAGGGTTCAGGGTAAGCACATTCCTCTTAGAGTGAAAGGCAAGACTGGCAGAAATAGGGAACCCTGGATGACTCAGGATATTGAGGCCCTGGTCAAGAAAAAGGAGGCACATGACATGCATAGGCAGCTGGGATCAAATAAATCCCTTGAAGTGTATAAGGAGTATAGGAGTACAGTTAAGAAGAAATCAGGAGTGCAGAAAGGGGGCACAAGATTGTTTTGGCAGATAAAGCAAAGGAGAATCCGAAGAGCTTCTACAAATACATAAAGTGCAAAAGAGTAGCAAGTGAGAGAATAGGGCCTTTTAAGGATCAACAAGGTCATCGACGTGCGGATCCATAAGAGCTGGGTGAGATCCTACATGAATATTTCTCATCAGTATTTACTGCTGAGAAAAGCATGGTTGTTAAGGAACTTGGGGAAATAAATAGTGATGTCTTGAGAGTGTATATATTACAGGGAAGGAGGTACTGGAAGTTTTAAAGTGAATCAAGGTAGATAAATCCCTCAGACCTAATGAAGTGTATCCCGAGACCTTGTGAGAGGCTAGGGAGGAAATGGCATGTCCCCTAGAGAGATATTTGAGTCATCGATAGCCTCAGGTGAGGTGCCTGAAGATTGGAGGGTGGCAAATGTGCCTTTGTTTTGAAAGAGCTTCAGGGAAAAGCCTGAGAACAACAGGCCAGTGAGCCTCACATCTGTGGTGGGTAAGTTGTTGCAAGGTACTTTGAGAGACAGGACCTACAGACATTTAGAGACGCAAAGACTGATTAAGGACAGTCAGCATGTCTTTGTGAGTGAAAAACCATGTCTCACAAATTTGATTGAGTTTTTTGAAGAGATAATCAAGAAGGTAGATGAGAACAGTGCAGTTGATGTTGTCTACGTAGACTTTAGCAAGGCTTTTGATAAGGTAGGTTGTTGCATAAGGTTAAATCTTAAGGGATCCAGGATGAAGTAACTAAATGTGTACAAAATTGGCTTGACGACAGAAGGCTAAGAGTGGTTGTAGAGGATTGCTTTTTAAGCTGGAGGCTTGTGACCAGCGGTGTGCCTCAGGGGTTAATACTGTGTCCACTGTTATTTCTCATTTACATTAATGATTTGGATGAGAATTTGGAGGCATGGTTAGTAAGTTTGCAGATGACACCAAGATTGGTGGCTTAGTGGACAGTGAAGAAGGTTATCTCAGAATGCAACGGGATCTTGATCAATTGGGCCAGTTACCTGACGAATGGCAGATAAATGCGACATGATGCATTTTGGTAGATTGAACCAGGGCAGGACTTACTCAGTTAATGGTAGGGCACTGCGGAGACTTACAGAGCAAAGAGGTCTCAGGGTACAGTTTATGACTCCTTGAAAGTGGAGTCACAGGTGGACACAGTGGTGAAGATGGCATTCAGGATGCTTGGTTTCATTGATCAGAACATTGAATACAGGAATTAGAACATAGAACATTACAGTGCAGTAGAGGCTCTTCGGTCCTCGATGTTGCGCCAACCAGTGGAACCAATCCAATGACCCTCTAACCTAAACTATTCCAATATTATCCATATATCTATCCAATGACCATTTGAATGCCCTTAAAGTTGGCGAGTCCACTACTGCTGCAGGCAGGGCATTCCACGCCCTCATTACCCTCTGAGTGAAGAACCTACCTTTGACAGCTGTCCTTTATTTACCACCCCTCAATTTAAAGCTATGTCCCCTCATGTTAGTCATCACCATCTGAGGAAAAAGGCTCTCACTGTCCACCCTATCTAATCCTCTGGTCACACTGTATGCCTCAATTAAGTCTTCTCTCTAATGAAAACAACCTCAAGTCCCTCAGCCTTTCCTCATAAGACCTTCCCACCATACCAGGCAACATCCTGGTAAATCTCCTCTGCACTCTTTCCAATGCTTCCACATCTTTCTAATAATGCGGCAACCAGAACTGTACGCAATACTCCAAGTGCGGCCACACCAGAGTTTTGTACAGCTGCAACACTACCAAGTGTACAGCTCCACACTACCAAGAGTCTTTCCATTAGCCCAATACTCTGTATTCCTGTTACTCCTTCCAAAGTGAATCACCTCACACTTTTCTGCATTAAACTCCATTTGCCACCTCTCTGCCCAGCTCTGCAGCTTATCTATGTCCCTCTGCAAACTGTAACATCCATCCACACTGTCTACAACTCCTCTGACTTTAGTGTCATCCGCAAATTTACTAACCCATCCTCCTGTTGTTGAAGTTGTACAAGACATTGGTATAGCCATGCTTGGGAATACTGTGTACAGTTCTGATCACCCTACTATAGAAAAGATATTATTAAACTAGAAAGAATACAGAAGAAATTTACTAGGATGCTACCAGAACTTGATGGTTTGAGTTATAAGGAGAGGTTGGATAGATTGGGACTTTTTCCTCTGGAGCGTAGAAGGCGAGGGATTGTCTTATGGAGGTCTATAAAATAATGAGGTGCATAAATAAGATAGATAGTTGATATCTTTTCCCAAAGGTAGGGGAATCTAAAACTAGTAGGTTTAAGACGAGAGGGGAGAGTAACAAAAGGGCCCAGAGAGACAATGTTTTCACACAGATGGTGGTGAGTGTCTGAAACAAGCTGCCAGATGTAGTCATAGAGGCAGGAACAATTCTGTCTTTTAAAAAGCATTTAGACAGTTACATGGGTAAGATGGGTATAGAGGGATATGGGCAAAATGTGATAATTGGGACTAGCTTTGGGCTTTAAAAAGAATGGGTGGCATGGACAAGTTGTGCTGAAGGGCCTGTTTCCATGCTGGAAACCTCTAAGACTCCAAGTGCCAGTGGAGGAACATTTAGGAAACAGTGATCTTTGTATCATAAGGTTCAGGATGATGATAAAAAAGGAAAATAGGCAACCCGTAGAATCTTTACAGTGCAGAATACCATTCAGTCCATCAAGCCATTGACAACAATCCCACCCAGTCCCTATCCCCGTAACTCCATGAATTTATGTTGCTAATCCCCTTGACACTAAGGGGCAATTTAGCATGGTCAATCAACCTAACCTGCGTATCTTTGGAGTAAGAATAATTAACTGGGAGAAACTAGACTTCAATGGAGCAAGTATGGAGCTGGCTTGGTGATACTGGAATGAAAATTTTGGCAGGAAAACCTGCAGCTGAATAATGGACAGCCTTCAAAAAAGAAATGGTCCAGACAGTCAAGGTATATTCTCTTAAAAAGGAAATGTAGGGTAAACAAATCCTGAGCTCCCTGGATAAAAAAGGAGATAAAAATTAATATAAAGAAGAAAAAGTGTGCTTATGAGAGATGTCAGGTAGAAAATACAGTTGAAAATCAAGAGGAATGCAGAAGGTTCAGAGGGGAGGTGAAGGGACACATTGAAGAAGCTAAAAGGAATTATGAGACTGGCAGCCAACATAAAGGAGATCCCTGAAGTTTTCAATTGGCAGATAAATATGAGAGGACACAGGTTTAAGGTGCTGGGGAGTAGGTACAGAGGAGCTATCAGAGGTAAGTTTTTCACTCAGAGGGTGGTGGGTGAGTGGAATCTGCTGCCGTCGGTGGTGGTGAAGGCAAATTTGATAGAGTCTTTTAAGAGACTTCTGGATGAGTATATGGGACTTAATAGAATTGAGGGTTATAGGTAAGCCTAGTAGGTAGGGATATCATCAGTGCAACTTGTGGGCCGAAGGGCCTGTTTGTGCTGTAGTTTTTCTATGTTCTATGTTCTATAAATAGCTTTCTTCACTCGCTGCTGAAAATGTCCTCTTAAGAGTGTGCCCCTAAGAAACTCTGTGTCACTGGTCATAGGTTCTGTGGTTCTTTGTGTAGCTGATGAGACAAGCTAAAGCTGCATCTTCAACTGCACATTTGGCAAGTGTATCTGGGAGGTGGGTTCGATCCTTGGACTCGCGATCGCTGGGGTTCCTTTATCAAGCTCCTTTTCTGGGTCACTTCTGGGTCACTGGGTCCTCGAATAATTGTGTCCTTTCAACCAGGAGGTTCCTCCAAGTAAGTCTTTTCAGAGCAAGGGTTTCCTAGGCTTGATGGGACGAATATGGCTCATTAGAGGGGTCAGTTTTTGTACAAAGCGTGCAGGAAGGTTTTTTGACTCAGTATGTAGATAGGCCAACTAGAGGTGAGGCTATATTGGATTTGGTGCTGGGAAATGAGCCAGACTAGGTGCTAGACTTGGAAGTTGGTGTGCATTTTGGTGATAGTGACCACAATTCGGTTACGTTCACCTTAGTGATGGAAAGGGATAGGCATGAACCTCGGGTCAGTAGTTTTAGCTGGGGGAAGGGTAATTATGAGGCTATTAGGAGAGAATTAGGAAGCATTGGTTGGACTAGGAGACTACAGGGTCTGGGAACATCCGAAATGTGGAGTTTTTTCAAGGAGCAGCTACTACGAGTCCTTGATATGTATGTCCCTGTCAGGCAAGGAGGAATTGGTCGAGCTAGGGAACCGTGGTGCACTAAAAAAGTTGATTCGCCGGTTAAAAAGAAAAAGGAGGCTTATGTCTGGATGAGACTTGAAGGCTCAGGTAGTGCACTGGAAAGCTTTAGATTGGCTCGGAGGGAGTTAAAGAGTGAGTTAAGAAGGGCTAAAAGAGGACATGAGAAGACTTTGGCTGATAGGATTAAGGAGAATCCTAAGGCATTCTATAGATATGTTAAGAACAGAAGATTGGTTAGGGCAAGATTAGGGCCAGTTAGAGACAGCAGTGGGAGGTTATGTGTGGAACCAGAAGAGATTGGAGAGGGATTGAACCAATATTTCTCTTCGGTGTTCACGCAGGGGGACATAAATGTAGCTGTGGAGAACACTGGGTTACAGGGTTGTAAACTGGACAGTATTGCAGTTGATAAGGAGGATGTGCTAGATATTCTTGAGGGTTTGAAAATAGATAAGTCCCCTGGGCCGGACGGGATTTACCCTAGGATTCTCTGGGAGGCAAGAGAGGTGATTGCAGAGCCTCTGGCACTGATCTTCAGGTCGTCGTTGGTCACAGGTATAGTGCCAGAAGATTGGAGGATAGCGAATGTTGTCCCATTGTTTAAGAAGGGGAACAGAGTCTTCCCCGGGAATTATAGACCAGTGAGTCTTACTTCTGTTGTGGGCAAGGTTTTAGAAAAAAATTATTAGGGATAGGATTTATAGTTATTTAGAGAGTAATGAATTGATTGGAGATAGTCAGCATGGTTTTGTGGAGGGTAGGTCGTGCCTTACTAACCTTATTGAGTTTTTTGAGAAAGTGACCAAAGAGGTGGATGTGGGTAAGGCAGTTGACGTGGTATATATGGACTTTAGTAAGGCGTTTGATAAGGTTCACGATGGAAGGCTTCTGCAGAAAATGCAGATGTATGGGATTGAGGGTGATTTAGGTAATTGGATCAGGAATTGGCTAGCAGATAGGAGACGGAGGGTGGTGGTTGATGGGAAGTATTCGTCATGGAGTTCAGTTACAAGTGGTGTGCCTCAGGGATCTGTTTTGGGGCCACTGCTGTTTACCAGGATGTTGCCTGGTATGGAGGGGAGGTCCTATGAGGAGAGACTGAGGGATTTGAGGTTGTTTTCGTTAGAAAGAAGGCGGCTAAGAGGGGACCTTATTGAAACATATAAGATGATTAGAGGTTTAGATAGGGTGGACAGTGATAGCCTTTTTCCTCGGATGGAGAAAGCTAGCACGAGGGGGCATAGCTTTAAATTAAGGGGTGGTAGTTATAGGACGGATGTCAGGGGTAGGTTCTTTACCCGGAGGGTGGTGAGGGATTGGAATGCCCTGCCTGCTGCAGTTGTAAATGCGCCTAGTTTGGGGGTGTTTAAGAGATCCGTGGATAGGTTTATGGATGGAAAGGGATTGGTTTAGGTTAGAGGGTCATTGCTTTTTAATTGGTCGGCGCAACATCGTGGGCCGAAGGGCCTGTTCTGTGCTGTAATGTTCTATGTTCTATGTTCTATGTTCTATATGATTAGGGATCTAAAAGGCAATTTACACATGGAGGCTGGGGCAAGGCTTTGTGCGGGAGGAGGTTGTGTCTCATAAACTTGATTGTGGGATTTGAGGTTGTTTTCGCTAGAAAGAAGGCGGCTAAGAGGGGACCTTATTGAAACATATAAGATGATTAGAGGTTTAGATAGGGTGGACAGTGGTAGCCTTTTTCCTCGGATGGAGAAAGCTAGCACGAGGGGGCATAGCTTTAAATTAAGGGGTGGTAGTTATAGGACGGATGTCAGGGGTAGGTTCCTCAGGTTTCTGAGGAAATTACAAAGATGATTTATGAGGGCAGGACAATGCATGTTATTCACATGGACTTTAGCAAGGCCTTTGGCAAGGTCCCTCATGGCAGGGTGTTGCAGAAGGTGAAGCCACAAGGGATCTGCACTGGACTGGTAAGATGGATACAGAACTGACTCGGTCATAGAAAGTAGAGAGTAGCAGTTGGAGGGTGTTTTTCTGACTGGAGATCTGTGACTAGTAATGTTCCACATCAATCAGTGTTGGGACTCCTGTTGTTTGTAATATGTATTAATGGTTTGGAGGAGGATGAAATTGATCTGATCAGTAAGTTTGCGGACAACACAAAGATTGCGGGAACTATAGATAGTAAGGAGCCAGAGTCTACAGCTGGATATAGATAGACTGGAGACTTGGACGGGCAAATGGTAAGTGGAATTTAATTTGGACAAATGTAAGGTGATGCATTTTGGAAGGTCTAATGCAGGAGGGAAGAGTACAGTAAATGGCAATAAATGCCTTAGAAGCATTTACAGAGAAATCTAGGCATACAGTTCCACAGCTCCCTGAAAGTGGCAACAAAAGTGGATAAAGTGGTCAAGAAGGCATATGGCATGCATGCCTTCCTCAGTCATGGCATACAGAATAAAAATTGGCAAGTCACTGGCAGCTGTATAGAACTTTATTTCAACTACATTTGAAATATTGTGTACAGTTCTGGTTGTCAAACTACCAGAAGGATGTGAAGGCTTTGGGAGGATAAGAAAAGTTTACCAGGATGTTGCCTGGGTTTAGAGTGTTAGCTATGAGGAGAGATTGGACACACTTGGTTTGTTTTCACTTGAATATCGGAGGCGGAGGGGGTGATCTGATAGAAGTTTAGAAAATTACGAGAGGCATGGATAGAGTGGATAGTTGGAATCTTTTTACCGGAGTAGAAGTATCAATTACTAGGGGACATAGGTTTAAGGTAAAAGGGCAAAGAGGAGATGTGACAGGCAAGCTTTTTAAACAGAGGATGGTAAGTGCCTGGATTGCTCTGCCAGAGGAAGTAGTAGAAGCAGATACAATAGCAATGTTTAAGAGACATCTGATACATAATATGCACCATTAATCATTAAACACAGTTAATAAGAAAGTTGATCAGGAGAATATCTATTCCTCTTTGGCTATATACAACGTTCTGGAATTTGGCTGTCCTTGGCACTAGAAGTATGATTGGGAACTTCAGTAGACACTTCTTCTCTTAGAATTAATTCTGCATCATTCTCACTTGATATAGTAGCACAGACACAATCATCAGGTAAGTCAGGCTTGACTAAGTCATCCATAGTTGTACTCATGACACAACGAATTATAGATGTTGGTACTTCTTAAATACCATTTCAAAATCATGACAATTGTTCAGCATGGCATCACCAAACTAGTTCATCTTCAGTTTGAATTGTGTAAGAAATTGGAACTGTTTTTGTTAAAACTATGACTGATATCCATTTCCCATTTGTGGCATAATTACACACTAACATTTTGATTTGATTTATTATTGTTACATGTATTAGTATACAGTGAAAAATAGTGTTTCGTGCGCTATACAGACAAGATCTTGTTGAAATGAGCGTTGTTTTGCCTTCCTTTCTCATCTAGCAATTTGAGAATGTTGTTAATGCTGTACTGTCACTGAAGTTTCAGCAGGTAATAACAAATCAAACTAATTCTCAACTTTCTCTTGAAGAGTAATAATGCAGGTGAACTCTGTAGTTTTATGAGTAGTGTTTCTATAAGATGTCAAAAAGCTTTTCACTCAACATGATAATGAGCCTTTATTGAAACTTTCAATGAATGTTTGAAGGATTTACAAATCTTTTAGCTTATCCGTTGGTTGATGGGTGAAAAGGTGTGGATTTTATAAGCTGAATATCATTTACTTTGAGATGATCCTCAAACTCTGTGAAGAAAACTGTGAACTGTTATCGTTAACAATCTGTTTCAGTTTATCAATTTGCCAGCATTTGTTAAGTTTTTTAATGGTTTATTCAGATGTTGTAGATCTCATGATTACAGCTACTGGCCTCAAACAGACTAGCAAAACCAACATGTAATCATTGCTGTGACATTTTAGGCCAATCCTGAGGATGTAATGGAGACAATGGTGGTGTATTTCTTATTCATGCACAGGATTGACACTGTCCCATTTTTTTCTTCACTGAATATCCAGACCTGGCCACCAAAAATAAAGTATGAGCTAACTCCTTCATCTGGGCTATACGAGGATGTTTTTCATGTAATTGTTGAATTGTCTTCCATGCAGATGAGGAGGAATGATCACTCAGATTCCCCAATATAGCCATATATCTTGGATGGTCAGCTCAAGCTTTCTTGATACATATGGTTTCAAATCAAGATGTGCATAGTGCATAACTGCTATTGTCTTCTCAATACCAAAGCACCATGAGATCACTGCTGGTCTGTCTCTGAACTCGAGAAGCTGTCACAGGCAAATGATCTACTAGTGAAAAATAAAGAATATTCGCAAAACTAGTTGATCGTATCTGCTCAGTAGATAAAGGTAAGTGTGATAATGCATCAGTATTAGCAGGGCACTCTGACTGACAATACTTTATATCGTATGAGTGTGCAGATCGGATCAGTGACCATTTTTGCAATCAACCAACAGCTAAAGACAGTATATCTTTACATGGCCCAAAAATAGTACTTAAGGGTCGATGATCAGTCAATAATGTGAAATGATGACCATGTAAGTAATGATGACTTTTGTATGCCAAAAATTATACTCAATGCTTCTTTTTCTAGCTGAATATAGTTAGATTCAGCACTAGTCAAAGTACACAAAGCAAAAACATTCTTCTTCCAAAGGCATAGTATGTGAAACTAGCACCCCTAATCCATAAGGTGAAGTGTTGGAAGAAAGCAGAAATGGTAACTTTGGATTAAAATGAACCAGAATTTCAGACTGCTATAAAGCATCTTTGACACTTATATGCTTTCTCAGTCTGTTGTCCAGTCCTATGACTGTTTCACACATGATAATTATGCAATGGCTTCAATAATGTAGCTAAGTTAGGAAAAAAATTGCCAAATAATTAACTAATCCTAGAAAGAACCTCAATTGCATCACATTTGTTGGACATGGTGCTTCGAAAATAGCATTCATCTTCTTAGGTTCTTTGTGTAGGCTTTTACTATCAATAACATGACCAAATAGTCGGGTGACATCTGTGAAATATCACACTTTTATTTCTTGATACGCAGACCATGTGTTTGAAGATATTCCAATGTTGCTTCTATATCAGTCAAGTGCTCTTATTCACTGGACCCTGTCATTAATTTGATTTGATTTATTGTCACATGTATTAACATACAGTGAAAAATATTGTTTCTTGTGCGCTATACAGAAAAAACATACAGTTGATAGAGAAGGAAACGAGAGAGTGCAGAATGTAGTATTACAGTCATATCTAGGGTGTAGAGAAAGATCAACTTAACGCAAGGTAAGTTCATTCAAAAGACTGACAACAGCAGGGAAGAATCTGTTTGAGTTGGTTGGTACATGACATCAGCCTTTTATATCTTTTTCCCAATCAAAAAAGGTGGAAGAAAGAACTCTGGGGTACGTGGGGTCTTTAATTATGCTGGCTGCTTTGCTGAGGCAGCAGGAAGTGTAGACAGAGTCAGTGGATGGGAGGCTGGTTTGTGTGATGGATTGGGCTGCATTCATGACCTTTTGCAGTTCTATGCAGTCTTGCGCAGAGCAGGAGCCATACCAAACCGTGATACAACCAGAAAGAATGCTTTCTATGGTGCATCTGTAAAAGTTGGTGACAGCTGTAGCTGGCATGCCAAATTTCCTTAGTCTTCTGAGAAAGTAGAGGCATTGGTGGATTTTCTTAGTTATAGTGTCAGCATGGGGGGACCAGGACAAGTTGTTGGTGATCTGGACACCTAAAAACTTGAAGTTCTTGACTCTTTCTACTTCATCCCCATTGATGTAGACAGGGGTATGTTCTCCTTTACGATTTCTGAAGTCGATGACAATCTCTTTCGTTTTGTTGACATTGAGGAAGACCTTATTGTTGCCACACCAGTTCACCATTATAATATCATCCAGGCAATATTGTACACCAAGAACTCCACTTAAAATCTGATCCATCCATCTTTGGAATAAGGCCGGTGCCGATATTATTTCAAAAGGCAATATTTTATAACGAGAAAGATCTTTATGAGCAATAATGGTAAGCAATGTTTGTGATGCAGCTGCTACATTCATCTATAAATTTGCTTGCGAAAGATCAATCTTGCTGAATTTCTGCCCACCTGATAACCCAGCAAACAAATCTTCAATTTGGGGAAGCATACAATACTGGATTTATGATTATTTTAAAATTACCACAAATACAAATTGAACCAGCTATTTTATGACAGGTAGCCCAGTCACTTACTATAACCAGCTCTCACACACCAATGTTTAATTCTTCTTCAACTTTGAGGTGAATTGCATATATCACTGCTTTTGCTTTGAGACATTTTGGTTGACCATTCAGTTTTATCTTGAATTTCATTTGAACTCCCTTTATTGAGCCAAGTGTCATTCTTGTATTTATCCAGAATGTGCTTTAGGTCTGATTTGGCATTGACCAATCTGTTGCCAGTACCCCACTTAAGCTTTATCTTCTCCAACCATCTCCCAAATAGAGCTGGAAAATTACCATAGACTATATGGAGAGGCAACTCCACTGTTTGTCCACTCAAATCTATGCTGATCATGATTAAACCTTTTAATGGCACAATATCTTTGTTTATGTCCTTAAAATCACATCAGCTGCTTGTAAACGAAGATTTTCAGCTTTTGTTGATATGCAGCCTCAGGGTTTAAATATACACAACACCAGTATCGATCTACATCCATTCAGTTTGTCCACTTAACTTCAGAATCACCCAGAATCTGTGTGATTCAACTTGTATGGATAAAATGTTCAGTCAGAGCTCTTCACCATATTTCTGGACATTTTGTTCTTCACAGTCGCAATCCTTTTTTTCTATGTTGTAAATTATTTTTGTAGAATGCAATTTTTTCTCCTTGATGGTATCCAGATTCTTCTTCTGAATATTCTTCTCAGAGGAAGCCAGTCTAGCTTTTGCTACAATTGCTGTATTGACTATCATTGCTCCAGCATTCATCCACTGAATTGGCCATTTTGGCATATCTGTGACATGTTTCTTGCTGTTTTGGCTTCTTACAGACAGTTCCCAGCTTGTGCATCTTTATCCCTTCTCCAACTTGTGAAGCCACTTTAGCAGCAACTTTGGCAATTGACATAGTGATTTTTACCACTGTCTTTAAAGTCAGAGCATGTTCAGTAAGCAATCTTTTTTGGATAGCCTCATTTTGGAGTACACAGTCTAAATTATTGCAAAGAGAATCTTCTCATGACTCACCAAACTCACAATGTTGCGCCAGCCTTTTTAAAGTTGCCATAAATTGAGCAATGCTTTCGCCTACTACTTGAATCCTTCAGTGGAACCTGAACCGTTCCACAATAATCAATGGCTTTGGAGAGTAATGCCTTCAAGGATCTTTGTCAAATCATCGTAAAATTTGGTTCCTGGCTTTGCTGAAGGAACCAAGTTCCAGAACAAATTGAGGGTTTTACATCCTATTGTACTGAGAAAAGCTGGTACAAGCAGCTCATTTGCAATTTTAATCAATTGTACAAGGCACTAAAAACACTCCATGATTCATTTTCTTTATTGAAAGGGCCCATGGATTCTAATTGGCCCACCATTTCTTCTACAAGCATGAGTGATTTCAGACTACTCAGTATATATATAAATATACATATATTTTATACTGTCTTCCCAGTACACCCCTTTTTAATCTGGAGATAGCCCCAGCCATACAGCAAAGCTTCCAATCTTTTCAAATATGCCTGCGAGTGTCTGGCATCTTATCTTTCTCTGATTGAAAAAAACAGTTTTAAAGCTACACAGAGCTTTTTCTAACTTCAGTCTTCCTGACACCAGCACTTTAATCTTGTTGTTCCTTTTGGCTTCCATCTAATGTGAGGACCCACAATTTTTCTCTTTCCTCGATGTTCTCAATGAAACAAAATCTTGATTCACCGCCAATTTTCTTTTTGTAATGTTCTAACTATTTTAGGGGTTGTTGGTCTTAACAGAAAAAAATGGTTTGCACACATAAATCCAAACTAACACCCAACAGATTTTATTGAAGAGTTGCTCTCTGCATAGAATCAGGTAAAAACTGAAAATTAAAGAGCAGCCTGAGCACACACCCTAATGACATTATCATCAAATCACATGATCAGCTCTTACAGCAACCTGCAACCCTTTTTCAATATATAAGACCAATGCAGGACATTGCCAGCAAAGTGGTGAAGCTGATTGGCTGTTGGTGTGAAAATCTGCATCTTTGGTTAAGTTGGCCTTTCCAGAAAAAGACCCTGAGCAAGATATCCTTGGATTTTCAAGGGACATAACTATCCAGCAGAGAGGTGAAACTTATTGGTTGTTGGTATACCCTTTTAGCTAAGATCAAGTGTAGTATTGACATGCTGCACTCGGTTGAAGTCATCAGGTTACATTTTAGCTTCATTTGAAGCAATTTTTAAAAGCAGTGTCTGGGCCTTTTGGCTAAGATACAAATGAGATCAAGACTTGGAAGAGGAGCTATGCCTACTCCCATCAGCTTGGATCATATAGATCAAGCCCAAGACAGGAAGTGGCCAGCCTGTCTTGTCAGCTTGGATCTGGAATGTCTCACTTGATGAGACTTTGGATTGAATTGGATATAAACAAAAAAAAAGGGCACCGTGAGGAGGTAGATGCAAGGTGTTGCCTTGCCCTGTTGCAGTAGTAGAGAACATAAGGTAAAAAGCTGATTGGTAAGTAGGAAGATTGGATAAATATTCAGTAATTTTGTCACTAGTAGTCTCAGAGGTAATTTCTGTGGTTTATAGTTTGTAAAGGTTATATTTGGTAGCAATGAGGAGCAAGAAAGAAGGGCTCGAGAAAATTGGATATAATCTGAAACAAAACATCTTTCAAAAGTTTAATTTAAAGGGGTAAGGCATGACAGGAAAATTCCAAGCTGTGGTTTGTCCCTCCAGCTCCATGTGGCAGGGTGGGGAGAGTTCCAGTTCCCTGGGTCAGCATGTGTGCAGGAAGTGTCCCCAGCTACAGCTCCTGGAAGCTTGAGTTTGGGAGCTGGAGCAGCAACTGGAGACACTGTGGAGTATCCACGAGTCATTGTGTATTGTGGATAGTACATATAGAGAGGTGGTCACACTGCAGTCTCAGACTCCACACACAGGAAGGGAATGACTGACCACCAGCCAGAGCAAGAGCGAGATAGGCAGGAATTTCCTGCACCTGTTCCCTCATAAACAGGATACTGTTGAGGGGAATGCAGCAGCAGCCAAACTTTTGCACAATGGTTGATTCTGCTGCAGAGGGGAGAGGTAAAAAGAGTGACAGTGCAATAGTTGCAGGGGACTCAATTGTAAAAGGAATAGACAGACATTTCTGTGGCTGCAAATGAGACTTCAGAATAGTATGTTGCCTCCCTGGTGCTAGGGTCAATATAATTCTGAATGGGGAGGGTGAACAGCCAGTGGTCGTGGTACACATTGTTACAAATGTCATAGGTTTAAAAAAAAGGATGAGCTCTTAAAAACAGAATACAGGGAGCTAGGAAGAAAGTTAAGAAATTGGCCCTCAAAGGTAGCGATCTCAGGTTTACTACCGGCGCCACATGCTAATCAGAGTAGAAATGACAGGATATATCAGAAGAGATGGTGTTGAGGGAAGGTTTCAGATTCCTGGGGCATTGGGACTGGTTCTGGGGGAGGTAAGACCTGTACAGATTAGAAGGGTTACATGTGGGCAGGACTGGGACTGATGTCCGAGGGGGACTGTTCACAAAGTTAAACTAATATGCCAGGGGGATGGGAACAAATGTAAGGAGTCAGAAAAGGAGGGAGCAAGTGCAAAAACAAAACGTAATAAGAAAACTGATAGAGAAACCAAAGACAAAATTCAAACAGGGCTATCGAGAAAAATATTGGAAGTGAGACAAACAATGTTAAAAAGTCAAATTAAAGGCTCTGTGCTTTAATGCGTGGAGCATTTGCAATAAAGTGGATGAACTAATCACGCAGGTAAGTGTAAACAGGTATGATATAATTGGGATTACAGAGATATGGCTGCAGGGTGACCAGGAATGGGGACTGAATGTCCCAGGTGTAGCTGAGAATTCTGATCATTTTAATTACCCAACATGAGGATAATTAACAGCTAATATTTTAATATGTGGTTTGAGAATAATAGAAAATATCTTAAAAAATGAATTTATAACATGCCAGTAAAATGAAAGATGTTTTATTTGTTTAATGTGAATTAATATAATTAATATTAGTTAGTTGAATCTATGTAAATAATGATAAGCAAAAGCTAACATAAGCTTTTTTGAGTTGGAAAATACATTATTGTAATTCTAATGTTACCGTTAAAAACCGAAGAAACTTCAATGGTAAATTGTATTCATGAAAGATAATAGCACAAATCAGGCACAAATTATGCTACAGAGTAAATTACTCATGTATATCTAGACCAGCGGATAATGCCAAATGATAAAGTGCCTTCATTTGGCATAAGAAAAATGCTGAATCATAAGAAGCCATTTTTTTGAGAGAACTTTTGTAAAATAGACACATGATCAATATTTTAAATGTCAGATTATAATTTGAGCATCAAAATGATCATAAATAGTTGATTATTAAATTAAACTCTGTCTATTAATTACTTGAGTGTATTTTGAGATAATTGAGATAACCAAACTGTTTAATTGACCAAGCTTCTGGTACGAAAATGGAGGTCTGTGGAGAAAAATCAGTGATGCTGTTGTGTCATTGAGCCTATCTTGGATTCCCCCCTTTGGCCAAAATCTTTGTTTGTCTGTCTATTGTATGTTATTGTTTTGTATTTTCTATGTTTTCAATAAAACTAGTTCTAAAAATAAAATTTTATTACGCTTTATTGAAGTTGCTTTTTAGAACTTTCTAAAGTAATCCAGCCACCATAATAGAATTGCCCACTTCACAGGGTATTCGGTATTTAGGAAGGACGGGCATCAAGGAAAAGGTGATATTGCTGGTTAAAGAGGAAATTAATGCAATAGTGAGAAAAAATATTAGCTCTGACAAGATGGAGCCTGTATAGGTAGAGTTGAGAAATGCCAAGAAGTTGAAAAAAATTAATGGGTGTCATATATAGACCCCCAAACTGCAGTGGTGATGTTGAGAATGACATTAAATACGAATTTAGAGATGCATATGATAAGGGAATATTGATGATTATGGGTGATTTTAATCTGCACATAGATTGGGCAAATCAAATTAGTCACAATGCCGTGGAGGAGGAATTCCTGGAGTGTATTCAGGATGGTTTTCTTAGACCAACGTATGGAGGAACCAACTAGAGAGCAGGCCATCTTAGACTGGGTACTGTGTAATGAGAAGGGGATCATTGCCAATCTGTGTGAAACTCTTTGGGGATGAGTGACCGTAACATGATAGAATTTTTTTATCAAAATGGAGAGTAAAGTAGTTGATTCAGAGACTAGGCTGCTGTATCTTAATAAAGGAAACTATGAAGATATGAGGCGTGAGTTGGTCTTGATAGATTGGGGAGGGTTACTTAAAGGGCTGATAGTAGATAGGCAATGGCAAACATTCAAAGATCGCATGGGGGGAAACTGCAACAATTGTTTATTCCTGTCTAGCACAAAAGCAAAATGGAAAAAAGGTCCAATTCGTGGCTTACAAAGGAAATTAGAAACAGTATCCGATCCAAGGATGAAGCATACAGATTGACCAAGAAAAATAATAGGTCCAAGAATTGGGAGCAGTATAGAATTCAGCAAGGAAGAATCAAGGAATTGATCAAGAAGGGGAAAATACGGTATGAAAGTAAACTTGCAGGGAACATAAAGACTGATGCTAAGAGTTTCTATAGATACATGACGAGAAAGAGATTGATGAAGACAAATTTGGGCCCCCTACAGACAGAAATAGGGGACAAAGAAGTGGCTGAGCAACTGAATACATATTTTGGTTCTGTCTTCACAAAAGAGGATACAAATCAAATGCCAGAAATGTTAGAGAATGCAAGATTTAGTGAGGGGGAAGAACTGAGGGAGATCAATATTAGTAGAGAAATGGTGCTTGGAAAATTGATGGGGTTGAAGGTGGATAAATCCCCAGGGCTTGATGAAATACATCTCAAATTTAAGTAAGTGGCTCTAGAAATAATGGATGCATTGGTGGTCATCTTCCAGGATTCTATAGACTCTGGAACAGTCTGTGCAGGTATGAGGTTAGCTAATGCCATTCTAATATTCAAAAAAGGGAGTAGAGAGAAAACAAGGAATGATAGACCAGTAAGCCTAACATCGGTAGTGGGAAAAATTTGTGAATCCATTATCAAAGACTTTATAGTGGAGCATTTAGAAGGCAGTGG
Organism: Carcharhinus amblyrhynchos; assembly: GCF_965287045.1. NCBI lineage: Eukaryota > Metazoa > Chordata > Chondrichthyes > Carcharhiniformes > Carcharhinidae > Carcharhinus > Carcharhinus amblyrhynchos. Next base: position 66,027,271 of record NC_137327.1, read on the forward strand.
CAGGATCATATAGAGTCAGCATGAATTTATGAAGGGGAAACCATGCTTGACTTTTCAAAATGCATTACCTCACGTTTTCCAGATTAAACTCCATCTGCCATCTCTCCGCCCAAGTCTCCAACCGATGTATATCTTGCTGTATCCTCTGATGGTCCTCATCGCTGTCTGCAAATCCACCAACCTTTGTATCATCCGCAAACTTACAAATCAAACCAGTTACATTTTCCTCCAAATCATTTATATATATTATGAACAGCAAAGATCCCAGCACTGATCTCTAAGGAATGTCACTTGTCATATTCCCCCATTCAAAAATACACCCTTTCACTCCTACCCTCTCTTCTATGACTGAGCCAGTTCTGTATCCACTTTGCCAGCTCACCTCTGATGCCATGCGACTTCACCTTCTGCACCAGTCTGCCATGAGGGACCTTGTCAAAGGCCTTACTGAAGTCCATGTAGATAACATCCACTGCCCTACCCTCATCAATCATCTTTGTCACTTCCTCGACAAGCTTGACCAAGTTTGTGAGACATAACCTCCTCTTCACGAAACCATGTTGCCTCTCACTAATATGTCCACTTATTTCCAAGTAGGAGTAAATCTTGTCTTGAAAAATCCTCTTCAATAATTTCCCTACCACTGATGTAAGGCTCACCGGCCTGTAATTATCTCGATTATGCTTGCCACCCTTCTTAAACAAAGGAACAATATTGGCTATTCTCCAGTTCTCTGGGACCTCTCCTGTACACATGAAGAAGTCTGTCAACACCAGGTTGAAGTCCAATAGGTTTATTTGGTAGCAAAAGCCACTAGCTTTTGTAGCGCTGCCCCTTCGTCAGGTAAGTGGGAATTCTGTTAACAAACAGGGGGTATAAAGACACAAACTCAATTTACGAAACAATGGTTGGAATCAAGTCTTAAAGGTACAGACAATGTGAATAGAGACAGCATTTAGCACAGGTTAAAGAGATGTGTATTGTCTCCAGACAGGACAGTTAGTGAGATTTTGCAAGCCCAGGCAAGTTGTGGGGGTTACAGATAGTGTGACATGAACCAAGATCCTGGTTGAGTCCATTCTCATGTGTGCAGAACTTGGCTATCAGTCTCTGCTCAGCAACTCTGCGCTGTCGTGTGTCGTGAAGGCCGCCTTGGAGAACGCTTACCCGAAGATCAGAGGCTGAATGCCTGTGACTGCTGAAATGTTCCCCTACAGGAAGAGAACACTTTTGCCTGGTGATTATCGAGTGGTATTCATTCATCCATTGTTGTAGTATCTGCATATTTTCCCCAATGTACCATACTTCGGGACATCCTTTCCTGTAGCGTATCAGGTATGTACCGCGTACCTGGTGGATGGTGTTCTCACGTGAGATGACAGCATCTGTGTCGATGATCCGGTACGTCTTGTGGAGGTTGGTGTGGCAGGGTTGTGTGGTGTTGTGGTCACTGTGACAGGAAAGGATGTCCTTCATCTTTAAAGGAAGGGCGTGTATGGGTGTCAGGCAGGGGTAGTTCCTCTGGTGGGGGAACATGTTGTGTCTTTTTCAGGATGCTTTGTCCACCCTTTGTCCCCACCTGGCACTCGGCTCTCACCTGTGGCTCCCCATAGCTGTTTGCATGCGACAGCGGCCACAACCCGGGTAACAGCTTCGACAAACCGGCTAAACCAGGTGAGGGTAGCCAATGGGTCTGAACCCTCGGTGAGATAGGGAGTCTATCCCAGCATGTGAAGACAGACTCTGGTGGATTGAGCAGATGAGGATGGAAGGTCCAATGGCAAGAAGGTGGTCTCTGCAAGCATCGTGGAACGCAAAGAGCAGGACAAGATACAGAAGACATCCTGGTCATCCACTGCACCTTGTCCCATCTCCAGCCATCTTGACTTTTGTCTTGCCACTGGACCCGGATGGAATTGGGAAGAGAGAGTGAGGCTGGCGCTGCGCAACTCTCCACCACTTTAATCCAAATCAAGCACTAGTCTTGACACCATCATCATCATCATCCTGTTCAACCTTTGAAGTCCTGTGGTGATGGATGAGCGATGAAGCAGCAGGTGTGGATACACTGGGAGCTGTAGTCACAGGCTGCTCAGGTCTAATGGTCATTTTCCGCTGACCGAAGCAGAGGTGGAACTCAGTGTCTACCTGGGCGACTGAGCAGTCCTCTTCAGGAACGCACAGCTCACCTCCATAGAATGAGGAAGGGGCTAGAAAAGTTGCCCTAAACATTGCCTGCTTTACTACACCCTGGCCAGTTTACCGCGGCTGGCGGGGATCCCATTTTGTGGTCGAATAAACAAAACACAAGGTGACACCGCTCACCATTGGCACTTGGAACGTGCGCACGGTTTTGGACAACCCTACAGCAGACACACCAGAGAGAAGAACAGCCTTAGTTGCCAGATACCTTACAAGGTGCAACATTGACATTGCAGCCCTGAGCGAAACTCGTCTTGCCAATGTAGGTCAGTTGATTGAAACTAGAGGTGGATACACTTTTTTCTGGAGTGGTCGCGACAGTGATGAGCGTCGTGATGCTGGAGTTGATTCGTCATCAGGTGTCGCCTCATTCGGAAACTTGCTAGTCTACCCAAGGGTGTGAATGACCAGCTTATGACATTACAGCTTCTGCTACAGAACAGAAATCAAGCCACCCTCATCAGTGCCTATGTCCCCACAATGAACAACCCGGACGAGATGAAAGACAAGTTCTAAGAACAAGACACTCTACTATCAGCAGTGAGCAGTACCAACAAGCTGATCTTGCTTGGCGATTTCAATGCAAGAGTAGGGTGCGACTGTGCAACCTGGCAGGGAGTCATTGGGAGGCATGGAGTGGGCAAATGTAACAGTAACAGCCTACTCTTAATGAAGACCTGTGCAGCACACAACCTCCTCATCACCAACACAACTTTCCGTCTGCCATGGATGACCCACCGGTAGCAGCCAAAGTCACGAAAGCTGTCAGCCAGCTATCCAGTGGCAAAGCCCCAGGGGCAGATGCCATACCCACAGAGATCTACAAAGCTGCTGGCCCTGTACTAATCAAGAAGCTCATCGAGTTGTTCCAGTCCTTTTGGAAGCAAAGATTCATTCCTCAGGAACTTAAAGATGCTTCCATCGTACACCTCTACAAGAGGAAGGGCAATCAACAAGTATGTGACAATCACCGAGGAATCACGCTGCTCTCCATCACAGGAAAACCACTCGCAAGAGTCCTGCTAAATTGTCTGGTCACCCATCTGTAGCTGGGCCTGCTTCCAGAGTCACAGTGTGGCTTCCGCAAAAGTCATGGGAGTATTGACATGATTTTTGCTGCACGCCAACTTCAGGAGAAGTGTCAAGAGCAGAATTGGTACAACTCTCATTACAGAGAAAGCTCAGATCCTCCAGATGAGTGGACAACATCCCTGAAGTGTTCCCAGTTGTCCTCAGCGCTTCCTGCGAGGTGTAGGTCAGCAAGCATGATTTCTAAGTCTTCAGCCAGTGCTGAAGCTATGCTGGAGTTCTTTAGCTTGGCCACATTGCCTGTGGAGGATCATGTCAAAGCTCGGCTGCCCCCCCAAATTCATTCAGATGGTACGCCAGTTCCATGATGGCATGGCCAGAGTACTGAATGGCGGAGAATCCTCTGAAGCATTCCCAGTCACTAATGGCATCAAACAGGGCTGTGTGCTCGCACCCACACTGTTCAGCATAATATTTATTGCCATGCTGAATGACACCTTCCAGGACAATGTTGCTGGAATCAGCCTCAAGTACAGAGTGGATGGGAAGTTCTTCAACCTGAGGAGACTTCAAGCTGTTACCAAAGTGAAGGAGGCTGTTTCGAGAAACTTCTTCTTTGCCATTCTGAAAGAAATGGCGGAGGTGATAGTGGATGCCTTGATGATTATTTTCCAAACGTCGCTGGATTCCGGGGAAGTGTCGGAAGATTGGAAAACGGCTAATGTTACGCCATTGTTTAAGAAGGGTGGCAGGCAAAAGACAGGGAATTATAGGCCGGTTAGTTTAACGTCTGTTGTAGGTAAAATGCTTGAATCCTTCATCAAGGAGAAAATAGCGAGGCATCTTGAGGAGAATTGTTTGATCGAGCAGATGCAGCATGGTTTCGTTAAGGGGAAGTCGTGTCTGACGAATTTATTGGAATTCTATGAGGATGTGTCTAGGGCGGTGGATAGAGGAGAGCCAGTAGATGTGGTGTTTCTTGATTTTCAGAAGGCGTTTGATAAGGTGCCGCACAAGAGGTTGTTACAGAAGGTTAGGGGGCATGGAGTTGGGGGTAGGGTGTTAGCGTGGATAGGGGATTGGCTATCAAATAGGAGGCAGAGTGGGGGTCAATGGGTGCTATTCGGATTGGCGGTTGGTGACTAGTGGAGTGCCCCAGGGATCGGTGCTGGGACCTCAGCTATTTACCATTTATATAGATGATCTGGAGGTGGGAATGGTGTCAAAATTTGCTGATGACACCAAGATTGGTGGAACGGCAAATTGTGCGGAGGGTGTGGAAGGTCTGCAGAGGGATCTAGATAGGTTGAGCGAATGGGCCAGGAACTGGCAAATGGAATTTAATGTTGGCAAGTGTGAAGTTGTCCACTTTGGTAGGAATAATGGTAGGAAGGACTATTACTTACATGGCGAAAAACTGCAGCATACAACGGTACAGAGGGACCTCGGGGTCCTTGTGCATGAGTCACAAAAACCCAGCCTGCAGGTGCAGCAGGTGGTCAGGAAGGCGAATGGGATGCTGGCCTTCATAGCGAAGGGGATTGAATATAAAAGTAGGGAGGTCTTGCTGCAACTGCATAGGGCACTGGTGAGGCCGCAGCTGGAGTACTGTGTGCAGTTTTGGTCGCCGTACTTACGCAAGGATATTTTGGCCTTGGAGGGAGTGCAGAGGAGGTTTACGAGACTGATACTGGGGTTGAGGGGGTTGAACTATGAGGAGAGGCTGAATAAACTAGGCTTGTACTCGTTAAGAGTTTAGAAAAATGAGGGGAGATCTCATTGAGACATATAAGATGATGAATGGGATGGATAGGATAGAGGTGGAGAGGCTCTTCCCGCTCAGAAAGGACAGTGGGACTAGAGGGCATAGCCTCAAGATAAAGGGGGGGGGGGACAGTTTAGAACGGAGTTGAGGAGGAACTTCTTCACTCAAAGGGTGGTGAATCTCTGGAATTCTCTGCCCGTTGAAGTGGTGGAGGCTGCCTCGCTAAATATATTTAAGACGCGGGTAGATAGGTTTTTGATAGGCAAGGGTTATGGGGAGAAGGCAAGAAAGTGGAACTGAGCCACGACAGATCAGCCATGATCTTATTGAATGGCGGGGCAGGCTCGAAGGGCTAGATGGCCTACTCCTGCTCCTATTTCTTATGTTCTTATGTTTTTATTGACTGTGCCCTGTATACTGGCTCAGATGTGGGTATGCCGGCGTTGGACTGGCGTAAACACAGTAAAAAGTCTGACAACACCAGGTTTTAGTCCAACCTATTTATAAATAGGTTGGACTAAAACCTGGTGTTGTCAGACTTTTTACTGTACTGGCTCAGAGCCAGAGAGGCAAGTCTGTATGGGCAAATTTTCCAAGGCTTGTGACAACTTTGGACTCACCATCAACATTAAGAAGACCGAAGTCATGCACCAGCCTGCTCCTCATGCACCGTACGCAGAACCCATAATCACAATCAAAGGGCCAAAACTACAGGCAGTGGACCAGTTCACTTATCTTGGCAGCACCCTCTCCCAAGCAGTGACTATTGATGCAGAAGTTAACTGCAGAATAGCGAAGGCAAGTTCTGCTTTCAGTAAACTGCGCTCCACTGTACGGGAACGTCCAGGAATCAAACCAGCAACAAAACTGAAGGTCTACAGCACTGTGGTACTCACTACCCTCCTGTATGCCTGTGAAACGTGGACTGTTTATCGAAGGCATGGAAGACAGCTCAATCATTTCCACATGACTTGTCTTCGCAGAATATTACGCATCAGATGGCAAGACAAAGTACCAGGCACTGATGTTCTCTCTAGAGTAAGTCTACCATCAGTCCACACACTGCTGATGAGAGCGCAGACCCGGTGGGCAGGTCATGTCATCCGTATGTCAGATGAGCGCATACCCAAGCAGTTTCTTTTTGGGGAACTCTCTGCTGGAAAACGCTCGCATGGAGGGCAGAAGAAACATTTCAAAAACACACTTAAGGCCTCCTGAAGTTGCTTGACATAGATAAGACCACCTGGGAAACGCTGGCACAAAACCACCCTACCTGGCGCTGCCTCATCCACAAGGGCTGTCAAGCTTACAAAGCAAAGTGAAGCACAACTTAAGCGCAAGCTGTGCAAGTCCAGAGCCACCAGTGCAACAACTACAGTGTTTACACACATTTGTCCAATATGTGCCAAAACATTCTGCGCCCGAATTGGCTTGATCAGTCATCTTCGGACACACCGCAACCGGCCTAATGGTGTCGAGGTCGTCATCAATGTTGATGGATGAACAACAAACCTAAAGGAACGCGCTGGTCCTGAATCCCCATCAACTTACACTTGAAAGCCTCCTACATGCCAGATATTGATTTGCCTTCGAGCATTTGCCCCCAGTCTACATTCTTCAGTTCCTGCCTAGTATTGTTGTAATTAGTCTTCCTCCAGTTTAGCACCTTAACTTGTGGACTATACTTTTCCTTATCCATCAATACCTTTAAAGCTTACTGAATTGTGGTCACTGTTCCCAAACTGCTCTCCTGCTGAAATGCCGACCACCTGCCTGGGTTCATTTCCCAATATCATGTCCACAATACTTCCCAGTTTGAATTGGCAGACTATCCTACTGACCTATGATCTGAATTCAAAAAGGTTTAAGTAGTGTACAGAGTTATGATTTATTGATTTAGGTGTATCTAAACCAGCCATAAAGAATTACCAAGCAATTGGAAATAAAGGTCTACTGAAGGATCCCCAAAAGGCATGGACTACATTAGAAAACTGGTTCAGAATAAGGTTAAACTTTTGCATTTATTGACTAGCGTTCATGTAATTTTGACAACAACCTACAAAATCCATCAACCATTTCACCAGCAGATGTAGAGAAAAGGGTATGTACTGTAATTCTTCAAACACAGAGACAGCAGACAGAATTCTTGAACTGATGATTACATCCAAAATGTATAAGATTGAAGAGCTATTCAAGTATTGATGCAAGAAGTGATTCTTGCAGGTCAAGGAAGCTTCAGGTCCAAACTACAATCCAGATTATTGCAGCACACTGAAGCTAAGACTGATGAAGCCACAAACACTGATCCAAAAGGAGTAAAACTTCAGCCAATAAGAATGACCTCTTTCTGGTATCCCATCAGAAACATGAGATGATGGGCAACCCATGAAATGACAATGATGTGCATAATGATGTAAAAAGTCTGACAACACCAGGTTTAAGTCCAACCGATTTATTTGATAGTACACTCTTAAACCTGGTGTTGTCAGACCTTTTACTGTGTTTACCCCAGTCCAACAGCGGCACATCCACATCATGCATAATAATGAGCAGCGAACACATGTTTCACACGATCAGTCTCATGGAAAATTTAGACAAGCCCAAGCACTCTATTCAAAGTGTTTGCCAAGATTTGAATTATCTGTCCTAAGATAGGTAACTACTCTTTATTGCCCAAGTCTGACACAGGACCATGCGCTGACGAACCCCTTAAATTCTTGATGACATGTATCCACAGACATGGAACATAAGAACATAAGAAATAGGAGCAGGAGTAGGCCATCTAGCCCCTCGAGCCTGCCCCGCCATTCAACAAGATCATGGCTGATCTGTCGTGGCTCAACTCCACCTTCCCGCCCCCTCCCCATAACCCCCAATCCCCTCTCTTATCAAAAACCCATCAATCCGCGTCTTAAAAATATTTAGCGAGGCAGCCTCCACCACTTCAACGGGCAGAGAATTCCAGAGATTCACCACCCTTTGAGTGAAGAAGTTCCTCCTCAACTCCGTTCTAAACCGCCCTCCCTTTATCTTGAGGCTGTGCCCCCTAGTCCTACTGTCTTTTTTGAGCGGGAAGAGTCTCTCCACCTCTATCCTCTCCATCCCATTCATCATCTTATACGTCTCAATGAGATCTCCCCTCATTCTTCTAAACTCTAACGAGTTCAAGCCTAGTTTATTCAGCCTCTCCTCATAGCTCAACCCCCTCAACTCCGGTATCAGCCTAGTAAACCTCCTCTGCACTCCCTCCAAGGCCAAAATATCTTTGCGCAGGTGCGGCGCCCAAAACTGCACACAGTACTCCAGCTGCGGCCTCACCAATGCCCTATACAGCTGCAGCAAGACCTCCCTACTTTTATATTCAATCCCCCTCGCTATGAAGGCCAGCATCCCATTCGCCTTCCTGACCACCTGCTGCACCTGCAAGCTGGGTTTTTGCGACTCATGCACAAGGACCCCAGATCCCTCTGCACCGTCGCCTGCTGCAGTTTTTCGCCACATAAGTAATAGTCCTTCCTACCATTATTCCTACCAAAGTGGACCACCTCACACTTGCCAACATTAAATTCCATTTGCCATTTCCTGGCCCATTCGCCCAGCCTATCTAGATCCTTCTGCAGACTCTCCACACCCTCCGCACAATTTGCCGTTCCCCCAATCTTGGTGTCATCAGCAAATTTCGACACCATACACTCGGTTCCCTCCTCCAGATCATCTATATAAATGGTAAATAGCTGAGGCCCCAGCACCGACCCCTGGGGCACTCCACTAGTCACCATCCACCAATCCGAATAGCACCCGTTGACCCCCACTCTCTGCCTCCTATTTGACAACCAATCCTCTATCCACGCTAACACCCTACCCCCAACTCCATGTCCCTCGACCTTCTGCAATAACCTCTTGAAGGTCATGGCAAAATCTAATCCTGAGCAACTTCCAGTGTACCAAGGTTCACTAATTCCATGTGCAGATTCATAGTCCTGGAGTGCATGTAAAATCAATCTCCTAGTGTCACAGACATTCTACATCATGCAGAGAGCCCAGCGACTGTAGGTCTACCAGCATGTTGTGATATCACATTAGTGACAATCTATGGAATCAAGCAGGTGTCACAAGACAGATCAGCCTCTACTTCTGAACCAGTGCTTCTCAGTTACTGACCTAACATCAAAACATTCACAATATTTTGACAAAATTGGCTGTTTCAAGAAAGCTGACATTACACTTATAGGTGAATGCAAGTCGTTCATTGATTTTGCACAACACAAATTTCTGCAACTACAAGAAATAGCGAAAGATTCTATACTACCGCAACTGGAAAACCATCATTCTATTAATGAAGGATAGCCTGATTCAATTCAGCATGTCAGCAAACACACAAGACCATCCTGGCCTTCAACAGATGATTTAGGCATCTCCCAGGAAATCATTTTTAAAGGCCGGCAGATCATCTCTGCAGTCTGATATGCTTCAACTTTGTCACTCAAACATAGGCATAGATCAGATGAGAAGACTTGCAAGAGAGACAGTCAATTGGCTGGGTTATAACCTTGAAATCATTGTCAAGAAGTGCAAAGCATATGTGATGTTACTGTGCTACTAATGTATTTCAGGAGGCTGCTTTAAAATGCAATCTTTGTTACAAGCAGTTGGTTGGCTGAGAGGAATTCAGTAGAAGTTGGAAAGCAGGATAATTACTCATTTTGGCCATGTAGAATCCATAGAACCCCTACAGTACAGAACGAGGCCATGTGGCCCATAGAGTCTACACCAACCGCAATCCCACCCAAGCCCTATCTGTGCAACTCCACATATTTACCCTATTAATCTTCCTGAAACCAGAGTCAATTCAGCATGGCTAATCAACCTAACATGCACATCTTTGGAGTTTGGGAGGAAACCGGAACACCTGGAGGAAACCCACACAGACACAGGGAGAATGAGCAAACTCCACACAGACAGTGACCCGAGGCTGGAATTGAACCCGGGTCCTTGGCGCTGTGAGGCAGCTGTGCTAACCATTGTGTTACTGTGTCATCCCGTGTATTTTGCTAAATACATACACGTAGTATGTATTTAGCAAAAGATTTAATGACTTTTTGTTTACCAAATGAAAGAGCTCTCTGATTTTATTTATTGTTGTCATGTATAAGCATACAGTGAAAAGTATTGTTTCTTGCACGCTATACAGACAAAGCATACCATTCAGAGAGAAGGAGAGAGTGCAGAATGTAGTGTTATAGTCATAGCTACGGTGTAGAGAAAGATCAACTTAATGCAAGGTAAGATAGTAAGGATAGTTGGCCTCAAATTAAAATTTGGAATATGAGGGTGGAAAAGAAATAAGAAACAAAGAACAATACAGCACGGGAACAGACTGCATCGATCACATTGTCCAATCTAGAGCAACTGCTTATATCCCTCTATTCCCCATCTGTTCATGTGCCAAACCAGATAAGTCTTAAATGTTGCCAATGAGGCCTCAACCACCTCACTTGGCAGTGTATTGCAGGCCCCCACCACCTTCTGTATAAAAAAAACTTCCCCCACACATCTCCACTGAACCTTTCTCCCCTTACCTTGAACTTGTGCCCCCTTGTATTTGTCATTTCTGTTTAGGGAAAAACCTTCCAACTGTTCACCATATCTATACTCTCACAATTTTATAATCTTCTATCAGATCCCCCCTCAGCCTTCGTCTTTCCAGGGAGAACAATCCCAGTTTATTTAATCTCTCCTCATAGCTATACCCTCCACATCAGGCAACATCTTGGTAAACCTTTTCTGTACTCTTTCCAAAGTCTTCATCTTCTGGTAGTGTGGTGACCAGAATTGGACACAGTATTCCAAAAATGGCCTAACCAATATTTTATATAAGTATAACATAATTTGTCAACTTTTATACTCGATGCTCTGCCTGATGAAAGCAAGCATGCCATATGCTTTCTTCACCACTTTTCCAATTATGCTGCCACTTTTAAGGATCTGTGGATCTGCATGCCCAGATCTCTCTATGTGTCTATGCTCCTGATGTTCTGCCATTTACTTTATAGCGCCCACCTGAATTGAATCTACCAAACTGCATCACCTCACATTTGTCCGGATTAAGTTCCATCTGACATTTCGCCACCCAATTTTCCAGCTTATCTATAACCTGCTGTAATTCCAGCATTCTTAGAATCATCCGCAAACTTGCTAATCAGACCGGCTACGTTATCTTCCAAGTCATTCATAAATATTACAAACAGCAGGGGTCCCAGCACTGATCCCTGCAGAACACCACTAGTTAAAGACCTCCATTCAGAAAAACACCCTTCCACTGCTACCCTGAGTCTTCTATGGCCAAGCCAGTTCTGAATCCATATAGCTAGTTCACTCCTGATCCCATGAGATTTAATCTTTTGCACCAGCCTGCCATGAGGGACCTTGTCAAATGCCTCACTAAAGTCCATGTAGACAATATCCACAGCCCTTCCCTCGTCAATCATTTTTGTCACCTCTGCAAAAAACTCAATTAAATTATTGAGACATGACCTCCCTCGTACTAAACCATGTTATATATCGTTAATAAGATCATTCAGTTCTAAATGTGTATAGACCCTATCTCTAAGAATCTTCTCCAACAATTCCACTATCACTGACATCAAGCTCACGGGCGTATAATTTCACGGGTTATCCTTGCTCCCCTTCTTAAATAATGGGACAACATTGGCTATCTTCCAATCCTCTGGGATTTGCCAGTGAACAACGAGGAAACAAAGATCCTTAGATGTTTTCATTGTAGTAAAGTTGGACGCACCAAGTCGTAGTGTTGGTGGCTTAAAAGTACTGGGAAGGCAGATGTAGCAAAACAGGATAAGCCGGTGGGGTTTGTCAAATTGATAAAGAAAACCAGGGTTGAAGCTAAAGATGTGCAACAGAATGTACAGCCTGTTCACAGGTTGGTGGATAAGCAAGTGCCAGAATTTGTTGAAGATTTTATTTGTGTGAATAAGGTTTACTTGTGTACCAGAAGGAGTAGGTAAGGAAGTTAATATGTACAAGATCAGTCAAGCTTTAATGGTGAGAGATTAGGAGATATGTAGTTGGAAGGAATATTGCCAGAAGAGGTATAAATATGTGAAATTAGTGATGAAAAATAGCATATATATAAGATGAGGTTGGAGAGTCCAGTGAAAAATGGTTATAGGAATACCAGAAAAATATTATATTATTTATCTTATCCTGGGTAACAAAATAGCTGCATCACAGGTGGAAGTGACATCTACTGTAGTTGAAATGCCAGTGGAAAATCAAACAATTGAGGAATTGCAGGAAGCATATCTTGTGATGTTTTCTGACTATGTGGCAACAATCTACTGGTTGAGACAAGAAGAGGAAAAAAATCAGAGTAAAGATAAGGAGGCTGAGGTACAGTTATCAGAAACAATCTTTGACCAGATGGTTGATAAAGAACAAGAATGGGTAGAGGATAAAGCGGATGTCTTTAGCTCAGTAAAGTTGGCAGAATAACTATGATGTGGAGATACCTACGTTAGACTGGGGTAAACACAGTACAACACCAGGTTAAAGTCCAACAGGTTTATTTGGTAGCAAAAGCCACTAGATTTCGGAGCGCTTGCTGCTCCTTCGTCAGGTGAGTGGGAGATCTTTTCACAAACAGGGCGTAAGACACAAACTCAATTTACAGAATAATGATTGAAATGCGAGTCTTTAGTAAAGAATTACTTTAGCAAGATGTTGAGATAAAGCAGTTGTGTCAAAAAGCATACACAGAAGAAGAATCTGAGTGTATGTGGCAGTGTTACTACATTTGAAATAATGACTTAATGAGCAAGTGGAAACCTTTACATATTCAGTTGGATGACAAATGTGAAGAATGTCTGTGTGGGTTTCCTCCGGGTGCTCCAGTTTCCTTCCACAATCCAAAGATGTGCCGATTAGGTGGACTGGCCATGCTAAATTGACCCACAGTGTCAGGGAGACTAGGGTAAAAATGTGGGGTTACCAGAATAGGGCCTGGGTGGGATTGTTGTTGGTTCAGGCTCGATGGGCCAAAAGGTCTCATCCTACACTGTAGAGATTCTATTCTATGATTGTAAGTGATGGTGATTGGTGAGTTATAAAAAGGAAGCTTTGCAGGTCGAGCATTAAGTTCCAATAGGAGGTCATTTGAGAGTAAGGAAAACTCAAGCAAAAATACAAAAGCACTCTTATTGGCCTGGACCGCATAAAGATGTGGTTGAATTTTGCCATACATCTCACATGTCAGGCAACAGGAAAACCTCAAGTAGTAATCAAACTAGCTTATTATTACCCACTTATTATTTGAGGAACCTCTTACAAGGTCCTAATTGATTGCATGAGATCCCTGCCTAAAACAAAAAGTGCGAATCAGTAGTGGCTGACCATAATGGATATTTCTACTAGATTTATGGAGGTTATTCCATTACGTAATATTACAGCTAAGAGGATTGTAGAGGAGATACTTAAATTTTTTTTTACCAGATATGGACTGCTAAAAGAAATACAATCAGATGAAGGATTAAATTTTATGTCAAAGTTATTCAGGAAAATTATGGATGGCTTAGGAGTAAAGCAATTTAAATCAACTGTGTACCATCAAGAATCAGAGGGAGCATTAGAGTGATGGCATCAAACTTTAAAGACCATGTTGGGGTCTATGGTCAGGATTAACCAGAGGATAATCACTTATTAGTGATAGACAGCATGGTTTTCTGAAAGGGAGGTCATGACTTGACTGGCTTTTTCGAGGAAGTGACGAAGATGATAGATGGGGACAAGGCAATGGATGTTGTATACGTGGACTTCAGTAAAGCCTTTGACAAGGTACTTCATGGTAGACTGGTATGAAAGGTGAAGTTACATGGGATCAGAGTAGAGTGGCAAGATGGATACCGAATGAGCTTGGCCATAGAAGACAGAGGATAGCAATAGAGTGATGTTTTTCTGAATGGAAGGCTGTGACTTGTGGTGTTGCACAGGGATCAGTTCTGGGAGCTTTGTTGTTCGTAGATTATATAAATGATTTGGAGGAAAAGGTAACTGGTCCAGATTACTCTGAATGTGACATTCCCTAAATTGGATTGAATAATGAGGAAGTATTCCAAAATTGGAGTAAATTATTAAGCCTTCAAGAAGAAAATCAAAATGACCTGAAAGAGTCATTAAAATCACACAGAGTTATATGTGGGAACAAATTGGGAATTGCTAATGTAGTTATGCATGATGTAGATGTTTCTATTAGGTAACATCTGTATAGACTTAATCCAATTGACACATGTTCAGAAGGAGAAGTCAATGTTTGCTCAGTCTCGATCAAACTTTATGAAGGGCGAGTGGATAATTACAAATCTCAGATAATGAAGACACAATTAGAGGCAGATGAGTGCAATGTGAAACTGGTGAAGGCAGAGAAGGAGAACAAGTTACTGAAAGATGGTTGTGAATAAGGAAAGTGAGCAAGTAGAGAAACAAATGCAGGAAATGTTGACTGCAGGATTGTCAACAGTAGGTCATCTATGAGAAGAAAAATGTAGATCAATCATATGTGATCTCAAGATGGAGATTAAGGAGCGGAAGCATTTTACCAGTGCAGACAGAAGAAAAGGACAACAATGTTTCAAGTCTAGATGACTTGTCATTAGAGCAGCTCTGACGAAGGGTCATCTAGACTCAATGTTGGTTCTATTCTCTCCCCACAGATGCTGTTAGACCTACTGAGGCTTTCCAGCATTTTCCAGTTTTTGTTTCAGATTCCAACATCTGCAGTATTTTGCTTTTATATTGAAAAAGGAAGATATACTTTTACTTCCACTATTCAAGATTGTTCAACGTAGCTGATCATTGCAGCTTCCTGGGTGAGAAGAATAATATTTAAGAAGGCTTTCTAACTATTTCAGAATTGGGGATTGTGTTGTAATTGAAAACCCACTAGTGAAAACAAGGATGCAGAAAAAAACAGAAAATTATAGAATCATACAGTGCAAAAGAGGCCCTTCAATCCATTAAGTCTGCACCAACATATGAGAAACACCTGAACTCCCACCTAATCCCAACTACCATCATGTGGCCCATAGCTTTGAATGTTATGACATGCCAAGGGCTCATCCAGGTATTTTTTAAAGGATGCAAGGTAACCAACCTCTACCACCAGGTAGCACATTGCAGACCATCACAACCCTCTGGGTAAAAAAGCTTTTCTTCGCGTCCCCACTAAACCTCCTGCCCTCATCTATGTCCCTTTGTGGCTTACCCTTCAACTAAGGGGAACAGCTGCTCTTTATCCACTCTGTCCATGTCCTTCATATTCTTATACACCTCGATAAGGTCACCCCCTCAGTCTTCTCTGCTCCAACAAAAACAACCCACATAACTTAAATGTTCCATCTCAGGAAGCATCCTGGTGAATCTTCTCTGCACCTCCTCCAGTGCAATCGCATTCCTATAATGTGGCAACAAGGACTGCACACTGAGCTCTAGCTGTGGCCTCATCAAAGTTCTATACAATTCCAACATGACTTCCCTGCTTTTGTAATCTATGCCTCAATTGATAAAGGCAAGTGTCCCATATGCCTTTTTCACCACTCTATTAACATGCTCTCTGCTTTCAGAGATCTGTGGACAAACATGCCAAAGTCCTTTTGTTCCACAGAACTTCCTGGTGTCTTGCCATTCATTGAATTTTCCTTGTCAAATTACTCCTTCCAAAGTACATCACCTCACACTTTTCAGGATTAAATTCATCTGCCACTTATCTGCCCATTTGACCATTCTGTCAATATCTTCTTGTAGCCCAGAACTCACTGTCCTAACCTGAAGCTAAAGATTGGAGGCCCTGGAAAGAATGTTGAGTGCAAATTCACAACAGAAAGTGGAGTTGGTCTACCTGACAGAGACACTAAGGCCAGTTAAAAAGAAAGGGGACAGGGGAAAAGTGACCCTTCTGGATGGCCCTGTACACACGCATGTGGAGTTGAGATGGTGTACTGAGTGACAAAGACTGTCAGCAGCTTGAAGTTCTGAAAAAGATTATTTTGGTTCGACATTTTGGGACTCTGAAAATCAAAAGAATTGGTTGGCTTAATGAAGAAAAGCAAATCCAAAGTAGTTTGTGCAGTTTGCAATCAATGTAAAGTTTTACCCTTCAGATCCTGCCCAACTCTCTGAGGACATCCCCAGGATCACCAGGCAGCATGGTAGCACAGTGGTTAGCACTGCTGCTTCACAGCTCCAGGGACCTGGGTTCAATTCCTGGCTCAGGTCACTGTCTGTGTGGAGTTTGCACATTCTCCTCGTGTCTGCATGGATTTCCTCCCACAGTCCAAAGATGTGTGGGTTAGGTTGATTGGCCATGCTAAAATTGCCCCTTAGTGCCCTGGGATGCATAGGTTAGAGGGATTAGTGGGTATAGCTCATTGCTCTTCAGAGCAGTGGATTTAGAAAGTGGTGGTGAGTGGCTGAATAACTTTATTTTTCGAGTTTTCTTCTCCTTTTCCGGTTTGCGGGGTTTTTGTTTTTCTCTCTGTAGCGGAAGTTAGGCACGGGGGTAGTCGGGAAGGTAGCGCGGAATGTTAAAAGAAGGCCACAGTAGACAGCGGGTAGTGTCGGGAGCAGGCAGCGGAGTGAGCTGGGAGCAGAGTGAGAGCTGTAAGGGCTTTGGCTCACTGGGCTTAGGCGAAAGCAGGCATAGGCAAGGTGGGTGTTTCTGTTGCTGTCTTTCTTCTCTTCCCTTTTTGTGTTTTGATCTCCAAAGGTACTCAGGTAAATGGCAGGTTCAATTGGGAGATGATTTTACTGCATTCGGTGTCATGTGTGGGAGTTTCTGGAGGCAACTCATCTCCCGAAAGCCCACATCTGTGTTAAGTGTTTGGAGCTGCAGCGTCTGAGGGACCGGGTCAGGGAATTAGAGCTGCGGCTTGAGGACGTATTTTTAGTAAGGGAGAACAAAGCAATAATGGATAGGAACCCTAGTCAGGTGGAGATACCACGGCCTAAGGTGGGGGGGGGGGGGGGGGGGGTTGGGGGGGGGGTGGTGGGGAACAGGTGGGTAACTGTTAGGAAGGGGAAAAGGAAGAAGAGTCATGGTCCAAAGACTGCCCCAGTGGTAGTCTCCCAAAACATCAAGGGAAGGGCAACAAATTGGGGAGGTGATCTTCCAGGGGTAAGAGAGAAGGACCGGAACGCCTTAGAGGGAAGGAAGGGGACTCGAAGTGAGATAGTTGTGGGGTTGGGAGAGTTAAAGGAATAGATAGGTGGTTCTGTGGACAAAAGTGAGACTCCAGGATGGTAGTCTGCCTCCCTGGAGCAGGAGTACAGGATGTTTCAGAGAGGGTAGGAGGAATATTGAAGGGCGAAGGGAACCAAGTTGACGTAATTGTGCATATAGGTGAGAAGGACGTAGGATGGAAGAGCAGGGGGGAAATATATAGGCAGTTTAGGGGGTTGGGTGCCAGGCTGAAGAGCAGGGTGGCAATCTCTGGGTTGCTACCAGTGCCTAGTGACAGTGGGGCTAGGAATACTGAGATCCTTCAACTGGCTGAAGGATTGGTGCAAGACAGAGGGTTTTACATTTGTAAATCATTGGGAAGTATTCGTGAGAGAAGGGAACATGCATAGGAGGGATGGGGAATACTTAAATGGGAAGGGCACAAATACCTTAGCTGGGAGGTTAGCTGGAGTGTTTCGGCAGGGTTTAAACTAATGTGGAGGGGGGGTGGGGTTGAAACCGATAGCTCAGTAGGCACTGGGATTGGGAACGAGTCGGTGACAGGGTAAGATTAGACGAGAGGAAAATCATCTGGGAGAAGGGGGATCCGAGTGGGCCTGGAGATCTGGAGTGCGTCTGTTTAACATGAGGACAGTAACAGGTAAAACGGATGAACTTAAGGCCTTAATGTTTGCAAGGAATTTAGATGTGGTGGCAGTGACAGAGACGTGGTTAAAAGAAGGGAAGAACTGGCACCTAAATATTCCTGGGTATAAGTGTTTCAGGCGTGACAGAGGAGGGTCAAAAAGAGGGCAGGGAGTGGCGTTGTTAGTTAGGGAGCACGTTACAGCGGTGCAGAGGGAGGACAATTTAGAGGAGTCAGGAAATGAGTCACTGTGGGTGGAGTTCAGGAATAGGAAGGGGCCAATCACTTTGCTAGGGGTGTACTATAGGCCACCCAATAGCCTGCGGGAAGTGGAAGAAAGTATATGTAAGGAAATTCTGGATAGGTGCAGAAAAAATGGGGTTGTTGTAGTGGGAGAGTTTAATCTCCCTGGGGTGGATTGGAAGGTGCCTAGGGCTGGGGGTCTGGACGGGGAGGAATTTGTAAAATGTGTACTGGGAGGCTGTTTGGAGCAGTATGTCGCTCGCCTGACTAGAGATTTAGTTCTGGGAAATGAACCTGGTCAGGTGGTCGAGGTTGCAGTAGGGGAACATGTGGCAAACAGTGACCACAATTCTGTCTACTTCAAGATACAAATGGAAAAGGAGGAGTGCTGTCCGAAGGGGAGGGTGCTAAATTGGGGGAAGGCTAGATACAGCCGGATTAGGCAGGAACTTATAGACACTGATTGGGAGAGGTTGTTTGTGGGTAAGTCCATGTTCGGCATGTGGGAGTCTTTTAAGGGGCAACTGAAAAGGTTGCAGGGAAGACATGTGCCTGTTAAGAGGAAGGATGGGAAAGGTAGGATTAGGGAGCCGTGGATAACTAGGGATATCGTGGACTTGGTCAGGAAGAAAAGAGAGGCGTACGTTAGGTCCAAGCAACTGGGAATGGAGAGAGCTTTGGTGGAATACAGAAAGAGTAGGAGGGAACTCAAACGGGGAGTTAGAAGGGCAAAAAGGGGGCATGAAATGGTCTTGGCAGACAGGATTAAGGAAAATCCAAAGGCATTTTACTCCTGTGTTAGGAACAAAAGGGTGGTTAGAGGAAAAATTGGTCCCCTTAGGGACAGAGGAGGGGAGCTATGCTTAGAGTCCGAGGGAATGGGGGAGATCCTGAATGAATACTTTGCGTCAGTATTCACGAAGGAGAGGGACTTGTTGTCCAGCACTGTCTTGGAGGGAGTTGTAGACCCGTTGGAGGAAATATCTATTAAGAGGGAGGAAGTGTTAGGGTTTTTAGGTAGTATTAAAACTGATAAGTCTCTGGGGCCTGATGGCATTTATCCTAGGCTGCTTAGGGAGACGAGAGATGAAATTGCTGGGCCTCTGACGCAAATCTTTGTCTCTTCTTTGGACACAGGTGAGGTCCCAGAGGACTGGAGGATAGCGAACGTGGTACTGTTGTTTAAAAAGGGTAGTAGGGACAACCCGGGTAATTATAGGCCGGTGAGTTTGACGTCAGTGGTAGGGAAGTTGTTGGAAAGGATTCTTAGGGATAGATGTATACGCATTTAGAGTGTGGCAACCTGATTAGTGATAGGCAGCATGGCTTTGTAAAGAGGAAGTTGTGCCTTATGAATCTGGTAGAATTTTTTGAGGAGGTGACAAAAATGGTCGATGAAGGACAAGCCGTGGATGTTGTCTATATGGATTTCAGTAAGGTGTTTGACAAAGTCCCTCATGGTAGGTTGGTGGAAAAGGTTAAGGCTCATGGGATACAAGGACAGAGGTCTAGATGGATTGAGAACTGGCTTAGTAACAGGAGACAGAGAGTAGTCATGGAAGGGTCTTTTTCTAGCTGGAGGTCTGTGATGTGCCGCAGGGCTCAGTACTGGGACCTTTGCCATTTGTAATATACATAAATGACTTGGAAGAGGGAGTAAGTGGTGTGATCAGCAAGTTTGCAGATGACACGAAGATGGCTGGACTTGCTGATATTGATGAGCAGTGTCAGGCAATACAGCAGGATATAGATAGGCTGGTATATTGGGCAGAGAAATGGCAGATGGAATTTAATCCAGATAAATGCGAGGTAATGCATTTTGGAAGAAATAATGTAGGGGGGAGTTATACAATAAATGGTAGGCCTATTAAGAGTATAGAAATGCAGAGGGACCTAGGGGTGTAAGTACACGAGTCCTTGAAGGTGGCAGTACAGGTGGAGAAGGTGGTGAAGAAGGCTTATGGTATGCTTGCCTTTATAGGAAGGGGTATAGAGTATAAAAGCTGGCGTCTAATGTTGCAGTTGTATAGAACATTGGTTAGACTGCATTTGGAGTTCTGCGTCCAGTTCTGGTCGCCTTACTACCAGAAGGACGTGGAGACCCTGGGGACAGTGCAGAGGAGGTTTACCAGGATGCTGCCTGGTATGGAAGGACTGAGCTATGAGGAGAGATTGGACAAATTGGGGCTGTTCTCCTTAGAAAGACGGAGAATCAGGGAAGATCTAATAGAGGTGTATAAGATTATGAAGGGTATAGATAGAGTGAACAGTGGTAAGCTTTTTCCTAGGTTAGATACAATAATTACGAGGGGCCACAGGCTTAGGGTGAGGGGGGAGAGGTATAATTCGGATGTTAGAGGGAGGTTTTTCACACAGAGGGTTGTGGGGGCCTGGAACGCACTACCAAGTAGGGCGGTGGAGGCAGGCACGCCAGAGTTGTTTAAGGTTTACTTTGATAGGCACATGAGCAGACTAGAGATGGAGGGATACAAAAGATTGTTCTAAATAAGGATCAAGAGCCTTGGGATGTTCCTGGGAATCAATTGATTCCTATGGACCGTCCAACATATTTTATGGCTCACTTGTCTTACTTCTGAGCTTCTGGGGATTCCGTGAATGTCTGTATAAGTTTTGCATGTTTATTGATGTCTTTTCTTTTAATCCACAGGTGATTCGGTCTACCTTGTTGTCCAACAAGGGGCATACACGCAGTGGGTCGTGCGAGGGCTACTCTTGGAAGTTGCTTCAAGAGTTGCCTAGTGTTTCATGTCGTTAGTGTAAGCTTAAACTGGACCAGCTGACAGGCAACATGTCAGCTCAGTGACTATCACTGTTTGCTGTGCAGATACATGGATTTGGGCCAGTGTATGTGGGAGTTTGCACATTCTCCCCGTGCTTGCGTGGGTTTTCTTCGGGTGCTCTGGTTTCCTCCCACACCCCAAAAACGTGCTCTTAGGCTGACTGGTGTTAACAAATTGTCCCTAAATTAGTCGTCCCTCATTCTGGTTATGGTTCCTTTATTGTGGAGTCCAATAGGCGTAGACAAAGGTCATAGGTAGAAGAGGGCACTCACAATGTTAAAATGGCGGCGCGGGCTCTTTGGGCTGAAGGGTTTGTTTCCTGTGCTGTGTTGTTCTTTGTTCTTTGTATAATATGTAGGGATATGGGGGTCAGGCCTGGGTGAGATTGTGTTCAGTGCAGACTTGATGTGCCGAAGGGCCTCTTTCTGCACTGTAGGGTTCTATGATTAATTTACAATGGAACTGGGCTCGGAATGAAAGCATGATCAATACAGATGGAGGCGTCTGAAAAGAAAGAGGAAGCAGCTAAACTACAGCAGTATGCTAAGCAAAGCAAGAAGAGGGAATCTGATTGCAGATGTTTTGCAGTAACTTTGATGAAAGAACGATGGAAATGTTCGACATTGGAAAAGAAAGACAATGGACTATACTACTGTTTTAACTTTGTATGCTTAGATGTAAAGAAAATATATCAGTAGTGTGAAAATTGGGTTTTGAGAAATGAAGTCATCTTTTCATATTGCTGGTTCATTTTTTAACAGGCGAGGTAGTGTGATGATACTGTGCTATGAATATATTTTATGTTTAAGGGGGAATGTTTTAAGATGCTATGTTTTGTTATAAGCAGTCAGTTTTTCTGGGAGGAATACAGCAAATGAGTACTTAAGGAAGGGGCTCTGGTAATAATAGATCCATTTGGTGGTTATTTTGCAATATTCTTTGGACTCTGGAATAGTTCCTACAGATTGGAGGATAGCTAATATAAGACCACAATTCAGAAAGGAGAGAAAACAAAGAACTATGGACCAGTGAGTCTAACGTCAGTACTGAGCAAGTCTATTATTAAGGATTTCATAATTTGGCATTTGGAAGGCAATGTTATACTTAGACAAAGTCAGCATAGATTTACAAAAGGGAAATCATACTTGACAAAACAATTGGAATTCTTTGAGGATGTAGCTAGTAAAGTTGACTGAAGGGAACAGTGGATGTAGTTTATAACAGACTGCTATGTAAAGTTAAAGCACATGGGATTACAGGTAATGTCTTGAGATGGATAGAAAGCTGGTTAGCAGATAGGAAGAAAAGAGTTGGCGTACCAAAACAGAAAATGCTGGAAAATCTCAGCAGGTCTGGCAGCATCTGTAAGACGAGAAAAGACCTGACGATTCGAGTCCAGACATCCCTTTGTCAAAACTGGACTCGAAATGTCAGCTGTTTTCTCTCCTTACAGATGCTGCCAGACCTGCTGAGATTTTCCAGCATTTAGGACTGAGGTAAGGTGAAATTCCTTCACCCAGAGGGTGATGAATGTATGCAATTCACTACCACAAAAGGTAGTTGAGGCCAATACGTCTGATTTCAAGAAAAAAATAGATATAGCTCTTTGGGCTAAAGTGATCAAAGGATTAGGGGGACATGGGGGATCAGGATATTGAATTCGATTAACAGCCATGATCAAAATGAATGGCGGAGCAGACTGGAAGAACCAAATGGCCTAATCCTGCTTCTAGTTTTTATGTTTCTGTCTTAGAAAGAGTTTCAAGTTTATTAATGATTGTCACAAGTAGGCTTACATTAACACTGCTATGAAGTTAGTGTGAAAATAAGATAAGTAGGATAAAAGGGAAAATAGGATAAATTGCTCATTTTATCTATTTACGTGTTTATTTAGCAGAAAGTTTACTGAGCTATTGTTTACCAAAGAAAAGACCATTGGGATGTTTTTTGAGTAAAGTCATGGAAGGCGAGTTGGGTATACAGGATTATATAGTTATGTAATGCTAGAAATGGAAAGAGTTACATTTGTAGCAGAGAAAAACAGATTTCTGGTAGCGATTTATGAAGAGGGCTGTTTAAAGATAGAAAAGTTTATAAACAGCTCTCTCTACAAAATCTCTCTGTTAACCCAAGTCAAAGCAAGTATGCCTAGAGTTGCTAACTATTTTTAAAGTGGAATTTAAGTCTATATGAGAAATATTGTTTAATTGGAACTGAATAGTGATTGGTTAGAAGTTAAGAGTTGTTTCTTTTCATGTTTTAAGATTGTTCAATGGTTAAGAGTTAAACTGTTCCATTTTATTAGTCTTATGCTTAAAAAGAAGAAAGTGTGTTTTGTTACAAATATGCCTAATTTGTCATTGGAATCACTGCTGAGGTGAAGTATCCTTTCCTCACATTTATGCCAAAATTGAAAAATGGTTGGAATCGAGTCTGTCTTCATAATATACTTTGGGGTTTCTGATCTTGTACCTTAACATATGTGAGGTAAGCACAAAGAACCATTAATTGCACATGAAGTTCTCTTGGTCTTTCATCCAAAATTTCATCTGATCTCTTTTACTTCCATTGCACTACTTTCCCAAACACTCCATTACTGAACAATTGCACAATACATTAAGCACACCATACTTCAACTTCTATTTCAGGTTATTTGATGCACTTAGAGAGATCAGTATGTATAATCTTCTGCAATTTATTGGATAGTCATTTCAAGATATGCACGAGAAGTGGAATATCAATCGCACTACTTCTTCTTCTCCTCGTTACCCTAGATCTAATTGCCCAGCTGAAGGAATAATTCACAGGGTGGAATCCCCAATTCTTGATGTAGACAGACCAAACAAGATCTACACATTGCAATGTTCTCTGAGAATTACACCTTTAAGTATTAAGGCTCCATCCCAGTAGAGTTCATGTTTGACAGAGCAGTGCGAACCAATTTACCTTCTCATATCCATTCTATTTTCTCAGACCCAGACAGCAACATTTAAAGCTACAAGAGAAGATGATCAAAATGCAGGAATAGAGTTCCCATGTTTACAGTTGGGACAACAAGTTCAGATTCAGGATCCATAGGAGGTTTGTCGTAATCCGCTGAGATGACAGGGGTTGTTCAGAATCAAGGTCCTTTGAGACCATTATACACAAAGGTGCAATGATGAGGCATAACCATTCCAGCTCCTCCATTCCCATACAGCACTGTCATAGCAAAGACAAGATCCCAAATGAAACCAAAAACACAACCAAGAATGACAATCCCACAGATCACTGTGAGCTATTAAAGAAACCTGCAGACATGCTACCTTTACCAGATATTGTACCAGCAGATTACCTCTACACTTTAGAGACTCATAGATTTATCAGTCCGATATGATGTACTTATGTAATGGGCATGTATTGCAAATTGTATTACTTCTTTCAAAGGGATGAAAGTATCTTTGAAAAGGCAGATGTTATAATATACCTTTAAGGGATAGTAGCATGAGATCACTAGTAGGAAAATGCTTTCCAGTCTTACTTCCAGTTTTGCTTCTGAGTGGAGCACAGATGCACACAGCTTTGCTGTTGATGTCTTCTCACATTTTACCAATGTGCCTAGTCTAAATAAACAAACCCCACAACATGTTTATCCAATCCCTTATTAGTGATTGGCACCTTTATATCACTATAAAAAAACAACAGGGTGTACCAAGAAAACAGAAAGTTGGTACACAGGAACAGCAAACAATTTGATAGGCAAATGGAATGTTGGTTATTATTGCAAGGGGATTGGAGTATATGAATAAAGGAGTTTTGCTACAATTGTATAGGCCTCACCTTGAAAACTGTGTGCAATTTTGGTTTCCATATTTAAGGAAGGTTATATTTGCCTTGGTGCAACAAAACTTACTAGATTGGTTCCTGGGATAAGAGGGTTGTCCTGTGAAGAAGGATAATGTAGATTAGGTTTTTACTCTTTGGAGTTGAGAAGAATGTGAGGTTATATGGTTGAAATGGGTCAAATACTGAGAGGGCTTGAAAGGATACTTGCTTTGAGGTGAACTCACCGTTAGAGGGTCTAGAACACCATGTCACCCCTCAGGAGAAGGGATCGATAATTTAGGACTAAGATGAGGAGAAATTTTGTCACTGAGGTTTGAGAATCTTTGGAATTCTCTACCCCAAAGCGTTTTGGATGTTCAGTCATTGAGTATGATTAAGGTTGAGACAGACAGATTTAAGGGCATCAATGGATTTGGGGACTGGACAGAAAAGTGATGTTGATATTAAAGATCTTATTAAGTGGTGGAGCTTGCTTCAGAAGTTGTTCGGTTTACTCCTGCTTTAATTTCTTTGTCCATATAAAGATCACTTGCTCAATTCCTCTTGACCCTTTTCTCCTGTTGTATGTGGATGTGATGGATTAGCAGATCCAGGGAAGCAGGACCTACTGCTTCATTTTCTGATCGTCATCTGTTCTGAAGGGACATTATATCCCACATATTGAAGGAAATGGTGGGGGGAGGGATGTTAGTGTAGTCATGACAACACCTTTCAACCCCATGACGTATACCATCTAGAAGGACAAGGGCAGCAAATGAATGGGAATACTACTTCAAAGAACACAACTTCCATCCAAATCACTCACCATCCTGAATTGGAAATATATTACTGTTCCTTCACTCATTGGTTGAAAATCCTGTAGCACCCTCCCTAACAGCACTGTGAGTACCCACACCAGAGGGACTGCAACGGTTCAACAGGCAGCTCACCATCTTTTCATTGGACAACTACTGATAGGAAACAAATGCTGGCCTAGCCCGTGACATCCACATCTTGAGACTAGGTGGGTAGAATTAGACTGGGAGGGTTATGTAGTGAGAAACACTGGCCTATTTATGTTTTGGAACATTCCCCGGCCCTGCTCCCCTCTATTTGAGAGAGAACTGGTACTGACTCTCATATTCTTCTCTATGTCCAGGATGTTATGTCTGTGTTGCTCTGCGATAGACAGAGTTGCTGCATGCACTCGTTGGTAAATTTCTTCTCCTTCTCGTGTCTGGAATGTGAACAATCCTTCACCCGTGTCACACAAACTGAAAACACAAAATCACCATTCAGTCAGAGAGAGCTGCAAACACATGATGCTCTCTCTCTAATCAAAGGAAGAAACACTGATATTTATGCAGATACTCCCCTCCCTTTCTCCATCCCTCCCCTACCTCCTTAACCTTATTTTCACCTTCACCCCACACCCTCCACTCCCCACCATCTGCCTTCACACTTTCATCTCATCATTCCCTCCCCCATCCTCTCACCCCTACCACCACATTCCCTCACCCTCACCCTCCCATTTCCCCTCCCCACACCCTCGCATTTCCCCTCCCCTCCCCTCCGCTTTCTGATCAGCACCCCTCTCCTCGATAGGGTCTCCATACCGTCCAGTCTCAAAGGTGAAGCGAGTGCTGTCACGCCCATATCTCCGCAGTGAGCACAGCGGCCAGGTGATGAGCTTATTGCGTGTGTTGTGAATATCCCAGAGGTAGATGTTCTCATGAGTGATCTGCATCATACACTCACCATAAATTTCCAGGTTAGAGGAGGGGATCAGGTAAACATTGAATCGCTCTGTCAGAGAGATGAGGGAGACACAGTTCAGGCCGATGTATCAGACATCCCAACAACACAACAGCATTTACACTGAGACTAACAGAAGTTCTAATCCTAATCCAAACGCAGTTGGTTCCGGAAGAACTTTACAAAGTGAAAAAAAAACCATAGTCTTAAAAGTCATACCGTGCAGATAAGGCCCAACATCCCATTGAATCTGCATCGACAATAGCTATCACTAAAGGCATACTAATCCCATTTTCCTTCACTTATCCCACAGCTGTGAATGTTATGATATTTCTTTTGCTTACCTGAATATTTTCTTTTAACAACTGTAAGGTTTCTGGCCTCCAATACCTTGCCAGGCAGTGCATTCCAGATTTCCATCACCCTGAATGAAAGTTTTTTTTTCTCAAATCGCCTATGACTCCCCTGCCCCTTACCCAACAACTATCGATTGACCCCTCAAACAAAAGAAACAGCTGCTTCCTATGCTTCCTATTCACCCTGTCCATACTCTCATATCATCATGTCCTCCCTCAGCCTTCTCTGCTCTAAAAGAAACAACCTGTTGGACTTTAACCTGGTGTTGTGAGACTTCTTACTAAAAAACAATACAAGGCTATCCAGTCTCTCCTTATGGCTTAAGTGCTTCATCCTAGGCAACATCCTGGTGAACCCCCTCTATACCCCGTCTGATGCTATCACATCCTTGCTAAGTAAAGTAAGTTTATTTTATTAGTGTCATAAATAGGTTTACATTAACACTGCAATGAAGTTACTGTGAAAATTGCCTAGTCTCCACACTTTGGCACCTGTTCGGGTACTCTGAGGGAGAATTTAGTACGGTCAATGCACCTAACCAGCATGTCATTTGGACTGTGGGAGGAAACTGAAGCACCCGGAAGAAACAAATGGAGACACTGGGAGAATGTGTAGGCTCGGTACAGACAATGACCCAAGCCAGAATTGAACCCAGGTCCCAGGTGCTCTGAGGCAGCACTGTGAACCACTGTGCCACCCCTATAGTGAGGTGACCAGAACTACACACAATAGTCCAGCTGTGGCCAAACTAATGCTCTGTATGGTTCCAAAAGTACCTCTTTGCTCTTACACTCTGTGCCACAACTGATGAAAGCAAGTGTTCCATATGCCTTCTTAACTATCCTATTCACATGTTCTGCTGCCTTCAGGAATCTGTCAGTCAATAATTACCCCAAGATCCCTCTCTTCTTCTGAGCTTCCTAGTGCCCTGCACTCATTAAATACACTCTCATTTTATTTCTTCTTCCAAAGTGCATCACGTCACATTTATGAGGGTTAACTATCATCTGCCACTGCTCTGCCCATCTGACCAACCCATTTATACTTTCCTGTAACCCACAACTACCTCCACTATTAGCCACCCTACCAATCTTGGTCTCATCTGCAAACTTGCTTACCATTCCCCCACATTTTCATACTTATCATTTACGTATATGACAAACAATAAAGGTCCCAGTACTGATCCTTGTGGCACACCACTGGACACCGGCCGGCCGCCTTCTACCACTACACTTTATATCCTATTACTAAGCCAGTTTATAATTCATCTCACCAAGTTTCCCTGAATTCAATGTGCTTCAACTTTCTCAAGCAATCTCCCATGTGGGATCTTGTCAAAAGCTTTGCTAAAATCCATATAAACTACATCAACTGACCTTCCTCATCCACACACTTAATCACATTTTCAAAAAATTCCAACAAATTTATTAGGCATGATCTCCCTCTGACAAATCCTTGCTGACAATCTCTAATTAGTCCTCTGCCACTTACCCTAAGAACACAAGAACATAAGAAATAGGAGCAGGAGTAGGCCATCTAGCCCCTCAAGCCTGCCCCGCCATTCAATAAGATCATGGCTGATCTGTCGTGTCTCAGTTCCACATTCCCGCCCTCTCCCCATAACCCTTAATCCCCTTGCCTATCAAAAACCTATCAACCCGCATCTTAAAAATATTTAGCGAGGCAGCCTCCACCACTTCAACGGGCAGAGAATTCCAGAGATTCACCGCCCTTTGAGTGAAGAAGTTCCTCCTCAACTCCATTCTAAACTGCCCCCCCTTTATCTTGAGGCTGTGCCCTCTAGTCCTACTGTCCTTTCTGAGCGGGAAGAGTCTCTCCACCTCTATCCTATCCATCCCATTCATCATCTTATATGTCTCAATGAGATCTCCCCTCATTCTTCTAAACTCTAACGAGTACAAGCTTAGTTTATTCAGCCTCTCCTCATAGTTCAACGCCCTCAACTCCGGTATCAGCCTAGTAAACCTCCTCTGCACTCCCTCCAAGGCCAAAATATCCTTGCGTAAGTACGGCGACCAAAACTGCACACAGTACTCCAGCTGCAGCCTCACCAGTGCCCTATACAGCTGCGGCAAGACCTCCCTACTTTTATATTCAATCCCCCTCGCTATGAAGGCCAGCATCCCATTAGCCTTCCTGACCACCTGCTGCACCTGCAGGCTGGGTTTTTGCGACTCATGCACAAGGACCCCGAGGTCCCTCTGCACCGTTGCATGCTGCAGTTTTTCGCCATGTAAGTAATAGTCCTTCCTACCATTATTCCTACCAAAGTGGACAACCTCACATTTGCCAACATTAAATTCCATTTGCCAGTTCCTGGCCCATTCACCCAGCCTATCTAGATCCTTCTGCAGACTCTCCACACCCTCTGCACAATTTGCTGTTCCACCAATCTTGGTGTCATCAGCAAATTTCGACACCATACACTTGGTTCCCTCCTCCAGGTCATCTATATAAATGGTAAATAGCTGAGGCCCCAGCACCGACCCCTGGGGCACTCCACTAGTCACCAACCGCCAATCCGAATAGCACCCATTGACCCCCACTCTCTGCCTCCTATTAGACAGCCAATCCTCTATCCACGCTAACACCCTACCCCCAACTCCATGCCCCCTTACCTTCTGCAATAACCTCTTGTGAGGTACCTTGTCAAACGCCTTCTGAAAATCAAGAAAGACCACATCCACCGGCTCTCCTCTATCCACTGCCCTCGACACATCCTCATAGAACTCCAATAAATTTGTCAGACACGACTTCCCCTTAACGAAACCGTGCTGCGTCTGCTCTATCAAGCAATTCCCCTCAAGATGCCTCGCTATTTCCTCCTTGATCACGGATTCTAACATTTTACCTACAACAGACGTTAAACTAACCGGCCTATAATTCCCCGCCTTTTGCCTGCCACCCTTCTTAAACAACGGCGTAACATTAGCCGTTTTCCAATCTTCCGGCACTTCCCCGGAATCCAGCGACGTTTGGAAAATAACCACCAAGGCCAGCGACAAATACCCTGTGGCCAGCGACGAATAAAAAAATGTGTCAGAACCCCTGCAATTTCCTGCCTCACCTCCCAAAGCAGCCTGGGATACAATTCATCTGGCCCAGAGATTTTGTTTTGTTTTAAGCCTGTCAGAGCCTCCAATACCTCTTCAGTTCCAATGTCAAACTGTGCAGGTTCCTCACACAGTGTCTTTTCCTGAATTCCATACTTACGTTTTCCTTTTCTAAAATGAAGACTGAAGAGAATTCAGTTAACACCTATCCTTGGTTAACCTCTCCCCTTTAATGTATTTGTAAAATATCTTTGGATTCTCCATAATCCTGCTCACAAGTCCTTTGTCATGCCCCCTTTTTGCTCTTCAAATTGTTTTCTTAAGGTCCCTCTTGCACTTCCTATATTCCTCTAGGGCCACAACTGAACTGCTTTCTTTCGACTTGTTCTTCCTCATCCAGTCCTGAATTAGTCTAGATATCCACTGTTCCCTAAGTTTATTGCCCCTACATTTCTGCCTAAAGACTACATGTTGAACTCGTACTCTTCCCAGCTCCTTTTTGAATGCTCCCCCCACCCCAACCACATTGCTCTGTTGTAGACTTAACCTCAAGGAGCTGCTTCCAGTCAACTTTAGCCATATCTTGCTCTATTTTAATAAAACCTGCCTCCCCCCAATCCAAAGCATCTTTTGCAAGCCATCTTTCTCCTTGATCATAACAAATTTGAACTATATTATGTTGTGGTCACTATGGCTAAAAGATTCCCCCACTGCCACATTGAACACTTGCCTGGTTTTATTCCCCTGAACAAGGTCCATTGCCCCATCCCTTGTTGGGCCTTCTACATAATGATACAAAAATTCCCCTGGATACATTTCAAAAAATCCGCCATTCCCCCCTGCCTCTGCACTTCTAAACACTTAACACTCAGGCTATCCCAATTTCTGTTGAAAAAGTTGAAATTCCCTGGTACAATTACCCAATCACTACTCTTACATACCTCTGTAAACTGTACATATTTGCTCCTCCATTACACTCCCAATAATGTGGTTGCACCCTTAATATTGTTAAATTCTACCCTCAGAGCCTCATTTGAAGATGCTGACAAGATATCATCTTTCCTTATTGCAGTAATTGACTCCTTAATTAATAGAGCTACATCACCTCCATTTTTACATCCTCTGTCTCACCTAAAGATCCTATCCCCAGAATGTTGAATTGCCAGTCCTGCCTTTTCCTCAACCATGTTTCTGTGACGGCAACACTATCACACTTTCACATGTCAATCCATGCATTTACCTCATCATTCTTACCTATTGCACTCCTAGCATTTAAGGAAAGACCATCCAGTTTTGCTGAGCACTCAACATAGCTGAATTCACTCTGAATTGCTTCCTTTGCTGTAGCATGATGTGTCTCTATTTCACCACTATTCTGGGTCCCCTTCCCTAGCAAGACTAGTTTAAACTCCTCCTGACAAACCTACCCACAAGCATGTTGGCCCCCATGTAGTTCAGATGCAGACTGTCCTGTTTGTTCATGTCTCACATTCCCCAGAAACGCTCCCAATGATCCAGAAATCTAAATCTCTCCTCTTGAGCCTCACATTCAGAGAGTCATAGAGGTTTACAGTATGGAAACAAGCCTTTCAGCCCAATTTGTCCATACCATCCTTTTTATTTTAGACCACTAAGCTAGTCCCAATTGCCCGCATTTGGCACATATCCCTCGACAGCCATCTTACTCATGTAACTATCTAAATGTTTTTTAGTACTACCTCTACTGTTACCATTGGCAGCTTGTTCCAGACACTCACTATCCTGTCTGTGAAAAATTTGACCCTCTGGACCCTTTGTATCTCTCTCCTCTCATCTTAAACCTATGCCCTCTAGTTTTAGACTCCCCTGCCTGTGGGAAAAGATGTTGATTATCTAACTGACCTATGCCCGTCATTATTTGATAGACCTCTATAAGATCATCCCTAAATCTCTTATGCTCCAGGGGAAAAAGTCCTAGTCTATCCAGCCTCTCCTTATAACTCAAGCCATCAAGCCCCATAGCATCCTAGTAAATCTTTTCTGCATTCTTTCTAGTCTAATAATATCCTTTCCAAAATAGGGAGACCAGAAATGCGTACAGTATTCTAAGTGTGGCCTTACCAATGTCTTGTACAACTTCAACAAGACGTCCCTACTCCTGTATTCAATGTTCTGACCAATGAAACCAACCATGCCGAAAGCCTTCTTCACCATTCAGTCCATCTGTGACTCCACGTTCAAGGAGCTATGAACTTGTACCCCTAAATCTTTGTTCGATAACTCTCCCCAACAGTAGATCATGCCCTGGTTCAATCTACAAAAATGCATCAGCTCGCAATTATCTAAATTAAACTCCATGTGTCTTTTGTCAGCCGACCGGTCCAGTTGATTGAAATCCTGTTGCAATCCAAGATAACCTTCTTCGCTATCCACTTTACCACCAATTCATCTGTCCCATTCTCCTAATTCTAAGCTCACCAGTATATGGCCCAGGAGTAATCTAGGGATTACAACCACTGAGATCCTGCTTTTTCACTACTGCCTAGCTCCCTGAGTTCTTGATGCAAGACATCGTTTCTCACTTTACCTATATCGTTGATACTAACAAGAACCACAACCTTCAACTCATCACCCTCCCCTTTCAGGATGTCCTGCAGCCCATCAATGACATCCCTGACACTGGCACCAAGGAGACAGCACATCACCTTGGAGTCATGTCATTGACTGTATTGACTGTCTATTTGATCAAAACCATCCTCTGCTATTCCTATAGGGTGGCACAGTTGTTGTCACTGTTGCCTCACAGCGCCAGGGACCAGGGTTCAATTCCCAGCTCGGGTCATTGTCTATGTAGAGTTTGCATGTTCTCCCTGTGACTGCGTGGGTTTCTTCTGGGTGTTCCGGTTTCCTCCCACAATCTGAAAGATGTGCTGGTTATGTGCATAGACCCGAATGGACACTGGACTGTGGCAACTAGGGGAATGTCACAGTAAATTATGTGTGACTAATCAATAATAAATTTTTATAAACACGCTCACAGCTCTCTCCCACTCTCTGAAAAATACGCTCACAGCTCTCTCTCTTTCTGGGCCAAAAGCATATCTCACTCATGCTGGCAAACACAATCACAGTGCTCGCTCGCTCTCTCTCTGCCAAACACACTAATCACTCTCTCTCGTTCACTCTGCCAAACATACTCACAGCTCTCTCACTGACAAACTCAAAGCTCTCTCTCTCTCTGTCTGCCAAACACACTCACAGCTCTCTCTCTCTCACCAAACACACTTACATCTTGCTCACACTGACAAACAAAATCACAGCTCGCTCTCTCTGCCAAACACACACGTATCTTGCTCACTCTGAGAAACACAATCAAAGCTCTCTCTCACCTTCTGACAAACACATTCACAGCTCTCTTTCCTGGCAAAACGCACTCACACCTTGCTCACTTTGACAAACACACACACATCTCTCTCTCTCTCTGCCAAAAACACACACATCTCACACATGATGACAAACACAATTACAGTGCTCTCTGTCACTGTCAAACACACTCACAGCTCTCCCTCTCTCTGCCAAACATACACACAGATCTCTCTCTCTCCACCAAACACACTCACGCAAATCTCTCTCTCTCTCTGGCATATTCCCAGCTCTCCCTCTCTCTCTGCCATACACATAGATCTCTTTCTTTCTCTGCCAAACGCATTTACAGCTCTATCTCTCTTTCAAATACATTCACAGCTCTCCTACGCTTTCTGCCAAACACATTCACAGCCCCCCCGCTCTGCCAAACTCACTCACAGCTCTCTCTGCTAAACACACTCACAGTTCTCTCTCTCTGCCAAACATACTCACAGCTCTCTCTCTCCATCAAACACGTTCACAGCTCTCTTATTCTCTCAGCCAAAAACACTCAAAGATCTCATTTTCTCTGCCAAATTCTATCTCTCTGCCATATTTCCAGCTCTCTCTCTCTACCAAACACACTCACAACTCCCTTTCTCTCTCTGCCCAACACACTCAGCTCTCTCTGTCTCTGCCAAACACAATCACAGCTCTCTCTGTCTCTGCCAAACGCTCACAAATCTCTCTCTCTCGCTCTCTGCCAAACATACTCACATTTCCCTCTCTCTCTCCCTTGGCCACATTCCCAGTTCTTTCTGTCTCTGCCAAAAACACACACAGCTCTCTCTACTCTGTTAAACACACATACACACTCTCTCCCTCTTTGAGTACACAGTCACAGCTCTCTGTCCGTCTCTCTGCCAAAAACAGTCACAGCTTTCATTGTCTCTGCCAAACTTCCTCTCTCCCTGCCTCTTTCTGCCAAACACACTCACAGCTCTCCGTCTCTCTGCCAAACACACTCACGGATCTCTCTCTGTCAAACACATTCCCAGCACATTCTCTCTCTGTCAAACACACTTAAATCTCTCCCTCACTGCCAAAAACACTCACACCTTCTCTTTCTCTCTATGCCAAACACAATCACAGCTCTCTCTATCTCTGCCAAACACACTCACAGTTCACTCTCTCTCTCTGCCTCACACACTTACACCGCTTTCCCTCTCTGCCAAATACACTTACACCTCTCCTTCTCGCTGCCAAAAACACATACACCTCTCTCTCATAGAACATAGAACATTACAGCACAGGTCCTTCAGCCCACAGTGTTGTGCCGAGCTATGTCTTATCCCAAGTTCAAGCTATCGAACACACACAATCTGTCATTCTCTGTCAAACATACCCACATCTCTCTCTTGCTCTCTCTGCCACATTCCCAGCTCTCTCTTTGCCAAGCACATTCATGGCTCTCTGTCTCTATCTCTCTGCCAAACACACTTACACCACTTTCCTCCTTTGCCAAACACACCTTCACTTCTCTGTCTCTCTGCCAAATGCACTCACAACTTTCATTGTGCCAAACATACTCACAACTCCCTTTCTCTCTGTTGAACACAGTCACACCTCTCTCTCTGCCAAACGCACTCATGGATCTCTCTGTGCCAAACACATTTCCAGCTCTCTCTCACACACTGCCAAACACATTCCCAGCTCTCTGCCAAACATACGCACACATGCACACACACACACATACACACGTCTCTCTCTCTCTCACTCTCTGCCAAACACACATATCTTTCTCTCTCTCTGCCAAACGCACTCATAGCTCTAGCTCTCTCTTTCTGCCAAACACACTCACAGCTCCCTCAGTGTCAAACACACTCACAATTCTCTTTTTCTCTGCCAAACACACTCACACTGTTCCCTATCTCTGCCAAATACACCCACAGCTCTGTCTCTCTGTGCCAAACACACTGACAGCTCTCTCTCTGTCAAATACACTCACAGTTCTCTTTTTCTCTGCCAAACACACTCACACAGCTCCCTATCTCTGCCAAACACACTCACTGCTCTCTCTCACTCTCTACCAAACACACACACAGCTCTCTTTCTGTATGAAATCCATTCTCAGCTCACTCCCTCTCTGCCAAACGCACGCATAGCTCTGTCTCTGCCAAACACACTCACAGCTCTCTCTGCCAGACAAACGTAAAGCTCTCTCTCTCTGACAGATTCCCAGCTCTCCCTGTGCCAAGCACACACATAGCTCTCTGTCTGCCGAACACATTCACAGTACTCTTTCTCTGTAAAAGCACTCACAGACTGTGCCAAGCACTGTCACAGCCTCTCAGTCACTCTGCCAAACACAATCACAGCTCTCTCTCTCTCTACCACACACACTCACACCTTTCTCTCTCTACCAAGTGCAGCTCTCTCTCTCTGCCAAACCCTTTCTCAACTCTCTCTCTCCCTGCCCAAAACCCTCCCAGCTCTGTCTTTTCCTCTGTGCCAAACACATTACCATCTCTCTCACTGTGCCAAAAACACTCTCAGCTCTCTTTCTCATACTCTGCCAAACACACTCAGAGCTCTCTCTCTCTGCCAAACGCATTCACAGCTCTATTTCACTCTACCAAACACTCACAGTTTTTTCTCTCACACTCCGCCAAATACCCCACAGCTCCCTGTCTGTGCCAAACACACTCGCACCTCTTTCTGTCAAACACACTCACAGATCTCTCTCTCTCTCTGCCAAGACATTCACAGTTCTCTCTGTGTTTCTCCCACAGCTCTGCCACACATATTCCCAGCCCCCTCTCTCTGTCAACACATTCCTTGCTCTGTCAAAACACTCACAACCCTCTCTCTCTCTCCCAAACAGCTCTCTTTGCCAAACCCATTCACAAGTTTTCTTCCTGTCTGACAAATTACCTCACAGCTCTGTCTCTCGCTCTCTCTCTCTCTGCCAAACAAATACTCAGCTCTCTCTCACTCTGACAAACACACTCATGGCTCTCTTATGGCTCTCACTCTCTCTGCCAAATACACTCATAGGTCCCTCTCTCTCTCTCTCTGCCAACACACTCATAGCTCTCTTTCTCTCGCCAAACACACTCACAGCGCTTGGTCTTGTTTTCTCTGCCAAGCACTCTCACAGCCTCTCACTCACTCTGCCAAAAACAATCACAGCTCTCTCCCTCTCTCTTTACCGAACACACACATTCTCTTTCTGCCCAATAAACACTTACATCTCCCTCTCTCTCTGCGAAACACACTCACAACTCTCTCTCTGCCAAACTCATTCTCAGCTCTGTCCCTCTCTGTCAAACACACTCACTGCTCTTTCTCTCACTCTGTCAAACATACTCACTGCTCTCTCTTTCTGCCAAAAACCATAGAACCAAAGAAAATTACAGCTCAGAAACAGGCCTTTTGGCCCTTCTTGTCTGTGCCGAACCATTTTTTGCCTAGTCCCACTACCACAGACTCTCTCTCTCTAGGCCAAATACATTCACAGCTCTCGCCCTCTCTAACAAACACAATCACAGCTCGCTCCCTCTGCCAAATACACTCACAGCTCGTGCTCTCTCTGCCGAACACATTACCAGCTCTCTTTCTACCAAATATGCACACAGCTTCCTCTCTCTCTTCATGCCAAACACACTCACAGCTCATGTTCTCTCTCTCTTTCTCTTTCTGCCAAACACATTCCCAATTCTCTCTCACTGTGCTAAACACACGGTCAGCTCTCTCTGTCACACACCTTACAGTTCTGTCTCTCGCTCTTCCAAACACACTCACAGCTGTCTCTCTCTCCCCCCACACACATACACAGAGCAACAAACACACTAACAGCAACAAACACACACCTTGCGCAATTCACACACACAATCTCACACAGACTAAGACATGATAATAGACACATACTGACAATTGTAACTCAGTGGCCAACTTATATACACTGTTTGATTTGCACAGTTTGAGATTTTCTCACCATTCTGCTCACAAACAACTCCGGCTGCAAGCAGATCAGGCTCCCCTAGTGTGATGTCATTGAGTCTTGCCCCGAGGCATTCGATGGAGAGAATCTTGTACCATTCCTCAGCCTCCAACTCTGTAAGGAATGAGATTTCACAGCTTACAGAAACCAACAAACCTCAAACCAACAACAAAGTACACACTGAAATTACCTGTAAGGTGCCATTTCATTGTGATAATGGTGTTACACACGCTGCCTCTCACTGTGGTAGATCTCCCACATACACTCACTCTCACTGGGGTACAGATGCTACACACACTGACTCTCACTGGGATACAGGTTCCACACACACTGCCTCTCGTTGAGGTACGGCTTCCACGCACACTGGTTCTCACTGGGGTACAGTTCCCTCAAACACTGGCTCTCAGTGGGGTATGGGTCCCACACACTGGCTTTCTCTGGGGTAGGGCTTCCACACACACTGGCTCTCACTGGGTTACAGGTCCACACAGATTGGCTCTCAGTAGGGTACAGGTCCCACACACACTGGCTTTCAGTGGGGTGTAAGTCCCACACACACTGACTCTCTCTGGAGTACAGGTGCCACATTCACTGACTCTCGCTGTTGCAATGTTTTACATCATTCTGTTCCAGTCATACATGCTCTGACTCCCAGTTGTTTTGTTGTCCCCCCTCTTTATACCCGTTTGCTCACACTGACACTTTTGCAGGTGCTTACCAGAGTCGCAGGTAAATGTGCGGGATGTGTCATCAGTGAAGATGAGAGCAACTGCCTGGCGCTTTGTGTCCTTTGGTAAGCGAGTAACATTCTTCACATTGCTGATCTCAGTGACCTGAACATAGGAGAATTTATTATCGGAAATAAAAATGATAGAAAATTAAGCATTATGTTAATAAACATAATGTTTATTAACATAATGTTAATAATTAACATAAACTTTATGTCTATCTTCACGGAGGAAGATGCTAACAAGCTCATTGAAATACTAGAGAATCAAGGGATAAGCAGCAATGGGGCATTGAAAAGATGAGTATCAGTAAAGAAGAAGTATTGAAGAAACAAATGGGACTGAAAGTTGATAAATTCCCTGGAGCTGATGATACACGCTCCCGAAAGTTGAAAGAGGTTACTGTAGAGATAGTGAATACATTAATGGCCATCTTCCAAAACTCTATAGATTCTGGAATAGTTCCTGCAAGGTGGGAGTTGTCAAATGTAATCCTATTGTTCAAAAGAGTAGGAAAGAATAGAAATGAGGAACAACAAGATACAGACCGACTGGAGACTTGGGTGGAGAAATGGTAGGCGGAGGTTAATCCAGACAATTGTGAGATAATGCATTTTGGAAGAATCAAAGCATGTAGGAATTATATAGTAAATGGTCGAGTCCTTAGGAGTATTTATGGGCAGAGGGATCTGTGCATATATTACCAGGAAAGTGGATGAAGGGAAGGCAGTGGATGTTATTTACCTGGATTTCAGCAAGGCCTTTGACAAGGTCCCTCATGGGAGGTTAATTAGGAAGGTTCAGTCGCAAGGCATACATGGGGAGGTAGTAAATTGGATTAGACAGTGGCTCAATGGAAGAAGCCAGAGAGTGGTTGTGGAGGATTGCTTCTCTGAGTGGAGGCCTGTGACTAGTGGTGTGCCGCAGGGATCGGTGTTGGGTCCATTGTTGTTTGTCATCTATATCAATGATCTGAATGATAATGTGGTAAATTGGATCAGCAAATTTGCTGATGATACAAAGATTGGAGGTGTAGTGGACATTGAGGAAGGTTTTCAAAGCTTGCAGAGGGATTTGGACCAACTAGAAAAATGGGCTGAAAAATGGCAAATGGAATTTAGTACAGACAAGTGTGAGGTATTGCACTTTGGAAGGACAAACCAAAGTAGAACGTACAGGGTAAATGGTAGGACTCTGAGGAGTGCAGTTGAACAGAGGGATTTGGGAATACAGGTACAGAATTCCCTAAAGGTGGCTCACAGGTGGATAGGGTCGTAAAGAGTGTTTTTGGTACATTGGCCTTTATAAATTGGAGTATCGAGTATAAAAGTTGGAATGTTATGGTAAGGTTGTATAAGGCATTGGTGAGGCTGAATTTAGGGTATTGTGTACAGTTTTGGTCACCTAGTTACAGGAAGGATGTAAATAAGGTTGAAAGAGTGCAAAGAAGGTTCACAAGGATGTTGCCGGGACTTGAGAAGCTGAGTTACAGAGAGAGATTGAATAGCTTCGGACTTTATTCCCTGGAGCGTAGAAGAATGAGGGGGGATTTGATAGAGGTGTATAAGATTTTGATGGGTATAGATAGAGTGAATGCAAGCAGGCTTTTTCCACTGAGGGTTAGGGGAGAAAAAAAATCAGAAGGCATGGGTTTAGGGTGAAAGGAGAAAAGTTTAAAGGGAATATTGGGGGGGGGCTTCTTCATGCAGAGAGTGGTGGGAGTGTGGAATGAGCTGCCAGATGAAGTGGTAAATGCGGGGTCACTTTTAACATTTAAGAAAAACTTGGATGGGTTCATGGATGAGAGGGGTGTGGAGGGATATGGTCCAAGTGCAGGTCAGTGGGACTAGGCAAAAAATGGTTTAGCACAGACAAGAAGGGCCAAAAGGCCTGTTTCTGAGCTGTAATTTTTTATGGTTCTATGTCCACCGATCACTGAATGTGGCAATGCAGCTGGATAAGATAGTCAAGAAAGCATACATCATGCTTGCTTTCATTGGCTGGGGCATTGGATATTATAATTGGCAGGTCATGCTGCAGCTGTACAGAACCTTAGTTAGGCCTCATTTAGAATATTGTGTACAATTTTGGTCACCTCATTACCAGAAGGATGTGGACACTTTGCAGAGGGTACAGAACAGGTTTACCAGGATGTTGCCTGGTATGGAGGATATTAGCTATGAAGAGAGGTTGCATAAACTTAAGTTTGTTCTCACTGGAATGACAGAGATTAAGGGGTGACCTGATAGAGGTTTTCAAGATTGAGTGGCATGGACAGAGTGGATAGTCAGATGCTCTTTCCTAGGGTAGAAAGGTCAAATGGACGACTTGGAGGAAACCCACGTAGACATGGGGAGAACCTGCAAACTCCACACAGACAGTGACCCAAGCCAGGAATCAAGCCTGGGCCCCTGGCAGTATAAGGCAGCTGTGCTAACCACCATGCCACCGTGTCACCCCAAACTGCACCTTCTTGCCAAAGGTTACAGGAACTAGAACCTAAATGGAGCACCAATTCCCAGCCCCAGGTGGACATTGTGACTCACATGAGAGCATAAGAATTAGGAGCAGCACTACGCCATCTGGCCCGTTGAGCTAGCTCCGCCATTCAATAAGATCATGGTTGATCTTTTCGTGGACTCAGCTCCACCTACCTGCCTGCTCACCATAACTGATAATTCTTTTAATGTTCAAAAATCTATCCATCTTTGCCTTAAAAACATTCAACAATGTAGCCTCAAGTACTTGACTGAGCAGGGAATTTCACAGATTCACAACCATTTGGATGAAGATGTTTCTCCTCAACTCAGTCCTTAATTTGTTCCCCTTTATTTTGAGGCTATGCCCCCAAGTCCTGGATTTGCCTGACAGTGCAAACAACCTCCATGCTTTTATCTTACCTATTCCCTTCACAATTTTATGTTTCTGTAAGATCCCTCCTGGTCCAGAAGTACATACTTTCCAACTCTAAATCTCAGAAATGACTGCACACAAATTCCTCTTGAACTGTGGCATCATTGGCAAGCCATCAGTTGTAAACCACATGAGGCTAGATGGTTCAGTACCGCCAATGCTCTGTGCTCTGAGGAGAGTACCAATAACCATGAAGCAGAAATTCATTAATGAGTTGCATCAAGTGACAACACTGGGTGTTATAGCTACTATAGATGAGGCCACAGAATGAATTTCACCAATGGTGGTTGCAGTAAAGAAAGATGGCACAGTCAGGATATGTATTGACCCTGTGCAACATAACACGCCACTGCACAGACAATATCACCCTATGGAGACATTGAAACAGGTGATAGCAAACATACCCAATGCCAAGATATTCAGCATCCTCTGTGAAATGTGGGTTCTAGCAGAATTCCTCACAACACACCACAATCATGTTTACAGTTGGCAGATGTTGTTTTCTTTATGTAGCCTATGGGATTTTCACTGGCAGCAAGGTCTTCCAACGATGCATGGAGTAATTCTTTGCAGTCCAACCCTGTGAAATCATCATCAATGCCATCCTGGTTTGGGGTCATACAATGCATGCCTTCGTCTCGTCCTCGACCGAATCAGAACCATACAGCTGAAGCTTAACCTTGCTAAATGCAGATTCAGGATCAACCAGGTTCAGCATGTCTCACTTACTCATAGTCGATGGTGTGAAACCAGATCCAAACTAGACACCAGCTATAAGACAGATGGCCATTCCTGCGGACAACCACACTTTACAGCACTTACTTGATATGATAAATGATCTAAGTTTGACCCATGTTACAGTGAGGACACTGGACGTCTTTGTCAGCTCCTCCACTAGAATGTTAAAAAGTGTTGGCAAGAACCCCACATAGTGGTCTTCACCAGACTCAAACAGGCACATTCAGCCTCACCAGTACAATACTTAGACCTTTGAGCAATCATACTCGCATCATATCCTGTTACATATTTAAGTGGATACATGATTGCTCTAAGAGCCAGTCTCATGATTTGATGGAGATGTCATTTGAGTGCTTCACATGTTCCTATTTAGTTTAATTTTTGCCTCTGTACAGGCAACAGTTCCTAGATTAAACCTTCTGTTATTAATTTGAATCTGTGTGCAAAACGCATCTTTTTGATCAAAACCCACAACCACTATCATAGTTAGTACATTACAAAAAAAAATTGGCGATGGGTTGGGAATTTGTTTTGTTGATAATGTGGATTAAAGATCCTAAGTTACAGAAAAAGACATTGTGAGTTCTCACCCTTCAAATATTAGAAGGCTGGGAAAAATCAACAATCAGATTAAAGGTTGAAGTACCATTGAAGGAAGACCAAGTAAGGAAAAGAAAGGAGAAAATAAATATCGTGTTTCTTACCAAAATAAAATCAGGTCAACATCACAGCAGAGTCCGCGTACATGTTGCAGTATGTAGCGGCAGTGCAGGAAACTCCATACTCTGTTTAATAAAGATGGAAGCTCTCTGTGTGGTTTTAAATGTGCGAGGTGGTCCACTTTGGTAGGAATAATGGTAGGAAGGATTATTACTTACGTTGAGAAAAACTGCATCAGGCGACGGTGTAGAGGGACCTCGGGGTCCTGGTGCATGAGTCGCAAAAACCCAGCTTGCAGGTGCAGCAGGTGGTCAGGAAGGCGAATGAGATGCTGGCCTTCATCGCGAGGGGGATTGAATATAAAAGTAGGGAGGTCTTGCTGCGGCTGTATAGGGCATTGGTGAGGCCGCAGCTGGAGTACTGTGTGCAGTTTTGGGCGCCGTACTTACGCAAGGATATTTTGGCCTTGGAGGGAGTGCAGAGGAGGTTTACTAGGCTGATGCCGGAGTTGAGGGGGTTGAGCTATGAGGAGAGGCTGAATAAATATGTATTTATATTTATTTATTATTTATTATTATTTATTTATTATTTAATTTAATAATATATT
This sequence comes from Carcharhinus amblyrhynchos, assembly GCF_965287045.1. NCBI lineage: Eukaryota > Metazoa > Chordata > Chondrichthyes > Carcharhiniformes > Carcharhinidae > Carcharhinus > Carcharhinus amblyrhynchos. The sequence goes on from NC_137327.1 coordinate 66,070,149, forward strand.
TATTATTAAATAAATAAATATGAATAAATATGCGGTTGTAAATGCGCCTAGTTTGGGGGCGTTTAAGAGATCCATGGATAGGTTTATGGACAAAAAGGGGTTGGTTTAGGTTAGTGGGTCATTGTTTCTTAACTGGTCGGTGCAACATTGTGGGCCGAAGGGCCTGTTCTGCGCTGTAATGTTCTATGTTCTATAAATTAGGCTTGTACTCGTTAGAGTTTAGAAGAATGAGGGGAGATCTCATTGAGACGTATAAGATGATGAATGGGATGGATAGGATAGAGGTGGAGAGACTCTTCCTGCTCAGAAAGGATAGTAGGACTAGGGGGCACAGCCTCAAGATAAAGGGGGGGCGGTTTAGAACGGAGTTGAGGAGGAACTTCTTCACTCAAAGGGTGGTGAATCTCTGGAATTCTCTGCCCGTTGAAGTGGTGGAGGCTACCTCGCTAAATATTTTTAAGATGCGGGTTGATGGGTTTTTGATAAGCGAGGGGATTAAGGGTTATGGGGAGAGGGCGGGAATGTGGAGCTGAGCCAAGACAGATCAGCCATGATTTTATTGAATGGCAAGGCAGGCTCGAAGGGCTAGTTGGCCTGCTCCTGCTCCTATTTCTTATGTTCTTAAAAGAGAGGTTAGAAAAATGTTTAATTGGAGTAAGGGAAATTATGAGGCTATCAAGCAGGAAATTGGAGGCTTAAGCTGGAAAGAGGTTTTCTCAGGGAAATGTATGGAAGAAATGTGGCAAATTTTCAGGGAATATTTGTCTGGAGTTCTGTACAGCAACGTTCCAATGAGACAGGGAAGTTATGGTAGGTTATAGGAACCGTGGTGTACAAAGGCTGTAATAAACCTAGTCAAGAAGAAAAGAAAAGCTTACAAAAGGTTCAGAGAGCTAGGTAATGTTAGAGATCTAGAAGAGTATACAGCTAATAGGAAGGATCTTAAGAAGGAAATTAGGAGAGCCAGAAGGGGTCATGAGAAGGCCTTGGCAGGTAAGATTAAGGAAAACCCCAAGGCATTCTACAAGTATGTGAAGAGCAAGAGGGTAACTAGTGAAAGAGTAGGACCTATCAAGTGTGATGGGAAAGTTTGTATGGAACCGGAAGAAGTAGCAGAAGTACTTAATGAATACTTTACTTCAATATTCACTATGGAAAAGGATTTTTTTGGTTGTAGTGCAGACTTGCAATGGACTGAAAAGCTTGAGCATGTAGATGTTAAGAAAGAGGGTGTGTTGGAGCTTTTGAAAAGCATCAATTTAGATAAGTCGCCAGGACGGGATGGGATGTACCCCAGACTACTGTGGGAGGAGATTGCTGAGCCTCTGGCGATGATCTTTGCATCATCAATGGAGATGGGAGAGGTTCCGGAAGATTGGAGGATTGCGGATATTGTTCCTTTATTCAAGAAAGGGAGTAGAGATAGCCCTGGAAATTATAGACCAGTGAGTCTAACCTCAGTGGTTGCTAAGTTGATGGAGAAGACCCTGAGATGAAGGATTTATGAACATTTGGAGAGGCATAATATGATTAAGAATAGTCAGCGTGGCTTTGTCAAAGGCAAATAATGCCTTACGAGCCTGATTGAATTTTTTGAAGGAGTGACTAAACAACATTGATGAAGGAAGAGCAGTAGATGTAGTATATATGGACTTCAGCAACGCATTTGATAAGGTGCCCCATGCAAGGTTTATTAAGAAAGTGAGGCGGCATGGGATCCAAGGGGCCATTACATTGTGGTTCCAGAACTGGCTTGCCCACAGAAGGCAAAGAGTGGTTATAGAAGGGTCATATTCTGCATGGAGGTTGTTCACCAGTGGAGTGCCCCAGGGATCTGTTCTGGGACCCTTACTCTTTGTGATTTTCATAAATGACCTGGATGAGGAAATGGAGGGATGGGTTGGTAAGCTTGCTAATGACACAAAGGTTGGAGGTGTTGTGGATAGTGTGGAGGGATGTCAGAAGTTGCAGTGAGACGTTGACAGGATGCAAGACTGGGCGGAGAAGTGGCAGATGGAGCTCAACCCAGATAAGTGTGAAGCGGTTCATTTTTGCAGGTCAAATAGGATGGCAGAATATAATATTAATGGTAGGACACTTGGCAGTGTGGAAGATCAGAAGGATCTTGGGGACCGAGTTCATAGAACGCTCAAAGCAGCTGCGCAGGTTGAAGCTGTGGGTAAGAAGGCAAATGGTGTACTGGCCTTCATCAATCGAGGAATTGAGTTTAAGAGTCGAGAGATAATGTTGCAGCTAGATAGGACCCTGGTCAGACCCCACTTAGAGTACTGTGCTCAGTTCTGGTCACCTCATTACAGGAAGGAGGTAGAAGCCATAGAAAGGGTGCAGAGGAGATTTACAAAGATGTTGCCTGGATTGGAGAGCATGCCTTATGAGGATAGGTTGAGTGAGCTTGACCTTTTCTCTTGGAGAAACGAAGGATGAGGGGTGACCTGATAGAGATGTACAAGATGTTGAGAGGTATTGATTGAGTGGATTCTCAGAGGCTTTTTCCCAGGGCTGAAATGGTTGTCACAAGAGGACACAGGTTTAAGGTGCTGGAGAGTAGGTACAGAGGAGATGTCAGGGGTAAGTTTTTCACTCAGAGAGTGGTGGGTGCGTGGAATGGGCTGCCAGCAACGGTGGTGGAGGCAGATTCAACAGGGTCTTCTAACAGACTTTTAGATAAATCCATGGATCTTAATAAGATAGAGGGTTATAGGTAAGCCTAGTAACTCTAACGTAGGGACATTTTCGGCACAACTTTGTGAACAGAAGGACCTGTATTGTGCTGTAGTTTTTCTATGTTTCTATGTTTCCAATCAGGGAAAGGTAGATTCCAAGCAGTATCCGACATACTTGAAAAGAAGGAATGCCTTGCTGTATGACTTGGGTCTTTGAAAAGCTATACATCGAGTGAATGATTTCCAGGGTAGAAAGGGAGTACTGGGAAGAGAGTAAAACAGTATATTGAGCAGTCTCGACTCACTCATAGAGTCATAGAAGCTTACAGCATGGAAACAGGCTCTTCGGTCCAACTTGTCCAAGATGCCCCTGTTTTTAAAAACCCGTAAGTTAATCCCTATTGCCCACATTTGGCCCATATCCCTCTATACCCATGTAACTATCTATAGAGTCATAGAGGTCTATAGCATGGAAAAGTTTATTAGTCACAAGTAAGTCTTACATTAACACTGCAATGAAGCTACCGTGACCTCTTCCTAGTCATCACATTCTGGTGCCTGTTTGGATCAGTGCACCTAACCAGCACATCTTTCAGATTGTGGGAGGAAACTGGAGCACCCAGAGGAAACCCACGCAGACACTGGTAGAACATGGACAGCACACAGACAATGACCCAAGATGGGAATCAAACCTGGGTCCCTGGCATTTTGAGGCAGCAGTGCTAACCACTATGCCACTCATACCTGCAAGTGAAATGGCAGGTCAATTAAGATCTGTGGGTCCTTTCAAACAGGAAAATGAATCATGGAATTCCTATGTGGAGCATTTTCAGTACTTTGCAAACATGTCAATTGTGCCAAGGTTTCTCAGTACACTAGGAAGTAAAACCTTTAACTTGCTCTGGAACTTGGCTCATCCAGCAAAGCCAGAAACCAAAGCTTACAATGACTTGACAAAGATCCTTGAAGTGCATTACTCTCCAAAATACAGATCATTGTGAAATGCTTCAGGTTCCAATGCAGGAATCAAGTGGAAGGTGAAGCAGTTTGTGACAATGTTAAAAAAGCTGGCACAACATTGAGAGTTTGGTGAGTCGTTAGAAGATACTCTTGGAAATTGTACAGTTTGTGGATTACAAAATGAGGCTATGAAAAGAAGGTTGCTTACTGAACATCTTTGACTTAAAGACATCAATAGAAATTGCAGTTTGAATGGCACTGGCTGCTAAAGAGACTTCACAATTTGATGCAGGAATGAAGGTCCATAAGTTGGGAACTACCCATAAGAGATTAAAACCGCACCAAATACGTCTAAAGTGGGTCATTCAGTGAGTTAATGTTGTAACAAGGATAGTCAATGTAAGAATTATGGAAAAATGAGTCACACTGCAAAAGCAAAACTAGACCAGCTTCCCTGAAGAGAATATTTAGACAAAGAATCTGGGTGGCTTCAAGAAGAAGAACAAGTTGCATTTATAAAAATAGTTTACAACATGGAACAAAAGGATTATGACTGTGTAGAAGAAAATGTCCAGAAATATGAAGAAGCCCAACTGAACATCTTATCCATAGAGGGTGAATCAGATAGATTCTGGATGATTACATAGAAAATCTATTTGGATGGAAGTCGATACTGGTGCTGCTGTTTCTTTAATTCTTGAGAGTACAAACCAACAAAGGCAGAAGTGCCTTCCTTTAAAAACATCTGATGTGTTTTTAAAGACATATACTGAACAGCTTGTGCCGTTAAAAAGTTCCGTCAGTAATATTTAAGCTTTATTTGGGAAATCATAGCTGGAGAAGATAAAGCTCAAATGAAGTACTGTCAACGGATTGATCAATGCCAAAACAGACCTTTTGGATAAATGCAAGAGTGTATTCAAAGAGACACTTGGCTCAATGAAGGGATTTTGAGTGAAGCTCAAAATAAAGTCTAATAGTCAACTAAAGAGTCTTTGAGCTTTACAGCATGGAAACAGGCCCAAACTTGTCTATGCTGCCCTTTTTTTCAAACCGCTAAACTCGTCCCAATTGTCTGCGTTAGGCCCATATCCCTCTATACTCATTTGACCCATGTAATTGGTTTTTAAAAGGCAAAATTGTACTCGCCTCCACAAGTGGTGAATGTCTGGAACAAGCTGCCTTGTAGTAATGACTTCAATGAGGCCATTGAGGTTGGCTTATGAACTCCCTGATTAAGAATCCAATTGATGGGGTCAAAAAGATTGGATCCAATTGATGGGCCAATCAGGGAGTCTTTGCCTTGTACTTAATCAGGAGTCCCTCTGACACTCCCAGAGATAGGCTGCTAAGTACAAATGCTCTGTGTACGGCTGTTAAGAGTCGTATTTTGGGGAAAAGAACTTCTCCCTTGGAAAAACTTATTATGGTGGGTGCTATTGCTGTGGCCTGGGGCTAGAAGTTTGCGGCCTATTTTTCTGGCCCTGTTTCCATTGCATTCTCTGCCTGGAGTGCCTCTCTCTCCAGAAGGAGTGAGGGTTTTTGTTCCTAGTGCTGGTGTAAGTTGGAGCTTTTTGTTGATTTGATCTCTGGCAACAGTTTCCAGGCCAGCAATCTCCATGAACAAAGAACAGCACAGGAAGAGGCCCTTTGGCCCTCTAATCCTGTGCCAGTCACATTATCTTACCTAGACTAACTGCTTATATCCCTCTATTCCCCATCTGTTCATGTGTCTATTCAGATAAGTCTCAAATGTCGCTAATGTATCTGCCTGAACCACCTCACTTGGCAGTGCATTCCTGGCTCCCAGCACTCCCGGTGTAAAAAACTTCCCCCATACATCTCCACTGAACCTTTCCCCCTTCATCTTGAACTTCTGCCCCCTTGTAATTGTCATTTCTGTCCTGGGAAAAAGCTCCCAAATGTTCACCCTATCCATACCCCTCATAATTTTATAAACCTTTATCAAGTCACCCCTCAGCCTCCATGTTTCCAGGAAGAACAATTCCAGTTTATTCAAAAGCAGAGTCAAAAGCCACTGCTTGGCCTCAGTAACTTCCTCCTCCTGGGCCTTCCTTTGATTCCTGTCTGAGGGCCAAAGTGTGTTTTCATCTGTCTTGTTTGGGACTCGTGCAAGAGCTTTTGTCCCAGCTAGGACTTGTGTGAGAAGTGATGTTCCAGTTGAAACTCACGTGTCCTAGTAACCCAGGAGCGGTACCCAGGAAAATATAAGTCAGAAAGGTTCAACTCCAGAAGGTGTAATTCAGGAATGTGTAACTCCAGTAGGCGTAACCCTGGAAGATCTGGACCGGTGGGGTGGAACATTGGAAATATTTGCATGAACTATTTGTGATCCTGGAAGGCATAATCCTGAAAGGTGAAGCCCCCAGAATTTTGCAAGGTAACTTACAATGGACTCTATTGTTAGACATAGACATAGACAATAGGAGCAGGAGGAGGCCATTTGGCCCTTTGAGCCTAGTCCATAAGATCATGGCTGATCATCCAACTCAATAACTTAATTCTGCTTTCTCCCCATAATATTTGATCACCTTCACCCCAAGTGCTATATTGAATGCATTCAATATAGCACTTGATGTGCTATATATATAGTCTCTTGAACGCATTCAATGTTTTTGGCATCAACTACTTCCATAGGTAATGAATTCCATAGGTTGACCACTCCTTGGGTGAAGAAGTTTCTCCTCTCCTAAAAGAATCCTTAGACTGTGATCCCTGGTTCTGGATGACCCTGCCATCACAAGCATCCTCCCTGCATTTATTCTGTCTAGACCTGTTAGACTTTTATAAGTCTATGAGATCGCCACTCATTCACCTGAACTCCAGCGAAAAATAATCCTAACCCGGTCAACCTTCATACATCAATCCCGCCATTCCAGGAATCAGCTTGGTAAACCTTCTCCGCTCTCCCTCGAGAGCAAGAAAATCCTTCCTCAGAAAAGGAGAGCAAAACTGCACACAATACTCTAGGAGGGGCCTCACCAAGGCTCTGTGTAGTTGCAACAACACATTCCTGCTCCTGTACTTGAAACCTCTCGCAATTAAGGCCAACATGCTATTTGCCTTCTTTACCGTCTGCTGCACCTGCATGCTTACCTTCAGTGACTGGTACACAAGGATACCCAGGTTCAGCTGCACACACCCTTCTGCCAATTTACAGCCATTCAGGTAATAATCTGCCTTCTTGTTTTTGCTTCCAAAGTGAATAACCTCACACTTATCTAAATTATACTGCATCTACCATTGATTAATCCACTCACCCAACCTATCCAGATCATTCTGAAGGATCTCTGCATCCTCGTTACAGTCCATCCTCCCACCTAATTTGGTATCATCTGCAAACTTTGAGATGTTACATTTTGTTCCCTCATCCAAATCATTGATATATATTGTGAATTGCTGGGATCCCAGCTCCGATCCCTGTGGCACTCCAGTAGTTACTGCCTGCCAATCTGAAAAGCACCCATTAATTCCTACTTTTTGTTTCCTTTCTGCCAACCAGTTTTCTATCCATCTCAATACACTTCCTCCAATCCCCTGCGCTTTTATCTTGCATGATAATTTCAAGTGCAGGAATTTGTCAAACGCTTTCTGAAAGTCAAAATGTACCACATCTACTGGTTTTCCCTTGTCAACTCTACCAGGTACATTTTCAAAGAATTCCAACCGATTTGTCAAGCGTGATTTCCCCTTCATAAATCCATGCTGACTCCGTTTGATCCTCCCACTGTTTTCTAAATGTTCTGCTATAAAGTCCTTGATAATGGATTCAAGAATTCTCCCCACTACCAATGTTAAGCTTACTGGTCTATAATTCCTTGTTTTCTCTCTATCTCCCTTTTTGAATATTGGAGTGACATTAGCAACCCTCCAATCTGCAGGGTTCCAGAGTCTATAGAATCCTGGAAGCTGACCACCAATGCATCCATTATTTCTAGAGCCACTTCCTTAAGTACCCTGGGATATAGATTATCAAACCCTGGAGATTTATCCACCTTAAACATAAGAACATAAGAAATAGGAGCAGGAGTAGGCCATCTAGCCCTTCAAGCCTGCCCTGCCATTCAATAAGATCATGGCTGATCTGAAGTGGATCAGTTCTACTTTCCCGCTTTCTCCCCATAACCCTTAATTCCCTTGCCTACCAGAAATCTATCTACCCGTGACTTAAATATATTTAGCAAGGTAGCCTCCACCACTTCAACGGGCAGAGAATTCCAGAGATTCACCACCCTTTGAGTGAAGAAGTTCCTCCTCAACTCTGATCTAAACTGCTCCCCCCTTATCTTGAGGCTGTGCCCTCTAGTCCTGCTATCCTTTCTAAGCGGGAAGAATCTTTCTACCTCTACCCTATCCCCTTCCCCTTCATTATGTTATACGCCTTCAATCCCATCAACTTTTCCAGTATCATTTCTCTACTAATATTCAGTCCTTTTCTCTCACTAAATATTGCATTCTCTAACATTTCTGGCATCTGATTTGTGTCCTCTTTTGTAAAGACAGAACCAAAGTATGTATTCAGTTGTTCAGCCATTTCTTTGTCCCCTATTATACATTCCCCTGTTTCTGTCTATAAGGGACCTACATTTGGTTTCACCAACCTCTTTCTCTTCAAAGATCTATAGAAACTCTTACTGTCAGTCTTTATGTTCCCTGCAAGCTAACTTTTACACTCTATTTTCTCCTTCTTAATCAATCCCTTGGTCCTTCTGAGTCTTAAAGTTCCCAATCCTCAGACCTTTTATTTTCCTTGGTCAATCTGTATGCTTCTTCCTTAGATCAGATACTCTCTCTAATTTCCTTTGTAAGCCATGGATCAGCTCTCTTCTCATTTTGCTTTTGTGCCAGATAGAAATAAACAGTTGCTGCAGTTCCCCCATGCATTTCTTGAATGTTTACCATTGTCTATCCTCTGTTATCCCTTTAAGTAACTCTCCCCAATCTATCAGGGCCAACTCATGCTTCATATCATAGTTTCCTTTATTAAGATTCAGCAACTTAGTCTCCAAATCAACTACTTCACTCTCCATCTCAATAAAAAATTCTATCATGTTATGGTCGCTCATTCCCCAGGGGTCTCGCACAGCTAGATTGACAATAATTCCCTTCTCATTACACAGTACCCAGTCTAAGATGGCCTGCTCTCTAGTTGGCTCCTCCACATATTGGTCAAGAAAACTATCCCACAACACTCTTAGAATTCCTCCTCTACAGCATTGTGGCTAATTTGATTTGCCCAATCTATGCGCAGATTAAAACCATCCATGATCATCGATACTCCCTCATCACATGCATCTCTAATTTCATGTTTAATGCCATTCCCAACATCACCACTGCAGTTTTAGGGTCTATATGTGATACCCACTAATGCTTTTTGCCCCTTGGTATTTCTCAACTCTACCCATACAGATTCCACATTGTCACTATCCTTTCTCATTATTGTGTTAATTTTTCTCTTTAATCAGCAATGCCACTCCACCACCTTTCCCTTCATGCCTGTCCTTCCTAAATATTGAATATCCTGGGACATTCGATTCCTATCCCCGGTCACACTGTAGCCATGTCTCCATAATCCCAATTACATCCTACCTGTTTATATCGATCTGCACGATTAGTTGATTCACTTTATTGCAAATGCTCTGCACATTAAGGTACAGAGCCTTTGCGCTTGTCTTTTTAACATTGCTTGCCTTGATCTCAGTATTTTTCTCTATAGCCCTGTTTGCACGTTGTCCTTGGTTTCTCTGCCTATCACTTTTCTACCTTTTGTTTTTGTCCTTGCTTGCTCCCTTTCTGACTCCTTACATAGGTTCCCATTCCTCTGGCATTTCAGTTTAAATCCTCCCCAACCACTCTAGCAAACACTCCCCTTAAGACATCAGTTCCAGTCCTGCCCAGGGGTAACCTGTCCAATTTGTACAGACCCCACATCCCCAAGAACCAGTCCCATTGCCCCAGGAATCTGAAACCCTCCCCCGACACCATCTCTTCAGCCACATATTTATCTGATATATCCTGTCATTTCTACTCTGATGAGCACATGGAACCGATAGTAATCCTGAGATCACTACCTTTGAGGTCCGATTTCTTAACTTTCTTCCTAGCTTCCTGTATTTCGCTTTTGGGATCTCATCTTTTTTCTTACCTATATCGTTTGTACCAACGTGTGCTACGACCATTAGCTGTTTGCCCTCACCCTTCAGAATGTCTACATGTAATTATACATGTAGGAGAGAAGGACATAGGAAGGAAGAGTAGGGGGGAAATACGTACACAGTTCAGGGAGTTGGGAGCCAGGCTGAAGTGCAGGGCCTCCAGGGTGGCGATCTCTGGGCTGTTGCCAGTGCCCAGCAATAGCAGGGATAAAAATAATGAGATCCTGCAGCTGAATGCATGGCTGAGGGATTGGTGCAGGACAGAGGGTTTTAGTTTTGTAGACCATTGGGAAGTCTTTGCAAAGGAAGGGCACTTGTATAAGAGGGATAGGGAACACTTAAATGGGAAGGGGACACATATTTTAGCTGGGAGGTTGGCTGGAGTGTTTAGGCAGGGTTTAAACTAGTATGGAGGAGGGGTGGGGAGGAGAGAGACAGCTCAGGCACTGGGAGTGGGAGTGAGTTGGAGGTCAGGGTAAGTCTAGATGATGGGAAAATCCCCCAGGAGAAGGAGGATCCGAGAGGGCCTGAGGGTCTTTGGTGCATCTGTTTTAATGCGAGGAGTGTGACGGGGAAGTCGGATGAACTTAGGGCCTTGATGTTCACGAGGAATTCAAATGTGGTGGCAGTGACAGAGACGTGGTTAAAGGAGGGGCAGGACTGGCAGCTAAATATTCCTGGGTATAAGTGTTTTAGGCGTGATAGGGGAGGGTTGAAAAGAGGAAGGGGAGTGGCGCTTTTAGTTAGGGAGCGGATCACAGCAGTGCAGAGGGAACATGGAGGGGTTGGAAATTGAGTCTCTGTGGGTGCAGTTGAGGAATAGGAAGGGGGTCATTACTATGCTAGGAGTGTACTATAGGCCACCCGATAGCCCACGGGCAGTGGAAGAGGGTATATGTAGGGACATTTTGAATAAGTGTAGGAAGAATAGGGTTGTTGTAGTGGGAGATTTTAATCTCCCTGGGGTGGATTGGAAGGTGCCTAGAGCTGGGGGGTCTGATGGGGAGGAATTTGTAAGATGTGTATTGGAAGGATCCTTGCAACAGTATGTAGATAGTCCGACTAGAGAGGGGGCGATACTGGATTTAGTTCTGGGTAATGAGCCGGGTCAGATGGTTGAGGTTGTGGTAGGCGAACATGTGGCTAATAGTGACCACAACTCCGTCTACTTTAGGATACGAATTGAAAAAGACGAGAGCTGTCCTAAGGGGAGGGTGCTAAATTGGGGGAAGGCTAGATACAGCCGGATTAGGCAGGAGCTTAGGGATACAGACTGGGATAGGCTGTTGGAAGGCAAGACCACATTAGGCATGTGGGAGTCTTTCAAGGGAAAACTGCAAAGGGTGCAGGAAAGGCATGTGCCGGTTAGGAGAAAGGATGGGAAAGGTAGGATTAGGGAACCGTGGATTACTAGAGATATAGAAGACCTGGTTAGGAAGAAACAAGAGGCGTATGTCAGGTCTAAACAGCTGGGAACGGAGAGAGCATTGGAGGAATACAGAGAGAGTAGGAGGGATCTCAAACGGGGAGTTAGGAGAGCAAAGAGGGGGCATGAGATGGCTTTGGCAGGTAGGGTTAAGGAGAATCCAAAGGCGTTTTACTCCTATCTTAAGAGCAAAAGGGTGGCTAGGGGTAAAATCGGTCCTCTCAGGGACAGACGTGGGGAATTGTGCTTAGAGGCAGAGGGAATGGGGGAGATCCTGAATGAATACTTTGCGTCGGTATTCACGAAGGAGAGGAGCTTGATGTCTAGTACCCTCATTGAGGGAGCGGTAGACCAATTGAAAGATCTATCGATTACAAGGGAAGAAGTGTTAGGGCTTTTAGAGGGCATTAAAACTGATAAATCTCCGGGGACCGATTGCATTTATCCTAGGCTGCTTAGAGAGGCGAGGGATGAGATTGCTGGGTCTCTGACGCGAATCTTTGTCTCTTCTTTGGACACAGGTGAGGTCCCAGAAGACTGGAGGATAGCGAACGTGGTACCGTTGTTTAAAAAGGGTAGGAGGGATAACCCGGGTAACTTTAGGCTGGTGAGCTTAACGTCAGTGGTATGCGCACTTAGAGCGTTGCAATCTGATTAAGGATACGCAGCATGGCTTTGTCAAGGGGAAGTCTTGCCTTACGAATCTGGTAGAATTCTTTGAGGAGGTGACAAAAACGGTCAACGAAGGACGAGCCGTTGATGTTGTCTATATGGATTTCAGTAAGGCGTTTGATGAAGTCCCTCATGGTAGGTTGGTACAGAAGATTAAAGCTCATGGGATATATGGTCAGGTATCTAGATGGGTAGAGAACTAGCTTGCAAAGAGGAGTCAGAGAGTAGTAGTGGAGGGGTCTTTTTCTAGCTGGAGGTCTGTCACTAGTGGTGTGCCGCAGGGATCAGTACAGGGACCTCTTCTCTTTGTAGTGTATATAAATGATTTGGAAGAGGAAGTAGGTGGTGTGATCAGCAAATTTGCTGTTGACACCAAGATGGCTGGATTGGCGGGCAGTGAGGAGCAGTGTCTGGCAATACAGCAGGATATTGATAGGCTGGTTGATTGGGCAGATACATGGCAAATGGAGTTTAATCCGGATAAATGTGAGGTGATGCATTTTGGCCGGAATAATGTAGGGGGGAGTTATATGGTAAAGGGTAAGCCCGTAAGGAGTATAGAATCGCAGCGAGACCTGGGGGTGCAAGTGCACAAGTCCTTGAAGGTGGCAGTGCAAGTGGAGAGTGTGGTGAAGAAAGCCTATGGTATGTTAGCCTTTATAGGAAGGGGTATAGAATATAAGAGCTGGAGTCTAATGTTGCAGTTGTACAGAACGTTGGTTAGGCCGCATTTGGAGTACTGCGTCCAGTTCTGGTTGCCTTACTAGCGGAAGGACGTGGAGACTCTGGAGAGAGTGCAGAGGAGGTTTACCAGGATGTTGCCTGGTATGGAAGGACTGGGGTATGAGGAAAGATTGAAGAAATTGGGGCTCTTTTCCCTTGAAAGAAGCCAACTGAGGGGGGATCTAATAGAGGTATATAAGATTATGAAGGGTATAGATAGAGTAAACAGAGGTAAGCTATTTCCTATGATAGAGACACGTAGGACAAGGGGCCATGGACTTAAGGTGAGGGGGGAGAGGTACAACACAGATATTAGAGGGAGGTTTTTCACACAGAGGGTAGTGGGGGTATGGAATGCTCTGCCAAGTAAGGTGGTGGAGGCAAACACGCTAGAGTCCTTTAAGAGTAACTTAGACAGGCACATGACTGAGTTGGAGATGGGTGGATATAGGAGATCCTTTTAAATAAGGGTCATTAGCATTGGGGCATCCCTGGTAATGTAAATGATGGTAATGGTATGATAATAATGTTTTTCTCTTTTCATTCACAGGTTTTAAGTGGGTCCACCTCGTGTCCAACGAGGGGCATACACGCAATGGGTCGCACTGGGGCTGCTCTTGGTTGTTCGAGATTGGACTAGTGCTTCATGTCATTAGTGTGTGCTTAAACTGGACAAGATACTGGGCAAGACGACAGCTCAGTGACTATCACTGATTGCTGTGCAGACACATGGATTTGGGCCGGTGTCTGTGGGAGTTTGCGCATTCTCCCCGAGCTTGCGTGGGTTTTCTCTGGGTGCTCCGGTTTCCTCCCACACCCCAAAGATGTGCTGTTAGGCTGATTGGCAGGAATAAATTGTCCCTAAATCAGTTTCCCTCAATCTGGATGGCCATAAAACATTAGACAAGGGTCGTGGGTGGAGAGGGGGACTGGTGGTGTTGAGATGGTGGCGCAGGCTCGTTGGGCCGAAGGGCCTGTTTCCTGGGCTGATTTTGTTCTTTGTTCTTTGACATTCTTGACCCTAGCACCAGTGAGGCAACATACCATCCTGGAATCTCATTTGCAGCCACAGAAATGTCTGTCTATTTCCTTTACAATCGAATCCCCTGTAACTATTGCACTGGCACACTTTTTACCCCTCCTCTCTGCAGCAGAACCAACTGTGGTGCAATGAGTTTGGCTGCTGCTGCTTTCCCCAGAGAGGTCATTCCCTTCAACAATATCCAAAGCTGTTTTGCAGGGGAATGGCCACAGGAGATTCCTGCACCCCCTGCCCTTCTCTCTTGCTTTGTCTGGTGATCACCCATTCCCTTCCTGCCTGTGGAGTCTGAGACTGTATAGCATGTCGAAACCTTTGAGAGGGTGCAGCAGAGATTACAAATATCAAAGTTAATTCATTTAGGTAATTAGTATAATGTTACAAGATGCCATCTTCTTAAGAACATGGTAATTATCTTTGGGAATAAATGATAAACACCACAGATTTCAAATTGATGAGCAGGACAAGCCCTGCAGCGCAAACCCACCTATGAATATCTAACAAGTATTCATTAAGCACTCTAATTAGACTGTTTGGAGCAAACTCTCTGTACGTGCTATCCACGATACTCTCTCACTCGCAGATGCTCCACAGTGTCTCCAGCCACTGCTCCAGTTCTGAAACTCGAGCTTCCAGGAGCTATAGCTGGAGACGCTTGTGCACACATGCTGACCCAGGGGACGAGAACTGTCCCCATCCTGCCACATGGCTTGGAGCTCTCCTGTCATGTCTTACCCCTTTAAATTAAACTTTTGAAAGATGTTTTGTTTCAGATTATATCAATTCTCTAGGGCCCTTCTTTCCTGCTCCTCGTTATACCGCATATAACCTTTACAAACTATAAACCACAGAAATCACATGGAAACATGATTGTAGTGTACAACAAAACTGCAATGCCAAGAGCAAAAAGAAAAGAAAAAAATTGCCAGTTACCAACCAATCACTTACATGCTGACTGTGGTGGTACGGTTCAATTTCCTTCTACCTCACACTTGCAGGTCCGCCTCACCCAAAGGCAAACCTGCAGCCTAGGCAGGTTCCTCTCGGCACCGAATTCTCACTCAACTCCAAATTCTCAAAGCCCTCACTTTGGCTGAAGCTCATTCCTGCTGCAGTCTCACTGCCACCAGCGTGCACAGGCTCACTGGTTATGCACTTGCTAAAACTACTGCCTTATATATAGCTGAGGTGAACTGGGATGACTCACACACCAGTCTAAAATTCCTAAGTGTTCACATCGATTGAGGCCCTCTTCAGGCTTAAATTGATTGACAGATAACTGCCACTCAGCTAACTGGTTCTGTTGCTTATTGAAATTGAAACTAGGCTCTTGATTTTTAAAGAGAAAAAAAACAGAAAAACTTAGAGTGATAGAGGTTTGCAGCATGGAAACAGGCCCTTCAGCCCAACTTGTGCATGCCGCCTTTTTTTAAAAACTCCTAAGCTAATCCCAATTGCCCGCATTTGGCCCATATCCCTCTATACCCATGGTACCCTGTAACAATCTAAATGCTTTTTAAAAGGTAAAATTGTACCTGCATCTACTACCCGCTTGTTCCAGACACTTACCACCCTCTGTGTGAAAAAATTGCCCCTCTGGACACCTTAGTAGCTCTCCTGTCTCACCTTAAACTTATGACCTCTAGTTTTAGACTCCCCTACCTTTGGGAAAAGATATTGACTATCTACCTTGGCTATGTCCACATTATTTTATAGACCTCTATAAGGTCCTCTATAAATGGAGCTTGTTCATGGAACAATACTGCGTTTCCTAGATAGTCCCTGTCAGGCAGGGAGAAAATGGCCGAGTAAGGGAACCATGGTTCACAAAGGAGGTTGAATGTTTTGTCAAGAGGGAAAAGGAAGTGTATGTAAGGATGAGAAAACAAGGTTCAGTTGGGTCGCATGAGGGTTACAAGGTAGCAAGGAATGAGCTAAAAAAAGGGCTTAGGAGAGCTAGGAGGGGGCATGAGAAGTCCTTGGTGAGTCGGCTAAAGGAAATTCCCAAGGCTTTTTACTTTTATATATGAAATAAAAGAATGACCAGGGTGAGGTTAGGACCGGTCAAGGATAGTAGTGGGAATTGTTCATGTCAGAAAAGATAGGCGAGGCATTGAATAAATACTTTTCTTCAGTGTTCACTAAGGAGAGAGGCCATGTTTTTAAGGATGAGAGTGTGTTCAGGCAGATAGCATGGAGGAGGTAGATGTTCTGAGGAAAGATGTATTAGTAATTTTGAAAAACCTGAGGGTCGATAAGTTCCCTGGGCCAGGAAACTTTGGGAGGGAAGGGATGAGATTGTGGAGCCTTTAGATTTGATCTTTGAGTCCTCACTATTCACAGGGATTGTGCCAGAGGACTGTAGTGTGGCAAGTGTTGTTCCTTTGTTCAAGAAAAGAAATCAGAATGATCCGGGTAAATTATAGGCAACTTAATATTACTTTGGTGGTCGGTAAGTTAATGGAAAAGGTCCTGAGGGATAGGATTTATGACCATTTGGAAAGATGCAGCTTAATCAGGGATAGTCAGTATGAATCTGTGAGGGGTAAGTCTTGTCTTTGAAGAGGTAACTAAATTTATCCATTGTCCTCCTATTTTACAGGACCAGTGTACGTGCACAAGAAGGTCCCTCTGATTCTTGGTGCTTTTCAGGGTCCTGCCCAAGTGCATCATATCACATCCTGGGTTGAATTCTGTTGCCATTGATCAGCCCATCTGACCAGGCCGTCTATAACCTCCTGCAATCTAACACTATCCTCCTCACTATTTTCCTACCAATTATTGTATCATCCATGAACTTACTGATCAATTCTCCTGCATTCAAGTCATTTACGTAAACTACAGACAGCAAGGGCCCAACACAGGCTTCCAATCTGAAAAACATGATGAGGGTAATCTGTGGATGTCGTGTAAAGGACCTCAAAAAGGCATTTTATACAGTGCCACATAACAGATTTGTGAACAAGGTTATGCAATAAAATGGACAGCAGCATTGATCTGGAATTTACTGAGTGACTGGCAAGAAAGAGTAATAGTTTATCAATGTTATTTGGGCTGGAGTTTACCCAGGGGTCGGAATTAGGACACTTGCCTTTGCTAATATGTATTTAATGATCTAGATCTTGGTATGCAGGGGACAATTTCAAAATTCTTTGATGATTCAAAACCTGGAAACATTGTAAACTGCCAGAAAAAGAGTGTCGAACTTCAAAATGACAGATAGGTGGCAGGTGAAGTTCAATGTGGAGAAGTGTAGTTCATGCACTTTGGCAGGAAGAACATGGAGAGACAATATAAAATAAGGAATAAAATTCTTAAAGGGTGCAGGAACAGAGCGACCCGGACTTATATGTTCATAGAACATTGGAGGTAGCAGGATGAGAAAACAGCAGGCCGTGCCCTGGGCTTTCATCACAGAACCCATACAGGCCCATCGAGCCTGTACTGACAAATTCCCACCCAGGCCCTATCCCCATCCCCATAATCTCACATATTTATCATGCTAGTCCCCTGACATTAAGGGGCAATTTAGCACAGCCAATCAACCTAACCCGTACAATTTTGGATTATGGGAGGAAAGCCAAGCAGACCCGAGGAGAATGTGCAAACTCCACACAGATAGTGGGCCAAGGACAGAATTCAGCCCTGATCCCTGGTGCTGTGAGACAGTACTGTGCTAACCACTGTGCCACCATGCCACCTGTATAGAAACATCGAGCACAAGAGCTAAGAGTATATGCTGCAGATTACTACTTTTGAGGTCCTGCTTGCTAATTTCTACCTCTGCTCAGCCTCAACTGGAATATTGTGCCGCATTTTAGGAAGGATGTGAAGGTGCCAGAGAGGATGCTGTAAAGATTCATGGGAATGATTCCAGAGATGTGAACTTCATTTACATAGATAGAATGACTGTTTTCGTTAGAGAAAACAAGGGTGAGAGAAGATCTGATAGAGATGTTCAAAATCAGGAGGGGGATGGACAGAGTGAGTAGGGAGAAACTGTTCCCACTGATGGTTAGATTGGGAACAAGAGGGAACAGATTTCAGATAATTGACAAAAAAAGCAATGGAGACATAAGGAGAATGTTATCTTTAGCCCAAAGAGATTGGATTCATTATCTAAAGTGAGAAAAAATATGGCCTCCAAGAAGAAGATGGGAATATGCATTAGGCACAGTGATCCTATGGAGAGCTAGTATAGGCTCTTCCGCTGTGCTGTAACCATTCAATAATGGACAAATGTGAGAGTCAGCATGAGAGTCAGCGTGTGGGTCTGTGTAAGAGTCAGTGGGTTACCTGTCCTTTACCTTGGGACTTCCCCTGAGATTGGCTGCTTTCTCATCAGGATATTTCTCCAGTCTACGAGGACCTTTGCTCGATGATTTTTTGAAGATGAGCCAACATCGGCGGTAAATCTGAAATGAAAACCAAACAGAGTGCAAGGAAACATCAGAAAAAGCTGATCTTCCCAACTTCGGGCAAAGATTTTAAACAGAGTTATTTAGAGAATATGTCCCATTCCAAATAGGGTTCAACGTGAAGACTCAGGCACAGAGAGGAAATAACCAGCCCCAATCACTATGCCCCAATTTTGCTGCACTGGCTGAGAATGTTAACCTGAGTGAGTTTGTATGTGGGCGTGTAAATATTCATGTCAGAATGCTGGTATGAGTGCTAATTTTGTTTCAGTTCACTTACAGGATGTGGGAGTCACTGGCTAGACTGGCATTTATTGTCCATCTTCAATTGTCCTTGAAAAGGTGGTGGTGAGCTGCCTTCTTGACCCTTTGCAGTCTCTTATGAGTAGGCACACCCAGAGTGCTGATAGGAAGGGAGTTCCAGGCTTTTTACCCAATAACAGTGAAGGAGTGGTGATGTATTTCCAAGTCAGGATGGCGAGTGACTTGGAGGGGGACCTCCAGGTGGTGGTGACCCTAGGTATCTGTTGCTCTTGTCCTTCCAGTGGTCGTGGGTTTAGAAGGTGCTGCCTAAGGAGCCTTGGTGAATTGCTGCAGTGATTCTTGTAGATGGTACACACTGTTGTTACTATTCATCATTGGAGAGAGTGGTTGTCGTAGGTAGTGGATGTGGTGTGAATCAAGTAGGCTGCTTAGTCCTGGATGGTGTTGGGCTTCTTGAATGTTGTTGGAGCTGCACTTTTGCAGGCAAGTGGTGAGTATTCCATTACACTCCTGACTTGAAGATGGTGAACAGGCTTTGGGGAGTCAGAAGGTCAGTTATTTGCCGCAGGATTCCTAGCATCTGACCTGCCACAGTATTTATATTGGTTGACCCAGTTCAGTTCCTGGTCAATGGTAAGCCCCAGGATGTTGATAGTGGGGGATTCAGTCATGCTAATGCCTGGCGCAAATGTTACTAGCCACCTGTCAGCCCAAGCGTGAATATTATCCAGGTCTTGTGCATTTGGACAAGGACAGTTTCAGTCATGAATGGTACTGAATATTGTGCAATCATCAGCGATCATCCCCACTTCTGACGTTATGAGGCAAGGAAGGTCATTGATGAAATAATGGATCACTGTGACAGTCAATGCATCAGTCTATGTGCCGGTCAGCGTAATGGTCAATGCACCAGTCCATCAGAACCATCGGTTTGTCAGATGTGCTGGCATGTGTAACAAGACGACTATCAAACTTACCCCCAGCTTCCTGCTCTTCATTCTCACGTATCCTTGTTTCACAATGTCATTGAAATTTGAAGCCATTCTACTGGAGAATCTCCCAGTCTATCAGCTTTGTGCTTACTGCCTCTTCACCTTGTCCTTTCTTCGTATAAACTCCGTGCTCGATCTTTTCACCACCACTCCATCGCGCCTTTGCTGTTCAACAAAACAAGGCAAAAGGTCAGAATTCCAGTGTTACAGAGGAAGAGAACAAGAGGCATAGAGAAAGAGAGAATGAGTGAGAAAGATGGTTAAGAAGTTGGAGGGAGAGAGAGAGTGGGAGTGAAAGAAAGAGACTGTGAAACAGAGAGTTAGGAACACAGAGTGATTGGAGAACAGGGAGTTTTGTAAACTGAGTGCCAATGTAAGCAATCTGGTTCATGTTGGCTCAGTCACTGTTCCAGAGCCTGAGCTGCAGACATTATGGGAAATCAGAGAGGGGGAAGGTTACATGGGCATTTTGCTCCAGGAGGAAGGTACACCTTTTAGGTTAAGTAGAATTTTAAAGTTGTTCAATTGTCAGGAGACCACAGAGGAGAGTGTGACTGTGAGTCAGGTAGATGTGAGGAATAAAAATACAGTGATGCAGGTGCATCAGCATTTCACTTTGATCAACAGTGACTTGATACCCAAATGGATCAGAACAAGGACTACAGGATGAATTGGCAAACTGACCATAGTACCATGGTACTGGGTATCATTCCAGTGGAATATTTGAGAAGGAAAGTGATAGCGATTGGAGACCACATAGTTAAGGGAATGAATACTGTTCTCTGCAACTCAAAACGCTGAGTGCCTGCCTAGTGCCAGACATTTCTTCATTACTGGAACCAAATCTGGAGTGAAAGGGAAAGGATCCAGTGACCATTTCAACTTAGTAATCAATGGCATTAGCATAGAAGGTAATGGCCTAGTGATATTATCGCTAGATTATTAATCCAAAAATTCAGCTAATGTTCTGGGGACCAGGGTTCAAATCCTGCTATGGCAGATGGTGGAATTTGAATTCAATAAAAAATATCAGGAATTTGGAATCTACTAATGACCATTGTCAATTGTCAGGAAAACCCGTCTGGTTCACTAATGTCCTTTAGGGAAGGAAATCTGCCATCCTTATCTGGTATGGCCTACAAGAAAAGTATCTGGATGAGTACTTGGCACATCGTAACATTCAGGGCCATGGGCCAAATGCTGGCAGGTGGAATTAAGTGGAATTTCATAGTTTCTGATGTGTCGGTGTGGAATTGATGGGCCGAAGGACCTCTTCTGCACGGTACGATTCTATGATGTGGTTCCAGAGCCACAGCAATGTGGTTGACTCTCAGCTGCCATCCAAGGCCAACTCAGTTTGGGCAACAAATGCTGGCCAGCCAGCGTGCGACATCCCATGCCTAATGAATTGATTTTTAAAATTCACATTTTGCTGGGAGGGTTTGAAGATTTATGGTCCAAATTAAAAGCTAGGATCTCAGAGATGATAATTAGTGGATTGTTACCTGAGCCATGCACCAAATTGTGCAAAGAATGATATGGGAAGAAAGGACTCTGGAACCAATACAGGGAAAAGAGGAAACTATTCCGTTTGGATGGTCTCCATTTATACTGGGCTGGGGATCTGTGTCTTGGTGAATTGTAACAAGGACAGGGCATTTAACTTATGGGAGGTGGCTCAGGTGCAGGGAGATTTAGAAAACTGAAAAGAAAATCTGAGATAATTAAACAATGTAGCAATGGAGACAAGCAGTCTGGAACAGGTACTACTTGGGTTTAACAATAATAGTCCATTGCGAAATGAAGTTCATAAAGTCCCTTAGTTTACTGGATAAGTTAAGGATAGTATTAGATTAAAAATATAATCTTCTAATGTTACAAATAGTGGCAGTTCTGAGGATTTGAAGTGTTTTAGAAACCAGCACAGCATCACGAAGAAATTGATAAAATGAATATAAAAGTGAACCAGCCGGTAATATCAAAAGAGATGAGAGCTTTTGAAGTGTGTAAAAAGAGTAGTTAAAGTAAATGGATTTCTTGCAGAATATTTTATATTGACGCTCTCTAGTTATGCTCTTCCACATAAGAGGAAACATGCATAGAAATCATAGAAACCCTACAGTGCAGAAAGAGGCCATTTGGCCCATTGAGTCTGCACAGGTCACAATCCCTCCCAGGCCCAACACCCATATCCCTATATATTTACCCACTAATCCCTCTAACCTACACATCTCAGGACACTAAGGGACAATTTTAGCATGGCCAATCAATCTAAACCACACATCTTTGGACTGTGGAGGAAACCAGAGCACCCAGAGGAAACCCACGCAGACACAAGGAGAATGTGCAAACTCCACACAGACAGTGACCCAAGTTGGGAATTGAACCTAGGTCCCTGGAGCTGTGAAGCAGCAGTGCTAACCACTGTGCTACCATGTCGCCCAGTTCTTCCTGTATCCATCATTTTAGACCTCCGCAGCTCTTCCCTCAGCTCTTTCATTTCAAAAGAGAAGAGGCCCCACCTGCTCATTATTTTCAGATATGTATTCTACAAATTTCTGGCATCATCCTTGTAAATTCTTCTGGCATCATCGTTAAAAAGAAAGACCTCAAAGGTAGTAATTTCAAGATTACTCCAAATGCTCAGGAATAGGAGAATAGACAAGTTGAATATGTGGCTAAAGAGATGGTGTAGGAAGGAGGGATTGTATTCCTGAGGCATTGGGACCAATTCTGGGGAAGATGGCACCTGCAAAAATGGGATTGGTTACACCGCAGCAGGACCAGAACCAATATCCTCTCAGGGATATTGCCAGTATTGTGGGGAAGGGTTAAAACTAGAATGGCTGATGCATGGGAACCTGAGCAAGGAGACATGATAGAAATGACAGACAGAGAAGTAGAAAGTGGGAGGCAGAGGAAACAAGGGCTAGAAGCAAGTAGGGCCCTAGTACAAAAGAACCATGCATAAAAATGTTAAAAAGACAAATCTAAATGCACTACAGCTGAATGAATGGAACATTTGCAATAAAGTAGATGAATTAAAGAGCAAATTGGTATGTACTGGTACAATATGGTTGTGATTAAGAAGACATGGCTGCAGGGTGACTAAGAGTAGGAACTGTATATCCAAGGGTATTCAATTTTTAGAAAGAACAGACAAAAAAGGAAAGGAGGTGGATTGTTGCTGTTAGTAAAGGATGAAATTAGTGCAATTGTGAGAGAAGATATTGACTCAGAAAATCTAGATGTGAAATTAGTCTGGGTGGAACTAAAAAATAACAAGGATGGAAAACATTAGTGGGAGTTGTTCATCGGCCGCCAAACAGCAGTTTATTGGCCTCCAAACAGCAGTGGTAAATCAGGACATAGCAGTAAACAGGAAATTCAAGATGCATTTAACAAGGGTACTACAGAAATCAGGGTGACTTTAACATATATATAGATTGGGCAAACCGAATTAACAACACTGTAGTGGATGAAATTCTGGAGTGAGAGGTTCTTTTAGACTAGAATGCTGAGGGACCAATGAGGGAATATGCTATCCTAGATTTAGCATTATACAATGAGAAGAGGTTAGTTAATAATCCAGCTCCAATGAAGGGTCATTTAGACTCAAAACTTTGGCTCTATTTTCTCTCCACAGGTGCTGTCAGACCTGCTGAGATTTTCCAGCTTTTTCTGTTATTGTTAATTAATAATCTAATTGTGTGGGGTCCTTAGGGAGCAGTGACCATATTATGATAGAATTCTTCTTTAGGATGGAAAGTGAAGCCCATTCTGAAACTCAGATCCTAAATCTAAACAAAGGAAACTGTAAAGGTATGAGGTGTGAGGTGGCTAAGATAGGAACTTCAATAAAAGGTATGATGGTGG
This sequence comes from Carcharhinus amblyrhynchos, assembly GCF_965287045.1. NCBI lineage: Eukaryota > Metazoa > Chordata > Chondrichthyes > Carcharhiniformes > Carcharhinidae > Carcharhinus > Carcharhinus amblyrhynchos. Next base: position 66,093,379 of record NC_137327.1, read on the forward strand.
ATAGACAATGGCTAATATTTAAGGAACAAATGTATCCATTGTAACAGTAATACATTCCTTTCTGGTGCAAAAACACAACAAGTGAAACAGCCCAACTGTGGCTAACAAAAGAAATTAAGGATAGTATTAGATCCAAAGAGAAGTCAGAGAAAGTATCAAGCCTGAGGATTAGGAACAGTTTAGTAGTCAGTAAAGGAAGACAAAGAGATTGAATAAGTGGGGTGGAGGGGGGTGGGGGGGTTCTGGAGGAATGACAGCACGAGAATAAACTTGCAAGTAACATAAAAGTGGACTGTAAAAGCTTCTATAAGTATATAAAAAGAAAAAAAATCGGTGAAGGTAAATGTAGGTCACTTACGACCAAAACGGGACAATTTATAAGAGAACAAGGAAATGGCAGAGTAATTAATGACTTTAGTTATTTCTTCACAGTAGAAGATACAAATCGGTCCCCAGAAATGCAAAGGCATCAAGGGTTTAGTGAGAAGGAGGGGTTGAAGGAAATTAGTGTTACTAGCAAAATAATGCTGGAGAAATTAATGGGACTGAAAGCTGATAAATCCCCAGAGCCTGATGATCTACATCCCAGAGCACCAAATGTGGCCATGGAAATAGTGAATGAGTTGGTTGTCATCTTCCAGAATTAAGAAAGGAGAGCAGGGAACTTACAGACTCATTAGCCTAACATTAGTAGTAGGGAAAACACTAATGCATAGAACAAAGAACAACCCAGCACGGGAAACAGGCCCTTCGGCCCAACAAGTTATGAAGGATGCGATAACAGGACACTTGGAAAATATTAACAGGATTAGACAAAGTCAACATGAATTTATGAAAGGGAAATCATGTTTGACGAACTACTGGAATTTTTTGAGGATGTAACTAGTAAAATAGGTAAGGGTGAACCAGTGGATGTTGTGTATTTGGAACTTCAGAAAGCTTCTGATAAAGTCCCACATAAGAGATTAGTGTGCAAAATTAAAGCGCATGGAATTGGGGGTAATATGCTGGTGTAGATTGAGAATTGGTTAGCAGAAGGAAACAGAGAGTAGGAATAACTACGTCCTTTTTTAAGTGGCTGGCAGTGACTAGTAGGGTCCCACAAGGGTCACTGCTTGGGCTCCAGCTATTCACAATATACATCAATGATATGGACGAGTGAATCAAATTAATATTTCCAAGTTTGCTGACAACACAAAACCTGCTGGGAATATGAATGGGGCCAAAGGCTGATAAGTCCCTGAGTCTGATGGGTTGCGTCCTAAGATATTTAAGGATCTAGCTACAGAGGTAATTGGTGCACTAATTGTAATCTTCCAAGAATCCTTAAATTCTAAAAAGGCCCCAGAGGATTGGAAAATTGACAATGTAACATCCTTTTTCAAAAAGGAAGACAAAAAAAAGGGAACTATAGGCCAATTATATTAACATCTGTCAAATATTTGAGTCCATTACAAGTGATGTAATTGCAGAGCATTTAGAAATACATAATATAATCAAACATGGCTTCATGTTTATATTATGACAACATTATTAGAATTCTTTGAGATAGCAACAAGAAGGATAGCTAAAGGGGAACCAGAAGATGAAATATGCCTGGATTTCCAAAAAAGCATTTAATGAGGTAATTCATAAATGGCTAGTTAATAAATAAGAAGCCATGATTTTGGGAGTGATATATTTGCATGGATAGAGGACCAGCTAACAGAGTTGGAATATGAAGGACATTTTGAGGATTAGGACCATGTAACTGGTGGAGTGCCACAGGAATCACTCCACAGTTAATTACAATATATATTAATAGCTTGGACGAGGAAAGTGAATGTACGATGTCAAGTTTGCTGATGACACAAAATTGGTGGGAAGGCAAGTAGTGAAGATGGCACAAAGGCGGGTATTTTATGGCCTCACTCAGTGAGACTGGAAATTCCTTCCCGAGGTCGACGGACATTTCCATTGTTGGCAGGATGGTAGAATTCTGTCAAAAGAGTCTATAGAGGGAGACAGGTTAAATGTATGGGCAAAAACTTGGCAGATGGAATACAATGCAGGAAAATGCAAAGTTATGCACTTTAGTAGGAAGAGTAAAGGAGCTCAATATTATTTAGTGGAGAAAGACTGCAGAAAGCTGCAGCACAGAAGGATTTGGGGATCCTTATACATAAATTACAGAAAGCTAGCATGCAAGCTCAGCAGATACTAGGGGAGGCAGATGGAATGTTGGGCATTATTTCAAAGGGAATTAAATTAGGGAAAACTTGCTAAAAGCTATACAAAATACTAGTTAGACCGCATCTGAAAGACTGAACAGCTTTTGCCTCCTTATATAAGGAAAGATACACTGGCGTTGGAGGCAGTGCAGAGATGGTTCACAATGTTGATCGCAGGTATGGAGGGATTTTCTGATGAGGAAGGTTGAGTAGGTTGAGCCTGCATTCGTTGGAGTTTAGAAGAATGAGAGGTGACCTTATTGAGACATTTAGAATTTGCAGGGGGCTTGACAGGGTCGGTGCTGAGAGGTTGTTTCTACTTATGGGAGAGTCTAGGACCAGAGGTCATAATCTCAGAGGTCATAGTCATGGAGTCAGAATTTTACACCATGGGATGGCACAGTGGTTAGCACTGCTGCCCCACAGCACCAGGGACCCAGGTTCAATTCCAGTCTTAGGTCACTGCCTGTGCAGAGTTTGCACATTCTCTGCATGTCTGCATGAGTTTCCTCTGGCTTCCTTCCACAGTCCAAAGATGTGTGTGTTAGGTTGATTGATCATGCTAAATTGCCAGTTAGTGTCAGGGGGAATTAGGAGAGTAAACATGTGAGACTACGTGGATAGGACTTGGGTGCGGTTGTGTTGGTACAGGCTCAATGGGCCAATGAACAAAGAACAATACAGCACAGGAAACAGGCCCTTCGGCCCTTCAAGCCTGTGCTGCTCATTAGTCCAACTAGACCATTCTTTTGTATCCCTCCATTCCCAGTCTGCTCATGTGACTATCCAGATAAGTCTTAAACAATCCCAGCGTGTCCGCCTCCACCACCCTGCTTGGCAGTGCATTCCAGGCCCCCACCACCCTCTGTGTAAAATACATCCCTCTGATATCTGAGTTAAACCTCACCCCCTTCACCTTGAACCTGTGACCCCTCATGTTTGTCACCTCCGACCTGGGAAAAAGCTTCCCACTGTTCACCCTATCCATACCCCTTATAATTTTATACACTTCTATTAGGTCTCCCCATATTCTCCGTCTTTTCAGGGAGAACAACCCCAGTTTACCCAATCTCTCCTTATAGCTAAGACCCTCCATACCAGGCAACACCCTGGTAAACCTTCTCTGCTCTCTCTCCAAAGCCTCCACGCCCTTCTGGTAGAGCGGTGACCAGAGCTGAACGCAGTACTCCAAATGTGGCCTAACCAACTCTATACAGGTGTAACATCAGACGCCAATTTTTATACTCTATACCCCGTCCTATAGAGGCAAGAAATGGCATCCTTCTGCAGTGTAGATTCTCTGATTCTATGAAAGAGCTGCTTCGGCCCTTCATGTTTACTCCAGCCATCAAGCACCTATCTATTCTAACTTTATTTTCCAGCACTTAGTCCATTGCTTTGTATGCTGTTGCTTTGAAGTGCTTATCCAAATGCTTCTTAAATGTAGTGAGGATTCCTGCCTCTGCCACACTTTTAGACAAAGTTGCAATTGCCCACCATTATCTGGGTGAAAAAGATTTTCTTCAAATCCCTTCTAAACCTCCTGCCCCTGACATTGGATCCAGGCCCCCTGGTTATTGACCCCTCTACTAATGGGAAAAGTTTTTCCTATCCACCCTAGCTCCGTCCTTTATTTTGTGCACCTCAATTGGGTCCCCTTTCTCCTCTAAGGAGAACAACTGCAGCCTATCCAGCCTTTCTTCATAGCTGCAATGCTCCAGCCCAGGCAACACCTGGTGAATCTCCTCTGTAGCCTCTCTAGTGTAATCGGATCACTCCTATAGTGTGCTGACCTGAACTGCAAACAGTACTCCAGTTGTGGCCTAACTGTGTTTTGCATGGCTCTATCATAACCTCCCTGCTCTATTCTATGCTTCGGCTAATAAAGGCAAGAGTCTCATCTCCCTTTTTAAACACAACATCCACCTGTCTTATTGCTTTCAAGGATCTATGGACAAGCACCCCAACATCTCTCTGGTCCTTTGTATGTCTAGCATCTGCTGTTCACTGTGTATTCTCTTGAATTGTCCATTCTTCCCAAAATGCAACACTTCACACTCGTCAGGATTAAATTCCATTTGCCACGGTTCTGACCAGATCATCTATATCATCCATTTAGAGAGAGATGAGAAGGAATTCCTTCTCCCAGAAGATACTGAATATGGAATTCTTTACTGCAGAGTACTGGGGAGGCTGGATTGTTAAGTATGATCAAGGTTGAGATGGATAGATTTTTAATCAGTAAAAGAATCAAGTGTTAAGGGGATAAGGTGGAAAAGTGGATTTGAGAATCATTATATCATGATTTCAATGAATAGTGAAGTAGACTCAATGGGCCGAAAGGCTCCCCACTCCTACATCTTATGGTCTTATGGTGAGTGGTGAGGGGGATGTTAAGAGGTTTCAAGGTAATTCAGACAAATTGAGTGAATGGGCAAATACATGGCAGGTGCAGTATAATGTGAATCAGTGTGAACTTATCCATTTTGGAAAGAGAAACAGAATGACAAGAGAATTATTTAAATGGTGGTAGATTGGGAAATGTTGATGTACACCTGTCATTAAAAATAAGCATAGAAACCTAGAAAATAGAATCAAGAGCATAGAACATAGAACATAGAACATAGAACATTACAGCGCGGAACAGGCCCTTCGGCCCACAATGTTGCGCCGACCAGTCTTATTTTTAAAAAAAAACATTGACCCACTAATCTAAACCACTCCTTTTTCGTCCATAAACCTATCCACCAATCTCTTAAACGCCCCCAAACTAGGCGCATTTACAACTGCAGCAGGCAGGGCATTCCAGTCCCTCACCACCCTCTGGGTAAAGAACCTGCCCCTGACATCCGTCCTATAACTACCCCCCCTTAATTTAAAGCCATGCCCCCTCGTGCTAGATTTCTCCATCCGAGGAAACAGGCTATCACCATCCACCCTATCTAAACCTCTAATCATCTTATATGTTTCTATAAGATCCCCTCTTAGCCGCCTTCTTTCCAGTGAAAACAACCCCAAATCCCTCAGTCTCTCCTCATAGGACCTCCCCTGCATACCAGGCAACATCCTGGTAAACCTCCTCTGCACCCTCTCCAAAGCCTCCACATCCTTCCTGTAATGTGGGGACCAGAACTGCACACAGTACTCCAAGTGCGGTCGCACCAGAGTTGTGTACAGTTGCAACATGACGCTGCGACTCCTAAATTCAATCCCCCTACCAATAAACGCCAAGACACCGTATGCCTTCTTAACAACCTTATCTACTTGATTCCCAACTTTCAGGGATCTATGTACACATACACCTAGATCCCTCTGCTCCTCCACTCTATTCAAAGTCCTCCCGTTAGCCCTATACTCAACACATCTGTTATTCCTACCGAAATGGATTACCTCACACTTCTCCGCATTAAACTCCATCCGCCACCTCGCGGCCCAGCTCTGCAACCTGTCCAAGTCACCCTGCAAACTTCGACACCCTTCCTCACAATCTACCACACCTCCGACTTTGGTGTCATCAGCAAACTTACTAATCCACCCAACTATACCCTCATCCAGATCATTAATAAAGATTACGAACAGCAGTGGCCCCAAAACAGATCCCTGAGGCACACCACTCGTAACCGAACTCCATGATGAATAATTACCATCAACCACCACCCTCTGTCTCCTATCTGCTAACCAATTCCTGATCCAAGTACCTAAATTACCACCAATCCCATACATCTGCATTTTCTGCAGAAGCATACCATGGTGAACCTTATCAAACGCCTTACTAAAATCCATATATACCACATCTACTGCCTTACCCCTATCCACCTCTTTGGTCACCTTCTCAAAGAACTCAATAAGGTTAGTAAGGCACGACCTTCCCGCTACAAAACCATGCTGACTATCTCTAATCAATTCATTACTCTCCAAATAACTATAAATCCTATCCCTAATAATTCTTTCTAAAACCTTGCCCACTACAGAAGTAAGACTCACTGGTCTATAATTCCCAGGGAAGTCTCTGCTCCCCTTCTTAAACAATGGGACAACATTCGCTGTCCTCCAATCATCCGGTACTATACCAGAGACCAACGACGACCTGAAGATCAGAGCCAGTGGCTCTGCAATCACCTCTCTTGCCTCCCATAGAATCCTAGGGTAAATCCCGTCAGGACCAGGGGACTTATCTATTTTCAACCCTTCTAGAATATCCAACACATCCTCTGTATCAACTACAATACTTTCTATTTTACACCCCTTCACCCCAGTGACCTCCTCAGCTACATTCATATCGTCCTGTGTGAACACCGAAGAGAAATAATGGTTCAATGCCTCTCCAATCTCTTCCGGTTCCACACACAACTTCCCCCTACTGTCTGTAACTGGCCCTAATCTTGCCCTGACCAACCTTCTATTCTTGACATACCTATAGAACGCCTTAGGATTCTCCTTAATCCTATCAGCCAAAGTCATCTCATGCCCTCTTCTAGCCCTTCTTAACTCCCTCTTCAACTCCCTCCTAGCCAATCTAAAGCTTTCTACTGCACTACCCGAGCCCTCAAGCCTCATCCGAACATAAGCCTCCTTCTTCTTCCTAACCAACAAATCAACTTTTTTCGTGCACCACGGTTCCCTAGCCCTACCAATTCCTCCTTGCCTGACAGGGACATACCTATCACAGACCCACAGTAGCTGCTCCTTGAACAAACTCCACATTTCAGACGTTCCTAGTCCCTGTAATCTCCTAGTCCAACCAATGCTTCCTAATTCTCTCCTAATGGCCTCATAGTTACCCTTCCCCCAGCTAAAACTACTGACCCGAGGTTCATGCCTATCCCTTTCCATCACTAAGGTGAACGTAACCGAATTGTGGTCACTATCACCAAAAAGCACACCAACTTCCAAGTCTAGCACCTGGTCTGGCTCATTTCCCAGCACCAAGTCCAATATAGCCTCACCTCTAGTTGGCCTATCTACATACTGAGTCAAAAAACCTTCCTGCACACTTTGAACAAAAACTGACCCCTCTAACGAGCTAGAGCTATAGCTATTCCAATCAATGTTAGTAAAGTTAAAATCCCCCATAACAATTACCCTATTACTTTCACTCCTAACCAGGATCGTCTCTGCGATCCTTTCCTCAACCTCTCTAGAACTTTTTGGAGGTCTATAAAAGACTCCCAACAGGGTGACCTCTCCTCTCCTATTTCTAATTTCTGCCCATACTACCTCAACAGACAAATCCTCATTAAACTTCCTCTCTGACACTATGATATAGTCCTTGACCAATAATGCTACTCCACCCCCCCTTCTACCTCCTTCTCTACTCCGACTAAAGCACTTGTACCCTGGCACCTGCAACATCCATTCCTGACCCTGCTCTATCCACGTCTCTGAAATGGCCACAACATCAAAGTCCCAGGTACTGGTCCACGCTGCAAGTTCATCCACCTTATTGCGAATACTCCTCGCGTTAAAGTATATACATTTCAAACCTCGCTCCGCCCCACCCTCACAATGCCGTGCAATGCCATCCTCTTCTATGCCCCCCTCACTTTCACCCCCTCTACCCAGGATCCCACCCCCCCTCTGAATCAGTTTAAACCACTCCGCATAGCCTTCACAAATTTACCCCCCAGGATATTTGTTCCCCTCTGGTTCAGATGTATACCATCACTCTTATAGAGATCCCATCTTCCCCAGAATGAGCCCCAATTGCTCAAGTAATTAAACCCCTCCCTCCTGCACCATCCCCTCAGCCACAAGTTCAAACTTTCCCTCTCCCTATTCCTCTCTAAACTATCCCGTGGCACAGGCAAGAGTCCAGAGATAACCACTCTGTTTGACTTGGCCTTTAGTTTCCATCCCAACTCCATGAAACTCTGCTTAATATCCCCTTCCCTTAGCCTCCCTATGTCATGTGTCCCCACATGAATTATAACTTGGGGTTGATCACCCTCTCCCCTAAGAGTCTTGAATATCCTCTCTGACACATCCCGGACCCCAGCCCCTGGTAGGCAACACACCAGCCCTGAATCCCTACCCTTACTACCAACTCTCCTATCCGTCCCTTTAACTGTAGAGTCCCCAATCACGAGGCCCAATCTCTTGCATCCCCTAGACACCTGAGCTTTTACAATAGGCTCACCCCCAGAGTCCTGCTCCCTCTGGCTATCCCCAGTTGATGCTTCCTCAACTGTAGCCTCCAGGACCGAAAACCTATTTTGGAGGGGAACAGCCCCAGGGGATTCTCCTCCCACATGCTTCTTTCCCCTCCTCTTGACATTGACCCAAGACTGATTACTAGGAGTGACTATTTCCTTAAAACTCCTATCAATGTCTCTCTCAGCCTCACGAATTACGCGGAGCTCATCTAATACCACCTCCAGCTCCTTAACACGCTCCTCCAGAAGCTTCAATCTAAGACACTTCCTACAAGTAAAATCCCCTGAAACACTACTGGATTCCCTCACCACATACATCCCACAGGAGATGCAGCACACTGCCCGAACTGCCATCCCTGAAACAGGTAACAGCAAAAAAAAGTAAAAAATATAACAAAAAACTTCCCCACACTTATAATTAGGTTAGAGGAGGTGGGAGGGTGGGATTCTCTACTAGTGTAGAGAATCGGGTATCCTCTCTGGACTAATTTATAGGGTTAGGGGCTTGAAAAAAAAACTACAACTACCGGTCGACGCCCTAGTGACGACTTCCGGTTTCTAACTAATTTAAAAAAAAACCGCCGAAAAAACTCGCAACTGAAACTAGAATTAAACAGTTAAGCAAAATAAACAGAAAAAAAAAACGCACCTTTTTACTGCCTCCTTACTCGCTAAAATCGCTGCCTCTCGACTCTGCTCCAACGGAACAATGAGGTCATTGCAGGTCATTGCTCTGCTTTGCCATTCATTACGACCATCATGGCTGATCATTAAATTCTATATCCCGATCCCGTCTTCCCCCCATACTGCTTCATCACTTTAGCCCCAAGAATTAACCTAATTTATTCTTGAAATCACACAACATTTTGGCTTCAACTACTTTTTGTGGTAGTGAATTCCATAGATGTACCACCTCTGAGGATGAAGCTCACTTCAGTCCTAAAAGGTTTGTCCCTTATCTTCAAACTATGACCTCTGGTTGTGGAACAACCATCGGGAACATTCTTTCTAAATCTATCTTGTCTAACCTTATGAGAATTTTATAAGTTTCTATGAGACAGAACAATACAATCATAGGATCCTAAAGTGCAAAATGAGGCCATTCGGCCCATTGAGTCTGCACCAACCACAATTTCACCCAGGCCCTATCCCCATTACTCCACGCATTTACCCTAGCTAACCCCTGACACTAAAGGGCAATTTAGCAGGGCCAATCCACCTAACCTGCATATCTTTGGACTGTGGGAGAAAACTAGAGCACCAGGAGGAAACCTGTGCAGACACAGGGAGAATGTGCAAACTCCACACAGACAGTGACCCAAGCTGGGAATTGAACCCAGATCCCTGGAGCTGTGAGACAGCAGTGCTAACCACAGTGCCATCCCTCTCACTCTTCCAAACTCCAATGAATATAATCCTGACTGACTTAGTCTCTCCTCATATGACAGTTCTTTCATCCCAAGAAACAGTCTGGTAAACCTTCGCTTTACTCCCTCTGTAGCAAGGACATCTTTCCTCAGATAAGGACACCAAAACTGCACACGAGACTGCAGATGTGGCCTCACAAATGCCCTATATGATTGCAGTGCAACATCCCTATTCCTGCATTCAAATCCTTTCATTATGAAGACTAACATACCATTTGCTTTCTTTACTACCTGCTGTACTTGCATGCTTACTTTCAGCTATGGATGCACAAGGCCTCCAAGGTCTCACTGAGTATCCACCTTTCTCAATTTACACCCATTCAAATAATAATTTGCCTTATTATTACTACCAAAGTGGATAACCCCACATTTATCCACATTATACTGTATCACCATGCGTTCGCCCAATTACTCAGCCTGTCTAAATCATGCTGAAGCATCCCAGCATCCTCCTCATAGTTCACCCTCCCATATAATTTTGTATCATCTGCAGATTTGGAGATAATACATTCAGTTCGCTCTTCTAAATCATTAATATATAATCTGAATAGTTGGGATCCTAGCACAGATCCCTGTGATACCCCACTAGTTAATGCCTACCAATTGTGAAAAGACTCGTTTAAGTCAACCCTTTGCTTCCTGTCTGCTAATCAGCTTTCTATCCATCTCAAGACACCACCTGCAATCCCATGTGCTTTAGCTCATAGAAGTTTATAAAATAATGAGGGGCATAGATAAGGTAGATAGTCAATATCTTTTCCTGAAGAGAGGGAAATCTAAAACTAGAGGAGATAGGTTTAAGGTGAGGGGAAAGAGACACAAAAATGTCCAGAGTGTCTGGAGCAAGCTGCCAGAGGTAGTAGCAGAGGTGGGTACAATTTTGTCTTTTAAAAAGCATTTAGATAATTACATGGATAAGATGGATATAGAGGAATATGGGACAAATGCAGGCAATTGGGATTAGTTTAGGGGTTTAAAAAAAAGGACAAGTTGGGCTGAAGGGCCTGTTTCCATGCTGTAAATCTCTATGACTCTATGACTCTAACTTTACATAGTAGTCTGCTATGTGAGGCCTTGTCAAAAGTCTTCTGAAATCTAATTAGACCATATCCATCAGTTGTCCTTCAACAACTCTACTTGTTACATCCTCAACGATATAAATCCATGCTGACTTTGTCTGACTACACCACTACATTTCAAATGCAGAGCTATGAAATCCTTGATAATGGATTTGACCAACTTCCCAGTACTGATGTTAAGCTCACTAGTCTATAGTTCCCTGTTTTCTCTCTACCTCCCTTTTAGAATAGTTGGCTTACATTAGCTACCCTCCAATCTGTAGGAACCAGTCCAGAGCACAAACAGCTTTGGAAAATGACACCAATAGATCTGCTATTTCTAGGGCCATTTCCTTCAGTACTCTGGGGTGAAAATGATCAAGCCCTTTAGATTTATCTGCCTTCAACCCCATCAATTTCACCATGCAAGCATGCAGTTACAGCAAGCAGTTAAGAAGCCAAATGGTATGTTGACCTCCATTGCAGGAAGATTCAAGAACAGGAGCAATGTTGTCTTACTGCAGCTGCACAGGACCTTAGTGAGACCACACCTGGATTGCTGTGTGCAATTTTGGTCTCAAAATCCTACAATACAGGAAGTCAATCGGCCCATTGAATCTGCACCAACCACAATCCCACCCAGGCCCGATTCCCAGAACATTTTGCATTTACTCTAGCTAGTCCCTGACACTAAATAGAAATTTAGCAAGACCAGTCCTCCTAACCTGCACATCTTTGGATTGTGGGAGGAAATTGGAGGACCTGGAGGAAACCCACCCAGGCACAGGGAGAATGTGCAAACTTCACACAGACAGTGACCCAAGCCAGGAATCAAAACCGACTCCGGCTCCCTGGCGCTGTGAGGCAGCAGTGCTAACCAATGTGTTACCATGCTGCCCATGTGCCACTGTGCTGCTCATTTCCTTATCTATGGAAGGATGTTTTTGCATAGAGTGAGTGTTTGAGACCTGGAGTGCACTGCCAGACAATGTGATGGAGGCGGGTTCAATTCAAGAGGGTATTAGACTGTTATCTGAAAAGGAAGCATATGGAGGGTTACGGGGAGAAGACAGGGAGGTTCTCAAGGCAAACTACTTCTTCAGAGAGATGGGACGAACACGATAGGTTGAATGGCCTCCTTCTGTGCTGTAATAAGACTGTGATTTCATGATCTTTTGAATCTTTACTTATCCCATCATCACTGCCTTTGGCTTTGATGTTATGCATCTCTCCTACCTTCAACCCTATCACAGACCTTCTACCACATTCCTTTTCTCACCATTCCCCCTTTCACTTGCTTCACATCTGTGAATCTGAAATATTCATTGCTTCTGCACATGTTGCCTACTCTCTTCAGTATTTCCAGCATTTTCTGTTTTTGTTTCAGACAGGGTGAGGTTTGGGCTCTGGGCCAGACACTCAGGACTCTTATCAATACAGTTCATTAGTTAATAAAATATGAATTTGATGGTTCAAACCATTTGAAAAGCAAAACTGCTGTCACAGTAGCAAACATCTTTTCCAAGTCGGCTTAATAAACGACAATAATTTGATTAAAAATAATTAGAACATGGTGATATCACGTTAGCAAGACATTACTGTAAATATAAATGGTACAATCCTGCTGGAGTTCAGGATGTGAACTTGCAGCTCCCACCAGCATAAACAGATTACAGTCAATCTTCTCCCAGTGAATATATGCCTGTAACATTTATCCTACTGTCATAGATGATGTGCATGTGTATGCACGTGTGTATGCATGTGTGTGTGTGCATGCATGACTGTGTTTTTTTAAAAGTCTTATATGAAGTGTGGGTGTCATTAGACCAGCATTTACTGAAAGCCCTAATTGGCTGAACTGAGTGGTTTACTTTGCCATTTCATAGAACATAGGACATAGAACACTACAGCGCAGTACAGGCCCTTCAGCCCTCGACGTTGCGCCGACCAGTGGAACCAATCTAATAGCCCTCTAACCTGAACTATTCCAATGTTATCTATATGCCTATCCACTGACCACTTGAATGCCCTTAAAGTTGGCGAGTCCACAACTGCTGCAGGCAGGGAATTCCACTCCCTTACAACCCTCTGAGTATAGAGGGTAATAATTTCAGCGGTCATTTAAGAGTCAAATACATTGCTGTGTGTCTGGAGTCATATGTAGGCAGGGCTAGGTAAGGACAGCAAATTTTCTCCCCTAAAGGGATATTAGTGAACCAGATGGGTTTTTACTACAATCAACAATAGTTTCATGGTGATCATTAGACAAACAATTCCAGCTTTTTATTTAAATTCAAATTTCACCATCTGTCACGGTGGGGTTTGAACCTGAGACCCAGAGCATTGCCCTGGCTCTCTAGATTCCTTATCCACAATACCACTATGCCAGCATCTTCCTCTTTTATGCCACAGTGTGTGTGAGTGTGCATGGACCATTATTTGTAGGCTTGTTGGCTTGCATGGGCCAGTGTGTGTGCGTTGTCATGTAAATGTGTACAGCAGCACACGTCAGTGTGTGTGCGTATGTGTGTACATATATATAATGTGTACAGCAGCATGGGACGGCACAATGGCACAGTGGTTAGGGGCAGCATGGTGGTACAGCTGCCTTACAGCCCCAGGGAGCTGGGTTCAATTCCAGCCTCAGATCACTGTCTATGTGGAGTTTGCAGATTCTCCCTGTGTCTGCGTGATTTCCTCCGGGTGTGCCAGTTTCCACCCAAAGTCCAAAGATGTGCGGGTTAGATTGATTAGCCATGCTAAATTGACCCTTGTGTTCAGGGATCAGCAGGACAAAATATGTGGGGTTACGGGAATAAGGCCTAGGTGGGATTGTGGTTGGTGCAGACTAGATGGATTGAATGGCCTCCTTCTGCATTGTAGGGATTCTAAAATTTTAAGTTCATGTGTTGGTGCGTCTGTCTCAGTGTATCTGTCAGTCTGTGTAGCTATGTGCATCAGTGTATTGTCTGAATCAGGGGATGTCATTTTTAAGTGTGTGTGTGTGTACGACAGTCTGACAGAATCTGATCGTGAGTCTGACATTCTTGATATTTGCTGTCTGAGTTTGCGATTTTATTTATGACCCATCTGAGAGTCTAATATCAGTGTTGAACACTGTCTGATTAAGCAAGTAGGTCCAGTCTACGATTCTCCCTCAAGCACTGAACAAAGCTGTTAGATGTGATGAACATAGCTCCAAAGAACTCACCTTGGCCTGCTGCAGGATGTCGGTGCTCCTGTGTATGTACAGACTGCGTCTCCAAACAATCTCTCCCTTCACTGCAGCGAACTGCTGGCTGGCTCCATCTTATGGTAGCTCCCTCTCAACAATCCAAACACACTGAAGAGATTCCAAAGGCTCACCCGCAGCTGTCAGCCAACCAACACACACTCTATTCCACATATCCCTCTATAATTATCTCAAGCTGGCCCAGCCCAACTGACGGCAGCTCATTTACATATTCCCTTCAAAAAACACACAACCCAGCATTATTTACAGGCAGTTTGAATGAGAATTGAGGCCCTGGATTCAGCAGTTAGAGAGCCTAAGCCAGAAGCAGGGAAAAGTAGCACCAGCAGCATCTCATTCCGAAGGCAGCATCAAAAATCAGTCTGAATAACAGCATCACATGGGAGCCAAGCAGACTCTACACAGCATATGACAGGGGGAGGAGACAGTGCCCTACAATAAAGATTGTCCCTTTAATTATTAAAGGCATCTGTCCATGCTACTGGAGAGATTCAAGCATCAGACAAGCAGGATTAAAGTTGGAGTGATAAACATAGATATGCAGCAAAAGAAATGTCATGTCAAAGCAATGATAACACTTCAACAAGCTTCTAGAAACAAGATCAATGCACATGCCCATAAGAATATCAATTGATATAATATATATATGGAATGGATATATATATAATATATATATGGAATGGATATATATATATAATATATATATGGAATGGATATATATATATATAATATATATATGGAATGGATATATATATAATATATATATGGAATGGAGAAACTGCAACCCAACAAAAAGTGAAGAACAAACAAACTGAGTCACCATTACACTGAGGGGGAGAGAGAGAGAGAGAAAGAGAGAGACAACACCATATTCACTCAACACCACACTCATGGAGAGAGGAGCAACACCGCACTCACTGAGCGACAGGCAACACCGCACTCACTGAGAGTGAGACAACACCGCACTCACTGAGAGAGACAACACTGCACTCACTGAGTGAGAGACAACACCACACTCACTGAGAGAGAGGCAACACCGCACTCACTGAGAGAGAGACAACACCGCACTCACTGAGAGAGAGACAACACTGCACTCACTGAGAGAGAGGCAACACCGCACTCACTGAGAGAGAGACAACACCGCACTCACTGAGAGAGAGACAACACCGCACTCACTGAGAGAGAGACAACACCGCACTCACTGAGAGAGAGACAACACCGCCCTCTCTGAGAGAGAGGCAACACTGCACTCAGTGAGAGAGACAACACTGCACTCACTGAGAGAGAGATAACACCACACTCACTGAGAGAGACAAGACTGCACTCACTGAGAGAGACACAACACCGCACTCACTGAGAGAGAGACAACACCGCACTCACTGAGAGAGAGACAACACCGCACTCACTGAGAGAGAGACAACACCGCACTCACTGAGAGACAACACTGCACTCACTGAGAGAGAGTCAACACCGCACTCACTGAGAGAGAGACAACACTGCACTCACTGAGAGACACAACACTGCACTCACTGAGAGAGACAACACTGCACTCACTGAGAGAGACAACATCGCACTCACTGAGAGAGGCAACACTGCACTCAATGAGAGAGACAACACTGCACTCACTGAGAGAGACAGCACTGCACTCACTGAGAGAGAGACAACACTGCACTCACTGAGAGAGAGACAAAACCGCACTCACTGAGAGACAACACCGCACTCACTGAGAGAGAGGCAACACTGCACTCAGTGAGAGAGAGACAACGCCACACTCACTGAGAGAGAGACAAGGATTCTCTGGGAGGCAAGAGAGGCGATTGCCGAGCCTCTGGCTCTGATCTTCAGGTCGTCGTTGGTCACAGGTATAGTGCCAAAGGTTTGGAGGATAGCGAATGTTGTCCCATTGTTTAAGAAGGGGAACAGAGACTTCCCCAGGAATTATAGACCGGTGAGTCTTACTTCTGTTGTGGGCAAGGTTTTAGAAAAAATTATTAGGGATAGGATTTATAGTTATTTAGAGAGTAATGAATTGATTGGAGATAGTCAGCATGGTTTTGTGGAGGGTAGGTCGTGCCTTACTAACCTTATTGAGTTTTTTGAGAAAGTGACCAAAGAGGTGGATGGGGGTAAGGCAGTTGACGTGGTATATATGGATTTTAGTAAGGCGTTTGATAAGGTTCACCATGGAAGGCTTCTGCAGAAAATGCAGTTGTATGGGATTGAGGGTGATTTAGTTAATTGGATCAGGAATTGGCTAGCAGATAGGAGACAGAGGGTGGCGGTTGATGGTAAGTATTCGTCATGGAGTTCGGTTATAAGTGGTGTGCCTCAGGGATCTGTTTTGGGGCCACTGCTGTTTGTAATTTTTATAAATGATCTGGATGAGGGTATAGTTGGGTGGATTAGTAAATTTGCTGATGACACCAAAGTCGGAGGTGTGGTAGATAGTGAGGAGGGGTGTCATAGTTTCCAGAGAGACTTGGACAAGTTGCAGAGCTGGGCCGAGAGGTGGCGGATGGAGTTTAATGCGGAAAAGTGTGAGGTAATTCACTTTGGCAGGAATAACAGATGTGTAGAGTATAGGGCTAACGGTAGGACTCTGAATAGTGTTGATGAACAGAGGGATCTAGGTGTATGTGTACATAGATCCCTGAAAGTTGGGAATCAAGTAGATAAGGTTGTTAGGAAGGCATACGGTGTCTTGGCGTTTATAGGTAGGGGGATTGAATTTAGGAGCTGCAGCGTCATGTTGCAACTGTACAAAACTCTGGTGCGACCGCACTTGGAGTATTGTGTGCAGTTCTGGTCCCCACATTATAGGAAGGATGTGGAGGCATTGGAGAGGGTGCAGAGGAGGTTTACCAGGATGTTGCCTGGTATGGAGGGGAGGTCCTATGAGGAGAGACTGAGGGATTTGAGGTTGTTTTCGTTAGAAAGAAGGTGGCTAAGAGGGGACCTTATTGAAACATATAAGATGATTAGAGGTTTAGATAGGGTGGACAGTGATAGCCTTTTTCCTCGGATGGAGAAAGCTAGCACGAGGGGGCATAGCTTTAAATTAAGGGGTGGTAGTTATAGGACGGATGTCAGAGGTAGGTTCTTTACCCAGAGGGTGGTGAGGGATTGGAATGCCCTGCCTGCTGCAGTTGTAAATGCGGCTAGTTTGGGGGCGTTTAAGAGATCCGTGGATAGGTTTATAGATGGAAAGGGATTGGTTTAGGTTAGAGGGTCATTGCTTTTTAATTGGTCGGCGCAACATCGTGGGCCGAAGGGCCTGTTCTGCGCTGTAATGTTCTATGTTCTATGTTCTAAATGCAGGTAAATGTGGTTAGCCTAGTTGAGCTTTTTTGTTCACATGGACTAATTTGAGCTGAAGGGCCTGTCTCCATGCTGTAGATTCTATGATAACATATAGATAGTTTGGACTTTGAGGCACAGAATGGCAGATGGAGTTTCATCTGGACAAACATGAGCTGGTGCATTTTGACAATCAAATTTAGGTGTGAATTGTACTGCAAATGGCAGAACCCTAAGGAACATTAATATATGGAGGGATCTGGATGTGCAGGTCCACAGTTCCCTAAAAGTGGCAACTCAGGTGGCCAAGGTGATTAAGAAGCATATAGCATGCTTGCCTTCATCAGTTGAGGCATCGAGTACAAAAGTTGAGAAATGCAGCTATATAAAACCATGGTTAGGCTGCATTTAGAGTACTGCCTGCAGTTCTGGTCACCACTCTACCAGACGGACACGGAAGCTTTGGAGAGAGTGCAAAGAATGTTCACCAAGATGTTGCCTGGTATCTAAGGCGTTAGTTATGAGGAGAGATTGAATAAACTAGGACTGGAAAGACAGAGGCTAAGGGGAGACCTGATAGATGTGTACAAAACTATGAGAGGCATAGACAAGATGGATGATCAGAGGCTTTTTTCCAGGGTGGAAGTGACAATTACAAGGGGGCACAAATTCAAGGTGAGAGGGGGGAAATCTTAAGGGAGATGTGCAGGGGACATGTTTCACGCAGAGAATAAAGAACAACACAGCACGGGAAACAGGCCCTTCGGCCCAACGAGCCCGTGCCACCATCTTAATGGTGGGTGACTGGAATGCGCTGCCAGAGAATGTGGTGGGAGCAGGTACATTAGCAACATTTAAGAGGCATCTGGATGGTATATGAATGGGAGGGAATAGAGGGATACGGACCAGTAAGTAAGGCAGAAAGATTTTATTTGTTTAGTTAGGACGTCATGATTGGCGCAGGCTTGGAAGGACGAAGGGACTATCCTTGTGCTGTCTCTTTGAGTGCAAAATATTAACCAACTGCCTTTAGAATGAGATTGATCTGTATTAACTGACAGTTGATTCTGTGAGCGCGAACTATGTTAACTGGCTGTCTATATAGTGAGAGTGCATTGACTATATATTGAGCTTATAAATATATATTGACTATATATTGACTATATATTGACCTTACTGACTATATATTGAGAATGAACTGCATCAACTCACTCTATATAGAGTGAGTGAAATGTATTATCTGACACTATAAAGAGTAAAAGTGAGCTGTGTTAGCTGACACTTTTAAGTGAGAGTGAATTCTAGTAACTGACTATGTAGCGTGTGTGTGAACTGTGTTTACTGACTGTATACGGAGTGAGACTGAACTGCATGAACTGGCAGTCTATTCTTTGAGTGAGAACTGTGTTTACTGACAGTCCACAGAATGAGAATGAACTCTATTAACCAAAAGTGTATAGAGTGAGAGTCAACTGCATCAGCTGACTCTATATAGAGTGAACTATCTTTAGAGTCACAGTGAACTGTATTAACCGCAAGTGTCAGCAATGCAAGGTTGTTTGGAGAAGTCCAACAGGTAGGTGGTGCTGGCACAGCATGGTAGGCAGTCAATACTGCTGAGTGGCTGCAAAACATGGCTCGGTCACAGAGTTCTGTTTCTGAGGGCTCACACATTGTGAGCGAGACACAGTTTATCCTTCAAGGCTCTCAGAACCAGTTGACACTGAGGCTTCTGGAGATCGCATCAGCTGCCCGCCATCCCATGGTGTTTCCCCTCGTCCTCAAGAGAGGAGGTTGAAGCCCATTCTGGGGTCTTGCAGCCAGGAGACACCATATGACCCCAGACCTTCCAATTTCCCCCCTTCTGGACAGCAGAGCATCTCATAGGGAGTGGGATGAACAGAGTGGCATGGCAATATCAAAGAACAAAGAAAATTACAGCACAGGAGCAGGGCCTACAGCTCTCCAAGCCTGAACTGACTATGCTGCCCAACTGAACGAAAACCTCCTATCCTTCTGGGGACCAGATCCCTCAATTCCCATCCCATTCAGGTATTTGTCCAAACGCCCCTTAAAACTCACTATTGTGAGTCTCAATGACATTACTGTTACTAGAGAGGCGGTGCTCGACAGACTGGAGGGGCTGATTGTGGACAAGTCCCCAGGACCAGATGGAATGCATCCAAGGGTTCTGAAAGAAATGGCGGAGGTGATAGTGGATGCTTTGGTGGTTATTTTCCAAATGTCGCTGGATTCCGGGGAAGTGCCGGAAGATTGGAAAACTGCTAATGTTACGCCGTTGTTTAAGAAGGGTGGCAGGCAAAAGGCAGGGAATTATAGGCCAGTTGGTTTAACATCTGTTGTAGGTAAAATGTTAGAATCCGTCATCAAGGAGGAAATAGCGAGGCATTTTGAGGGGAATTGCTTGATAGAGCAGACGCAGCACAGTTTCGTTAAGGGGAAGTCGTGTCTGACAAATTTATTGGAGTTCTATGAGGATGTGTCTAGGGCGGTGGATAGAGGAGAGCCGGTGGATGTGGTCTTTCTTGATTTTCAGAAGGCGTTTGACAAGGTACCTCACAAGAGGTTATTGCAGAAGGTAAGGGGGCATGGAGTTGGGGGTAGGGTGTTAGCGTGGATAGGGGATTGGTTGTCAAATAGGAGGCAGAGAGTGGGGGTTAATGGGTGCTATTCGGATTGGCAGTTGGTGACTAGTGGAGTGCCCCAGGGGTCGGTGCTGGGGCCTCTGCTATTTACCATTTATCTAGATGATTTGGAGGAGGGAACCGAGTGTATGGTGTCAAAATTTGCTGATGACACCAAGATTGGGGGAACGGCAAATTGTGCGGAGGGTGTGGAGAGTCTGCAGAAGGATCTAGATAGGCTGGGCGAATGGGCCAGGAACTGGCAAATGGAATTTAATGTTGGCAAGTGCGAGGTGGTCCACTTTGGTAGGAATAATGGTAGGAAGGACTATTACTTACGTGGCGAAAAGCTGCAGCAGGCGACGGTGCAGAGGGACCTCGGGGTCCTTGTGCATGAGTCGCAAAAACCCAGCTTGCAGGTGCAGCAGGTGGTCAGGAAGGCGAATGGGATGCTGGCCTTCATAGCGAGGGGGATTGAATATAAAAGTAGGGAGGTCTTGCTGCAGCTGTATAGGGCATTGGTGAGGCCGCAGCTGGAGTACTGTGTGCAGTTTTGGTCACCGCACTTACGCAAGGATATTTTGGCCTTGGAAGGAATGCAGAGGATGTTTACTAGGCTGATACAGGAGTTGAGGGGGTTGAGCTATGAGGAGAGGCTGAATAAACTAGGCTTGTACTCATTAGAGTTTAGAAGAATGAGGGGAGATCTCATTGAGACATATAAGATGATGAATGGGATGGATAGGATAGAGGTGGAGGGACTCTTCCCACTCAGAAAGGACAGTAGGACTAGGGGGCACAGCCTCAAGATAAAGGGGGGGCGGTTTAGAACAGAGTTGAGGAGGAACTTCTTCACTCAAAGGGTGGTGAATCTCCGGAATTCTCTGCCCGTTGAAGTGGTGGAGGCTGCCTTGCTAAATATTTTTAAGACGCGGGTTGATGGGTTTTTGATAAGCAAGGGAATTAAGGGTTATGGGGAGAGGGCGGGAATGTGGAACTGAGCCACGACAGATCAGCCATGATCTTATTGAATAGCGGGGCAGGCTCGAAGGGCTAGATGGCCTACTCCTGCTCCTATTTCTTATGTTCTTATGTTCTCATGCATCTGCTTTCACTACCTCACCCGGCAGCGCGTTCCAGGCACCCACCACCCTTAACGTAAAAAACTGCCTCGTACATTTTTTTTAAATCTTGCCCCCCCGCACCTTAAATCTATGCCCCCTAGTAATTAACTCTTCCACCCCGGAAAAAAGCTTCTGACTATCCATCCTGTCCATGCCCCTCATAATCTTGTTCTATCACCTCACCCCTCAACCTCCATCATTCCAATGAGAACAACCTTTCTCCAACCTTTCCTTACAGCTAATGCCCTCCATACCAGGCAGCATCCTGATAAATCTTTTCTGTACCTTCTCCAAAGCATCCATATCTTTCTGGTAGTGTGGCAACTTGAATTGAACATTATATTCCAAGAATGGCCTAACTAAGATTCTATAAAGCGACAACATGATTTGCTAATTTTTAAACTCAATGCCCCAGTGATGAAGGCAAGATGGCTTCTTGACTACCTTCTCCACCTGCGTTACCTCTTTCAGTGACCTGCGTACCTGTACACCTAGATCCCTCTACCTATCAATACTCTTAAGGGTTCTGCAATTGACTGTATATTCCCTATTTGTATTAGACCTTCCAAAACACATTACCTCACATTTGTCCAGATTAAACTCCATCTGCCATCTCTCTGCCCAAGCTTCCAGCCAATCTGTATCCTGCTATATCCTCTGATGGTCCCCATCACCATCCGCAAATCCACCAACTTTTGTGTCATCTGCAAACTTACTAATCAAACCAGTTACATTTCCCCCAAATTATATATAATATTACAAACAGCAAAAGGTCCCAGCACTGATCCCTGAAGAACACTACTTGTCACAGAATGCCATTCAGAAACACACTCTTCCACTGCTACCTTCTGTCTTCTATGACTGAGCCAGTTCTTTATCCACCTTGCCAGTTCACCTCTGAGCCCATGTAGCTTCACCTTCTACACCAGTCTACCATGAGGGACCTTGTCAAAGGCCTTAATAAAGTCCATCTAGACAACATCCACTGCCCTACCCTCATCAATCATATTTGTCACTTCCTCGGAAAACTCGGTCAAGTTAGCAAGACATGTCCTCCCCTTCATAAAACCATGTTACCTCTCGTTAATACGGCCACCTATTTCCAAGTGGGAGCAAACACTTTCTTAAAGAATCCTCTCCAATAATTTCCCTACCACTGAAGTAATTATCTTGATTATTCTTGCTACCCTTCTTCAACAAAGGAACAACATTGGCTATTCGCCAATCTTCTGGGACCTCCCTGTAGCCAGTGAGGATACAAAGATTTCTCTCAACGCCCCAGCAATTTCCTTCCTTGTCTTTCTCAGTATTAGAACATAGAACATAGAAAAACTACAGCACAAACAGGCCCTTTGGCCCACAAGTTGCGCCGATCACATCTATACCTACCAAGCCATAGAACTATCTGTAACTCCCAATCCCATTAGATCCCATATACTCGTCCGGAAGTCTTTTAAAAGACCCCAGCGAGTTCGCCTCAACCACCACCGACGGCAGCTGATTCCACTCACTCACCACCCTCTGAGTGAAAAACTTACCGCTCACATCTCCTCTGTACTTGCTTCCCAGCACCTTAAACCTGTGTCCTCTCGTAGCAACCATTTCAGCCCTGGGAAATAGCCTCCGAGAATCCACCCTATCTATTCCTCTCAACATTTTATAAACCTCTATCAGGTCGCCTCTCAACCTTCGTCTCTCCAGGGAGAAGAGACCTAGCTCCCTCAACCTACCTTCATAAGGCATGCCTCCCAATCCAGGCAACATCCTTGTAAATCTCCTCTGCACCCTCTTAATAGCTTCCACAGCCTCCCTGTAGTGAGGCGACCAGAACGGCACACAGTACTCCAGGTGGGGTCTGACGAGGGCCTTATAAAGTTGCAGCATTACCTCCCGACTCCTAAACTCAATCCCTCGATTAATGAAGGCCAGTACACCATACGCCTTCTTGATCACATCCTCCACCTGTGAGGCCGATTTAAGAGTCCTATGGACCCGGACCCCAAGATCCTTCTGCTCTTCAACACAGCTAAGACTCCTGCCCTTGATATTGTACTCCTGCAACCCGTTTGTCCTGCCAAAATGGACCACTACACATTTATCCGCATTGAAGTCCATCTGCCACTTCTCTGCCCAGTCCTGCATCCTATCTATGTCACGCTGCAACTTCTGACATCCTTCCAGAATATCCACAACACCACCAACCTTCGTATCGTCGGCGAACTTACTAACCCATCCCTCCACTTCCTCATCCAGGTCATTTATGAAAATAACAAACAGCAAGGGTCCCAGAACAGATCCCTGGGGCACTCCACTGGTGACCGACCTCCATGCAGAAAAAGACCCATCCACAACCACTCTATGCCTTCTGTGGGCAAGCCAGTTCTGGATCCACAAGGCCAAAGCCCCCTGGATCCCATGCCCTCTCACCTTCTCAAGAAGTCTTGCATGGGGGACCTTATCAAATGCCTTGCTGAAGTCCATGTAAACCACGTCCACTGCTCTTCCTTCGTCAATGTGTTCAGTCACATTTTCAAAGAACTCAGCTTGGCTCGTAAGTCACGACCTGCCTTTGACAAAGCCGTGCTGACTATTCCTGATCATTCTAAACTTCTCTAAATGCTCATAAATCTTGTCCCTCAGAAGCCTCTCCATCAACTTACCAACCACTGAGGTCAGACTCACCGGTTGGTAATTTCCCGGGCTATCCCTGTTTCCTTTCTTGAAAATAGGAACCACATCCGCAATCCTCCAATCCTCTGGAACCTCTCCTGTCTCCATCGACGATGCACAGATCATCGCCAGGGGCTCCATAATCACTTCCCTCACCTCCCACAGTAACATGGGGTACATCCCATCCGTCCCGGCGACTTGTCTATCTTGATAGTGTTTAAAAGTTCTAACACATCCTCTTCCTTAACATCCACATACTCAATCTTTTCAGACTGCCGCAAGTCTGTAGTACAATCTCCCAGATCAGTTTCCACCGTGAATACCGAGGCAAAGTACTCATTAAGCACCTCTGCCATTTCTTCCGGTTCCACACAGACTTTTCCCCCTTCACCTTTTATAGGTCCTATCCCTTCACCTCTCATCCTTTTACTTTTCACATATTTGTAGAAGGCCTTGGGATTCTCCTTAATTTTACCCGCCAAGGCCTTCTCATGTCCCCTTCTGGCTCTCCTAATTTCCTTTTTAAGCTCCTTTCTACAAGCCTTATACTCCTCTAGATCCTTAACATCTCTTAGCTCTCTGAACCTTTTATACACCTTTCTTTTCTTCCTGACCAGGTTCACCACAACCTTCATGCACCATGGCTCCCGCAACCTACCAAAACCTCCCTGTCTCATCGGAACGTTATCGTGCAGAGCTCCAGTCAAACATTCCTTGAATATCCGCCACCTTCCTTCAGTACTTTTCCCCAAGAACACCTCCTTCCAGTTTACTCGTCCAATTGTCTGCCTGATGTTATCATATTTCCCCTTACTCCAGACAAACACCTTCCTAGCCTGCCTGATCCTGTCTCTTTCCAATACTATCGTGAAGGAGATAGAATTATGATCTCCATCCCCGAGATGCTGTCCCACCGAGAGATCCGACACCTGTCCTGGTTCATTAGCCAGCACCAGGTCAAGTACAGCCTCTCCTCCCATAGGCTTATCCACATACTGTGTCAGGAAACCCTCCTGAACACACCTAACAAACTCCTCCCCATCCAAACCCCTTACCCTTGGGATATTCCAGTCGATGTTTGGGAAAAAGGATAAAAGGATAAGAAGAGAAGGGATAGGACCTATAAAAGGTGAAAGGGGAAAGGTCTGTGTGGAACCAGAAGAAATGGCAGAGGTGCTTAATGAGTACTTTGCCTCAGTATTCACAGTGGAAACTGATCTGGGAGATTTTGCTACGGATTTGCAGCAGATGGAAAAGATTGAGTATGTGGATATTAAGGAGGAGGATGTGTTAGAACTTTTGAATTCTATCAAGATAGATAAGTCGCCGGGACCAGATGGGATGTACCCCAGGATACTGTGGGAGGCGAGGGAAGTGATTGCAGAGCCCCTGGCGATGATCTTTGCGTCGTCAATGGAGACGGGAGAGGTTTCGGAAGATTGGAGGATTGCGGATGTAGTTCCTATTTTCAAGAAAGGGAACACAGATAGCCCGGGAAATTACCAACCGGTGAGTCTGACCTCAGTGGTCGGTAAGCTGATGGAGAGGCTTCTGAGGGACAAGATTTATGAGCATTTGGAGAGGTTTGACATGATCAGGAATAGTCAGCATGGATTTGTCAAGGGCAGGTCGTGCCTTACGAGCCTAGTTGAGTTCTTCGATAATGTGACTGAACACATTGACGAAGGAAGTGCCGTGGACGTGGTGTACATGGACTTCAGCAAGGCGTTTGATAAGGTCCCCCATGCAAGACTTCTTGAGAAGGTGAGAGGGCATGGGATCCAAGGGCCTTTGGCCTTGTGGATCCAGAACTGGCTTGCCTGCAGAATAAAAAGTCTGACAACACCAGGTTGGACTAAAACCTGGTGTTGTCAGACTTCTTACTGTGTTTACGCCAGTCCAACGCCGGTATACCCACATCATTGCCTGAAGAAGGCAGAGAGTGGTTGTGGATGGGTCTTTTTCTGAATGGAGGTCAGTCACCAGTGGAGTGCCCCAGGGATCTGTTCTAGGACCCTTGCTGTTTGTCATTTTCATAAATGACCTCGATGAGGAAGTGGAGGGATGGGTAAATAAGTTCGCTGATGACACGAAGGTCAGTGGTATTGTGGATGGCCTGGAAGGATGTCAAAAGTTGCAGCAGGACATAAGTAGGATGCAGGACTGGGTGGAGAAATGGCAGATGGACTTCAACGCGGATAAATGTGTAGTCGTCCATTTTGGCAGAACCAATGGGATGAACGAGTACACTATCAAGGGCAGGAGTCTTAGTAGTGTTGAAGAGCAGAAGGATCTTGGGGTCTGGGTCCACAGGACTCTTAAATCGGCCTCGCAGGTGGAGGATGTGGTCAAGAAGGCATATGGTGTACTGGCCTTCATTAATCGAGGGATTGAGTTTAGGAATCGGGAGGTAATGCTGCAACTTTATAAGACCCTTGTCAGGCCTCACTTGGAGTACTGTGCGCAGTTCTGGTCGCCTCACTATAGGAAGGACGTAGAAGCTATTGAAAGGGTACAGAGGAGATTTACAAGGATGTTGCCTGGACTGGGAGGCATGCCTTATGAAGTTAGGTTGAGGGAGCTGGGACTCTTTTCCCTGGAGAGACGAAGGTTGAGAGGCGACCTGATAGAAGTTTATAAAATGTTGAGAGGAATAGATAGGGTGGATTCTCAGAGGCTATTTCCCCGGGTTGAAATGGTCGCTACGAGAGGACACAGATTTAAGGTGCGCGGAGGAAAGTACGGAAGTGATATTAGGGGTAAGTTTTTCACTCAGAGGGTGGTGAGTGAATGGAATCGGCTGCCGTCAGTGGTGGTGGAGGCGAACTCGCTGGGGTCTTTTAAAAGACTTCTGGATGAGTATATGGGGTTTTATGGGATTGGGGGTTATAGATAGGTCTATAGATTGGTAGGTGTTGATGTGATCGGTGCAACTCGTGGGCCTGTTTGTGCTGTAGTGTTCTATGTTCTATGTTCTAAATTAAAGTCTCCCATCACGACAACTCTGTTATCACTACATCTCTCTAGGATCTGTTTCCCTATCTGCACCTCAACTTCCCTGTCGCTATTGGGCGGCCTATAGAAAACACCCAGCAAAGTTATCAACCCCTTGTTGTTCCTAACTTCCACCCACAGAGACTTCGTAAACACTCCCTCCACGACATCCACCTTCTCTGCAGCCATGACACTGTCCCTGATCAACAGTGCCACTCCGCCCCCTCTTTTGCCCCCAACCCTGTCCTTCCTGAAGCATCTGAATCCCGGCGCCTGAAGTACCCAGTCCTGTCCCTGAGACATCCAAGTCTCCGTAATGGCCACCACATCACATTTCCAAGCAGCAATCCACACCCTAAGCTCATCTACCTTATTCACTACATTCCTGGCGTTAAAATAGACACACCTCAGCCCCTCGGTCTGGGCACTTCCCTTCTCCACCATCCGTCTAACCTCCCTCGCATACCGTCTACAGTCCTTCTCTACCTGGGAGCTAACCTCCTCGCTCTCAGTCTCCTCATCTCTATTTCCTCCCCCCAACCTTTCTAGTTTAAAGCCCCCCCCTCGGAGCCCGAGCCAATCTTCCCGCCAAGATATTTGGCCCCCTGGGATTCAAGTGCCATCCATCTTTACTGAACAGGTCACACTTGCCCCTAAAGAGGTCCCAATGATCCAGGAACCGGAATCCCTGCCCCCTGCTCCAGTCCCTCAGCCACGCATTCACCCTCTACCTCATTCCATTTCTGCTCTCACTCTCCCGCAGCGCAGGCAGCAATCCTGAGATTACTACCTTCGCATTCCTCTTTCTCAGCTGTCTACCTAATTCCCTATAATCCCTTTTCATGACCCCTTCCCTCTTCCTGCCTATGTCAGCGGTACCTATGTGAACCACAACCTCCGGTTCCTCACCCTCCCCTTTCAGGATGTCTGGGACGCGTCCAGAGACATCCTGGATCCCAGCTCCAGGGGGGCAAACAACCATCCGCGACTCCCGTCTGCATCCGCAAAAACGCCTGTCTGATCCCCTCACTATGGAGTCCCCTATTAGTACTGCCTTGCTGCTCTTTTTCTTACTTTTTTGAAGTACTGGCTCAGGCTCAGCTCCAGAGACCTGGCCACTGCTTCCTCCTCCAGGTGAGCTGTCCCCCCCAGCAGTACTCAGACAGGAGTACTTATTTTGAAGGGGGACATCCACTGGCATGCTCTCCATCACATGAGCTTTCCCCTTCCTAACCGTTACCCGTATTCTGGGGTTTATCCCATCAGGCCTTGGAGTCTTGTCTATTTTAATATTTCTCAAGAACTCAAGATACTGAGGGACGATTTATGAACATTTAGAGAAGAAAAGTATGATCAGAAATAGTCAGCACGGCTTTGTCAAGGGGAGGCCATGCCTTACGAGCATAGTTGAGTTCTTTGAAAATGTGACTGAACACATTGATGAAGGAAGAGCAGTGGATATGGTTTACATGGACTTCAGCAAGGCATTCGATAAGGTGCCCCATACAAGACTTCTTGAGAAGGTGAGAGGGCATGGGACCCAAGGGGGCTGTTGCCTTGTGGATCCAGAACTGGCTTGCCTGCAGAAGGCAGAGAGTGGTTGTGGATAGGTCTTTTTCTGCATGGAGGTCAGTCACCAGTGGAGTGCCCCAGGGATCTGTTCTAGGACCCTTGCTGTTTGTCATTTTCATAAATGACCTGGATGAGGAAGTGAAGGGATGGGTTGGTAAGTTTGCCGATGACACAAAGGTTGGTGGTGCTGTGGATAGTCTGGAGGGATGTCAGAAGTTGCAGCGAGACATAGATAGGATGCAAGACTGGGCGGAGAAGTGACAGATGGACTTCAACGCGGATAAATGTGTAGTGGTCCATTATGGCAGGTCCAGTGGTATGAAGGAGTACAATATCAAGGGTAGGATTCTTAGCAGTGTTGAGGAGCAGAAGGACCTTGGGGTCCAGGTCCGTAGGACTCTTAAATCGGCCTCGCAGGTGGAGGATGTGGTCAAGAAGGCGTATGGTGTGTTAGCCTTCATTAATCGAGGGATTGAGTTTAGGAGTCGGGAGGTAATGCTGCAACTTTATAGGACCCTTGTCAGACCCCACTTGGAGTACTGTGCGCAGTTCTGGTCACCTCACTACAGGAAGGATGTGGAAGCTATTGAGAGGGTGCAGAGGAGATTTACAAGGATGTTGCCTGGATTGGGAGGCATGCCTATTGAAGATAGGTTGAGGAAGCTAGGTCTTTTCTCCATGGAGAGACGAAGTTTGAGAGGTGACCTGATAGAGGTCTATAAAATGTTGAGAGGTATAGACAGGGTGGATTCTCGGAGGCTATTTCCCAGGGCTGAAATGGTTGCTACGAGAGGACACAGGTTTAAGGTGCTGGGGAGTAGGTACAGAGGAGATGTCAGGGGTAAGTTTTTCACTCAGAGGGTGGTGAGTGAGTGGAATCGGCTGCCATCGGTGGTGGTAGAAGCGAACTCGCTGGGGTCTTTTAAGAGACTTCTGGATGAGTGCATGGGATTTAATGGGATTGAGAGTTATAGATCGGCCTGGTAGGTATGGATATGATCGGCGCTACTTGTGGGCTGAAGGGCCTGTTTGTGTTGTAGTGTTCTATTCTATGTTCTATGTAACTCCTCCCTTTTAATCTCAACATGGCCCAAACAATCTACACACACTTTCCCAGATTCATCATTCACCAAGTCCTTCTCTTTGGTGAATACAACGCAAAGTACTCATTTAATACCTCAGCCATTTCCCCTGGCTCCATGCATAGATTCCTTCCCCTGTCCTTGACTGGGCCAATCCTCTCCCTGGCTACCCTTTTGCTCTTTGTATATATGTAAAAAGCCTTGGGATTTTCCTTAATCTTGCTGGCCAATGATTTTTTGTGACCCCTTTTAGCCCTCATTACGCCTTGCTTAAGTTTCTTTTTACTTTCCCTGTATTCCACACTTGCTTCACGTATTCCCAACCTCCTAGCTTTGACAAATGCTTCCTTTTTCTCTTTGACTAAGCTCACAAAATCTCTTGTTATCCAAGTTTCCCAAAACTTGCCATACTTACCCTTCATCTTTACAGGAGTGTGCCAGTTCTGAATGCCTATCATCCTACACTTAAAAGCTTCCCACATGCCAGATTGCCCTCAAACATCTACCCCCAATCTACATTCTTCAGTTCGTGCCTAATATTGATGTAGTTTAGCACCTTAACTTGAGGACTACACTTGTCTGTATCCATCCTTAAGCTTCCTTGGCCTTTGCCTCCACTGCCTCCACAACCACCTGGTCGGCTCCTGATCCTCCTCCTGGAAGTTCCTGTTAATGTGAAGGGCAAGGCTGGCAGGATTTGATTTATTATTGTCACAGTGAAAAGTATTGTTTCTTACGTGTTATACAGACAAAGCATACTATTCATAGAGAAGGAAACAAGAGAGTGCCTCAAAGCTGAGTGTAGCCTTCTAAGTCTTCTGAGAAAGTAGAGGCGTTAGTGGGCTTTCTTAACCATAGCGTTGGCATGGGACAGGTTTTTGGTGATCTGGACATCTAAAAACTTGAAGCTGTTGACAATTTCTACTTCATCCCAGTTGATGTAGACAGGGATGTGTTCTCCATTACACTTCCTGAAGTCAATGACAATCTCCTTCATTTTGTTGACATTGGGGGAGAGATTATTGTCAACGCACCATTTCACCAGGTTCTCTATTTCATTCTTGTACTCTCACGTCATTGTTTGAGATCCAACCCAGTATGGTGGTGTCGTCAGCAAACTTGAAAATTGAGTTGGAGGGGAATTTGGCCACACAGTCATAGGTGTAGGGAACACTGGGTGACTAGGAATATTGAGGCTCTGGTCAATAAAAAGAAGGAAGTATCTGTCAGGTATAGGCAACTGGGGACAAGTGAATCCCTTGAGGATTATAGGGGATATAGGAGTACACTTAAAACAGAAAATTGAAGGGCAAAAAGGGAACATGAGAGAGCTATGGCAGATAAGGTAAAGGAGAATCTAAAGAGATTCTGCAAGCATATTAAGGGCAAAAAAGAAGTAGGGAGAGAATAGATCTCTTTAAAGATCATCGGGGTCATCTATTTGTGGAGCCACAAGAGATGGGTAAGATCCTAAATGAAAATTTCTTGTCAGTATTTACTATGAAGAAAGACATGGAAGCTAGGGAGCTAAGGGAAGTAAATAGTGATATCTTGAAAAGCATCCACTTTACAGAAGAGGAGGTGCTGGAGATCTTTAAATGCATAAAGCAGATAAATCCCCATGACCTGATCGAGAGTATCCCAGGACATTGTTGGAAGCTCGGAAAGAAATTGCCAGGTCACTTGTGGAGATATTTGTATCATCGACAGCCATGGGTGATGTGCCAGAAGATTGGAGGGAGGCAAATGTTGTGCCATATTTTAAGAAAGGCGGCAGGGAAAAGCCTGGGAACTACAGACCGATGAGCCTAACGTCAGTGGTGAAAAGTTGTTGGAGGGGATTCTGAGAGATCAGATCTACATGCATTTGGAAAGGCAAGGACTGATTAGGGATAATCAGCACAGCTTTGCGCATGGGTAATCGAGCCTTACAAATTTGATAACTTTTTGAAGGGGTAACCAAGAAAATAAATGAGAGCAGTGCGATAGACATTGTCCACATCGACATTAGTAAGGCATTTGACAATGTATCGCATGATAGACTGGTCAGTAAAGTTAGATCACATGGGACCCAGGGAGGACCAATCAATTGGATACAATATTGGCTTACCAGTATGAGACAGAAGATAGTGGTAGAGGCTTGTTTTTCAGACTGGAGGCCTGTGACCACCGATGTGCCACAGGTCTAACTCTAGGTCCACTGTCATTTATATAAACAATTTGGATGAGAATATAGGAGGCCTGGTTAGTAAGCTTGTGATAATACCAAAATCGGTGGTGAAGTGGACATTGAAGCCGAGGAATGGTAGATAGAGTTTAGTTCAGATAAATGAGAGGTGTTGCATTTTGGTAAGGCAAACTAGGGCAGGACTGATGCAGTTAATGGGAAGGCCCTGGGAATGTTGCAAGAGACCTAAGGGTGCAGCTACATAGTTCCTTGAAAGTGGCGTGTTGGTGAAGAAGACAGTTGGCACAATTGCCTTCATCAGCCAGGGCACTTAGTACAGGAGTTGGGATGATATGTTATAACAAGACATTAATAAGGCCACATTTGGGGTACTGCATACAATTCTGAACACCCTGTTACAGGAGGAATGTTATTAAGCTGGAAAGGGTGCAAAAAGCATTTACAAGGGTATTGATGGGACTTGAAGGTTTGAATTATAGGAGAGGCTGGATAGGCTGGGACTTTTTTTCCCTGGAAAGTAAGAAGATGAGGGTTGACCTTAAGAACATATGTAAAATCATGAGGGGCATAGATAAGGTGAATAGCCAAGGTCTCTTCCCCAGGGTAGGATGTTCAAAACTAGAGGGCATAAGTTTAAGATGAGACGGAAAAGATTTAAAAGGGTCCTGAGGGGCAACATCTTCGCACACAGGGTGGTGTGTATATGGAATGAACTGCCAGAGGTCAAGGCAGGTACAATAACAACAATTAAAAGATATTTGGACCAGTACATGGATAGGAAAGGTTTAGAAGGCAAATGGGACTAGTTCAGTTTAGGAAATATGGTCAGCATGCGCAAGTTGGGCCAAAGGGCCTCTTTCCATGCTGTATATCTCTGTGACTCAATGAGTCTAAAGTCTAAAGAGTGAGACTATATTAACTGATTGTCTTTTGAGCGAGAGTGAACTCGACTAACCGATTGTCTGTAGAGTGAGAGTGTCTATGGAGTAAATGGGCTGTATTATCTGACTCCATATAGAGTGACAGAGAACTGTATTCATTGAATGTCTGTGGAGTGAGAGTGAACTGTATTAATAACTGTTAGTAGAGCGACTGTGTTAGCTGACTGTCTATAGAATGAGAGTCAGCTGTTATATCTGACTCGATACAGAGTGAGTGGATTATATTAGATAGCTTTCTGTCGAGTGGCAGTGAACTGCATCAACTGCCTCTGTATAGACTGAGAGCTTAAGAGGAATTTTCCAAGGTGTCCCACTGGGTTGCCTTGTCAGCTGGTCTCACTTAACCAATACAAGGACTATGAAAGACAGCATGTGTTCAAAGAATGAAAGAAAGTTTATTGCTAATGTATGCATCAGGAGAAAAGATAAATGGTGTGTACCGAATACCCTCTCTGGCGTAACAATACAAACATGTAATTGATATATGCTTCAGAACACATCACATCCCTGCCCAGCCTGTCATCCAAACTGCAGGGTTCAATTACAATATTACATAGTATTACCTTAGCCAATAATGTTCCACTTGTCAGCAGGAAAGGAGTGATTAATCCATTGTACTTCCCCCATTGCTAAGAAACCTAACTATGTAAATCCAGTATATTTACGACTATTGCTAATAACTGCACATTTTAAATAATAAAAGTGGGTCAGTTCTCCTGCCTGAGTCCAGCCCCTTCTTATCAACATGGGAAGTTGTACCAGCCTCACTAACAACAAGTTAGTGAATATACTCCCATTCATTCTAGACGCCTGATTAATTTACAGCTCCCTAACCCTGGCTGATAAGAACAAGCTGCTCACTATGCTTCATTGTCTCAAAACACGTGGCCTGTCCACTGCTGTAAATTTCCATTCATGCTGAGCAAATAGATCATTGTTTGGCCAAGGTTCACAAACACATTTAAAACTACATTTTAGTTACAATATTTCTTTAAAAATTCATTAAAAATCAATAGATTATATGTGATTAATAGACAATACCTTTGCACATATTATATCAGGCACACGGTGAATTCTTATTCTATATATCAGGCACCCTATAATCTGCTCCTTAACCTAGTTTATTTATTACAGTAAATTTAAAACGAGACCCTTTATACTTGGAGTTCTATACTACCTCCATTAGGAGTGGTGTATTATCTAACTTTATATACAGTGAAAGTGAACTGTATTAACTGTCTGTCATTGGAGTGAGAGTGAAGCGTATTAACTGAAAGTCTATAGAGTGAGTGTTAACTGATTCTCAATATAATAAAATTGAACAGTATTAACTGACAATCTATGAGTGAGAGTGGATTATATTAATTGACTATCTATAGAGTGAGAATGATCTGTGCTAACTGACCCTATAGGGGGTGAGGGTAAACCATAACAATGGTCATTCCAGAGTGAGAATGAACTGTAGTAAGTGACTGTCCAGACAATGAGAGTGATCGGTAGTATCTGACTCCATACAGACTGACAGCGAACTGTAATAGCTGACTGTATTAACCAACTGTTTATAGAGTGTGAAGGATTTGTACAAACTGACTGTCTATAGTGTGAGAGTGAACTGCATTGACTGACTCTATACAGAGTGCCGGTGAACAGAATTAGTTGAAACTGTATAATGTGAAATTGAGCTGTATTAATTAACTATCTTTAGAGTGAGTGTGAACTGAAAATCTATAGATTTTCTACAAAACTGTATTAATTGATGGTCTACAACATTAGGGTGTATGGGGTGTCCGGGATGGGTAGTACCTCTGGTGGGGGAACATGTCGTGTCTTTTTCAGGATGGTTTGTCCACCCTTTGTCCCCACCTGGCACTCGGCTCTCACCTGTGGCTCCCCATAGCTGTTTGCATGCGACAGCGGCCACAACCCGGGCAACGGCTTCGACAAGCCGGCTAAACCAGGTGAGGGTAGCCAACGAGTCTCAACCCTCGGTGAAATAGGGAGTCTATCCCAGCATGTGAAGACAGCGTCTGGCGGATTGAGCTAATGAGACCAGTGGAAGATCCAACGGTCAAGAAGGTGGTCTCTGCAAGCGTCGTGGAACGCAAAGAGCAGGACAAGATACAGAAGACATCCTGGTCATCCACTGCACCTTGTCCCATCTCCAGCCATCTTGACTTTTGTCTTGCCACTGGACCCGGATGGAATTGGGAAGAGAGAGTGAGGCTGGCGCTGCGCAACTCTCCACCACTTTAATCCAAATCAAGCACTAGTCTTGACACCATCATCATCATCATCCTGTTCAACCTTTGAAGTCCTGTGGTGATGGATGAGCGATGAAGCAGCAGGTGTGGATACACTGGGAGCTGTAGTCACAGGCGGCTCAGGTCTAATGGTCATTTTCCGCTGACCGAAGCAGAGGTGGAACTCAGTGTCTACCTGGGCGACTGAGCAGTCCTCTTCAGGAACGCACAGCTCACCTCCATAGAATGAGGAAGGGGCTAGAAAAGTTGCCCTAAACATTGCCTGCTTCACTACACCCTGGCTAGTTTACCGCGGCTGGCAGGGATCCCAACTTGTGGTCAAACAATCAAAATAAAACACAAGGTAACACCGCTCACCATTGGCACTTGGAATGTGCACATGCTTTTGGACAACCCTACAGCAGACACACCAGAGAGTAGAACAGCCTTAGTTGCCAGGGAGCTTGCAAGACACAATATTGACATTGCAGCCCTGAGTGAAACCCGTCTTGCCAACGCAGGTCAGTTGACTGAAACTGGAGGTGGATACACTTTTTTCTGGAGTGGTCACGGCAGTGATGAGCATCGTGATGCTGGAGTTGGATTCACCGTCAGGAGTCACCTTGTTTGGAAACTTGCTAGTCTACCCAAAGGTGTGAACAACCGGCTTATGACATTACAGCTTCTGCTATAGAGCAGAAGTCAAGCCACCCTGATCAACGTCTATGTCCCCACAATAAACAACTCGGACAAGATGAAGAGAAGTTCTACGAAGAACTAGACACTCTACTATCAGCAGTGAGCAGTACCGACAAGCTGATCTTGCTTGGTGATTTCAATGCAGGAGTAGGGTGTGACTCTGCAACCTGGCAGGGAGTCACTGGGAGGCATGGAGTAGGCAAGTGTAACAGTAATGGCCTACTCTTAATGAAGACCTGTGCAGCACACAACCTCCTCATCACCAACACAACCTTCCGTCTGCCTACCTGTAACAAGACCTCCTGGATGCACCCCCACTCTAAGCATTGGCATCTTATCGACTATGTCATCGTCAGGAGAAAAGACAGGCAGGATGTCAGTGACCAAGGCCATGTGTGGTGCTGACTGCTGGACAGATCACAGGCTCATTGTCTCCAAAATGAGGCTCTGCATCAGACCCAAGAGGCGACCACAAGGAAGCAAGGTTATGAAAAGAATCAATGCGGCCAAGCTAAAGAACCCCAGCATAGCTTCAGCACTGGCTGAACGCTTAAAAATCAAGCTTGCTGACCTACACCTCGCAGGAAGCGCTGAGGACGACTGGGATGCTGTCCATCCATCTGCACTGAAGATGCTCAGACCCTCTACCCATAAGCAGCATGACCGGTTCAATGAGAATGATGAGGAGATACAGGCTTTACTTGTTGAAAAGCACAGTGTTCATCGGACCAGTCAGAACGACCCATCATCAGCTGCCAAGAAAAATGCTTTTACCAGTGCTCGCAGGACAGTCCAGAATAAACTGCATAAAATGCAGGATGCCTGGCTGAGCGCCAAGGCAGATGAAATACAGGGATACACTGACAGAAACAACTTGAAACGGGTCTATGAAGTCCTCAACACTCTCTATGGACCTCAATCTCTTGGGAGTTCCCCCCTCCTGAGTACAGATAGTACAACTCTCATTACAAAGAGGGCTCAGATCCTGCAGAGATGGGCTGAACACTTTGAAGCCGTCCTCAACTGACCGTCATCCATTAAAGATGAGGCAATAAACAGGATTCCCCAGATGATATCAACAGTGCCATGGATGACCCACTGAGAGTAGCCAAAGTCACGAAAGCTGTCAGCCAGCTATCCAGTGGCAAAGCCCCAGGGGCAGATGCCACACCCACAGAGATCTACAAAGCTGTTGGTCCTGTACTTAACGAGGAGCTCACCGAGTTGTTCCAGTCCTTTTGGAAGCAAGGATCCATTCCTCAAGAACTTAAAGTTCCTTCCATAGCACACCTCTACAAGAGGAAGGGCAATCAGCAAGTATGCAAAACCAACAAGGAAGCTCACTGCTCTCCATCACAGGAAAAGCCTTCGCGAGAGTCCTACTAAATCATCTGGCCACTCATCTGTAGCTGGGCCTGCTTCCAGTGTCACAGTGTGGCTTCCACAAAGGTCATGGGACTACTGACATGATTTTTGTTAAGTGCCAACCTCAGGAGAAGTGCCAGGAGCAGAATTGTGAGCTCTACACAACCTTTGTTGAGCTCGCGAAAGCTTCGACACTATAAGCCGACAAGGCCTGTGGAAGATCGTGTCAAGGTTCAGCTGCCGCCCCCAAATTCATTCAGAGGGTACTCCAGTTCCATGATGGCATGATGGCCAGAGTACTGGATGGTGAAGAATCCTCTAAGGCATTCCCAGTCACCAATGGCACCAAACAGGGCTGCGTACTCTCACCCACACTGTTCAGCATGATGTTTACTGCCACGCTGAATGATGCCTTCCAGGACAGTGTTGCTAGAATCTGCCTCAAGTACAGAGTGGATGGGAAGCTCTTCAACCTGAGGAGACTTCAAGCTGTTACCAAAGTGAAGGAGACTGTTCTGAGAGACTTCCTGTTTGCCAATGACTGTGCCCTGTATACTGACTCAGAGCCAGTGATGCAAGTCATTATGGACAAACTTTGCACAACTTGTGACAACTTTGGACTCACCATCAACATTAAAAAGACTGAAGTCATGCACCAGCCTGCTCCTCATGCACCGTACACAAAACCCATAATCACAATCAAAGGGCAGAAACTACAGGCAGTGGACTGAACTAAAACCCCCTACCTTCCGGGGATCATATCCCTTTATTCCCATCCTATTCATGTATTTGTCAAGACACCCCCTAAAAGCCACTACCGTATCCACTTACACTACCTCCCCCAGCAACAAGTTCCAGGCACCCACAACTCTCTGTAAAAAATCTGCCTCGTACATCTCCTTTAAACCTTGCCCCTCACATCTTTAACCTGTGTCCCCTTGTAATTGACTCTTGCACCCTGGGAAAAAGTTTTTGACTATTCACTCTGTGGATTAGTATTAACTGACAGTCTATAGATTATAAGTGAACTGCATTAACTGAGTCTATATAGAGTAAGAATGATCTGAATTAACTGACCCTATATAGTGTGAGAATGAACTGTATCAACGGTCTGTCTATAGAACATAGAACATAGAACATAGAACATTACAGCGCGGAACAGGCCCTTCGGCCCACAATGTTGCGCCGACCAGTCTTATTTTTAAAAAAAAAACATTGACCCACTAATCTAAACCACTCCCTTTTCGTCCATAAACCTATCCACCAATCTCTTAAACGCCCCCAAACTAGGCGCATTTACAACTGCAGCAGGCAGGGCATTCCAGTCCCTCACCACCCTCTGGGTAAAGAACCTGCCCCTGACATCCGTCCTATAACTACCCCCCCTTAATTTAAAGCCATGCCCCCTCGTGCTAGATTTCTCCATCCGAGGAAACAGGCTATCACCATCCACCCTATCTAAACCTCTAATCATCTTATATGTTTCTATAAGATCCCCTCTTAGCCGCCTTCTTTCCAGTGAAAACAACCCCAAATCCCTCAGTCTCTCCTCATAGGACCTCCCCTGCATACCAGGCAACATCCTGGTAAACCTCCTCTGCACCCTCTCCAAAGCCTCCACATCCTTCCTGTAATGTGGGGACCAGAACTGCACACAGTACTCCAAGTGCGGCCGCACCAGAGTTGTGTACAGTTGCAACATGACGCTGCGACTCCTAAATTCAATCCCCCTACCAATAAACGCCAAGACACCGTATGCCTTCTTAACAACCTTATCTACTTGATTCCCAACTTTCAGAGATCTATGTACACATACACCTAGATCCCTCTGCTCCTCCACTCTATTCAAAGTCCTCCCGTTAGCCCTATACTCAACACATCTGTTATTCCTACCGAAATGGATTATCTCACACTTCTCCGCATTAAACTCCATCCGCCACCTCGCGGCCCAGCTCTGCAACCTGTCCAAGTCACCCTGCAAACTTCGACACCCTTCCTCACAATCTACCACACCTCCGACTTTGGTGTCATCAGCAAACTTACTAATCCACCCAACTATACCCTCATCCAGATCATTAATAAAGATTACGAACAGCAGTGGCCCCAAAACAGATCCCTGAGGCACAGTGAGATTAAATTGCAGTAACTGACTGTCTAAATATTGTGAGAAGTCTCACAACACCAGGTTAAAGTCCAACAGGTTTATTTGGTAGCTAACACCACTAGCTTTCGGAGCGCTGCCCCTTCATCAGGTGAGTGGGAGTTCTGTTCACAAACAAGGCATATAAAGACACAAACTCAATTTACAAAATTTTGTTGAAGAGTAGAGGGTTTTAGTTCACTCGGGCAGCATGGTTGGTGCAGGCATGGAGGGCTGAAGGGCTTGTTCTTGTGCTGTAATTTTCTTTGTTCTTTGAAGTGTATTAACTGACAGTTTGTAGAGTGTGAGTGAACTATGTTAACTGGCTCTGTATAGAGTAAGAGTGAACTGTATTAACTGGCAGTCTATTGTCTGAGACAGAACTGTGATAAGTGACTGTCTATAGAGTGAGAGCGAACTGTATTAACTGTCTTTATGTCACTGAATTATATTAACCAAAAGTCTATAAAGTGAGAGTGAACTGTTTTAACTGACTCCATATAGACTGAAAGCGAACTGTATTAACTGATTGTCTCCAGAGAGTGAATTGTATTAACTGACATCTATTTTCTGAGTATGAACTGTGTTAACTGGCTCTCTATGGAGTGAAAGAGAATTGTATTAACTTATTGACTGTATTGTTGGAGTGAACTGCATCAACTGAATCTATGGGCAGGATTTTAGGGCCTCGCTCATCCCAAAACCATAAAATTCTACCCAAAAGGCCTTCAATGGGCCTTCCCGTGCTCTGCCCCTCGCCCCCAATTCCCTTGGTGGGTAGGCCAGTAAAATTCCAGCCACTGGCGTGAACTGTGTATCTGACTGCCTGTAGAGTGAAAACAAACTGTATTAACTGACTGTCTATGGAGTGAAAGGGAATTGTATTATCTCACTTTCTGTAGGGTGTGAATAAACTGTATTAAGTGACTGTAAGAGTGAGAGTGAATTGTATTAACTGACTGTCTGTAGAATAAGAGGTGACTGTTAATTGACTTACTATAGAATCAGAGTGAGGCCATTGTGCATGCTCCTTTTAAATCAATGGAAGGTCGTGCTGCACTATGTGGTGAACTATCTGTATTACACTGTTAATTATTTGTGTAATAATGGCATGTACTTTCACATCACCTCTTAGCTTCTGGTCATTTTTCCATGTTTAAACCAAGGTTCTAATCAGGTCAAGAATGGAGTGGCCCTGATAGAATCTAATTTTGACCATCAATAAACTGGTTATTGCTATGTTTTGTGCTGTTTCATAGCACTGACAATTAAGCAGCTATGTAGAGGAGGAGGCTCCAAAAACATCCCACCTTAATTGATGGGGGAGCCCAGCACATCAGTGGATTAGACAAAGCTGAAACATTTACAACCATATTCAACCGGCAGTACCAAATGAATGATCCAACTCATCCTCCTCCAGAGGTCCATACTATCACAGAAGCCCGTCTTCAGATATTTCAGTTCATATCATGTGAAATCATGAGTGGCTGAAATGGATATTGAGTTATGGGCCTGACAATATTCTGCCTGAGAACTGAAGACTTGGGCTCAAGAACTTGCTATGCCCCTAGCCAAGTTATTCCATACAGGGACAACACTGACATCCATCCAGCAATGTGAAAAATTGACCAGGTATGTCTTGTCCACAAGTAATAGGACAAATCCAACAATTACCACACCATAAGTTTACTCTCAATTTTTGCAAAGTTACATCCTTCAGAGCTTTGCTTCCTTGGTTAATATTGATGCTACTGAGTCATTCTTGGTGATGGATAGTGAAGCTCCCCACCCAAAATATATTCTGTGCCTTTGCCACCCTCAGTGCCTCCTCCAAGTGGTGTTCAACATGGAGAAGTGTTGATTCAGCAGCTTAGGGAGGATGGGATGGAGGCAGGGTATGTTGGTGTCCGGGTTTGACCCGATGCTGTGAGACTTCATTGAGTTTGAACGCAACAGATGCCCAGGGCAGCTTCCTTCTGACTGTCTACCAGTTTTCTATCTATCTCATTGGATGGGTGGTTCCAAGCAATGGGACAGAACATACTCAGGGATGATGTTAATGATTTCTGGGGCATCTATATAAAATACAATCTGGTGAACATGACCAGCTTTAGCACATTGCCAGATGCAAATTCGGGAGATTTTGTGAGGTTCACAGAGCTGGGAATACCAGAATGTATAGTTGAAAGTTAAAGGAAAGTCAAGGCTTTTGTAAAAATATTTCAGTGGCAGAGATAGTGAAAATCATGACCAAACATCTAATGTTAATTTT
Organism: Carcharhinus amblyrhynchos; assembly: GCF_965287045.1. Lineage (NCBI taxonomy): Eukaryota > Metazoa > Chordata > Chondrichthyes > Carcharhiniformes > Carcharhinidae > Carcharhinus > Carcharhinus amblyrhynchos. Next base: position 66,134,708 of record NC_137327.1, read on the forward strand.
GAAACCAAATGACAACTTCAAAACTTTGTGTTGCAACACAAATTTCACTGAGACCATTAACAAAGCGTTTAATTGAGAATTTGGTGCAGTTGTTTGATATTTTCTGTGAGAGAATGCTATTCATTATTGATCCATGTAATCAACACAACACATCAAACTCACCCAGCGTTATTTAAAGTTACTGAAGTTTGAAACATAAATAAACAAGTTCTAACTCACCTGCATTTTAATAGCAAAAATGAATGCAAGCATATAGGCGCACATTCATAGACACATGCACACATATTGGCACACACTTGTGGACACACTTACATAGACACACTCTCATAAACATGAACTCATAGACACAAACTCATAGACACACATACCTTCCTGGAAGCTTCAAAGCTTATACATTTTAAAAAGCTGTAGAGAACAAATACAAGCTAAATAATATATTAATATTTAAATTAGAATTTTGTTACATACAATCGCTTTTAGTCAATTCTCCAATGTAGTTAAATGGTAGGGAAATTCCTTTAAAAGTGGCTTCATCATTCTAAATATCAGTGACATTTGTTTGTAGCCACCTCTTATGACGATGATGAGTTTCTCACGTTGTACCTCCTGGCAAAGGCGATCAACACAATTTGTCGAAGAAACAGAAAGAGGCCTTGTGACAATAACAAGAGAATTGACAGATGTTAATATGAACATTCTAAGTGTTTCATACTCATCATTGTTTTGGCAATCTGTCTCTGCAGGTGACTTTCAGGAATGTTCTGCAGTACAAAGAACAAAGAAAATTATGGCACAGGAACAGGCCCTTCAGCCCTCCAAACCTGCACTGACCATGCTGCCCAAATGAACTAAAACCCCCTATCCTCCGGGGACCATATCCATCCATTCCCATTCTATTCATGTATTCGTCAAGTCACTAAAAACTTAAAAAAAACCTTAAAAGTCACTATCGTATCTGCTTCCACTACCTTCTCGGCAATGAGTTCCAGGCACCCATCATCTTCTGGGTAAAAAACTTGCCTTGTACTTCACCTTTAAACCTTGCCCCTCACACCTTAAACCCATGCCCCCGAGTAATTGACTCTTCTACCCTAGGAAAAAATACACTGGAAGCTGGTGAGAAATGAAATCTATTTCCAAGTTCAGCAACAACTATTGAGTCCCTGGGTTATACAGCATAAAGTTCTCTTTATATTGTCCCATCAGATGCTCCAAGACAGGTACAGCATGGGGTGAGATACAGAGTAAAATTCCCTCTACACTGTACCCAACAAACATTCCCAGGATATAGCAGGGAGTTAGATACAGAGTAAAGCTCCTCTGCTGTGGCCCATTAATACTCACAAGACAGGTACAGCACGATGCTAGATACAGAATGAGAGGGACTGACACCCATGCTAACAATTATGGAGGAAAATAGTAGACATATTGATGGATGTGTCCAGTCAAAGGGTTAAACCACAAAAAAGTCTGCACACAGTTTAATAGCAGAGACATGCATAACAGGATAGTAAGCTGCCCATTCCAGACAAAGGACAACTGAAGAACAGAAGGGAAAGAAAATGCCTTAGCCTGGGAGAGACCATTAAACCAGACACTTGGAATGAGAAGGTTGATTTGATTTTTAATATTCATACACAGTTGGGGTGTCAAAAGATAGTTAGAACAATAAACTATTGATGCAGTTAAGACCTCATGCTGATTGGATATTATAATTAAGCAAGCCTATAGGTTTTATAATCTGTCCTTATGAATGATGTAACCTTAATCAATAACTGTGCGTGAATAGAGATAACTCCTATACCTTGATTGGTATATGCTAATTACTTGTAATAAAATTGGAATCTATAACTGCTCGTGCCTTTCTGAATTCTGTACTCTGAATGGCCTTAATAACCTAAGTTGGTCTTCAATAAATCATTTTGAACCACTGTGAATTTGTCTGGCTACTTGAGGCAAACGATAGTTGTAACTCCACTAACAAGCAAAGCACCAAAGAAGCCCCACAATAGATTTGCACAAGTCATAGAACATAGAACATAGAACATTACAGCGCAGAACAGGCCCTTCGGCCCACGATGTTGTGCCGATTAGTCAGGAAAAGATGTGATAACATTTCAGTTTGGTGAGTATTTTCTTTTGATCATACTCCCAGCTGGGTACTGTTGTTAACCAGTAGTAGATGACTTAAAGAATGAAATCTGAGCCCCAAGTAAAGTAGGCCAGGCAAAGGGAGTGAGGAGGTGATCACCTCAGGTTTTATGGAAAACTGTGAGCATGCGTTGGTCGACAAGACCATGGACAATGGCAAAAACCAAGAAGGCAAATGCCAACAAAAGGTGAGAGTCAAAAAGGCAAGACTTAAATTTATACTGAATGGGGAAGAGAAGAAACACTGTCTCGCTAGCTCACTCAGAAACATTGTTAATTAATTGGTACAATGCAAAAACATTGCATTGTAAAAATGCTGAAAGCTTTGAAAAAAAAATCTGACCAAGCTGATTTCAAGCAAGCTTGTTCTGAAATCAGGATCCCTACTGCAGTGCAGGTCACTGCAGCCATAGAATCAGTAAAAGTTAAAACATAACCAATTAATAGCTGCCTAAAGGATGTTTAGGTTGTTTTAAAATTTAGAAGATGAAGCTGTAAGTTTGAATTGCAGCTATGAAAGTAAGGAATTCCACTTGGTTTATCTGGACATTCGAGAATTTTTGCTTTAATATTTTTGCTTTGAATTTTTGCTTTGATACAAGATATTTTCAACTGGGGAAATAACCTACAGGTTCTTAATTACAGGAATTTAGAAGGTTTAAAACAGAACCAAGAGAATGCTTATGGAATTCATTGTTCCTTTAAAGCATCTGTTATGCTTCTCTATTTGGAAATGATCATTGGGAGTTGGATGTTTTAAGCTTTAATCTTTTTGGTATGATATTGTGATTTTGTGATCATAATTTAAGTGAGTTAAGCCAAACAGAATTTAAAAAGAGGGAGTATAATTCATAAAGTTTTCTTTTCATAGGTTATTGATCTGGATTCATGTTTCAATGGCCATTAGCATGATTCCAGGATATTTTAAGAAATGTGGGAGTTTTAATCCGGATACAAATTCCCACAAGTGAGGATTAGATCATTTTAATTGAAATGGTTGATTAAATTTTGGGCTATTTGAAGCAATTATGACAAAAATTTAGTCAAAAGCCAAAAAAAAGCATACTATAGGTCAAGGCATCTAAAAACTGACAAAGCCTTTGAGGAATATAGTGAAAGTAAGGAGGAATGTAAATGTGGAATTAGGAGGGCTGAGATGGTCCATGAAATATGTTTAGTAAACAGGGTAAAAGCTTTTATGCATATATTAGGAGCAAGAGAAAGTGTAGACCCACTCAAGGAGAATGGAGGGGAGTTATGCGTGGAGCGACAGGAAGTGGGTGAGATCTTAACTGGAAGGGCACGAATATCCTGGCTGGGGGTTTTGACAGAGTGTTTCGACAGGGTTTAAACTAGTGTGGCAGGGCGGTGGGGATCAAAACAGTAAACACTGAGGGCTGGGGTCGAACTGGGGGCCAGGGCAAGGCTAGCTAAGAAGAAGAGCCTTCTGAAAGAGGATGACCTGAGTGGGCCTGGAGGCCTGGAGTGCGTCTGTTTCAATGCGAGGAGCGTAACGGGTAAGACAGACAAACTTAAGGCCTTGATGCTTACACAGAATTTGGATGTGGTTGCGCTAACGGAGACTTGGTTAAAAGAAGGACAGGACTGGCAGCTGAATATTCTGGGGTATAAGTGTTTTAGGCGAGTCAGAGGAGGGGCTAAAAGAGGTGGGGAAGTAGTGATATTAGTTAGGGAGCATATTACAGCAGTGCAGAGGGTGGACAATTTAGAGGGGTCATGTAATAGTTGTTGTGGGTCGAGCTCAGAAACACGAAGAGTGCAATCACTATGCTGGGGGTATACTATAGGCTGCCCATTAGCCCACGGGAAGTGGAGGAACGGATATGTAAGGAGATTCTGGATAGGTGCAGAAAAAATAGGCTTGTTGTAGTGGGAGACTTTAATTTTCCTGGTATAGACTGGAATTGGTGGCTGTTGATTAGGATGAATACTTTGCATCAGTACTCACAAAGGAGAGGGACGTGTTGACTGGGAGTGTTTCAGAGGAGGGTGTTGACCCGTTAGAGAGAATCTGCATTGCAAGAGAGGAAGTACTAGGTTTTTTAGAACATAGAACATAGAACATTACAGCGCGGAACAGGCCCTTCGGCCCACAGTGTTGCGCCGACCAGTCTTATTTTTAAAAAAAAACATTGACCCACTAATCTAAACCAATCCCTTTTCGTCCATAAACCTATCCACCAATCTCTTAAACGCCCCCAAACTAGGCGCATTTACAACTGCAGCAGGCAGGGCATTCCAGTCCCTCACCACCCTCTGGGTAAAGAACCTGCCCCTGACATCCGTCCTATAACTACCCCCCCTTAATTTAAAGCCATGCCCCCTCGTGCTAGATTTCTCCATCCGAGGAAACAGGCTATCACCATCCACCCTATCTAAACCTCTAATCATCTTATATGTTTCTATAAGATCCCCTCTTAGCCGCCTTCTTTCCAGTGAAAACAACCCCAAATCCCTCAGTCTCTCCTCATAGGACCTCCCCTGCATACCAGGCAACATCCTGGTAAACCTCCTCTGCACCCTCTCCAAAGCCTCCACATCCTTCCTGTAATGTGGGGACCAGAACTGCACACAGTACTCCAAGTGCGGCCGCACCAGAGTTGTGTACAGTTGCAACATGACGCTGCGACTCCTAAATTCAATCCCCCTACCAATAAACGCCAAGACAGCGTACGCCTTCTTAACAACCTTATCTACTTGATTCCCAACTTTCAGGGATCTATGTACACATACACCTAGATCCCTCTGCTCCTCCACTCTATTCAAAGTCCTCCCGTTAGCCCTATACTCAACACATCTGTTATTCCTACCGAAATGGATTACCTCACACTTCTCCGCATTAAACTCCATCCGCCACCTCGCGGCCCAGCTCTGCAACCTGTCCAAGTCACCCTGCAAACTTCGACACCCTTCCTCACAATCTACCACACCTCCGACTTTGGTGTCATCAGCAAACTTACTAATCCACCCAACTATACCCTCATCCAGATCATTAATAAAGATTACAAACAGCAGTGGCCCCAAAACAGATCCCTGAGGCACACCACTCGTAACCGAACTCCATGATGAATAATTACCATCTACCACCACCCTCTGTCTCCTATCTGCTAACCAATTCCTGATCCAAGCACCTAAATTACCACCAATCCCATACATCTGCATTTTCTGCAGAAGCCTACCATTTAGGGAACATTAAAACTGACAAATCCCCAGGGCCTGATGGCATCTATCCTAGACTGCTCAGGGAGACAAAAGATGAAATTGCTGGGCCTCTGACGGAAATCTGTCTCATCACTGGACACAGATGAGGTCCCTGAGGATTGGAGGATAGCGAATGTGGTACCGTTATTTAAGAAGGGTAGTAGGGATAACTCAGGTAATTATAGACCAGTGAGCTTGACATCTGTGGTTGGGAAGTTGTTGGAGAGGATTCTTAGAGATAGGATGTATGCGCATTTAGAACGGAAAAATCTCATTAGTGATCGACAGCATGGCTTTGTAAGAGGGAAGTCATGCCTCACAAATTTGGTAGAGTTTTTTGAGGAGGTGACAAAAACGGTTGACAAAGGAAGGGCCGTGAATGTCGTCTATATGGATTTCAGTAAGGCATTTGACAAAGTCCCTCATGGCAGGTTGGTTAAGAAGGTTAAGGCTCATGGGATACAAGGAGAGGTGGGTAGAGAACTGGCTTGGCCACAGGAGACAGAGGGTAGCAGTCGAAGGGTCTTCTTCCTGCTGGAGGTCTGTGACCAGTGGTGTTCCGGCGTGAGCGAGCAGGAAGGAGACAGAAAGAGAGAGAGGCAATGGCCGAGAGCAGAGAGGGGGAACAGCGAGCACCAACCGACTGAGTTTTAAAAAAAAGTTATCCATGGCTCTGTACTGGGGCCTCTGCTATTTGTGAGATATATATAAATGATCTGGAAGAAGGTGTAACTGGTGTTATCAGCAAGTTTGCAGTTGACACGAAGATGGCTGGACTTGCTGATAGCTATGAACATTGTCAGACAATACAGCATAGAACATAGAACATTACAGCGCAGTACAGGCCCTTCGGCCCTCGATGTTGCACCGACCAGTGGAACCAATCTAATGGCTCTCTAACCTAAACTATTCCAATGTTAGCCATATGCCTATCCACTGACCATTTGAACGCCCTTAAAGTTGGCGAGTCCACAACTGCTGCAGGCAGGGCATTCCACGACCTTACTACCCTCTGAGTAAAGAACCTACCTCTGACATCCGTCCTATAATTATCACCCCTTAATTTAAAGCCATGTCCCCTCGTGTTAGCCGTCACCATCTGAGGAAAAAGGCTCTCACTGTCCATCCTATCTAACCCTCTGATCATCTTGTATGCCTCAATTAGGTCACCTCTCAACCTTCTTCTTTCTAATGAAAACAACCTCAAGTCCCTCAGCCTTTCCTCATAAGACCTTCCCACCATATCAGGCAACATCCTGGTAAACCTCCTCTGCACCCTTTCCAATGCGTCCACATCCTTCTTATAATGCGGCGACCAGAACTGTACGCAATACTCCAAGTGCGGCCACATCAGAGTTTTGTACAGTTGCAAAATGACCTCACGGCTCCGAAATTCAATCCCTCTACCAATAAAAGCTAACACACCATCCGCCTTCTTAACAACCTTATCAACCTGGGTGCTAACTTTCAGGGATCTATGCACATGTACCCCGAGATCTCTCCGCTCGTCAACACTACCAAGAGTCCTTCCATTAGCCCTATATTCTGTACTCCTGTTACTCTTACCAAAGTGAATCACCTCACACTTTTCCGCATTAAACTCCTTTTGCCACCTCTCAGCCCAGCTCTGCAGCTTATCTATGTCTCTCTGCAAACTGTAACATCCAACTTCACTGTCCACAGCTCCTCCGACTTTGGTGTCATCAGCAAATTTACTAACCCATCCTTCTACACCCTCATCTAGGTCATTTATAAAAATGACAAACAGCAGTGGCCCCTAAACACATCCCTGAGGTACACCACTTGTAACTAAAGTCCAGGTTGAATATTTCCCATCAACCACCATCCTCTGCCTTCTATCAGCTAGCCAATTCCTGATCCAAACTGCTAAATCACCCTCAATCCCATGCATCTGCATTTTCTTCAGTAGCCTACCATGGGGAACCTTATCAAATACTTTGCTAAAATCCATATACACCACGTCAACTGCCTTAACCTTATCCACCTCTTTGGTCACCTTTTCAAAAAACTCGATAAGGTTTGTGAGGCACGACCTACCCTTCACAAAACCATGTTGATTATCCCTAATCAATTTATTTCCCTCTAGATGATTATAAATCCTATCCCTTATAATTCTTTCCAAAACTTTGCCGACAACAGAAGTAAAGCTCACCGGTCTATAGTTCCCAGGATGGTCTCTACTCCCCTTCATGAACAAGGGGACAACATTTGCTATTCTTCAGTCTTCCGGCACTATACCTGTAGCCAATGACGATACAAAGATCAAATCCAAAGGCTCTGCAATCTCCTCCCTAGCCTTCCAGAGAATCCTAGGGTAAATCCCATCCGGCCCAGGGGATTTATCTATTTTCACACTCTCAAGAATTGCTAACACCTCCTCAATCCCATCTAGTCTAAGAGCCTGTATCTCAGTATTCTCCTCGACTACTTTGACTTTTTCCTGCGTGAATACTGCATCCAGATAGGGTGGGTGGAATTCCAAAGAAATCCCACCTATGCAATTTTACACTCCCTGCTTCTCGCTCCTCTGAGCCCAATACAGTACAATACAAAACAAAGGTGTTATGCTCTAGCACCGGTGAGGTTTCAGCTGGAATAATATCCAATTCCAGACACACATTTTAGGAAGAATGTGAAGGCTGCAAAAAGGCTGAAGAGTAGATTTATTATTATGATACCAGGTTGATGGATTGAAAGGATGTGGAAACAGTTTTAAGAGAGAAAAAAAGGAGAAACAATTAAAAACAGGAAATGAAAGAAATGTTGCAAGAAGGGAAAAGAACAGAGAAAGAGCAGGCAGGGTGTGGTTGCTAATCAAAGAGGGTGTGGTGGACTGAAGTGCATTTGTTTCAATGCTAGAAGTCTAACAGGTAAGATGGATGAGCTTGGATTAGTACTTGGAACACTGATGTTGTTGCCATTACAGAGACTTGGTTAAGGGAAGGACAGGATTGGCAGCTTAGCATTCCAGGTTACAGATGTCTCAGATGGGATAGACGGGATGTAAAAGGGATGGGGGAGTTGCACCACTGGTTAAGGAGCCATACTGCCGAAGGACACCTCGGAGGAAACATATGGTAAGGCAATATGGGTAGAGCTCAGGAATAGGAAAGATGTAGTCACAATGTTGGGGGTTTACTGTAGGCTGCCTAATAACCAGCAGGAGATAGAGGGAAGATACGTAGGCAGATTTTGGCAAGGTGTAAAAGTAACTGGGTTGTTGTAGTGGGAGATTTTAATTCCCCTATATTGACTGGGCATGTGCTATGGGCATGGATGGAGCAGAGTTTGTAAGGAGCATCCAGGAGGGCTTCATAAAACAGTATGTAGATAGTCCAACTAGGGAAGGGACCATACCAGACCTGATATTGGGGAATGAACCCGGCCAGGTGGTCAACATTTCAGTAGGGGAACAGTTTGGGAACAGTGATCACAATTCAATAAGCTTTAAGGTATTGATGGATAAAGAAGAGTGTAGTCCTCGAGTGAAGATGCCAAATTGGGGGAAGGCTAATTACAACAATATTAGGCAGGAACTGAAGAATGTAGATTGGGGGCAGATGTATGAGGGCAAGTCAACATCTGACATGTGGGAGGCTTTCAGGTGGAGGAATACAGAGAGAGTAGGAGGGATCTCAAACGGGGAGTTAGGACAGCAAAGAGGGGGCATGAGATGGCTTTGGCAGGTAGGGTTAAGGAGAATCCAAAGGCGTTTTACTCCTATCTTAAGAGCAAAAGGGTGGCTAGGGGTAAAATCGGTCCTCTCAGGCACAGACGTGGGGAATTGTGCTTGGAGGCAGAGGAAATGGGGGAGATCCTGAATGAATACTTTGCGTTGGTATTCACGAAGGAGAAGGGCGTGATGTCTGGTACGGTCATTAAGGGAGCAGTAGACCAATTGAAAGATCTATCGATTACGAGGGAAGAAGTGTTAGGGCTTTTAGATGGCATTAAAACTGATAAATCTCCGGGGCCCGATTGCATTTATCCTAGGCTGCTTAGAGAGGCGAGGGATGAGATTGCTGGGCCTCTGACGCAAATCTTTGTCTCTTCTTTGGACACAGGTGAGGTCCCAGAGGACTGGAGGATAGTGAACGTCGTACCATTGTTTAAAAAGGTTGGGAGGGATAACCCAGGTAACTATAGGCCGGTGAGCTTAACGTCAGTGGTAGGTAAGTTGATGGAGAGGATTCTTAGGGATAGGATGTATGCACACTTGGAGTGTTGCGATCTTATTAAGGATACGCAGCATGGCTTTGTCAAGGGGAAGTCTTGCCTTACGAATCTGGTAAAATTCTTTGAGGAGGTGACAAAAACGGTTGACGAAGGACGAGCCGTTGATGTCGTCTATATGGATTTCAGTAAGGCGTTTGACAAAGTCCCTCATGGTAGGTTGGTAGAGAAGATTAAAGCTCATGGGATACGTGGTCAGGTATCTAGATGGGTAGAGAACTAGCTTGCAAAGAGGAGTCAGAGAGAGTAGTGGAGGGGTCCTTTTCTAGCTGGAGGTCTGTCACTAGTGGTGTGCTGCAGGGCTCGGTACTGGTACCTCTTCTCTTTGTAGTGTATATAAATGATTTGGAAGAGGGAGTAGGTGCTGTGATCAGCAAAATGGCTGGATTGGCAGGCAGTGAGGAGTAGTGTCTGGCAATACAGCGGGATATTGATAGGCTGGTTGATTGGGCAGATACATGGCAAATGGAGTTTAATCTGGATAAATGTGAGGTGATGCATTTTGGCCGGAATAATGTAGGGGGAAGTTATATGATAAAGGGTAAGCTCGTAAGGAGTATAGAATCGCAGCGAGACCTGGGAGTGCAGGTGCACAAGTCTTTGAAGGTGGCAGTGCAAGTGGAGAGTGTGGTGAAGAAAGCCTATGGTATGTTAGCCTTTAAAGGAAGGGGTATAGAATATAAGAGCTGGAGTCTAATGTTGCAGTTGTACAGAACGTTGGTTAGGCCGCATTTGGAGTACTGCGTCCAGTTCTGGTTGCCTTACTAGCGGAAGGACGTGGAGACTCTGGAGAGAGTGCAGAGGAGGTTTACCAGGATGTTGCCTGGTATGGAAGGACTGGGGTATGAAGAAAGATTGAAGAAGTTGGGGCTCTTTTCCCTTGAAAGAAGCCAACTGAGGGGGGATCTAATAGAGGTATATAAGATTATGAAGGGTATAGATAGAGTAAACAGAGGTAAGCTATTTCCTATAATAGAGACTCGTAGGACAAGGGGCCATGGACTTAAGGTGAGGGGGGAGAGGTACAACACAGATATTAGAAGGAGGTTTTTCACACAGAGGGTAGTGGGGGTATGGAATGCTCTGCTAAGTAAGGTGGTGGAGGCAAACACGCTAGAGTCCTTTAAGAGTAACTTAGACAGGCACATGACTGAGTTGGAGATGGAGATTCTTTTAAATAAGGGGCATTAGCATTGGGGTGACCCTGGTAATGTAAATGGGTATAGTATGATAATAATGTTTTTTCTCTTTTCATTCACAGGTTTTAAGTGGGTCCATCTCGTGTCCGACGAGGGGCATACACACGATGGGTCGTACTGGGGCTGCTCTTGGTTGTTCGAGATTGGCCTAGTGCTTCATGTCGTTAGTGTGTGCCTAAACTGGACCAGATACTGGGCAAGACGACAGCTCAGTGACTATCGCTGATTGCTGTGCAGACACATGGACTTGGGCCGGTGTCTGCGGGAGTTTGCGCATTCTCCCCGTGCTTGCGTGGGTTTTCTCCGGGTGCTCCGGTTTCCTCCCACACCCCAAAGATGTGCTGTTAGGCTGATTGGCAGGAATAAATTGTCCCTAAATCAGTTTCCCTCAATCTGGGTGGCCATAAAACATTAGACAAGGGTCGTGGGTGGAGAGGGGGACTGGTGGTGTTGAGATGGCGGCGCAGGCTCGTTGGGCCGAAGAGACTGTTTCCCGGGCTGATTTTGTTCTTTGTTTTGTTCTTTGTAAGTTGTTAGGGATTCAGGACCAGCACATTCCTGTAAAGATGAAGGATAAGCCAAGTTTTGGGAATCTTGGATAATGAGATATTGTAAGCCCACACAAAGAGAAAAAGGAAGCATTTGTCAAGACTGGGAACATGAAGCAAGTGTGAAATAGAAGGAAAGTAAAAAGAAACTTAAGGAAGGAGTAAGGAGGGCTAAAAGGGGTCACAAAAAGTCATTGGCCAGCAGGATTAAGGAAAACCCCAAGGCTTTTTATATATATATGTGTGTGTATACATATATGTATATATAGAGCAAGAGGGTATCCAGGGAAAGGGTTGACCCACTCAAGGACAGGGGAAGGAGCCAGAGGAAATGGGCAAGGTATTAAATGAGTACTTTGCATCAGTAATCACCAAAGAGAAGGACTTGGTGGATGATGAATTTGGGAAAGGATGTGTAGATAGTTTGAGTCATGTTGAGATCAAACAGGAGGAAGTATTGCAGTCCTTAACAAACATTAAGATAGACGAGTCCCCAAGACCTGATGGGATATACCCCAAAATACTAAGAGGGGCAAGGAAAGAAATTGCTGGGGCCTTAAGAGAGATCTTTGTATCCTCACTGGCTACAGGGATCCCAGAGGATTGGGGAATAGCCAATGTCGTTCCTTTGTTTAAGAAAAGAAGCAAGAATAACCCAGTTAATTACAGACCTGTGAACCTTATCTCAGTGGTAGGGAAATTATTGGAGAGGATTCTTCAAGACAGAATTTTCTCCCACTTGGAAATAAGTGGACATATTAGTGAGAGACAACATGGTTTTGTGAAAGGGAGGTCATGTCTCAGTAACTTGATCAAGTTTTTTGAGGAAGTGACAAAGATGATTAGTGAGGATAGGGCAGTGGATGTTGTCTACATGGACTTCAATAAGGCCTTTGACATGGCAGACTGGTGGAAAAGGTGAAGTTGTATGGGATCAGAGGTGACCTCGCTCAGTCAAAGAAGACAGTGGGTAGCAGTGGAAGGGTATGTTTCTGAATGGAGGACTGTGACAAATGGCGTCCCTCAGGGACCAGTGCTGGGGCCTTTGCTGTTTATAACATATATAAATGATCTGGAGGAAAATGTAACTGTAAAATTAGTAAGTTTGCAAATGATACAAATGTTGGTGGATTTGCAGATTGCAATGAAGACCATATAGATCAGATGGCGGCTTGGGCGGAGAGATAGCAGATGGAGTTTTAAGACGCGGGTTGATGGGATTTTGATAAGCGAGGGGATTAAGGGTTATGGGGAGAGGGCGGGAATGTAGAACTGAGCCACGACAGATCAGCCATGATCTTATTGAATGGCGGGGCAGGCTCGAAGGGCTAGATGGCCTACTCCTGCTCCTATTTCTTATGTTCTTATTAATCCGGACAAATGTGAGGTAATGCATTTTGGAAGATCTAACATTGATAGCAAATATACAGTAAATGGCAGAACCCTTAAGAGTATTGATAGGCAGAGGGATCTGGATGTACAGGTACACAGGTCACTGAAAGTGGTAACGCAGATGGAGAAGGTAGTCAAGAAGGCATATGGCATGCTTGCCTTCACTGGCTGGGGCGCTGAGTTTAAAAATTGGCAAGTCATGTTGTGGCTTTATGAAACCTTAGTTAGGCCACATTTGGAATAAAATGTTCAATTCTGGTCACCACACTATCAGAAAGGTGTGAAGGCTTTGGCAAGAGTACAGAAGAGCTTTACCAGGATGTTGCCTGGTATGAAAGGCATTAGCTGTGAGGAGAGGTTGAAGAAACTTGGTTTGTTCTCACTGGAACAAGAGAGGTTGAGCGGTGACTGATAGACGTCTACACGATTATGAGAGGCATGGACAACGTGGATAGTCAGAACTTTTTTCCCAGGGTGGAAGAATCAATTACTAGGGGGCATAGGTTTAAGGTGCAAGGGGCAAAGTTTAAAGGAGATGTATGAGGCAAGTTTTTTTACACAGAGCTTGGTGGGTGCCTGGAACTGGCTGCTGGGAACAGTACTGGAAGCAGATACGATAGTGAGTTTTAAGGGGCATTTGGACAAATGCATGAATAGAATAGGAATAGAGGGATATGGTCCCCAGAAGGGTAAGGGGTTTTGTTTCAGTCAGGCAGCATAGTTGATGCTGGCTTGGAGGGTCAAAAGTCCTATTTCTGCGCTATAATTTTCTTTGTTCTTTGTTCTAACAGCAAGTAAGACTATTTGGATAACTTTCTCAAAGAACCAACACAAATATGATAGAACATATTCCTCTTTGCATGTGCTATAAAATGCTCTGAGTTTTTCCATAACTTTAGAATGTTCCAGCTTTAAACAAGTATGTCAAATGAAAATCATTATAATTTGATATCTACTATAAGACGAGCAGCTGATCTCTTGTGGCTTTTAAGCTGAAGAAATTGACCCACAATGGAAGATCCCAGTTTTTAGCTCTGGTCTACATTTGCCACTTCACCCAGGGTAGAAAGTAACATTTGCAGATCAGACAGAAAAAAATCCATCAATGATTTTAGATGAAACAAATGATTTTTGTTTGTGTGTGTATGTGTGTATCACGTGTGTATAAAAGGCAAAAAGCTGCAGCATGCTACGATGCAGAGGGACCTGGGGGTCCTTGTGCATGAGTCGCAAAAACCCAGTCTGCAGGTGCAGCAGGTGATCAAGAAGGCAAATGGAATGTTGGCCTTTATAGCGAGGGGGATAGAATATAAAAGTAGGGAAGTCTTGCTGCAACTATACAGGGTACTGGTGAGGCCACAGCTGGAGTACTGTTTGCAGTTTTGGTCGTCGCATTTGCAGAAGGATATATTGGCCTTGGAGGGAGTGCAGAGGAGGTTCACTAGGCTGATACCGGAGATGAGGGGGTTGGACTATGAAGAGAGACTAAATAGACTAGGTCTGTAGTCAATGGAGTTTAGAAGGATGAGGGGGGATCTTTTAGAGACGTATAAGATAACAAAGGGGATGGATAGGCTAGAGGTAGAGAGATTCTTCCCGCTTAGAAAGGATAGCGGGACTAGAAGGGTCAGCCTCAAGATAAGGGGGCGCAGTTTAGATCAGAGTTGAGGAGGAGCTTCTTCACTCAAAGGGTGGTGAATCTCTGGAATTCTCTGCCCGTTGAAGTGATGGAGGCTACCTCGCTAAATATATTTAAGTCATGGGTAGATAGGTTTTTAATAGACAAGGGAATTAAGGGTTATGGGGAGAAAGCAGGAAAGTGGAACTGATCCACTTCAGATCAGCCATGATCTTATTGAATGGCGGGGCAGGCTCGAAGGGCTAGATGGCCTACTCCTGCTCCTATTTCTTATGTTCTTATGTTCTTATGTGCTATGTGGTAAAGTATGGCCTTCCCCCAGTTTGGCACCTTCACTTGAGGACTACACTTTTCTTTATCCATCAGTGCTAGGGGAATGATAGTGCACAGTGAAACTATTGATTGGTTCACACTAGCTATTCTCACATATGAACAACATGGGTATGGGTGAGCTAAGGGAAATAGAAAGTGCATGTAGAACCAGAAGTCAGAGTGTGGAAGAACCATGTTTTTAATAAATATGATACCAGATGTTAATAACTGGGGTTAATTAATGACAATTGGTTCCCAGCCTCATTATTAGATATGACGCACAACTCCCACATTACCAATTAAATGGATATAACTAAAGAGGTCCCTTCTTTGAGACTGACCTTGCAGAGAATTGATAAAGGTGAAGAGGTAAAGCACAATTTCACGCTGTGGCCCAATGGAGAAAAGTCCCAGACCATATGACAAGCCAAGCAGAGAGTTGAGACCCAGCAACGAAAGCACGGACTTCCATCTACTTCCCTGGCTGTTGTGAGTGTGTTGAGCTCTCTTCATCTCAATGATCTTCATAGACACAATGATCAGTATGATGGTGTTACCAAGAAAGACCACTGAGAAGATACCCACGTTGGTCACATAATGGACAATATCATTTGTTACCCAACAGCTGTCAAAAAGAATTATACAGCAAGGAATTAATAGATAAATTTTTCAGTTGATGATATAAAATCAAAACAGTGCTTTTAGTGAGCCATTCTGCGCTAGGGAATGGTCCACCCTCCGTGTAGGGGAATAGTCAACTCTCTGCAATATGGGAAAGATATTGTCCTCCTGTCTACTCTCTCACTCCCTATCACAATATTGCATATCTCAATTATGTCTCTCGTCAGTATTCTCTGTTCCAACTGTTATGTTAATGATTCCCTGTACCATCCAAACGGTGCGCTATGTTAACACTTCACTCTCTGTATTGTGTTCATGATACTCTCTCTGTACTATGGGAATGATCATCTATCTGTTTAATGTTGGTGATGCTCTCTCTGTACTATATTAATGATTCTACGTGAATGATCAACTCTCAATATTATGTTTATTATCTTCTCTCAGCACTATTGGAATGACCCTCCGTACTGCTGCAATTATTCTCGTTCACTACAATGATAATTATCCTCTCTCCCTACTACGTTTAAAATGCTCCCTCTGAGCTACGTTAATGATCCAATTTCTGTACTATGTTAATGAACCACTGTTTGCAAAATGTTAATGATCCTTTCTCTGACTGTATTAATGATCCCCTTTCTCTGTACTATGCTAATGTCTTAATCTCTCTACTATGTTCATGATTCACTCTCTGTACTATTTTATTATTCCTCTCTTTGTACTCTGTCGATGATCAGCTCGTACTATGGTAATTCTACTCTCTCAGTATTATGTTAATTATCCACTCTCTGTACTATGTTAATAATACTCCCTGAATACTATGCTGATCAACCAACCAGTGTACTATGTTAACGGCCCACTTTTGTAATATAAACCTCTCCCTGAGCTGTGTTACTGATCCACTCTCAGCAGTGTGTTAATGATAAGTGTACAGGTACAGCAGGCAGTAAGAAGGCAAATGGTATGTTGGTCTTCATAGCAAGAGGATTTCAGTATAGGGATAGAGATGTTTTGCTGCAATTGTCTAGGGCATTGGTGAGGCCACACCTGGAGCTGTCCTTATCTGAGGAAGGATGTCCTTGCTTGAGGCAGAACAGCAAAGATTTACTAGGCTGATTCCTGGATGGCATGTCTGTCATATGAGTAAACTAAGTCGGTTAGGATTAGATTCACTGGAGTTTAAAAGGTTGAGAGGGGATCTCATAGAAATTTATAAGATTCTAACAGGATAGATTCAGAAAGAATGTTCCCAATGGTGAGAGTTCAGACCTAGGAGGGGGGCTCGTTGGTTGATTCTGCTGCAAAGGGGTGGGGTAAAAAGTGTGCCAGTGCAGTAGTTATAAGGGATTCAACTGTAAGGGGAACAGACAGGCATCTCTGTGGCCGCAAGCAAGACTCCAGGATGGTATGTTGCCTTCCTGGCGCTAGGGTCAAGGATGCCTCAGAACGGCAGCAGGACATTCTGAAGGAAGAGGGTATAGACGACATAGGTGAGAAAAAAAGGATGAGGTCCTAAAAGCAGAATACAGGGAGCTAGGAAGAAAGTTAAGAAATCGGACCTCAAAGGTAGTGATCTCAGGATTACTACTGCTGCCATGTGCTAGTCAGAAATGATGTGGGAATGCCGGCGTTGGACTGGCGTAAACACAGTAAAAAGTCTGACAACACCAGGTTTTAGTCCAACCGATTTATTTGATAATAGACTCACAAGCTTTCGGGGTTAGTCCCTTCGTCAGGTGAATGGAGAGTTCTGGCCTCAGACAGAGCATATAAAGCACAGACAGTTTAGAGATTACTGATTAGAATGCGAATCCTTACACCTAACCTGGATTCGCATTCTAATCAGTAATCTCTAAACTGTCTGTGCTTTATATGCTCTGCCTGAGGCCAGAACTCTCCATTCACCTGACGAAGGGACTAACCCCGAAAGCTTGTGAGTCTATTATCAAATAAATCGGTTGGACTAAAACCTGGTGTTGTCAGACTTTTTACTAGTCAGAAATGACAGGATATATCGGATAAATACGTGGCTGAAGAGATGGTGTCGGGGGAGGGTTTCAGGTTCCTGGGCATTGGGACCAGTTCTGGGGGAGGTGGGACCTGTACAAATTGGACAGGTTACATCTGGGCAGGACTGGGACTGATGTCCTAGGGAGTATTTGCTAAAGGGGTAGGAGAGAGTTTAAACTAATATGCCAGGGGGGTGGGAACCTATGTAAGGAGTCCGAGACAGAGGGAACAAGGACAAAATGTGGGGAGAATGTTCCAGCCACTTCAAAAATCAGGAAAAAGTTAAAAGGAGAGAGAACTCAGGAGATGTGATTAATGGAAATGTTGGAATTCAAAAAGAGGGGACAAAAACTAGCATAAGGGCACTTTATTTGAATGCTCATAGCATTCGAAAAAGATAAATGAGTTGATGGCACAAATCATTGTGAACGAGTATGATTTGGTGACCATCACAGAGACATGGTTGCAGGATGTTCACGACTGAGAGTTAAATATCCAGGGGTATCAGACTGTT
Source organism: Carcharhinus amblyrhynchos (assembly GCF_965287045.1). Taxonomy (NCBI): domain Eukaryota; kingdom Metazoa; phylum Chordata; class Chondrichthyes; order Carcharhiniformes; family Carcharhinidae; genus Carcharhinus; species Carcharhinus amblyrhynchos. The sequence continues at coordinate 66,152,567 of NC_137327.1, forward strand.
CGGAGGGACCATCAGGAAGATTATGGAGGTGGTGTAGCTCTGATATTTGAGGATGACATCAAGGTGGTAGTGAGAGATGATATAGGTTCTATGCAAAAAAATTGTTGAATCCATTTAGGTGGAAATCAGAAATAGTAAGGAGAAAAGTCACTGATAGGTGTAATCTATAGGCCACCAAATAATAGCATCATGATGGGGTGAGAAATGAACAAAGAAATAACTGATGCATGTAATTATCATGGGGATTTTAATCTACATATCAATTGGTCAAACTAGATTGGTCAAGGCAGCCTTGAGGAGGAGTTCATAGAATGTACCCACGATAACTTCCTTGAACAGTATGTAATGGAACCTATGAGGGAGCAATCTTCCCTAGATCTGGTCCTTTGTAATGAGACAGGAATAATTAATGATCTTGCAATTAGGGATCCTCTCGGAATTTAAAATACAGAAGGAACGTGAGACGGTAAAATCCAATACTAGTGTCTGTGCTTAAACAAAGGAGACTACAGAGGTTTAGGGAGGAGTTGGCTAAGGTAGACTGGGAGCAAAAACTTTATGGTGGGACAATTGAGGAACAGTGGAGGATTTTCAAAGCGATCTTTCTTGATGCTCAGCAAAAGTATATACCAGTGATAAGAAAGGACTGTAGAAAAAGATCAGCCATGGATATCTAAGGAAATAAAGGAGGGTATCAAATTGAAAGAAAATGCATACAAAGTGACAAAGATTAGTGGGAATCTAGAGGATTGGGAAATCTTTAAAGGACAACAGAAAGCCATGAAAAGTAAGATGGATTATGAGAGTAAATTAGCTCAGAATATAAAAACAGATAGCAGAAGTTTCTACAAATATATAAAACGAAAAAGAATGACTAAAGTAAGCATTAGTCCTTTAGAGGACAAGAAGGGGATGTAATAACTGGAAATGGGAAAACGGCTGAGGCATTGAACAGGTATTTTGTGTCGGTCTTCACAGTGGAAGATACAAATAACATGCCAAAAATTGATGACAGGAAGGCTATGGCAGGTGAGAACCCAAAAACTATCATTATCATGAAAGAGATAATGTTGGGCAAGTTAATGGGGTTAAGGGTAGACAAGTCTCCTGGTCCTGATGGAATGCATCCCAGGGTGCTAAAAGAGATGGTGGGAGAGATAGCAAATGCACTAGTGGTAATTTACCAAATCTGGGGTGGTTCCCGCAGATTGGGAAACAGCAAGTGTGACTCCACTGTTTAAAAAAGGAGATAGACAAAAGGCAGGGAACTATAGGCCGGTTAGCTTAACTTCTGTAGTAGGGAAACTGCTTGAATCTATCATCAAGGAAGAAATAGCAAGACCTCTGGATATGAATTGTCCCATTGGTAAGATGCAACATGGGTTCATGAAGGAAAGGTCATGTTTGACTAATTTGGTGGAATTTTTTAAAAATATTACATGGGCAGTGGACAATGGGATTTCCAGAAGGCATTTGACAAGTGCTGCTACTTAAGAAAAAAGGTGCACGCTGTTATGAGTAAAGTATTAGTATAGATAGAGGATTGGTTAACTAACAGAAAGCAAAGCATGGGGGTAAATGGGTGTTTTTCTGGTTGACGATCAGTGACCAGATGCCTCAGGGATCAGTATTGTGATCACAATTGTTTACAATTTGCATAGATGACTTAGAGTTGGGGACCAAGTGTAGTGAGTCAAAATTTGCAGATGACTTTAAGATGAGCAAAGTGTGCAGAGGATGCTGAAAGTCTGCAAAGAGATATAGATCGTCGAAGTGTGTGGCGAGGGTTTAGCAGATGGAGTGCAATGTTGGTAAATGTGAGGTCATCCATTAGGAAAAGCAGCAAAAAGGGGTTTTATTTAAATGGTAAAAAATTGCAGCATGCTTCTGTGCAAAGGGGCCTGGATGTCCTTGTGCAAGAATCACAAGGAGTTGGCTTATATGTGCAGCAGGTAATTAAGAAGACAAATGGAATTTTGCCCTTTATTACCAGAGGAATGGAGTTTAAAAACAGTGAGGTTATGCTGCAGCTGTATAAGGTGCTGGTGAGACACACCTGGAGCACAGTGTACAGTTTTAGTCTCCTTACATGAGAAAGAATGTACTGGCACTGGAGGGGGTGCAGAGGAGATTCACTAGGTTGATTCCGGAGTTGAGAGGGTTGGTTTATGAGGAGAGATTGAGTAGACTGAGGTTATACTCATTGGCATTCAGAAGAATGAGGGGAGATCTTATAGAAACATATAAGACTATGAAGGGAATAGATAAGCTGGAAGCAGATAAGTTGTTTTCACTGGCAGGTGAAACTAGAACTAGGTGGCATGACCTCAAAATAAGGGGAAGCAGAGGAGGAGTTGAGGAGGAACTTCTTCACATAAAGGGTTGTGAATCTGTAGAATTCCCTGCCCAGTGAAGCAGTTGAAGCTACCTCATTGAATGTTTTTAAGGCAAGGATAGATAAATTTTTGAACAGTAAAGGAATTAAGGGTTATGGTGAGCGGGCATGATCTTATTGAATGGTAGAGTAGGTTCGAGGGGCCAGATGGCCTACTCCTGCTCCTAGTTGTTATGCTCTTTTAAGGGGGCAGACATTTTAGAACTGAGGTGAGGAGAAATGTTTCCACCCAAAGGGTGGTGAAGGCAGCACATGGGCAGAGTGATTAGCAGTGCTGCTCACAGCACCAGGGGCCTGGGTTCAATTCCTGGCTTGAGTCACTATCTGTGTGGAGCCTACATGTTCTCCCTGTGTTTGTGTGAGTTTCTTTCGGGTGCTCAGGTTTCCTGCCACAGTCTAAAAGACATGCTAGTTAGGTGAATTGCCCATACTAAATTCACACTCAGTGTATCTGAATTGTGGCGACTTGGGAATTTTCACAGTAACTGCATTGGCAGTGTGAATGTGAGCCTACTTGTGACACTAATAAGTAAACTTTAAAGAATGTGTGGAACTTACAACTACAGAAAATAGTTGAGGCCAATTAGACATAGCTCTTGGGCCTAAAGGGATCAAGGGATATGGGAGAATCAGGATATTGAATTTGATGATCAGCCATGATCAAAATGAATGGTGGAGCAGGATCAAAGGGCCAAATAACCGAGACCTGCTTCTAGTTTTTATGATCTACTCTCTGTTCTGTGTTAATGATCCACTCTTGAGTTCTATGCGAATGATCCTCTCTCTGTTATGTTTAAAATTCTCCCTGATCAATATCGGAATGATCCTCTTTCTGTTACATGTTAATGACCCTCGCTCAGTACCATTGGGAAAGTGGATCATTACTGAGTTAGAATTTTTAACATAATATGGAGGAACATTAACATTGTACAGAGAGTGGATCATTAACGTAGTAATGCAATTAACATGAGTAGTGCAATTAACGAGAGAGTACAACTAACCTACTACTGAGAGAGGATCATTAACATAGCCCAGAGGGTGGATCATTAACGTAGCACTGAAAGTATATTCTTAACAGTACTGAGAGAGAATCATTAACATAGTAGTGACAGTGGAGCATTACCAACAGCGTTTGGATCACTAAAATAGTACTCAGAGAGGACCAATAACATAGTGAAGAAAGTGGACCATCAACATAGTATAGAGTTGATCATTAACACAGAACAGAGGGTAATTCTGAATGAGAGTGATTCAGTAACATAATAAAGGGAGAGAATCATTAACAAAGTACAGAAGGTGGATCATTAATGTAGTACTAAGAAAGTTTTATTAACACATTACAGAGTGTGGGTCATTAACATACCGAAGAGGGTGGATCAATGAACATAACACAGTGAGTGGATGGCATTGAGAAAGGGCCATTAACACAGTACAGTAAGTCCTATTGTACAGAGAGAGAATCATTTGCATCATACTGACAGAGGGTCATTTACATTGTACTGAGAGAAGATCAGTGACACAGAACTGAGAGAGGATCATTAACATGAAATGAGAGTGGAGCATTAAAATAGCACAGTATCCAGATCATTAATAACAAATGTTGCAAGACAATCAATGATAATATAGATGGTAGATCATTAACATCATACAGAGAGTGTACCATTAACAAAGTACAGAGAGAATCATTAATATCGTACTGAGAAAGTTTTATTAACATCATACAAAGAGTCTAAAGAGAGCAGATCAGTAACACAGTACAGGGAGAAGACTGTTAACATTGTACAGAGGATGATGTGGAGATGCCGCATTGGAATGGGGTGGGCATAGTAAGAAGTCTCACAACACCAGGTTAAAGTCCAACCAATTTATTTGGTATCACAAGCTTTCAGAGCTTTCTATCACTTGCCTGATGAAGGAGCAGCACTCTGAAAGCTCGTGATACCAAATAAACCTGTTGGACTTTAACCTGGTGCTGTGAGACTTCTTGTAGTACAGAGGATAATTCCCATTGTAAAGAGAGAGGATCATTAACATAGAACTGAGAAAGTTTCATTAACACAGTACAGAGAGTGGGTCATTTACATAATACTGAGATTGTGTCATTAATATGGTACAGAGGATCATTAACATTGCACAGAGTGGGTCATTAACAGAGGGCAGGAAGAGTACATAGTTCACCGAGTGGATCATTAATATACTAGCGATAGTGGAACAACAAGGTTGTACTGTGTCTGGATTATTAACAAAATACTGCAACAGGATCAATAATATAGTACAGAAAGTAAATCATTAACAGTGTACAGGGAGAGAATCATTAACAAAGTGAAGAAAGTGGATCATTAACAAAGTACAGAGTACTGAGAAAGTTTCATTAACATATTTATCAACAGTGCAAAATTAGCATAGTAAAGAAAGAGGATCATGAATATAGTACAGAGTGAGGATCAGTAACAGAAAATGGGGAGTTGACCATTAACATGTGGTCCATTATCCTAGTATTGGGAGTGGATCATTACTGAGAGAGGTTCATTAACACAATCTAGATAGTGGATCATTAATATAGTTTTGAGAATGGACCATTAACATAGTACAGAAAGGATCATTAACATAGTACAGAGTTTTGTTCGTTAGTATGTTACTGATAGAGCCTCATTAACATATTACAAAGAGGGTCATTAACATGGCACAGAAAAACGATCAATAAGTACGAGAGAAGATCATTAACATAGCACAGAGAGAATATTATTAACATAGTACAGAAAGTGGATCACTAACATATTACCGGGAGAGAATAATTAACAAAGTACAGAGAGCATCATTAACATAGAAAAGAAAGTGGTTCATTAATTGTTCAAAATTCTAAATTGGGGCAAGGTCAATTTTGATGGTATCAGGCAGGAAATTTCAAAGATTAACTGGGGGAGGGCAAGAGACGTCTGGTAAGTGGCACGCTTTCAACAGTGTGTTAACCAGGGTTCAGGATAAACACACGAAGGGCAAGGCTGGCAGAAATAGGGAACCCTGGATGACTCAGGAGATTGGCGCCCTGGTCAAGAAGAAGAAACAGGCACATAACATGCATAGGCAGCTGAGATCAAGTGAATCCCTTGAAGAGTATAGGGAGTAGAGTTAAGAGAGAAGTCAGGAGGGCAAAAAGGGGACACGAGATTGTTTTGGCAGATAAGGCAAAGGAGAATCCAAAGAGCTTCTACAAATACATAAACGACAAAAGAGTAACAGGGGAGAGAGTAGGGCCTCTTAAGGATCAACAAGGTCATCTATGTACGGATCCACAAGAGATGAGTGAGATCCTAAATGAATATTTCTCATCAGTATTTACTGTTGAGGAAAGCATGGATGTTAGGGAACTTGGGGAAATAAATAGTGACGTCTTCAGGAGTGTACATATTACAAAGAAGGAGGTGCTAGAAGTCTTAAAGCACAGCAAGGTAGATAAATCCCCGGGATCTGACAAAGTGTATCCCAGGACATTGTAAGAGGCTAGGGAGGAGCTTGCAGATCTCCTAGCTGAGATACTCGAATCATTAATTATCATGGGTCAGGTGCCTGAAGATTGGAGAGTGTCAAATGCTGTGCCTTTGTTTAAAAAGGCTACAGGGAAAAGCCTGGGAGCTCCAGGCCTGTGAGCCTCACATCTGTGGTGGGTAAATTATTGGAAGGTATTTTGAGAGACAAGATCCACAGGCATTTAGAGTCGCAAGGACTGATTAAGGACATTCACTATGGCTTTGTGAGTGGAAAATCACATCTCACAAATTTGATTTTTTTTTGAAGGGGTAACCAAGAAGGTAGATGAGGGCAGCGATGTTGATGTTGTCTACATGGACTTTAGCAAGGCCTTTGACAAGGTACCACATGAGAAGTTGTTGCATAAGGTTAAATCTCACAGAATCCAGGGTAAGGTATCTAAATAGATACAAAATTAGCTTCTTGACAGAAGCCAGAGGGTGGTTGTACAGAGTTGTTTTCCAAACTGGAGACCTGTGACCAGTGGTGTGCCTCAGGGATCAGTGCTGGTCCCACTGTTATTTGTCATTTATAATAATGATTTGGATGAGAATATAGGAGGCATGGTTAGTAAGTTTGCAGATGACACTAAGATGGGTGACATAGTGGACAGTGAAGAAAGTTATCTCGGATTGCAATGGGATCTTGATCCATTAGGCCAGTGGGCTGACGAATGGCAGAAGGAGTTTAATTTAGACAAATGCGAAGTGATGCATTTTGGTAGATTGAACCAGGGCAGGACTTACTCAGTTAATGGTTGGGCACTGGGGAGAGTTACAAAACAAAGAGACGTAGGGGTACATGTTCATAGCTCCTTGAAAGTGGAGTCACAGGTGGACAGAGTGGTGAAAAAGGCATTCGGCTTGCTTGGATTCATCAGTCAGAACATTGAACACAGGAGTTGGGACATCTTGTTGAAGTTGTACAAGACATTGGTAAGGCCACACTTGGAATACTGTGTGCAATTCTGGCTACCCTATTATAGAAAGGATATTATTAAACTAGAAAGAGTGCAGAAAAGATTTACTAGGATGCTACTGGGACTTGATGGATTGAATTATAAGGAGAGGCTAAATAGACTGGGACTTATTCCTCTGGAGCATAGGAGGCTCAGGGGTGACCTTATTAGATGTTTATAAAATAATGAGGGGCATAGACAAGGTAGATAGTCAACATCTTTTCCCAAAGGTAGGGGAGTCTAAAACTAGAGGGTATAGGTTTAAGGTGAGAGAGGCCAGAGGGGCAATTTTGTGGTGAGTGTCTGGAACAAGCTGTCAGAGGTAGTAGTAGAGGCAGGTACAATTTTGTCTTTTAAAAAGCATTTAGAAAATTACATGGGTAGAATGGGTATAAAGGAATTTGGGCCATAGGAATTAGCTGAGGGGTTTTTAAAAAATTGGGCCAATTGGGATGAGATTAGGGGTTTAAAAAAAGGATGGCATGGACAAGTTGGGCCAAAGGGCCTTTTTCCATGCTGTAAATCTCTATGACTCTATGATTCTAACATGGTACTGAGAGAGGATCATTAACATTGTACATAAAGAGGATCATTGTCTTGGTACAGAGCACAGAGAGTAGAACATTTCAATGGCAATTAGACGATCATAAACATAGTCGAGAGTGGATCATTAACATAGTCCAGAGAGTGGTTCAGTAAAACAGTCCAGGCAGAGGATCATTAACACAGCACAAAGAGTGGATCATTAACATAATACAAAAAGTGGATCATTGGCATAGCACAGAAAGTGAATTATTAACATAACACTGAGAATAGCTCATTAACATGACACAGAGAATGGTTCACTAACATAGTACAGAGAATATCATTAACATAATACAGAGAAAGCATCGTTAACATGGTACAGAGATGGGATCATTAACAAAGTAGTGAGAGTGGAGCATTAACATCATACATTGTTTGGATCATTAGCAGTACTGCGAAAATTTCATTAACATGGTACAGGAACTGGGTTATTACCATAATAAAGAGAGCAGATCATGGACATGATATAGAGAATGGGTCAGTAACAGAGAGGACCATTAACATAATACATAATGTAGTTCATTAACTTACTACTGAGCGTGGATTGCTTCTCAGCCTTTTGGCTAAGAGCAAGTGTAGTGTCAACATGCTGTACTTGGTTGAAGTCATTAAGTTACATTTCAGCTTCATTTGAAGCAATTTTTTTCAAGCAGTGTCTCAGCCTTTTGGCTAAGACGCAAATAAGATCAAGCCTTGGAGGAGGAGCTACACCTACTCCAATCAGCTTGGATCATGTAGATCAAGCCCAAGACAGGAGGTGAGAGCCCTATCTTGTCAGCTTGGATCGGGAATGTCCCAACTTGTTGGGACTCTGAATTGGCTTTAATTTGACTTGATTGGATTGGAATAAAGTAAACAAAAAAAACTTACTACTGAGTGTGGATCATTATTGAGAGAGGATCATTAACACAATCTAGGTAGTGGATCATTAATACAAGTATTAATCAGCCTTGATGCTGAAAAAGGAAGGAGATATATACAAAGTGGCGAGGATTAATGGGAAGTCAGAGGATTGGGAAGGCTTTAAAAGTGAATAGAGGACAACTAAAAAAAAAAGGAAGAGAAGATGAATTATGACTGTAAGCTAGTTAGTAATATAAAAGAAGTTAGGAACAGTGTTTTTCAATATATAAAAGGTAAGAGAGAGGCAAAAATGGACATTAGACCACTGGAAAATGAGGCTGGAGAAGTAATAATAAGAATAATATTCAGAGGAACTGAATAGTTACTTTGCAACAGTCTTCATGATGGAAGACACTAGTGGGATGCCAGAGCTCCAGGAGAATCAGGGGGCACAGGTGAGTGTGCCATCACTAAAGAGAAGGTTCTGGGGAAACTGAAAGGTCTGAAAGTGGATAACTCACCTGGACTACGCCCCAGAATTCTAAAGGAGGTAGCTGAGGAAATTGTGGAGGCATTGGTGGTGATCTTTCAGGGATCATTGGAGGCAAGGATGGTCCCATAGGACTGAAAAGTAGCTAATGTAACTCAGCTGTTTAAGAAGGGAGGGAGGCAGCAGATGGGAAATTATAGGCCGGTTAGCTGACTTCAGTATTGGCAACATTTTAAAGTCCATTATTAAAGAGGAGATCGTGAAGTACTTAGAAGTGTATAACACAGGGTTTGATTCCTGGCTCGGGTCACTGTCTGTGTGGAGTTTGCACATTCACCTCGTGTCTGCGTGGGTTTCCTCCGGGTACTCCGGTTTCTTCCCACAGTCCAAAGATGTGCGGGTTAGGTTGATTGGCCATGCTAAGAAATTGCCCCTTAGTGTCCAGGGATGTGTAGGTTAGAGGGATTAGTGGGTATAATATGTAGGGATGTGGGGGTAGGGTCTGGGTGGGATTGTGTTCGGTGCAGACTCGATGGGCCGAAGGGCCTCTTTCTGCACTGTAGGGTTCTATGATTTCATGAAAATAGGACTGAGTTAGTATAGCTCCATCAAGGGGAAATCATGTTTGGCAACTCTGTTAGAATTCTGAATAGAGGGCAGTGACAAATGGTGTTCCATAGAAACCATAGAACCATAGAAAATTACAGCTCAGAAACAGGCCTTTTGGCCCTTCTTGTCTGTGCTGAACTATTTTTTGCCTAGTCCCACTGACCTGCACTTGGACCATATCCCTCCACACCCCTCTCATCCATGAACCCGTCCAAGTTTTTCTTAAATGTTAAAAGTGACCCTGCATTTACCACTTTATCCAGCAGCTCATTCCACACACCCACCACTGTCTGCATGAAGAAGCCTCCCCCCGCTAAAATTCTCTTTAAACTTTTCTCCTTTCACCCTAAACCCATGCCCTCTGTTTTTTTCTCCCCTAGCCTCAGTGGAAAAAGCCTGCTTGCATTCACTCTATCTATACCCATCAAAATCTTATACACCTCTATCAAATCCCCCCTCATTCTTCTACGCTCCAGGGAATAAAGTCCTAACCTATTCAATCTCTCTGTAACTCAGCTTCTCAAATCCCGGCAACATCCTTGTGAAGCTTCTCTGAATTCTTTCAACCTTATTTACATCCTTCCTGTAACTAGGTGACCAAAACTGTACACAATACTCTAAGTTTGGCCTCACCAATGCCTCATATAACCTTACCATAACACTCCAACTTTTATACTCGATACTCCTGTTTATAAAGGCCAATGTACCAAAAGCACTCTTTACGACCCTATCCACCTGTGACGTCACTTTTAGGGAATTCTGTACCTGTATTCCCAAGCGGTCAGTGCTATTTGTAATATATATAAATGATTTGGAGGAAAATGTAATTGGATTGATTAGTAAGTTTGCGGACAACACAAAGGCTGGTGGATTTGCAGATAGTGATGAGGACCATCAGAGTATACAGCAGGATATGGATCAGTTGGAGACTTGGGCAGAGAGATGGCAGCTGGAGTTTAATCCATACAAATATGAGGAAGATCTAATACGGATAGGAAATATACAGGAAATGGCAGGACCCTTAACAGTATTGACAGGCAAAGGGATCTGGGTATACAGGTACACAGGTCACTGAAAGTGGCAATGCAGCTGGAGAAGTAGTCAAGAAGGCATAAGGCATGCTTGCCTTCATTGGCCGCGGCATTGAGTTTAAAAATTGGCAAGTTATGTTGCAGCTTCATAGAACGTTAGTTAGACCGCATTTGGAATATAGTGTTCAATTCTGGTCGCCACACTACCAGAAGAATGTGAAGGTTTTGGAGAGGGTACAGAAAAGATTTACTGGGATGTTGCCTGGAATGGAGGACATTAACTATGAGGAGAGGTTGGAGAATCTTGATTTGTTCTCACTGGAACAAGGGAGGTTGAGGGGCAACCTGATAGAAGTCTACAAGATTCTGAGGGGTATGGACAGAATGGACAGTCAGAAGCTTTTTCCCCAAGGTGGAAGAGTCAATTACCAGGGGGCATAGGAGATTGATAAATAAGTTAAGAGCCCATGGTGTTAAGGGTAAGATCCTGGCATGGAGAGAGAATTGGCTGAGTGGCAGCATGCAGACAGTGGGGATAAAGAGGTCTTTCTCAGAATGGCAGCTAGTGACTAGTGTGCCTCAGAGTTCGGTGCTGGGACCACAACATTTCAGAATATACATTAACGATTTGGAAGAAGGAACTGAAGATACTGTTGCTAAGTTTGCAAATGATGCAAAGCTAGGTGGAGGGACAGGTAGTATTGAGGAAGCAGAGAGGCTGCAGAAGGACTTGGACAGGCTAGGAGAATGGGTAAAGAAGTGGCAAATGGAATACAATGCGGAAAAGAGTGAGGTTATGCACTTTGGAAGAAGGAATGGAGGCATAGTCTATTTTCCAAATGGGGAAATGCTTAGGAGATTAGAAGCATGGGAGGCTTGGGAGTCCTTGTTCAAGATTCTCTTAAGGTTAATGTGCAGATTCAGTCAGCAATTAGGAGGGCAAATACAATGTCAGCATTCATGTCGAGAGGGTTAGAATACAAGAGCAGGGATGTACTTCTGAGGCGTATAAGGCTCTGGTCAGACCCCATTTGGACTATTGTGAGCAGTTTTGGGCCAGTATCTCAGGAAGGATGTGCTGGCCTTGGAAAGAGTCCAGAGGAGATTCACTAAAATGATCCCTGGAATAAAGGGCTTGTTGTATGAGGAACAGTTGAGGACTCTGGGTCTTTACTCATTGGAGATTAGAACGATGAGGGGGGATCTTATTAAAACTTACAGGATACTGCGGGGCCTGGGTTGAGTAGACGTGAAGAGGATGTTTCCACTAGTAGGAAAAACTAGGAGGGCTTAGACTAAAGGAACAATCCTTTAAAACAGAGATAAGGAGAAAGTTCTCCAGTCAGAGAGTGGTGAATCTGTGGAACCCTTTGCCACAGAAGGCTGTGGAGACCAGGTCATTGAGTGTCTTTAAGACAGAGATAGCTATGTCCTTGATTAACAAGGGGATCAGAGTTTATGGGGGAAAAGTCAGGAGAATGGGGATGAGAAAAATATTAGCCATGATTGGATGGTGGAACAGACTCGATGGGCCAATTGGTCTAATTCTGCTCCTCATTGTTCCCTGGAGCAGTGTACTGGTGGCTGGTGAGTCTAAACTGTGAGTGTACTGATCTTTTTCAAATGCATTGCTGGTTCGCGGGTTTTTTTTGCATTTTGCGCTTTCCGTAGTGGGTGCTAGGCGCAAGGGCAGTTGGGAAGGGAGCACGGGAGTACAAAAAGAAGGCCACAGTAGACAGCGGGCAGCGTCGAGAGTGGGCAGCGGAGTGAGGTGGGTGCTAAGTGAGTGCTGCAAGGGCTTTGGCTCACAGGCTTAGGCGAGAGCAGGCTTAGTTACTGGTCAAATTTTTCTAACTGTGTCCATAAGTTTAAGGGTGGCGAAATAAATGGCAGGGTCCATGGGGAGGCGTGTCAGCTGTGTAAGGTGCAATATGTGGGAGTTCCTGGAGACACAGCATCTCTGGAGAGTCCACATCTGCACCAAATGTCTGGAGTTGCAGCGTTTGAGGGCCGGGGTTAGGTAACTGGAGTTGAGGCTGGAGGATTTATTTTTAGTTAGGAAGAATGAGGTGCTAACGAATAGGAACCACATTCAAGAGGGGATCCCAGAGCCTAGGAGGGGGGATGGGTGGGTTACAGTTAGGAAGGGGAAAAAGAGGAGGAGTAATGTTCCAAAGGCTACCCCAGGGGTAGTCTCTCAAGATAGCAGGGGTAAGGTGCCAACTGAGGTGGAAAGGGCACGAGGGGGAGAGCAGAATGCCTCAGAGGGAAGGAAGGGGGCTGGATGTGAGATAGTGGTGGGGGATGGGAGGGTTAGAGGAATTGATAGGCGGTTCTGTGGGCAAAAGCGGGACTCCAGGATGGTAGTCTGCCTCCCTGGAGCAGGGGTACAGGATGTGTTGGAGAAGGTAGAGGGAATCTTGAAGGGCCAAGGGACCTGGGCGGATGTAATTATACATGTAGGTGAGAAGGACCTAGGAAGGAAAAGTAGAGGGGAAATACATAGGCAGTTCAGGGAGTTGGGAGCCAGGCTGAAGTGCAGAGCCTCCAGGGTGGCGATCTCTGGGCTGCTGCCAGTGCCCAGCAATAGCAGGGATAAAAATAATGAGATCCTGCAGCTGAATGCGTGGCTGAGGGATTGGTGCAGGACAGAGGGTTTTAGTTTTGTAGACCATTGGGAAGTCTTTGCAAAGGAAGGGCACTTCTATAAGAGGGATAGGGAATACTTGAATGGGAAGGGGACACATATTTTAGCTGGGAGGTTGGCTGGAGTGTTTAGGCAGGGTTTAAACTAATATGGAGGAGGGGTGGAGAGGAGAGAGACAGCTCAGGCACTGGGAGTGGGAGTGAGTTGGAGGTCAGGGTAAGTCTAGATGATAGGAAAATCTTCCAGGAGAAGGAGGATCCTAGAGGGCCTGAGGGTCTTCAGTGCATCTGTTTTAGTGCGAGGAGTGTGACGGGTAAGACGGATGAACTTAGGGCCTTGTTGTTAGCAAGGAATTTAGATGTGGTGGCAGTGACAGAGACGTGGTTAAAGGAGGGGCAGGACTGGCAGCTAAATATTCAGGGTATAAGTGTTTTAGGCGTGATAGGGGAGGGTTGAAAAGAGGAGGGGGAGTGGCGCTCTTAGTTAGGGAGCAGATCACAGCGGTGCAGAGGGAGGATAACATGGGGGCGTTGGGAATTGAGTCTCTGTGGGTGGAGTTGAGGAATAGGAAGGGGGCCATTACTGTGCTAGGAGCGTACTACAGACCGCCCGACAGCCCGCGGGCAGTGGAAGAGGGTATATGTAGGGACATTTTGGACAAGTGTAGGAAGAACAGGGTTGTTGTAGTGGGAGATTTTAATCTCCCTGGGGTGGATTGGAAGGTGCCTAGAGCTGGGGGGTCGGACGGGGAGGAAGTCGTAAGATGTGTATTGCAAGGGTCCTTGGAGCAGTATGTAGATAGCCCGACTAGAGAGGGGGCTATCCTGGATTTAGTCCTGGGCAATGAGCCGGGTCAGGTGGTTAAGGTTGCAGTAGGCAAACATGTGGCTAATAGTGACCACAACTCTGTCTACTTTAGGATACGAATGGAAAAAGATGAGAGCCGTCCTAAGGGGAGGGTGCTAAATTGGGGGAAGGCTAGATACAGCCGGATTAGGCAGGAGCTTAGGGATACAGACTGGGATAGGCTGTTGGAAGGCAAGACCACGTTAGGCATGTGGGAGTCTTTCAAGGGAAAACTGCAATGGGTGCAGGAAAGGCATGTGCCGGTTAGGAGAAAGGATGGGAAAGGTAGGATTAGAGAGCCGTGGATTACTACAGATATAGAAGACCTGGTTAGGAAGAAACGAGAGGCGTATGTCAGGTCTAAGCAGCTGGGAATGGAGAGAGCGTTGGAGGAATACAGAGAGAGTAGGAGGGATCTCAAAAGGGGAGTTAGGAGAGCAAAGAGGGGGCATGAGATGGCTTTGGCAGGTAGGGTTAAGGAGAATCCAAAGGCGTTTTACTCCTATCTTAAGAGCAAAAGGGTGGCTAGGGGTAAAATCGGTCCCCTCAGGGACAGATGAGGGGAATTGTGCTTAGAGGCAGAGGGAATGGGGGAGATCCTGAATGAATACTTTGCATCGGTATTCATGAAGGAGAGGGGCTTGATGTCTGGTACAGTCACCGAAGGAGCGGTAGACCAATTGAAAGATCTACCGATTACGAGGGAAGAAGTGTTAGGGCTTTTAGGTAGCATTAAAACCGATAAATCTCCGGGGCCCGATGGCATTTATCCTAGGCTGCTTAGGGAGGCAAGGGATGAGATTGCTGGGCCTCTGATGTAAATCTTTGTCTCTTCTTTGGACACAGGTGAGGTCCCAGAGGACTGGAGGATAGCGAACGTGGTACCGCTGTTTAAAAAAGGCAGAAGGGATAGTCCAGGTAACTATAGGCCGGTGAGTTTAACGTCAATGGTAGGCAAATTGATGGAGAGGATTCTCAGGGATAGGATGTATGAGCACTTAGAGCATTGTGATTTGATTAAGGATACGCAGCATGGCTTTGTAAAGGGGAAGTCTTGCCTTATGAACCTGGTAGAATTCTTTGAGGAGGTGACAAAAACGGTCGACGAAGGACGAGCCGTTGATGTCGTCTATATGGATTTCAGTAAGGCGTTTGACAAAGTCCCTCATGGTAGGTTGGTAGAGAAGATCATGGTTTACGTGGCCAGGTATCTAGATGGGTAGAGAACTGGCTTGCAAAGAGGAGTCAGAGAGTAGTAGTGGAGGGGTCCTTTTCTAGCTGGAGGTCTGTCACTAGTGGTGTGCCGCAGGGCTCAGTACTGGGACCTCTTCTCTTTGTAGTGTCTATAAATGATTTGGAAGAGGGAGTAGGCGGTGTGATCAGCAAATTTGCTGATGACACCAAGATGGCTGGATTGGCGGGCAGTGAGGAGCAGTGTCTGGCAATACAACGGGATATTGATAGGCTGGTTGATTGGGCAAATGGAGTTTAATCCTGATAAATGTGAGGTGATGCATTTTGGCCGGAATAATGTAGGGGGAAGTTATATGATAAAGGATAAGCCCATAAGGAGTATAGAATCGCAGCGAGACCTGGGGGTGCAAGGGCACAAGTCTTTGAAGGTGGCAGTGCAAGTGGAGAGTGTGGTGAAGAAAGTCTATGGTATGTTAGCCTTTAAAGGAAGGGGTATAGAATATAAGAGCTGGAGTCTAATGTTGCAGTTGTACAGAACGTTGGTTAGGCCGCATTTAGAGTACTGCGTCCAGTTCTGGTCGCCTTACTACCGGAAGGACGTGGAGACTCTGGAGAGAGTGCAGAGGGGGTTTACCAGGATGTTGCCTGGCATGGAAGGACTGGGGTATGAAGAAAGATTGAAGAAATTGGGGCTCTTTTCCCTTGAAAGAAGCCAACTGAGGGGGGATCTAATAGAGGTATATAAGATTATGAAGGGTATAGATAGAGTAAACAGAGGTAAGCTATTTCCTATAATAGAGACTCGTAGGACAAGGGGCCATGGACTTAAGGTGAGGGGGGAGAGGTACAACACAGATATTAGAAGGAGGTTTTTCACACAGAGGGTAGTGGGGCTATGGAATGCTCTGCCAAGTAAGGTGGTGGAGGCAAACACGCTAGAGTCATTTAAGAGTAACTTAGACAGGCACATGACTGAGTTGGAGATGGAGATCCTTTTAAATAAGGGTCATTAGCATTGGGGCGACCCTGGTAATGTAAATGGGTATAGTATGATAATAATGTTTTTTCTCTTTTCATTCACAGGTTTTAAGTGGGTCCACCTCGTGTCCAACGAGGGGCATACACACGATGGGTCGTACTGGGGCTGCTCTTGGTTGTTCGAGATTGGCCTAGTGCTTCATGTCGTTACTGAGCGCCTAAACTGGACAAGATACTGGGCAAGACGACAGCTCAGTGACTATCGCTGATTGCTGTGCAGACACATGGACTTGGGCCGGTGTCTGCGGGAGTTTGCGCATTCTCCCCGTGCTTGCGTGGGTTTTCTCCGGGTGCTCCGGTTTCCTCCCACACCCCAAAGATGTGCTGTTAGGTTGATTGGCAGGAATAAATTGTCCCTAAATCAGTTTCCCTCAATCTGGGTGGCCATAAAACATTAGACAAGGGTCGTGGGTGGAGAGGGGGACTGGTGGTGTTAAGGTGGCGGCGCGGGCTCGTTGGGCCGAAGAGACTGTTTCCCGGGCTGATTTTGTTCTTTGTTCTTATATCTGATGATCTTAAAGTGGATCATTAACATAGTACAAAGAGCAGATTATTAACATCGCACAGAGAGAGGAGTTTTAACATAATAGAGGAAGAGAATTGTTAGCATAAAGAGTGGATCATTTCCATAGTACTGAACAAGGCTCATTAGCATTGTATTGAGAGAGGATCATTAACAAAGTACATTGAAGGAATGTTAATGATCTACCCACAGTACTTTGTTAGTGATCATCTATAAACTTTGTTCATGATCCTCTGTCAATGCAATATTAAGGATGCACTTTCAGTACTAGATTAATGACCCACTCTCTGGACTATGTTAATGATCCTCTCTCAGTAGCATGTTAATTGCATTCTCTCACTACTATGCTAATGATCCATTCTCTGTACAATATCCAATTGTTGTGCTATGTTAATGATTCCTTGTGTGCTATGTTAATACTCATCTCCCTGTACTATGTTAATACTCCAACTTCAGTACTAAGTTTATGGTTTTCTCTCAGTACTATTCCTGATCCAAAATCAGTGCTATGTTAACGATCCACTTTCTGTACCATGTTTATGATCCACTCTGCATTCTATGGGAATCGTCTACTCTTGTGCTATATTACTATCCTCTTTCTGTACCATATTAATGATCCACTCTGAACTTAGTTCATGATTCTCTCTCTTTACTATGTTAAAAATTCTAACTCAGTAATGATACACTCTCAGTACTGTGTTAATGATCATCTGCATGAACTTTGTTCATGATCCTCTGCCAACCTACCATGAACTTTGTTAATAATGCACTTTCAGTACGAGGTTAATGACTCACATTCATATATGTTAATGATCCTTTCTCAGTGCTACATTAATGGCATTCTGTACTGTCTTAACAACACACTTTCTCTACTAAGTTATTGATCCTCTCTGAGTTCTATATTAATGATCCAAATGCTGTACAATGTTAATGTTCCACTCTCAGTATTATCTTATTGACGCACTTTGCGAATGATCTACTCTCTGTACTAAGTTAATGATCCTAACTCTGCACTATGTTAATGTTCCACTGTACTATATTACAAATTTTAACTCAGTAATGATCCACTCTCTGTATGATGTTGATTATCCACTCTCTATACGATGTTACTGATCCACATTCTGGACTATGTCAACTTACTATACTGTGTTAATGATTCATTTTCTGTACTAATTTAAATGACCTTCTCTGTATTATGTAAGTGATCCTCTCTTGTACTATGCGAATGATATACTTTCTGTATCATGTTAATGATCCAAATGCTGTGTTATGTTAATTCTGCACTCTTACGACTTTGTTTTCTTTATCCTACGTTAAAGATGCACTCTCTGTATAATGTTAATTATCCATTCTCTGTACTATGTTAATTATCCTCTCTCAATCCTCTATTATGTTAAAACTCCTCTCTCTGTGCGATGTTAATAATCTGCTCTTTGTACTATGTTAATGATCCACTTTAAGATCATCAGATATAAGAACAAAGAACAAAATCAGCCCGGGAAACAGTCTCTTCGGCCCAACGAGCCCGCGCCGCCACCTTAACACCACCAGTCCCCCTCTCCACCCACGACCCTTGGGAATTAATGACCTTGGGAACTCGTTGTGCTATGTTAATGTCTGTCTCTCTCTGTTCTATGTTAATACTCCAATCTCAGTACTACGCTAATGATTTTCTCAGTACTATTACTGGTCCAAAATCATTTCTAAGTTAAGAATCCACTTTCTCTACTATGTTTACGATCCACTCTCAGTTCTACGGGAATTAGTCTTGTGCTACGTTACTATCATCTTCCTGTACCGTATTAATGATTCACCTTGAACTTTTTTCATGATCCTGTCAGTACTATGTTAGTGATCTACTCTCTTTTCGATGTTAATGACCCATATTTTGTACTGTGTCATTGATCCTCTTGCAGTATTTTTTAATGATTCAGACTCTGCACTATTTTATTACTTCACTATCACAATATATTATTGGTCCACTCCGACTACTACGTTAATGGTCCTCTCCCTGTGCTGTGTTATTGATCGATTCTCTGTACTGTGTTCATGATCCATAGTCTTTACTATGCTAATGATGCACTCCTAGTACTATGTTAATGATACTTTCTCAGCACTATGTTAATAGTCCACTCTTTATGATGTTAATAATCCCTCTCAATACTATGCTATTGATCCACTCTTTAAATATTAATGACTCTCAATACTGTGTAAATGATCATCTCTCAGCACTTTCTGTGCTGCATTAATATCTTCTCTCCGTACTATGTCAATGATGCACAATCTGCACTATTGATCCCCTTTCTGAATTATGTTAACAATCACTTTTCTGAACCATGTTAAAAATCCTCTCACTGTGTTATGTTAATGATCCACCCACTGAACTCTGCTAGTGATCCCCCTTCTGAACTATGTTAACGATTACCTTTCTGGACCGTGTCAATGATCCTCACTTAGTACCATGTTAATGATCCACTCTCTGTACTTTGTTAATGATTGTCTCCACTGTGCTATGTCAATGACCTTCACTTGATGCTGATGGTTCACTCTCTCTACTATGTTGATGATTCTAACACAGTACCATGTTAATTGTACACTCTCAGAGCTATGGGAATGATCCTGTCTCTGTATGATGTTAATGATCCTCTCCCTGTACAATGTTAATGACACCATCTCTGTACTTTGTCACAGACCATCTCTCTGAACTACTTTAATGATCCATTCTCTGTACTATGTTTATGATCCTATGTCAGTACTATCTAAGTAATCCTCTCTCCGTGCTTTCTGAATCATCCTCTCTCTGTACTATGTTAATGATCCTCTTTCAGTAATATGGAAATGACCCTGTCTGTATGATGCAAATGCTTCTTTTTCAATACTATGTTAATGTTTTTACATTAATGACCTGCTCTCAGTACTATGTAAATGATTATCTCTTAATGCTATCTGTGTTATGTTCATATTCGCTCTGTATTATCTTACTGATTCACTCCTTGTACTATCTTAATGATGTGGAGATGCTGGCATTGGACTGGTGTAAACACAGTAAGAAGTCTCACAACACCAGGTTAAAGTCCAACAGGTTTATTTGGTAGCAAAAGCTACTAGCTTTCGGAGCGCTGGCTGCCCCTTCATCAGATGAGTGGGAGTTCTAAACACAAACAGGACATATAAAGACACAAACTCAATGTACAGAATAATGGTTGGAACATTCCAACCATTATTCTGTACATTGGGTTTGTGTCTTTATATGTCCCGTTTGTGTTTAGAACTCCCACTCACCTGATGAAGGGGCAGCCAGCGCTCCGAAAACTAGTGGCTTTTGCTACCAAATAAACCTGTTGGACTTTATCCTGGTATTGTGCAACTTCTTACTATCTTAATGACACTTTCTTTGTACTATTTTAATGACCTTCTCTCAGTACTATGCTAATGATCCTCTAACAGTACTATGTTAATAATCCTCTCTGAGTAGTGTTATTGATCCTCTTTCAGTGATATCTTAATCATCCTCCCACTTTGCTATGTTAACAATCCTCTCAGTGCTATCGGAATGTTGTATTTTCAGACCTGCAGTCTTTTGAAATGAAGCAAGGTGGATACTGACTTGATTCCAAGGTTCCAAAACTGTTCAGGATTCTTCCTGATGCTCTAGCCAATGCTGCTGCAGCTAGCAACATCAGCAGAAACTGATTACTTAATTGCAGCATGTAGAATCTTGCATTATCTGCGGTCTTTCCCAATATTACAGTGACTGTATTTTAAAAATAATTTAACCTGTAATGATCTGACTTGTGTAAATACATCAAATAAACGAATATTATTATGCTAACTGGTAAAATGGTAACCAACCTGTTTATATCTTGGAAAACATTGCCAGGTTATAACTTACGTACCACTAAAAAAGGAATTATTTCCATTTAGTAAAAGAAATGATCACACCAAGGATTTCTTAACACTTACAAGGTGGCGCTGCTAACGATGGTATAGTTACCATACACATTGTGGTTGACTCCGTAAGAAATGCAGACTATCAAAGCTGGAATGCCTATGAATAAATATAAAGAAGGGATTGTGACTGAGATCTACACAAAGTTAATATCTGATTCACATTAACAGACTGTCTATATTAGCACCCCTTATACATTATGTTACAAGTGGACCTGCTCAAAACAAATGATTTCATAAAATGTAGGAAAATGGAGCTGAATATATCCCTACCAACAACATAATCTGAAAACAAATGCTATGACTATGATTTTCTTTGTGAGATCTTTGACTGTTTGAATGGACAAGGAGATGTCAAGCTTGCAGCTGTTGACATGTTGCATCTGAACATATCTGATGCATTCAGACTAGCCAGAAAAGATATTTTAACTAAAGCTCTGGTTGGAATTACATTCTTCAAAATATTCTGCTTTAATGTGTTTAAATCAGCTGATTGTAGGTGAGGGGGCAACTTCTGGATGTTAAAGTGTGAAAGACTAGTCTAAGATATGAAGCTATTTGTATTGATATCTTTGATGCCTCCTAAATATAATCTTGGGTGTAGCAGAGAATTTATTGCCTTGCAGATCCATCAACAGTGGGAATGAAAAAAGTTTCTGTCTAAGTTAAGAAAGATGTGGAGATGCTGGCATTGGACTGGAGTAAACACAATAAGAAGTCTCACAACACCAGGTTAAAGTCCAACTAGCTTTCAAAGCATTGCTTCTTCATCAGATGAGTGGTATTTCAGTTCACAAACAGGGTGTATAAAGACACAAACTCAACTTACAAGATAATCGTTGAAATGCGAGTCTTTACAGGTAATCAAGTATTGAAAATACAGACAATGTGCATGGAGAGAGGGTTAAGCACAGGTTAAAGAGATGTGTATTGTCTCCAGCCAGGGCAGTTAGTGAGATTTTGTAAGTCCAGGCAAGTCATGAGGGTTACGAACAGTGTGACATGAACCCAAGATCCCAGTTGAGGCCATCCTCATGTGTGCAGAACTTGGCTATCAGTCTCTGCTCAGCGACGCTGCGCTGTCGTGTGTCATGAAGGCTGCCTTGGAGAATGCTTACCCGAAGATCAGAAGCCGAATGCCCATGACCACTGAAGTGTTCCCCAACAGGAAGAGAACACTCTTGTCTGGTGATTGTCGAGCAGTGTTCATTCATCCATTGTAGCATCTGCACGGTCTCCCCAGTCTACCATATCTCGGAATATCCTTTCCTGCAGCGTATCAGGTAGACAACAATGGCCGAGTTGCAAGTGTATGTATCATGTGTCTGGTGGATGGTGTTCTCACGTGAGATGATGGCATCTGTGTCGATAATCCGGCATGTCTTGCAGAGGTTGCTGTGGCAGGGTTGTGTGGTGACGTGGTCACTGTTCTCCTGAAGGCTGGGTAGTTTGCTGCAGACAATGGTCTGTTTGAGGTTGTGCAGTTGTTTGAAGGCAAGAAATGAGGGTGTGGGGATGGCCTTGGAGAGATGTTCCTCTTCATCAATGACATGTTGAAGGTTCTGAAGAAGATGTCATAGCTTCTCTGCTCTGGGAAAATATAGGTGACGAAGGGTACTCTGTCCGCTGTGTCCCGTGTTTGTCTTCTGACATGACTTGCCTGGGCTTAGAAAATCTCACTAACTGTCCTGGCTGGAGACAGTACACACCTCTTTAACCTGCGCTTAACCCTCTCTCCACTCACATTCCAACCATTATTTTGTAAATTGAGTTTGTGCCTTTATATGCCCTGTTATGAACCGAAATCCCACTCACCTGATTAAGGAACAGTGCTTTGAAAGCTAGTGGCTTTTGCTACCAAATAAACCTGTTGGACTTTAACCTGGTGTTGTGAGACTTCTTATTAAGTTAAGAAAGGGCTTTGCTTGGACATAGACATCCTATTCCAATATTTGGATGGATAATTTCACAGTTCCAGGTTCCAGGATATGTCCTGGACTAAGGAGAATTTTGGGGGAGGAAAGTTGTCTCATAATTAAGGATATTCTTTACTAGTATCAATTTAGATACTACTTTTAAACATTGGACAATCCAAAGTTGCTATAACTCTATCACAATGGGTATCATTTCTGAATTTGATGGAAATGCGTTCAAATCCTACTCCAGAGACTTTAGTGCATAATTTAGGCTCAGGGATTTGCTAGTGTGGATACTAAGGAAATGTTTTTTCTTGTGGGTGAGACTAGAACCAGAGAACAAACATTCAGAATAAGAAATTTTCCTTTTCAAATGGAGAAGGTCTTTCTCTTAGACGGTCATTGATCTGTGAAATTACTCCCCCCAGAAGCAGGGGAGATTAGATTATTGAACTTATTCAAGACAGACAGATTAGGTAGTTTTTAAAAATGGGGAAATCCAGAATGATGTGGTGCAGACAGGGTGGTGGAGTTGAGATCACAACCAGATTAGAATGATCTTATTGAATGGTGGAACATGTTCAAGGGGCGGAGTGGCCTACCACTGCTCCTTAATTCAACGTTCCTATCAATGCAAGTCTCTTTTTTTTAATTCTATGGCTTCTCATTGCACCGCAAATTAAACTGATGAACAGAAAATGTCAAGATCCTTGCTAAGTACAACTTTCCACAAAGAACAAAGAAAATTACAACACAGGAACAGGCCCTTCAGCCCTCCAAGCCTGTACTGACCATGCTGTCCGACTCAGCTAAAACCCCCTACCCTTCCGGGGACCATACCCCTCCATTCCCATCCAATTCATGTATTTGTCAAGACATCCCTTAAAAGTCACTATTATATCCGCTTCCATTACTTCACCTGGCAGTGCATTCCAGGCACCCATCACCTTCTGTGTAAAAAAAAAGTGCTTCGTACATCTCTTTTAAATCTGGCCCCTTAAGCCTTCAACCTATGTTCCCTAGTAATTGATTCTTCTACCCTGGGAAAAAGGTTCTGGCTACCCATTCTGTCCATGCCTCTCATAATCTTGTAGACTTCTATCAGGTCTCCCCTCAACCTCCATTGTTCCAATGAGAACAAACCAAGTTACTCCAATTTCTCCTCATAGCAAATGCCTGCCATACCAGGTAACATCCTGGTAAATCTTTTCTGTACCCTCTCCAAAGCCTCCACATCCTTTTGGTAGTGTGGCGACCAGAATTGAACACTATGGGCCCGATTTTACTATTTTCATTCTAATTGCTGAATTTAGGTGTAATGCAGATCTGACTTAGAAATCTGCTTTCAGGTGCCCCCATACACACTCAGCTTGAAAAAACCATCTCCAGTCCCATTCGCCCTGTGGGTGGGGCTTAGCACCACCGAAACAATCGGAGCTCTGAACTGCGCATGCGCAGTTGGAAAAAAATTTGAAAAAGCACACCCGTGTCAGATCGCTCCTGGGCTGCAGAAAGCGGAGAAAGTGGCCAGGAATGAAAAGCGGGAGCAATGGCCCCCACAGACATCACTGTCGCCCTTATCCACTCGCCACACTGCCCATACACATCACTGTCCCCCTTATCCAACCCCCACTACGCAGACCGATCGCCACCCCTGCCTCCCCTTCTCCCCTACCGATCGCCCGCAGAGTGGCAGCGGGCCCCTCTGCCCTATACCCCCCACAAGAGATCCATCTGACCCCCCACCGGAGATCCATCTGCCCCCTCCACTCCCCCACCAGTGAGCATTCGGGCCTCCCTCTTCCCCCCCTTCCCCCGCAGACAGCAATTTGGCCTCACTTCCACCCCCTCCCGCCAAGAGAATGGTCTGGCCTCATTCACCACACCCCCTCCCCCAGAGGAACCTGCCTCCTCCTCCTCCTCCCCCCCCCCCCCACCAGGCAATGATCAGCCCTCCCCCCTCGCCCTCCCACCAGAGATACATCTGACGTGCCTCCTCCTCCATCCCCCCCCAACCAGACAATGATCTAGCCTCACTCCCACCCCCACCCAACCAGAGAATGATTTGACCCTCCTCCCCGCCCCAGCACTGATCTGAATCAGGGAGCCATTGGAAGCTCTGAATGCACTCTTCAGCCACAGTTCCAGATTGGCAAACGTGGTGGTAAAGGGAGGAATGCTGATAAAGTTGGGTGGGCAGTTTATTAATGAAATTTAAATTGACGTTGCACGCGTTTTGGGCGCGAAGTGAATCGCCGCCATTCCCAGGTTTCAGGTAAAGTGGCAATCTTCGGACGCAGGCGCGGATCACATTAATGGCGTCACACCCGACTTCTCCTAGCTTTCACACCCGTTCAATGGTAAAATCGGGCCCTATATTCCAAGTGCAGCCTAATTAAGGTTCCATAAAGCCACAACATGGCTTGACAATTTTTAAACTCAATGCTCCAACTGATAAAGGTAAGCATGCCATCTGCCTTCTTGGCAACCTTCTCCACCTGCGTTGCCACATTCAGTGACCTGTGATCCTTCTGCCTACCAATACTCTTAAGGGTCCTGCCATTTACTGCATATTTCGTATTTGTATTAGACCTTCAAAAATGCATTACCTTACATTTGTCCGAATTAAAATCCATCTGCCATCCCTCCACCCAAGACTCCAACCGATCTATATTCTGCTGTATCCTCTGATGGTCCTCATCACTATCCACAACTCCACCAGCCTTTGTGTGGTCCACAAACTTACTAATCAAACCAGTTACATTTTCCTCCAAATCATTTACATATATTACAAATAGCAAAGGTCACAGCACTAATCCTTCAGGAAACGCCATTTGTCGCAGCTCTCCATTTAAAAACACAACCTTCCACAACTAACCTCTGTCTCCTATAACCGCACCAGTTCTGTATCCACTTTGCTAGTTCATCTCTGATCCTATGCAACTTTACTTTATGCATCAGTCTGCCATGAGGGATCTTGTCAAAGGCCTTATTGAAGTCCATGTAGACAACATCCACTGCCCTACCCTCATCAATCATCTTTGTCACTTCCTCGAAAAACTTGATCAAGTTAGTGAAACACACCTCCCCTTGCTTCTCTCTAACATGTCTACTTATTTCCAAATTGGAATAAATCCTGTTTTAAAGAATCCTGTCCAATAATTTCCCTACCACTGATGTCAGGCTCACCAGCCTGTAATTACCTGGATTATTTTTGCTACCCTTCTTAAACAAGGGAATAAAATTGGCTCTTCTCCAATCTTCTGAGACCTCCCCTATAGCCAGTGAGGACACAAGATTTCTCCAAAGCCAAGCAATTTCCTCCCTTGTCTCTCTTACTATTCTGGGGTATATCCCATCAGGCTCTGGAGACTTGTCTACCTTAATGTTTCTCAAGAACCCCAATACCTCCTCCTCTTGATCTCAACATGACTCCAACTATCTACAAACCCTTTCCAGACTCAACATCCACCAAGTCCTCCTCTTTGGTGAATACTGACACGAAGTACTCATTTAATACCTTGCCCATTTCCTCTGGCTCCACACACAGATTATCCCACTGTCCTTGAGTGGGCCAACCGTCTCCCTGACGACCCTCTTGTTCCTTATATATATGTATTATAAGCTCGTGATTTTCCTTAATCCTGCTGGCCAATACTTTTTTGTGACCCTTTTTACCTCTCCTTAATCTATGCTTAAGTGTCTTCCTGCTTTCCTTGTATTCCATACTGTTTCATGTTCCCAACATCCTAGCTTTGACAAATGTTTCCTTTTCCTCTTTGACTCAGCTCACAATATCTCTCATTATCTAAAGTTCCCAAAACTTGCCACACTTATCCTTCATCCTTACAGGAATGTGCATTCCTGAATCCCTATCAACTTACACCTGAAAGCCTCCCATATGCCAGATGTTGAATTGCCCTCAAACATCTGCCCTCAATCTACATTCTTCAGTTCCTGCCTAATATTGTTATAATTAGCCTTCCCCCAGTTTGGCACCTTCACTTGAAGACTACACTTATCTTTGTCCATCAGTACCTTAAAGCTTACTAAATTGTAGCCACTATTACCAAACTGCTCCCATATTGAAACATCAACCACCTGGTCAGGCTCACTCCCCAATACTAGGTCCAGTGTGGCCCCTTCTCTAATTGGACTATCTACATACTGTTTCAAGAAGCCCTCCTGGATGCTGCTTACAAACTCTGCCCCATCCACATCCCTAGCACTAAGTGAGTCCCAGTCAATATAGGGAAGTTAAAATCTCTCACCACAACAATCCCTGTTACTTTTACATCGTGCCAAAATCTGTCTTTGTATCTGTTCTCCTATCTCCTGCTGGCTGTTGGGTGGCCTACAGTAAAACCCCAACATTGTGACCACACCCTTCCTATTCCTGAGCTCTACCCATATTGTCTCACTGTATGAACCCTCCAAGGTGTCCTCCCGCAGTACGGCTGTGATATTGTCCTTAACCCATGTGAAACTTTGGGAGTGTCAATATCCCCCCTCTGTTTATTCTCCAAGCTCAATTAACACTTTGCCAATCATTGGAGGATTTAATTTAGTCTGTAATCAACAAGCTTTACTCCTGCTTTAATATTTCTTTCAACTATTGTAAAAGTTCCTATGAGCAGGGCTATTTGCAGCCAGTCCAGCAAAAGCCATCAATATTCACAGTTCTCTCTCCTGAGTCAGAATTACTTTAAATCTGTTTTCTTCACTCCTGTCCTGAAAAAAGTATTCTTCATTTTCCCTTCCTTGCAAGCAATCGTCCTTTCAAAAGTCCTTGCCCACAATGTCACCTTTCAAATCTGTGTCTGTGTTGAACTCAATGTTTGTTGTGCTCCAATCAAGTTTCTGTCTCTGCCACAACCCTTACCAAACACACAAGTATCATCTCAAGGGTCAAAAATAAACCACCCCTCTTTGTGACTTGTCATCCATGGTCACCCATGCAGACTGAACTATTTCAGTTAAAATATAGGAGAAATATTTGGAAGGCATTTTCTACTCACCCCAAGCAATGAGGCATATCTTAAGCAAGTACCATTTGATGTTGGTGTTGAATACTTTTATGATCACCAGATAGAGGTGAAATCCTTCAATTCCCATCCATCCAAAAAGGGACAATACAGAATAGTGCAAACTGATGGCAAGAACCACACAAAGGGTATTGATGTGTAACTGAAAAAGCCATATATTGAGCAGGAAGTTCATGTCGAGCAGCAGCACAGAAATGCAGAGATTAAGGTGGATTTTAATTGAAAAGTCTTTTGCCATCTTCTTGCTTTGAGGAAAAAAATCTCAGGTTAGTAAAAATTTTCAAAAAACAAGATAAATCAAACATCAAATCCTATTGCCATGAATGCATTTTAAAGGCATGTCAATATCCCTTCACTGTTCACAATGACTTGGCTTAATTTGATCTTAAACTTAGTGGTACTAGGTTGGATGTCATTATTGCAATGGAGCTCAGTACTGGATTGTTTTGTGGATTGACAAATAGAATTGCAATACTGTTACACTATAGTTACAGTGTCCTCACTATATGACAGAGATTGTGAAATAACTTCCAATTCAAGGTGATGAGAGTTAATGTCTGCAAGAACCTCAGTCCTGAGAAATATTAGTGGCACTTCGATTAAAATCCTATCATGCAGATCATTGGGACCTAGCAACTTTTTTACCTTTAGCCCCTTAAGTTTCTCTAATGTTCTAAACTTTTTGATTAGGATTTTTGTAATTTCTACCATTTTATTTGAAATCAACCCATCTGATAGCTTAGGGATCTTTGCAATGTTTTCCAAAGTGAGGTGAATAAATATTTCATAGAATAGAATCCCTACAGTAAAGAAGAGGGCCATTCGGTCCATCAAGTCTGTACCCAACCACAATCCTACCCTGGCCCTACTTCCGTAACCCTACATATTTACACAAGCTAGTCCCCCAACATTAGGGTCAATTTAGCATGGTAATTAACCTAACCCACACATCTTTGGACTGTGGAAGGAAACTGGAGTACCCAGAGGAAACCCACACAGACATGGAAAGTGCCAACTTCACACAGCGACCTGAGGCCAGAATTGAACCTGGGTCCCTCGTGGTGTAAGACAACAGTGCAAACTACTATGCCATCATGCAGCCTGTTTGATGGATCCAAGAATACAGTGCTATAAGGAAATAGCACAAAAAGGAGTTGAGGCCAGCATAGATTAGCCATGATCATACTGAATGGCAGGGCAGACTTGAAGGGCCTGGTGGCATACTGTTGCTTCTATTTCTTGTGTTATGTCTTGTGTGCAGCACTCTTCAATTCTCTACATCCCAACAATCCTTATCAGTGATCAACTCTAAAATTCATATGGTTCATCTTGTCTTCACATAGTTAATAGAGCTACAAAATGTCTACCCACAATTCATTGGTTGCACATAGTAACAACTATTTGATTTGATTTGATTTATTATTGTCACATAAATTAATATACAGTGAAAAGTATTCTTTCTTGCGTGCTATACAGGCAAAACATAGAAAAGGAACGAGAGAGTACAAAATGAGTACAGTTGTAGGTAGGGTGTATAGAAAGATCAACTTAATGCAAAGTAAATTCATTCAAACGTCTGACAGCAGCAGGGAAGAAGCTGTTCTTGAGTCAGTTGGCACGTGACCTCAGACTTTAGTATCTTTTTCCCGAAGGAAGAAGGTGGACAGAATCAATGGATGGGAGGCTGGTTTGCGTGATGGATTGGGCTACATTCATGATCTTTTGTAGTTCCTTGTGGTCTTGGGCAGAGCAGGAGTCATACCAAGTTATGATCAACCAGAAAGAATGCTCTCTATGGTGCATCAAGAAGGTTGGTGAGATTCCTAGCTGACATGCCAAATTTCCTTTGTCTTCTGAGAAAGTGGAGGAGTTGGTGGGCTTACTTAACTACAGTGTTGGCATGGGGGGACCAGGACAAGTTGTTGGTGATCTGAACACCTAAAAACGTGAAGCTCTCGATCCTTTCTACTTCGTCCCCATTGATGTAGAGAGACGCATGTTCTCCTTTACGCTTCCTGAAGTTGATGACAATCACCTTCATTTTGTTGATATAGAGGAAGAGGTTATTGTTGCCATACCAGTTCGCCAAATTCTCTATCTCATTCCCGTACTCTGTCTCATCATTATTTGAGATCGGACCCACTACAGTGGTATCGTCAGCAAACATTCAACGTGACAGGCACATAGAACTATTGAAATGATACAGCACAGAAGGGACCATTCAGCCCATCTTGTCTGCACCAACACAAAGACACCCAGGTGTCCTTTGTAATCCCATCTTTCTGCATGTAACCCATAGCATGCAGCTTAAACCACTTAAGGTGAAGATCCAGGTACTTTTTAAAAGAGTTTAGGGTCTCTGTCTCTAACACTGACCCAGGCAGTAAATTCCAGACACTCACCACCACCTCTGCATAAAAATGTTTTTTATCATGTCCCCTCTAGTCATTTCGCCACATAGCTTGAATCTATGACCCTTGGTTTTTGAACTTCCTGCCAAGGGAAACAAGTTCCTTCTGTCTACTCTATCTCTACCTTTCACAATTTTGTATACCTAAATCATGTCATCCCTCAACCTTCTCTGTTCCAAGGATTATGATCTAAGTACATTTCAGAACATTGTGACATTGACAGGAGATGTTATATACATCAGTTAAAAGGAAAGAATTGGCGAAGAACATTATATCACTTATGGAGGGAACTGACTGGTAAAAGTAGGGAAAATCACAAGATATTCTGTAAGTATATCAATGGGAAGAGGATAATCAGGGAAAGAGTCCAAAGATGTGTGGGTTAGGTTGATTGGCCATGCTAAAATTGCCCCTTAGTGTCCTAAGATGCTGTAGGTTAGAGGTATTAGCGGGTAAAATATGTAGGGATATGGAGGTAGGGCCTGGGTGGAATGGTGGTCAGTGCAGGCTTGATGGGCATAGAGGCCTCTTTCTCCACTGTAAGGTTCTATGATTCTATGAAGAGTAGGGCCCATTAGGGACGAAGGGGAAAATCTGTGGGTGAAGCCAGAGGACATTGGTTGGGTGCTTAATGAATATTTCACATCCGGCTTCACCTAAGAGAATGAGGATGATGGAATGGAGCTCAGTCTGTGAGGTTCTTGAGCAAATTGACATAGGGAAGGATAAAATATTGGAATGTTGGGAGCCTTAAAGGTGGATAAATCTGCAGTTTTGATGAATTTTGATTTTAATTTGATTTATTATTGTCACATGTATTAGCACACAGTGAAAAGTATTGTTTCTTGCGTGCTATACAGACAAAGCATATCATTCAAAGAGAATGAAACGAGAGGGTGCAGAATGTAGTGTTACAGTCATGTCTAGCGTATAGAGAAAGATCAACTTAATGGTTTGATTAATAAGTTTGCGGATGACACAAAGATTGGTGGATTTGCGGATGGTGACGAGGACCATCAGAGGATACAGCAGGATACAGATCGGTTGGAGACTTGGGCAGAGAGATGGCAGATGGAGTTTAATCCAGACAAATGTGAGGTAATGCAATTTGGAAGGTCTAATAAAGATAGGAAGTATACAGTAAATGGAAGAACCCTAAAGAGTATTGATAAGCAGAAGAACCTGTGTGTACAGGGACACAGGTCATTGAAACTGGCAATGCAGGTGGAGAACGTCATCAAAAAGGTATACGGCATGCTTGCCTTCATTGGCCAGTTTAAAAATTGAGCAAGTCACGTTGCAGCTTTATAGACCTTAGTTAAGCTGCACTTGGAATATAGTGTTCAATTCTGGTTGCCAAACTACCAGAAGGATGTGGAGGCTTTGGAGAGGGTACAGAAAAGATTTACCAGAATGTTACCTGGTATGGAGGGCATATGAGGGCCTATGAGGAGAGGTTGGAGAAACTTGGTTTGTTCTCACTGGAACGACAGAAGTTAAAGGGCAAGCTGATAGAAGTCTACAAGATTATGAGGGGCATGGACAGAACAGACAGCCAGAAGCTTTTTCACAGAGCAGAAGAGTCAATTACTAGGGTTTAAGGTGTGAGGGCCAAGGTTTAAAGGAGATGTATGAGGAAGATTTTACATAGAGTGTGGTAGGTGCCTGGAACTCACTGCTTGGGAGGCAGTGGAAACAGATATAATAGTGACTTGTAAGGGACATCTGGACAAATGGATGAATAGGATGGGAATAAAGGGATATGGTGCCTGGAAGGGTAGGGTGTTTTTGTTCAGTCGGGCAACATAGTGGGTGCAGGCTTGAAGGGCCAAAGGGCCTGTTGCTGTGCTGTAATTTTATTTTGTTCTTTATTGTTTAATGCCCTGGCTGCTGTGGGAGTCAAGGGAGGAGATCGTAGGGGTTCTGACCCAAATTTTCAATTCCGCTCTGGCCACAGGGGAGGTGCCAGATGATTGGAGAAGAGCTAATGTGATTCCATTATTTAATAAGGGTTGTCGAGATAAACCAGAGAGTAACAGACAGTGATTCTCACGTCAGTGATAGGGAAAGTATTCGAGCAATTTCTGAAGGAGAGCATCTATCTCCACTTGGAGAGGCAAAACTTGATCAGGGATAGTCAGCATAACTTCATCAGAGGGAGGTCATGCCCAAAAAATTTGATTGAATATTTTGAAGAGATGACCAGGTGTGTAGACAAGAGTAGTGCAGTGTAATTTGTATGGATTTCAGCAAAGTCTTTAACAAAGTCATGGGAGACATGGGAGACTCGTAAAGAAAGTAAGTTCACATGGGATTCAGGGTAATTTGATAAAATGAATTCAAAATTGGCTCAGATGTAGGAGACAGAGGATGATGACAGAAGGCTGCTTTATTGACTGAAAGCCAGTGTCCAATGGCATCCCACAATAATCTGTCTTGGGTCCCCTATTATTCGTTATTTATATAAATGACCTTGATGACGGGTAAGTTTGTGGATGACACAAAGATTGGACAGGTGATTAACAGTGAGGCAGAATGTCTTGGGCTAATAAAGATATAGACAGAATGGGCAAATGGGCAGATAGGTGGCAAATGGAATTTAACCCATGAAAAGTGTGAGATGATACACTTTGGTAGGAGTAATTTGACTAGGAAGTATTCAATGAATGGCAGAACACTAGGAGTTCTGTGGAACAAAGGGACATTAGCGTGTTTGTCTACAGATCTCTGAAAGCAGAAGAGTGGTGAAAAAGGCAGATGGGACACCTGCCTTTATCAATCGAGGCATAGATTACGAAAGCAGGGGAATCATGTTGAACCTGTATAGAACTTTGGTGAGGCCACAGCTACAGTATTGTCTGCAGTTCTGATCGCCACATTATCAGAAAGGTGTGAATGCGCTGGAGGGGCTTCACCAAAATGCTGCCTGAGATGGAACATTTAAGTTATGAAGAGATGTTGAATAGGCTTGGATTGTTTTCATTGGAGCAGAGAAGACTGAGCGGCAACTTGATCGAGATGTACAAGATTATGAGGGACATGGACAGAATGGAACAGCTGTTCCCCTTAGTTGGAGGGTCAGTCATGGGGGGACATAGGTGCAAGTTCAGGGGCAGAAATTTTAGGGGGGGATGTGAGGTAAAACATTTTTATCCAGAGGGTGGTGACACTCTGGAATGCACTCCTGGGAGGGTGGTTGAGGTGGGTTGCCTCACATTCTTTTAAAAGTATCTGGATGAACACTTGGCACATCATAACATTCAGGGCTATGGGCTCTAGCAGATGGGATTTCATGGGAGTTCAGGTGTTTCTAATGTGTTGGTGTGGACTTGTTGGGCCAATGAACTTCTTCTGCATTGTATGGAGTGCGAGCCATTTTGTGAAGTGTCACTGCTGAGACAAAGACGACCAGTAGAACAGGAGAAATTAATGACCAGGCTATTCTGTTTAATTAATCATTGTGCCATAGAAACTGTGCAGACGGAGGCCATTTGGCCCGGCAAGTCTGCACCGACCCTTACCCAGGCTTAGTTTGTAACTTCACATACGTACCCCACCAATTCCCCTATCCTGTATACCTTGGGACACTATGAGGAAATTTAGCATGGCCAATCAACCTAACCTGCACACCTTTGGACTGTGGGAGGAAACCTGAGCACCCAGAGGGAACTCACAGGAAGAATATGCAAACTCCACACAGTCACCCAAGGCCAGAATTAAAGCGGGTCCCTGGTGATGTTCAGCAGCAGTGCTAACCATTGTACTATCGTGCTGCCCCTTCTTCCAGCTCACTTCACTCTCATCCCTCAAACTGATTTAAAAGTTGCAGCTGGTCTCAACATTCCTTAATTTTGCCTTTCCCCTCACAACCCTAATGGAGAGACCCAGAGTAGTGCTCTGGAGACCTGGGTGCCTAGCCATTGAGGCATCTGCATCATATTAGAACAGGAGGGATTTGTACCATTGGGATAGTCTTCACCTGAATTAGTGTTCTAATGGAAAGAATAAATAGCATGGTTACAAGAATTTTAAATTAGCAAGCTGGGGGGGAAGTATTAATGGAAAGCAAAACAGCAGGTTAGCATGTGGGGAGGCCGGTTCAACTGCATGGAAAATTATGAAAAAAGTTAAAAGGAAGGAGAACTCAGGACATGTACATAGAATCATAGAAATTCATGATATTCATGAATGATAGAATCATGTTATTAATGGAGGTATTAGGATTCAAAAAGAAGGTATAAAAACTAGCATAAGGCACTTTACCTAAATGCTCGTAGTATTCAAAAACAAGGTAAATGAGTTGATGGCATAAATCATTGTGAATGATTTTGATTTAGTGGCCATTACAAAGACATGGCTGCAGGATGGTCATGACTGGGAATTAAATATCCAGGGATATCAGATTATTCGGAAGGACAGACAGGAAGGTAAGGGAGGTGGTGTAGTTCTGATATTTAAGGATGATGTCAGGGCAGTAATGAGAAATGACATAGGTTCTATGGAGAAAAAGATTGAATCTATGCATTGAATGTAAGGAAATAGAGTATCAAATTGAAAGAAAAGGCTTGCAAAGTGGCAAAGATTAGTGGGAAACTAGAGGATTGGGAAATCTTTAAAGGTTGACAGAAAGCCATGAAAAGAAGATAGATTACAAGAGTAAACTAGCTCAGAATATGAAAACAGATAGCAAAGGCTTCTACAAAATATAAAACGAAAAAGTGTGGCTAAAGTAAACATTCGCTCTTTAGAGGATGAAAAGGGGGATTTAATCATGGGAAATGAGAAAACGACCAAGTCAGGGGCAAAAGCAAATGTACTGGTGGTAGTTTACCAAAATTCGTTGGACTCTGGTGTGGTTCCTGCAGACTGGAAAACTGCAAATGTGATGCCACCATTTAAAAAAGGAAGTAGACAAAAGATGGGTTAGGCTGGTTAGCTTAACTTCTGTAGTGGGGAAAATGTTTACATGTATCATCAGGGAAAAATAGTAAGGCTTCTGGATAGAAATTGTCCCATTAGGAAGATGCAGCATGGATAGAAGAAAGGCATGTCTTGTTTAATGAATTGACTGGAATTTTTTGAGGACATTGCAAACATGGTGGACAATGGGAATCTAGTGGATGTGGTGTATCTGGATTTCCAGAAGAGATTCGACAAGGTGCCATATCAAAGACTGCTGCATTAGATAAAAGTGCACGGCATTACGAGTAATGTACCAGTACAGATAGAGGATTGGTTAACCAACAGAAAGCAAAGTGGAGGGGTAAATGGGTGTTTTTCTGGTTGACAATCAGTGACTAGTGGTGTGCCTCAGGGATCAGTGTTGGGACTGCAATTGTTTACATAGATGATTTGGAGTTGGGGACCAATTGTAGCCTGTCCGAATTCACAGATGACACTAAGGTAGAGCAAAGTGTGCAGAGGGCACTGAAAGTCTGCAAAGAGATATGGATCATTTAAGTGAGAGGGCAAGGGTCTGGCAAATGGAATACAATGTTGGTAAATGTGAGGTCAAAATGGACTATTATTTAAATGGTAAAACATTGCAGCATGCTGCTGTGCAGAGGGACCTGGGTGCCCTTGTGCAGGAATCTCAATGAGTTGGCTTGCAGCTGCAGCAGGTAATTAAGAAGGCAAATAGAATTTTGTCCTTCATTGCTAGAAAGATGAAGTTTAAAATCAAGGAGGTTATGTTGCAGCTGTATAAGGTGCTGCTGAGGCTACACCTAAAGTATTGTGTACAGTTTTCGTCTCCTTACTTGAGAAAGGATATACTGGCACTGGATGGGTGCAGAGGAGATTCACTAGGTTTATTCTGGAGTTGAGAGGATTGGCTCATAAGGAGAGACTGTGTAGATTGGGACTATTCTCACTGGAATTAGAAGAATGAGGTGGGAGTGGGATCTTATAGGAACATAAAATATTATGAAGGGAATAGATAAAACAGCAGCAGAGAGGTCATTTCCACTGGTGGGTGAAACTAAACCTAGGGAATATTGCCTGGAAATAAGGGGAAGCAGATTTAGGATTGATTTAAGGAAGAACTTTTTGACCCAAAGGGTTGCAAATCTCTTTAATTCCCCACCCAAGTAAACAGTTGAGGCAACCTCTTCGAATGTATTTAAGGCAAAGATAGATAGATCTTTGAATAATAAAGGAATTTAGGGTTATGGCGAGCAGTTGGATAAGT
This sequence comes from Carcharhinus amblyrhynchos, assembly GCF_965287045.1. Taxonomy (NCBI): domain Eukaryota; kingdom Metazoa; phylum Chordata; class Chondrichthyes; order Carcharhiniformes; family Carcharhinidae; genus Carcharhinus; species Carcharhinus amblyrhynchos. The sequence continues at coordinate 66,188,764 of NC_137327.1, forward strand.
GGAGCTGAGTCTACAAAAAGATCAGCCATGATCTTGTTGAATAGCGGAGCAGACTCGAGGGGCCAGATGGCCTACTCCGACTCTTAGTTCTTATGTTCTTATGTTGTTGTGTTTAAGGCAGATGGTGAAATTTGAATTCAGTAAAAATTGGGAAGTAAAATGATGAATCCACCCAGTTCACTAATGTCCTTTAGGGAAGGAAATCTGCAGTCCTAGCCTGGTCTGCCTATATGTGACTCCAGACCAACAACAATGTAGTTTACTCTTTGGCATGTTTCTCTTCAGATTCCCAAGGATGCAAAATCTTCCTAGTCAGTGTAAAAATTACAATTAAGGTGAAGAGTCACTAACTCAGAGATTGGCATTGCACGTGTTTGGGTTGAGTTAGAAAAGAAATATTAATGCAGTTACTCAAGTGAACAGGAGCCAGTATTGGGGAGGGAAGGGGGTGGAGAAGTACAGTGCAAGTGCCAGGTCACTGGAGGGCTACATGTTGCTAATAACTCCAGCAGCCTTCTGAAAGGAGCCAGATGTTAGAATCATAGAACCCTACAGTGAAGAAAGAGGCCCTTCGGCCCAAAAGGTCTGCACCAAACACAATCCTACCCAGGCCCTACCCCCATATATTATACCCACTAATCCCTCTAACCTCTGCTACCCTGGACACTAAGGGGCAATTTCTTAGCATGGCCAATCAACCTAACCCTGGACTGTGGGAGGAAACTGGAATACCTGGAGGGAACCCATGCAGACACGAGGAGAATGTGCAAACTCCACACAGACAGTGACCCAAGCCAGGAATCGAACCCAGGACCCTATAAGCTGTGAAGCAGCAGTGCTAACCACTGTGCTACTGTGCCGTCCCCGTTTTAGACATCTTGACAGTCACAAGCAATACAGTCCTTGCTCTGCTTTGCAAACCTTTGCGGCTCTAGAAATTGAGAGATTTTATTCACAATCGTTTCAGTGGAGCTGATATACAACCTGAAGATCTTGATGGATATTGCCTCTTGCTAAGAACTCGCTCTCCTACTTCTCCCTCTTCTAGCAGCTTATCTCCCTCTGTGTTACCTTTCTTCCTATTCTGCATCATGCTGATCTTGAGCTTCAACACCATCAATACATTGAATGGTGGAGCAGGCATGATGAGCCATGTGGTCCACTCCCGCTCCTACTTTTTGTTATTTTATGTCCCATTCCCAGAGAAAATCTGCCAGGCCACCCATATCTGAAAGCAACTTGTTTCTGCACAAGTAACCTTTCTAAATGTCTGTCTTCCATTTATTATTTGACATGTTGCTGCAATGAAAAGGAATAGAACTTGAATGGGATTTTGGTTGACAAGGAAATTGCTTTCAGTGGGATGGGGCTCTGGGCAATGCAATGATTATGCATTCACACATTTATGCACAGTTACACGCGAACACACACAGTGTTAAATAGCAGACAGTCCCACCTTGAACACATGTAATAGGTTATGGAGATGACCAAGAAGATGATTGAAATTCCTAGGCCAATCTGGGTGATGTATTTCAGATTTGATGCAGTTCTTGGATCTAGACCCTCACTTCCATTCCTGTCCAAATCCTTTTGGAGAGAATCCAAAGAAAAATTGTTTTAGAAAATATCAAGAATTTTCAAACTCAGAAAAAAAGCAGGAAATGTTGGGAATATACACTGCCCGTTAGAGAAAATGCTGGGAATGCACCCTGTCTCATAGGGGAAAAATGGGAATACACAGTGCCTGATAGAGGAAATGCTGGGAAAATATACGTTTCTTAAGTTCAATTATTAGTGTCACAAGTATTCTTACATTAACATTGCAATGAAGTCACTGTGAAAATCCCCTAACCACTACATTCGGCGTCACGTTCGGGTATGAGGGTAAATTTTAGCAATGCCAATGTACCTAACCAACATGTTTTTTAGACTGTGGGAGGGAACCAGAGCATCCAGAGGAAATCCACACTGACCCGAAGAGAACAAAAAGACTTCGCACAGTGCCTGGGAATCAAACACATGTCCCTGACACTGTGAGATAACAGTGCTAATAACTGTGCCAATATATTGGAAATACTAGGAACACACATTGGCATGAAAGAGGAAATGGTGGGAATATGTATTGCCTAATAGAGGATTGGCTGGGAATGCATACTGCCTGATAAAGGAAATGCTGGGAATATATGTGATTTTTAAGTTCATTCATTAGTGTCACAATGCTCTTACATTAGTACTGCAATGAAGTTACTGTGAAAATCTCCACATCATTATTGGGCCTGCATGGAATTCACCAGACCCGATAGCATCTCGCATCCCACCAGGAGTATTTCACTCCAGTGAGGTTTAGAGTAGCTTCCCACATTTGGGGAATTAGCGGGAGACACCCATCAGAGTGAAGGAGGGGACAATCATGGCCCCACAGGAAGTCAGGCGGCAGGGAAGTGGTGCCCCCTGGGCATGGGCACCCTGGCACTGCCATGTGCTCCTTGGCACTACCCAGTGGACATAAGGCAGTGCCAAAGGGGAAAAGGGGTGGGGCCTCGGGTGCAGCCAAGGGGGCAGGGCCAAGGGGATGGGGCCTACTGTAGGTGGGGCCTATTGTGGGTGGCCGAATGCATGCAAGGCCTCGGGGGCAATTGGTGGGGGTCCCGCTGCCAATCTGCAGATAAGGGTCGATCGGGGCTGGAGGGAGGCCAGCAATTGGGGTGGGCTGAGGGGTGTGGTCTGCCAGGAGGGTCTGCCTCCCATGGTGGGGTCAGCAACCTGTGAGGTGAGTGCGGGCCAGGTTCTGGGGTCTGCCAGGGGAGTGTGATCATCACTGCTGGGGGCAGGGGCAGCAGATTGTGGGGCTCCAGGATGGGGGGGGAGGTGGGGGAGGGCAGGCGAGGGGCAGGTGGGGGAGGGGTTGGGGCTGGCCCAGGAATGCTTGAGCGGTCCATGATCGGGCCAAATTGGGGGGGTGGGGCTAGAAGGGCAACACTGCAGAGGTCCCAGGTTGGCCAGCAATTGAGCTGGCCAGCAAACTGTAGTCTGACAGTTCAGGGCCACTGAGCTTGCGGAGAGGCCCAGAACCATCAGACTCTGGCTTGAATAGGCCCTACTCCCAAGAGCTTTGAATGATATTCACGATTGTGACCCCTGCATTGTACAGTGTGTGGGAGATTCAAGTCTGAACTCTTATTTTTAAATTTAGTTAGGACATCATGATGGGTGCAGGCTTGAAGAGCCGAAGGGCCTGTTCCTGTGCTGTATTGTACTTGTTCTTTGGAACAGACAGTGCCTGATAGAGGAAATATTGGAAATACTCACTGCCTGATAGAGGAATGCTGGGAAAACATGTTGGCTGAAAGAGAAAATACTGTGAATACTCATTGTCTAAAAGTGGAAAGAGTCCACATTGACTGGGAATCCACATTGCCTAGCAGAGGAAATGCTGGGAATACATATAGTCTCATGGAAGAAATGCTAGGAATTCAAGCCGTCTAATTGAGGAAATGCTGAGAATAGACATTGCCTGGCAGAGGAAATGCTGAGAATGAACACTGACTGAAAGAGGAAATTTTGCAAATTGTCATTGCCTGATTAAGAAATGCTAGGAAAATTGGCTGAGAAAGAAAATAATTGAATACTCACTGCCTATAGCAGGACGTGAGTAGCAGGAAGCGGAAAGACTTCGAATCTGTATTGTCTAACAGGGGAAATGCCAGGAATATACATTGTTTGGTAGAGGACTTATTGGGAGTAATTATTGTCTAATAGAGGAAATGCTGGGAAAAAAACAGTAAATGATAGAGAATATACTTGGAATACACACTTTTTGATCGACTAAATAGAGGGAATACACATTGCCTGGTAGAGGGAATACCAGGAAGATTTGCTGCCTGATAGAGGAATTGCTGGGAATACACATTGCCTGGCTCTGGATATATTGAGAATACACACTGCCTGATAAAGGAAATTTTATACACACTGCCTGACAGAGGAAATACTGGAAATACACACTGCCTGATAAAGGAAATGTTAGGTATACACACTGCCTGACAAAGGAAATGTTAGGTATACACACTGCCTGACAGAGGAAATACTGGAAATACACACTGCCTGATAAAGGAGACGTTGGGAATACAAAGGGTATTCCTGCTCCTCAGGGATCGGTGCTGGGTCCACTGCTATTTGTCCACTGCTATTTATTAATAATTTGGATGAGAATTTAGGAAGCATGGTTAGTAAGTTTACAGATGACACCAAGATTGCTGGCATAGTGGACAGTGAAGAAGGTTATCTACAATTGCAACGGGATCTTGATCAATTGGGCCAGTAGGTTGATGAATGGGAGATGTGTTTTAGATAAATGTGAGGTGATGTATTTTGGTAGATCGAAACAGGGCAGGACTTACTCAAAGGTCAAGGGGTAGAGGCTCACAGGTCCTTGGAAGTGAATTCACAGGTAGACAGAGTGGTGAAGAAGGTATTTGGCATGCTTGGTTTCATTGGTCAGAACATTGGAATGGAGATGCCTGCGTTGGACTGGGGTAAAACAGAAAGAAATCCCACCACACCATCTTAAAGTCCAAACAGGTTTATTTGTGGCAAAAGCCACAAGCTTTCGGGACAGGCTGTCCTTTCGTCAGCTGGTTGGGACCTGACAAAGGGACAACCTATCCCGAAAGCTTGCGGCTTTTGCTATAAATAAACCTGTTTGGACTTTAAGCTGGTGTTGTGGGATTTCTTTCTGTTTCAGAACATTGAATACAGGAGTTGGGACATCTTGTTGAAGTTGTATAAGATATTAGTAAGGCCACACTTGGACCATGTGCAGTTCTGGTCACTCTAAGATAGAATATATATTATTAAACTAGAAAGAATGCAGAAAAAATTTACTACCACGCTGCCAGGACTTGTTGGTTTGAGTTATAAAGAGAGGCTGGATAGACAGGAACATTTTTTCCTGGACCATAAAAGGCTTAGGAGTGATCTTATAGAGGTCTATAAAATAATGAGGAGCATAAATCAACTAGATGCTCAACATCTTTTCTCAAAGGTCGGGAAGTTTAAAATTAGAGGGCATGGATTTAAGATGAGCAGGGAGAAATACAAAAGGGCCCAGAGGGGCAATTCTTTCACACAGAGATGGTGAATGTCTGAAACAAGCTGCCAGAGGTAGTAGTAGAGGCAGGTACAATTTTGTCTTTTAAAAAGCATTTAGAACAGTTCCATGGGTAAGATGGATATAGAGGGATATGGGCCAAACTCGGTAAGTAGGACTAGCTTAGTGGTTAATAAAAAGGACAGTATGGACAAGTTGGCCAAAGAGCCTGTTTCCATGCTATAAATCTCGATGACTTTACGCCTGACAGAAGAAATGCTGGGAATGCTCATTGCCTGATGAAGAAATATTGGGAATACACACTGCCATATAGCAGAAATACTGGGAAAATACATTCCCTGATGGACAAAATCTATGTTGCGTTGTGCTTGGGTGATGTTCAGGGCTGTCTTGTGAGTGCAGTTGATGAATCTGGTGTTGACGCACCTCCTGATGACTTAAGCATACATGTCAAGTCGAGGGAAGCAGCCTTCCGGAGGAGTCCAACTGGACTCTTTCCTCTTCAGTTGCTGCACTGCGTATCGTATCGGGCAATGGGACCCTGTGCGAGAGCCTCTCCAGCTACGTCGAGGGCATCCTGAAACCTATTGTACAAAGAACCCCCAGCTTTTATTGCGACACTGTGGACTTCCCACAGAAACTCAGCACACGTGGAGCAGTTGAACCAGGAGCACTCCTCGTCACAATGGATGTCTTAGCACTCTACACCAGCATCCCCCACGATAATGCAGCAACTGCCTCAGTACTCAACACCGACAACTGCTAGTTTCCAGATGCAATTTTACAGCTCATCCACTTCATCCTGGACCACAATGTCTTCAGCTTCAACAACCAGTTCTTCATTCAGATGCACAGAACAACCATGGAGATCAAATTTACACCTCAATATGCCAACATCTTCATGCACAGACTCGAACAAGACTTCTTCATTGCACAGGACCTTCAACCGATGCTATACAGTAGATATATTGATGACATTTTCTTCCTTTGGACCCATGGTGAACTGAAACAACTATATGATGACATCAACAAGTTCCATCTCACCATCAGGCTCACCATGGACTATTCTCCAGAATCAGTTACATTCTTAGACACACGCATCTCCATTAAGGACAGTCACCTCAGCACCTCACCTGTATCGCAAGACCAGGGATAACCTCATGATGCTCCACTTCTCCAGCTTTCATCCTAAACATATTAAAGAAGCCATCCCCTATGGACAAGCCCTCCATATACACAGGATCTGCTCAGATGAGGAGGATCGCAACAGACACCTCCAGGCATTGAAAGATGCCCTCATAAGAACAGGATATAGCACTCAACTCATCAATTGACAGTTCCGATGTGCCACAGCGAAAAACCGCACCGACAGAAGACAAACATGGGACACGATGACTTTGTCATCCAGTACTTCCCTGGAGCGGAGAAGCTACGACATCTTCTCCGGAGTCTTCAACATGTCATTGATGAAGACAAACATCTTGCCAAAGCCATCCCCACACCCTCACTTCTTGCCTTCAAACACACAATCTCAAACAGACCACTGTCCACAGCAAACTACCCAGCCTTCGGAGAACAGTGACCACAATACCACACAACCCTGCCACAGCAATCTCTGCAAGACATGCAGGATCATCAACACGGATGCTATCATCTCACATGAGAACACCATCCACCAGATACTCTTGCAACTCAGCCAACATTGTCTACCTGATACGCTGCAGGAAAGATGTCCCGAAGCATGGTACATTGGGGAGACCATGCAGACGCTATGGTAACGGATGAATGAACATCACTCAACAATCACCAGGCAAAGCTGTTCTCTTTCTGTTGGTGAACACTTCAGCAGTCACGGGCATTCGGCCTCTGGTCTTCGGGTAAATGTTCTCCAAGGTGGCCTTCATGACACACGACAGCGCAGAGTCGCTGAGCAGAGGCTGATAGCCAAGTTCCGCACAAATGAGGACGGCCTCAACTGGGATCTTGGGCTCATGTCACACTATTTGTAACCCCCATGACTTGCCTGGGCTTGCAAAATCTCACTTACTGTCCTGTCTGGAGACAATACATATCTCTTTAACTTATGCTTAATGCTATCTCCTCTCACATTGTCTGCACCTTTAAGACTTGATTAGCTGTAAAGACTCACATTCTAATCAGTATTCTGTAAACTGAGTGTGTGCCTTTACATGTCCTGTTAGTGATCAGAACTCCCCACTCACCTGACGAAGGGGCAAAGCTCCGAAAGCTAGTGGCGTTTGGTACCAAATAAACCTGTTGGACTTTAACCTGGTGATGTGACACTTCTTACTGTGCTTACACACTGTCTGACAGAGAAAATGCTGGGAATACACACTGCATGGTAGCAGAAATATTGGAAAAACACATTCCCTGATAGAGGATGAGAAGGGGGACTTAGTGGTAGGGGATGGGGATATGGCTGAGGTCCTGAATAACTTTTTTGTTTCTGTCTTCACGGAGGAGGACGTGAATAATTTGCTGGGTGTTAGAGGTGGAAAGGTGGAAGGACTGGAAGGTTTTAATGACATTACTGTTACTAGAGAGGCGGTGCTCGACAGACTGGAGGGGCTGATTGTGGACAAGTCGCCAGGACCGGATGGAATGCATCCGAGGGTTCTGAAAGAAATGGCGGAGGTGATAGTGGATGCCTTGGTGGTTATTTTCCAGACGTCGCTGGATTCCGGGGAAGTGCCGGAAGATTGGAAAGCGGCTAATGTTACGCCGTTGTTTAAGAAGGGTGGCAGGCAAAAGGCAGGGAATTATAGGCCGGTTAGTTTAACGTCTGTTGTAGGTAAAATGTTAGAATCCGTCATCAAGGAGGAAATAGCGAGGCATCTTGAGAGGAATTGCTTGATAGAGCAGACGCAGCACGGTTTCGTTAAAGGGAAGTCGTGTCTGACAAATTTACTGGAGTTCTATGAGGATGCGTCTAGGGCGGTGGATAGAGGAGAGCCGGTGGATGTGGTCTTTCTGGATTTTCAGAAGGTGTTTGACAAGGTACCTCACAGGAGGTTACTGCAGAAGGTCAGGGGACAGGGAGTTGGGGATAGGGTGTTAGCGTAGATAGAGGATTGGTTGTCAAATAGGAGGCAGAGAGTGGGGGTCAATGGGTGCTATTCGGATTGGCGGATGGTGACTAGTGGAGTGCCTCAGGGGTCGGTGCTGGGGCCTCAGCTATTTACCATTTATATAGATGATCTGGAGGAGGGAACCGAGTGTAGGGTGCCGAAATTTGCTGATGACACCAAGATTGGTGGAACGGCAAATTGTGCGGAGGGTGTGGAGAGTCTACAGAAGGATCTAGATAGGCTGGGCGAATGGGCCAGGAAATGGCAAATGGAATTTAATGTTGGCAAGTGCGAGGTGGTCCACTTTGGTAGGAATAATGGTAGGAAGGATTATCACTTACGTGGCGAAAAGCTGCAGCAGGCGACGGTGCAGAGGGACCTTGGGGTCCTTGTGCATGAGTCGCAAAAACCCAGCTTGCAGGTGCAGCAGGTGGTCAGGAAGGCGAATGGGATGCTGGCCTTCATAGCGAGGGGGATTGAATATAAAAGTAGGGAGGTCTTGCTGCGGCTGTATAGGGCATTGGTGAGGCCGCAGCTGGAGTACTGTGCGCAGTTTTGGGCGCCGTACTTACACAAGGATATTTTGGCCTTGGAGGGAGTGCAGAGGAGGTTTACTAGGCTGATGCTGGAGTTGAGGGGGTTGAGCTATGAGGAGAGGCTGAATAAACTAGGCTTGTACTCGTTAGAGTTTAGAAGAATGAGGGGAGATCTCATTGAGACGTATAAGATGATGAATGGGATGGATAGGATAGAGGTGGAGAGACTCTTCCTGCTCAGAAAGGATAATAGGACTAGGGGGCACAGCCTCAAGATAAACGGTTTAGAACGAGTTGAGGAGGAACTTCTTCACTCAAAGGGTGGTGAATCTCTGGAATTCTCTGCCCGTTGAAGTGGTGGAGGCTACCTCGCTAAATATTTTTAAGACACAGGTTGATGGGTTTTTGATAAGAGAGGGGATTAAGGGTAATGGGGAGAGGGCGGGAACGTGGAACTGAGCCATGACAGATCAGCCATGATCTTATTGAATGGCGGGGCAGGCTCAAAGGGCTAGATGGCCTACTCCTGCTCCTATTTCTTATGTTCTTATGTTCTTATGATATACACGGAATACGCACTGTCTCATAGAGGAAATGCTAGCAATAAACAGGAAATACTGGGAGTACAGACAGTCTGATTGGGGTAATGCTGGGAACACATTTTTTGACAGCAGAATTACTGGGAAGAGACACTGTCTGACTGACCAAATGCTGGGAATACACATTACCTGACAGAGGAAATGCTAGGAATACAAAGTGCCCGACAGAGAAAATGCTGGGAATACACACTCTCTTTTCGAGGAAATATAGGGAATATACACTTCTAATAGAGGAATACTGGGAATATACACCATCTGAAGAAATGCTGGGAATACATACTTCCTGATACAGGAATGCTGAGAATACTCATTGTCTGATAGAGGAAATGCTAGGAATACTGACTGTATGAAGGAGGAAATGCTGGGGATACACACTGTCTTATACAGGGATGCTGTGAAAACTCACTGTCTGATAGGAGAATACTGGGAATGTTGTCGGAGAGAGGCCATGCCTAACAAATATGATTGCATTTTTCTGCATATAATCAAATATGTGGCTGAGGATAGTGCGGTTGATGTAGTTTGCATGAATTTCAGCAAAACCTTTGATAAAATCACAAATGGCAGACTTGTTAAGAAGGCAAATGCATGTGGAATACAGGGTGGGTGGTTGGCTGGGCGGTTAACAGTGAGTTTAAGTGTCTTGGGTTTCAGGAAGATATAGATGAGATTGTCAAATGGGTGTATAAGTGACAGATGGAATTTATCCCTGAAAATTTTTGAGATGATGCACTTCGGAAGAAGTAACTTGACAAATAAGTATATTACGAAAGGTCTGACGCAGGGAAGTTCCGAAGAACAAAGGGACCTTGGTATGTTTGTTCATAGGTCTCTGAAGGCAGAAAGACAGGTAAATAGGGTGGTGAAAAAAATGGGACACTCACCTTTATCAATCAGGGTATAGATTACAAAAGCAGAGAGTCCATGTGGGATTGTGAGACCACTGCTGGAGTACAATGTGCAGTTCTGATCGCCACATTATAGGAAGGATTTGATTGCACTTAGAGTCATAGAGGTTTACAACATGGAAACAGTTCAAAGTGAGGGGTGGTAGGTTTAGGGGGGATTTGAGGAAAAACTTTTTTACCCAGAAGGCGATGACAGTCTGGTTGTAGATGTGGGATGCCTCACATCCTTTAAAAAGGACCTGGTTGAGTACTTGCCATGTTACAACATTTAAGGCTATAGGCCAAGTTCTGGGCAAGTGGGATTAGATGGGCTGGTCACGGCCTTTCATGCATCAGGCCTCTTCTGCACTGTAGTTTCTGTGATACTCAGGAAATTCTGTGATACTCAGGAAATGCTGGGAATACACACTTCCTGATAGAGGAATGGTTGGTAATACTCACTGCCTGATTGCAGAAATGTTGCGAGCATTCACTGTCTGATAACGGAAATTTTGGGAAAACCCACTACATGATAGAACAAATGCTGGGAATACTCAGTGCCTGATAGAGGCAAATTTTGGAAACACCACCTAATATAGAAATGCTGGGAATACTCACAGTGAGATAGAGGGAGTGCTGGGATGACACACTGCCTAATAGTCAAAATGTTGAGAATACCCACTGCCAGATAGAGGAAATGCTTACTTTTACTATTCCACATCAATGGATCACATCTAAGATCTGCAGTCCAGCTACATCCAGCTGTGAATAATGATGGACAATTAAACAACTCACTCAAGGAGAAGACTCCACAAATATTCCCATCCTCAATGATGGACTAGCCCAGCACATCACTGCAAAAGATAAAGCACTCGCAACAATCTTTAGCCAGAACTCTCAGTTGATGACCCATCTCAGGAGTCCCCATTATCATAGATGTCTTCAGCCAATTCAATTCACTCCACATGATATCAAGAAATGGTTAAAAGCACTGGATACTGTGAAGGCTAGAGCCCTGACAAAATTCTGGCAATAATACTAAAGACTTGATCTCCAGAACTTGCCACACCCCTAGACAAGCTGTTCCAGTACAGCTATTCGGCAATGTTGAACATTGCCTAGGTATACCTTGTACACAAAAATCACCAAGCTAATTATCATCCCATCAGTCTGCTCATGCTCATCAGTAAAGTGATGGGATGGATCATCAACATTGCTATCAAACAACATTTGCTTTGCAGTAACCTGCTCACTGACGCTCAGTTTGGTTCTGCCAGGGTCACTCAGTTACTGACCTCATTGCAGCCTTGGTTCAAACATGAATTCCAGAGGTAAGGTGAGAGCAACTGCTCCTAACATCGAGGCAGTTTTTAACTGAGTGTGACATCAAGTAATGATAACAAAACTGGAATCAGTCAAAACTGCAGTTCCAACAGCTCAACACCATCCAGGACAAAGCTGCGCTCAAACAGCCTCTCCCAAACAACAGCCTCCAAATCCTGCCTCATTTGGTTGTAGTTAGCCTTCCCCAGTTTAGCACCTTAACCCTAGGTCAGCACTCGTCCTTTTCCATCAGTACCCGAAAGCTTACGAAATTGTGGTTACTGTTCGCCGTGTAAATTTGATGAACTGGCCAGGCTCATTACCTAGTACTAGGTCCAGTATAAGATCTTCGATAGTTGGACTATCCACACATTGTTCCAAAAAGCCTTCCTGGACGCATTTAACAAATTCCTCACCATCCGGACTCTTAGCCCAAACGGATTTCCAGTCAATATGAGGAATTAAACAACTCTATTCTACATCAGTTCAGAATCTGCTTACATATCCGTTCCTCAACTGCCCGTGGGCGTTGGGAGGCCTGTAGTACACCCCAATCATAGTGACTGCCCCTTCCTGTTTCTGAGTTCTACCCACAGTGTCTCATTACATAATTGTTTCAAGGTGTCCTCTTTCTGCACAGCTGTCTCCCTCAGTAATCTAGGATAGATGCCAACACACCCTGGGGATTTGTCAACCTTAATGCTTGTTAATACACCAAACACTTCCTCCCTCGTAATGATGACTTGTTCTAAAGGGTTTACATATCCCTCTGAGACACTGCCAATCAACCTGTCCTTCACTTTGGGAGTACCAATGCAAACTCATTAAGGATCTTACCCATTTCCTTTGGTCAATACGCATAATCTCCTTTTATCCTCTCACGATCTTCTTGTTTCTTTGCTTTCTAACTGCTAACCAGCTTTCTATCCATGTCAAGATACTCATTGTTCCTTGGGAGCACATCAGAGAGGTAGCGATTGGTGAGAGGAGAGCTTGTGGGTAAACTACTGTGTTTTTTTTTAAACTAGCGTCTTCAGTTTTTTTTTAAATTTTAAATGGAAGTTGTCACAAGGAGGCCTGGGTAGTAGTTTTTTTTCTGGACCCCCATAAATTGGAATGGTGAGGAATCCTGATACTCTACACGCGTAGAGTATTCCACCCTCCCCCCTCCTCTAACCTAAAAAAAAGGAGAGTGACTCGGAGTGAGAGCAGGTACTTTTTTTTGTTGTTTCTTGGTAAGGGAAGTAATAGGGATGGCAGTGCAGGCAGTGCGATGTTCCTCCTGTGGGATGTTTGAGGTGAGGGACACTGGTAGTGTCCCGGCTGATTACACCTGCAGGAGGTGCATCCATTTCCAACTCCTTGAGGACCGTGTTAGAGACCTGGAGCTGGAACTGGAGGAACTAAGAATCACTAAGAATCATTCGGGAAGCAGAGGCAGCTATCGACAAAAGTTACAGGGAGATAGTTACTCCTAAAAGTGGTACATGGGTGACTGCTAGAAGGGGTAAGAAGCAGTCAGAGCAGCGATCCCCTGAGGCTGTTCCTCTCCAAAATAAGTACTCTGTTTTGGATGGTGCTGGGGAGGAAGAGTCAACCGGGGTAAGTCATGGGGTACAGGTCTCAGTGGAGGAGAGCCTGTCCTTGATGCTCAGGCGGGAAGGGGGAAGAAAAGAACCGGGTTAGTGATTGGGGATTCCATAGTTAAAGGGACAGATAGGAGAGTCTGTGGGAACAAGCAAGACTCGCGGTTGGTGTGTTGCCTCCCAGGTGCCAGGGCCCGTGATGTCACTGATCGAGTGTTCGAGATGCTTAAGGGGGAGGGGAACCAGCCCCAAGTCATGGTTCATGTAGGTACCCATGACATAGGTAGGAAAAGGGATGGGGATGTAAGGCAGAAATTCAGGGGCTTAGGGCTAAAACAAACAGAGTGGTTATCTCTGGTTTGTTACCTGTGCCACGGGATAGCATGGAGAAGAATAGAGAGAGAACAATTGAACTCGTGGCTAAAGGGATGGTGCAGGAGGGAGGGTTTCAGACACTTGGGCAATTGGGGCTCATTCTGGGGAAGGTGGGACCTCTACAAAAGGGATGGTCTGCACCTGAACCAAAGAGGTACTAATATCTTGGGGGGAAAGTTTGCCATTGCTATTCAGGGGGGTTTAAACTGATTCAGAGAGGGGATGGGAACCTGAATTGTAGCTCCAGTGTACAGGAAGATGAGAATAGGGAGGTCATGGATAAGGTTTCCAGGTCGCAGCAGAGTATTGGCAGGCGGGAGGATGGGTTGAAGTGTGTATACTTTAATGCGAGGAGCGTACGCAATAAGGTGGATGAACTTGCAGCCTGGATTGGTGCCTGGGACTTCGATGTTGTGGCCATTTCAGACACATGGATAGAGCAGGGACAGGAATGGTTGTTGCAGGTTCCGGGGTTCAGATGTTTCAGTCAGAGCAGAGAAGGTGGTAGAAGAGGGGGAGGCATGGTATTGTTAGTCAAGAACTGCATTAGGGTGGCAGAAAGGACGTTTGATGTGGACCTGTCTATTGAGGTAGTATGGGCTGAGATTAGAAACAAGAAAGGAGAGGTCACCCTGCTGGGAGTTTTTTATAGGCCTCCAAAAAGTTCCAGAGATGTAGAGGAGAGGATTGCAAAGATGATCCTGGATAGGTGCGAGAATAACAGGGTAGTTGTTATGGGGGACTTTAACTTTACAAATAGCGATTGGAAAAGCTACAGCTCAAGCACGTTAGAGGGGTCAGTTTTTGTTCAATGTTTGCAGGAAGGTTTCCTGACACAGTATGTAGATAGGCCAACAAGAGGTGAAGCTACATTGGATTTGGTATTGGGTAATGAACCAGACCAGGTGTTAGACTTGGAGGTAGGTGCGCACTTTGGTGATAGTGACCACAATTCCATTATGTTTACCTTAGTGATGGAAAGGGATATGTATGTACCAAAGGGCAGAAGTTATAGCTGGGGGAAAGGTAATTATGAGGCTATTAGGCGAGATTTAGGATGTGTAGGTTGGAGTCGAAAACTGCAGGGGTGGGAACAACTGAAATGTGGAGCTTGTTCAAGGAGCAGCTACTGCAAGTCCTTGATAAATATGTACCTGTCAGGCAGGGAGGAAGTGGTCGAGTGAGGGAACCATGGTATAATAAAGAAGTTGAATCTCTTGTGAAGAGGAAGAAGGAGGCTTATGTAAAGATGAGACATGAAGGCTCAGTTAGGGCACTGGAGAGTTACAAATTAGCCAGGAAGGAGCTAAAGAGAGTGTTAAGAAGAGCTAGAAGAGGACACGAGAAGACTTTGGCAGGTAGGATCAAGGAGAACCCTAAAGATTTCTATAGGTATGTCAAGAATAAAAGATTAGTTAGGGCAAGATTAGGGCCAGTCAGAGACAGTAGTGGGAAGTTGTGCGTGGAGCCTGAAGAGATAGGAGAGGCACTAAATGAATATTTTTCGTCAGTATTCATGCAGGAAAAAGTCAATGTAGTCGAGGAGAAAACTGAGATACAGGCTTTTAGACTAGACGGGATTGAGGTACATAAGGAGGAGGTGTTAGCAATTCTTGAGAGTAAGAAAATAGATAACTCCCCTGGGCCAGATGGGATTTACCCTAGGATTCTCTGGGAGGCTAGGGAGGAGATTGCAGAGCCTTTGGCTTTGATCTTCATGTCATCGTTGGCTACAGGTATAGTGCCGGAAGACTGGAGGATAGCAAATGTTGTCCCCTTGTTCAAGAAGGGAAGTAGAGACCATCCTGGGAACTATAGACCGGTGAGCCTTACTTCTGTTGTGGGCAAAGTTTTGGAAAGAATTATAAGGGATAGGATTTATAATCACCTAGAGAGAAATAAATTGATTAGAGATAGTCAACATGGTTTTGTGAAGGATAGGTCGTGCCTCACAAACCTTATCGAATTTTTTGAAAAGGTGACCAAAGAGGTGGGTAAGGGTAAGGCAGTTGACGTGGTGTATATGGATTTTAGTAAAGTTTTTGATAAGGTTCCCCATGGTAGGCTACTCTAGAAAATGCAGATACATGGGATTGAGGGTGATTTAGCAGTTTGGATCAGGCATTGGCTAGCTGACAGAAGATAGAGGGTGGTGGTTGATGGGAAATATTCAACCTAGAGTTCAGTTACAAGTGGTGTACCTCAGGGATCTGTTTTGGGGCCACTGCTGTTTGTCATTTTTATAAATGACCTAGATAAGGGTGTAGAAGGATGGGTTAGTAAATTTGCTGACGACACCAAAGTCGGAGGAGTTGTAGACAGTGAGGATGGATGTTACAGTTTGCAGAGGGACATAGATAAGCTGCAGAGCTGGGCTGAGAGGTGGCAAATGGCGTTTAATGTGGAAAAGTGTGAGGTGATTCACTTTGGTAAGAGTAACAGGAATACAGAATATACGGCTAATGGAAGGACTCTTGGTAGTCGACAAGCAGAGAGATCTCGGTGTACATGTGCACAGATCCCTGAAAGTTGGCACCCAGGTTGATAAGGTTGTTAAGAAGGTGTTTGGTGTGTTAGCTTTTATTGGTAGAGGGATTGAATTTCAGAGCCGTGAGATCATGTTGCAACTGTACAAAACTCTGGTGCAGCCGCACTTGGAGTATTGTGTACAGTTCTGGTCGCCGCATTATAAGAAAGATGTGGAAGCATTGGAAAGGGTGCAGAGGAGGTTTACCAGGATGTTGCCTGGTATGGTGGGAAGGTCTTATGAGGAAAGGCTGAGGGACTTGAGGTTGTTTTCGTTAGAAAGAAGAAAGTTAAGAGGTGACCTGATTGAGGCATACAAGATGATCAGAGGGTTAGATAGGGTGGATAGTGAAAGCCTTTTTCCTCGGATGGTGATGGCTAACACGAGGGGACATAGCTTTAAATTAAGGGGTGGTAATTATAGGACGGATGTCAGAGGTAGGTTCTTTACTCAGAGGGTAGTAAGGGCGTGGAATGCCCTGCTTGCAGCAGTTGTGGGCTCACCAACTTTAAGGGCGTTCAAATGGTCATTGGATAGGCATATGGATAACATTGGAATAGTTTAGGTTCATTAGATTGATTCCACAGGTCGGCACAACATCGAGGGCTGAAGGGCCTGTACTGCGCTGTAATGTTCTATGTTCTATGTTCTAAATGCGCTTTATACAGTAGTCTGCAATGTGAGACGTTGCTGACAGCTTTCTAAAGATCTAAATAAACCACATCCTCCTTGGTCAACTCCACTATTTACATCCTCAATGAATTCCAATAGATTCATCAAGTTTGATTCATTTCCCCTTTGTAAATCCATGCTGGCTTTGCCTGATTATACCAGTGCTTTCCAAATGCTGAGTTATGAAATCCTTAATAATGGACTCCATAAACATTCACTCCTGCCACCAACAAACAGTGACAGCCATGTGTACCATCTCTTATAACGTGCACTGCAGCAACTAATCAAGGCTTCCTGGACATTTGACAACTTGTTACAATTTACAAAATGCTGGGACAGCATTATCTATTACATTCCAGATGATTGTGTTAATTCATTCTAAAAACTCAAACACAACTTGTTGCTATCAAAATCCATTAAACAAGAGAAGAATAAATAAAGTCAATTGATCTGAATAATTGCTGTTTTTGTGTAACTGAATATAATTGCTAGAAATATGATCAAAATAGTTTGGGACACAACAGATAATTATAGAAGAGAGTGGCACAGTGGCACACACTGATTAGCACTGCTGCCTTACAGAGCCAGGGACCCGGGTTAGATTCTGGTCTTGGGTGACTGTATGTAGTTTGCACTGCATCCCCATATCTGCATAGATTTTCTCTGAGTGCTCCGATTTCCTTCCATGTTCCAAAGGTGTGCATGTTAGGTCAGTTGACCATGTTAAATTGACCCTTAGTCTGTGTGTGATGCAGTGGCAAATTGTCCTGGGTATACCCTGCCTAACGCCCAGTGTCTGTCAGAATAGGCTCTGACTCCCTTGCAACTCTGAATTGGAATAGGCAATTAAGTGAAAGTGAACTGTAGAAATATGCACGTCATAATTTCTATGGCTTCCTGTGACATGACGCTTGATACATACCAATAACACAGCAAAGAAAGTCAGGTGGTTGCAGGAGCATTTGGTTTGAATGCCATTGGATTTGGTTGTACATCCGGAATCACTCCAGTGATCTGCGTGTGGAGAATTTGGAACAGAAGGTTGTCAGGTTAAAATTGTAACTCAACATTGGCATGAAGTAATACAAACAGTTAAAAGGAAAAAGAAACAGTGGCACAGTAGCTAGCACTGCTGCCTCACAATGCCAGGGAACTAGGTTTGATTCCAGCCTTGGGTGACTGTGTGAAGTTTGTATGTCCTCCTCATATCTGTGTGAGTTTCTTCCAGACCCCCAAGATATCTGGACTAATGAAGAAGATAAGGAGATGTGGGATAGAAGGAAATTTGGCCAATTGGATAAGTAACTGGCTGTATCGTAGTAGAGGGTGGTGGTGGAGGGAAAATTTTCAGACTGGAGGCCAGTCACCAGTGGTGTACCACAGGGGTCAGTGCTGGGTCCTCTGCTATTTGTGATTTTTATCAATGACTTGGCAGAAGGAGCTGAAGGGTGGGTTAGTAAATTTACTGACAACACCAAGATTGGTGGAGTAGTAGATGAGGTGGAGGGCTCTTGTAGGCTGCAAAGAGACATTGATAGGATGCAGAGCTGGGCTGAAAAGGGCAGACTAATAAGAATGAGGTGATTCATTTTCATAGGACAAAATTGAATGCAGATTACAGGGTCAACAACAGAGTTCTCAGGAATGTGGTGGAACAGAGAGATCTTGGGGTTCATATCCACAGATCTCTGAACGTTGCCACTCAAGTGGATAGAGTCATGATGAAGGCTTATAGTGTGTTAGCATTTATTAACAGGGGGTTTGAGTTTCAGAGCTGTGGGGTTATGCTGCAATTATACCAGATGTTAGTGAGACCACATTTGGAATATTGTGTTCAGTTCTGGTTACCTCATTATAAGAAGGATGTGGAAGCATTGGAGAGAGTGCAGAGGAGATTTACCAGGATGCTGCCTGGTTTGTAGGATAGGTCTTATGAGGAAAAGTTGAGGGAGCTGGGGCTTTTCTCTTTGGAGCAAAGGGGGATGAGAGGCGACTTGATAGAAGTTTATAAGATAATGAGAGGGATTGATAGAGTGGACGTGCAGAGACTATTTCCTCGGATGGATGTAGCTGTTACTAGGGGGCGTAACTATAAGGTTCATGGTGGGAGATATAGGAGGGATGTTGGAGGTAGATTCTTTACTCAGAGAGTGGTTGGAGTGTGGAATAGACTGCCTGCTGTGATAGTGGAGTCGGACACTTTAGGAACTTTCAAGCGGTTATTAGATAGGCACATGGAGCACATCAGAATTATAGGGAGTGGGATAGCTTGATCTTGGGATTGGACATAGCTCGGCACAACATTGGGGACCAAAGGGCCTGCACTGTGCTATAATGTTCCATGTTTCTATATGCAACTTAAATGGATTGGCCATGGCAGCTATGCAGGGTTACTGGGATAAGGTGGCGTAGAGGGCCTGGGTAGGATGCTCCTTCAGAGAGCCGGTACAGACTGATGGGCTGGGTGGTCCCATTGTCACTGTCAGGATTCTATGATATGTTTCTAAAGCAGAGTGTAACTGCAGTGTGGAATTTTGGTGAAAATGGGAAATTTTAAATATCTTTCTAAAAATCTAATATTGCTGATTTTTGTGTTTAATATTTAACTGTAAGTACTGTTTAAATTCTAAGTTTCATCCAGGGGCCTAAGCAGGATAGAAGCTGTCCATTGGCAGCAGGTGAAAGAGTTAATGAAGGATAAAGGCAAAAAAACTGCGGGTAGTGGAATCTGAAATAAAAACAGAAAATGCTGGGGAAACTCAGCAGGTCCAATAACATCTGAGGAGAGAGAACAGAGCCAATGTTCCGAATCTGAATGATCTTTCATCAGAGCTGCTCTGAGGGTCATCCAGATGTGAAACATTAGCTCTATTCCTTCTCCATCGATGCTGTCAGACCTGCTGAGTTTTCCCAGCATTTTCTGTTTTTGAGTTAATGAAAGAAACTGGCTGTAACTGGACTTAGCGAATCATTTGGTTCAGAACAGATCAATTCATACTTTCACTGTGCAACAGCACTGTATACGACTGTATGTGAAATGTTGAAGTTTGGCGAGAGAAAGAAATTGGGGGTGGGAGGCACTCCTTTCTTTTCTAACTTTTTGACATTGTAGGAATTGGTTTCTCTGTTCTACAGGGGAGGAGATGAGCTGTTGGTGAGTATCTGGTCAATGTCTGGTAAGTGGCACAACAGTGGCACAGTGTCACAGTGGTTAGCAGTGCTGCCTCACAATGCCAGGTGTTGAATTCAGGCCATGGGTGACTGTGTGGAGTTTGCACCTTCTCCCCGTGTCTGCGTGGGTTTCCTTTGGGTGCTCTGGTTTCCTCCCACAGTCCAAAGATGTGCAGGTTAAGTTGATTGGCCATGCTAAATTGCCCGAAGTGTCAGGGAGACTGATAAGGTAAATACATGGGGTTGTGGGTTTAGGGCCTGGGTGGGATTGTGGTGGGTGCAGACTCAATGGTCCAAATGGCCTCTATTTGTATTGTAGGGATTCTATGACATTCTATGACAAGTGGTCAAGGAATGTTTCCCGAAGGTTTAAATTTGTCCTACAGTTTGTGGTACAACTAAGAAATATTTAAAAGAAAATCATAGAATCCCTGCAGTACTGAAGGAGGCCATTCGGCCTATTTAGTCTGCACTGACACCAATTCCACCCAGGCCCTAACCCCACTTAGTTACCCTGCTAATCCCTCCAACTTATCACATCCTGAGACACTAAGGATTAATATAGTTGTCCAATCAACCTAGCCTGCGCATCTTTGGACTGCGGGAGAAAACCAAAGCACTTAGAGGCAACCCACACAAACACAGGGAGAATGTGCAAACTCCACACAGACAGTGATCCAAGTCAGGAATTGAACCCGGGTCCCTGGAGCTGTGAGGCAGTAGTGCTAACCACTGTGCCACTGTGCCACCCCTAAACTAAATAATTCAACAGAACAATGAAATAAAGCTCATGGGTATGGCAAGACAGGTGATGTGTCAAGGCTGCAGCATACAGAAGCTCATGGATATCAGTGTTATCCAGGGCAAGCATGTCTGCATTAAACTACTGAGGCTTGAGGAAATTTGGCTCAGAATCATTGAGCTGAACAGTGAGCTGGGGACACTGTAAGACTTTATAAGACCCTTGTCAGGCCTCATTTGGAGTACTGTGCGCAGTTCTGGTCGCCTCACTATAGGAAGGACGTAGAAGCTATTGAAAGGGTACAGAGGAGATTTACAAGGATGTTGCCTGGACTGGGAGGCATGCCTTATGAAGTTAGGTTGAGGGAGCTGGGACTCTTTTCCCTGGAGAGACGAAGGTTGAGAGGCGACCTGATAGAAGTTTATAAAATGTTGAGTGGAATAGATAGGGTGGATTCTCAGAGGCTATTTCCCCGGGTTGAAATGGTCGCTACGAGGGGACACAGATTGAAGGTGCGGGGAGGCAAGTACAGAAGTGATGTTAGGGGTAAGTTTTTCACTCAGAGGGTGGTGAGTGAATGGCTGCCGTCAGTGGTGGTGGAGGCGAACTCGCTGGGGTCTTTTAAAAGACTTCTGGATGAGTATATGGAATTTAATGGGATTGGGGGTTATAGATAGGTCTATAGATTGGTAGGTGTTGATGTGATCGGCGCAACTCGTGGGCCAAAGGGCCTGTTTGTGCTGTAGTGTTCTATGTTCTATGTTCTATGTCCTATGTAACATATCAGGGAGGATGAGACTTTCCTGGACACTTCGTTTCAGATGCGGTCACACCCCTTAGGAGAGGGTCTCCTACCTTGGAAAGTGGTCAGTGACAGAGGGTCTGGCTGCAGTAGAAGCAAGTAAAAGGACCCAGAGGGCAGGAGCGCAGGCATTTCAGCCTATGCAAGTTCCAACAGGTCTGACATTCTTTCAGTTTGTTTGGATGAGATAGATTGTAAAGGTTGGGATTATTCTTCTAGGGAGACAAGGAGGTTAAGAGGAGATTTGATCGAGATATTCAAAATCATGAGGAGTCTGGACAGAGTAGGTAAGGAGAAGTTATTTCGACTTGGAATAGGATCAAGAATGCAAGGGCACAGATTTAAAGTGATTTGCAAAAGAAGTAAACGTGATGTGGAAAAAAAAACTTCTTCACACAGAAAGCAGTTGGGGTTTGGAATGTCTGATGGGTGTGTCTGGAAGTGTGGTGGACGCAGGTTCAATCAAGGCATTCAGGAGACCATAAAATTATCATCTGAATAGAAACAATGTGCAGGGGTATGGGGAAAAGGCAAGGGAATGGCAGTATGTTATGGTGCTCGTTTGATGTGGGGGTGTAGACACAATGGGCCAAATGGTCTCTTTCTGTGCTGTAACAATTCTGTGATTCTGAGAGTGGGGCAGAAGAGTAGATGAATTGACTGAGCATGGCACTGCAGTACAGGATGTCAAACAACTGGGGGTGGCACATAAGAATGTAGTGGTGATAGGGTTTAGTATAGTGAGGGAGATCACCAGATCACCAAGAGAGACAAGAGATGAAATTGCTGGGTTGCCAACAAAAATCTTTGTTTCCTTGTTAGCCACTAGTGAGGTCCCAAAGGATTAGAGGATAACCATTGTTGTCTCATTAGTTAAGAAAGGTAGCAAGATAACCCAGGTAATTATAGGCCAGTGAGCTTGACATCAGTGATAGTAAAATTGTTGGAGAAGATTGATAGAGATAGGACCTATACACATCTGGAACTGAATGCTCTTATTAGCATGGTTTTATATGAGGGAGGTCATGTTTCACTAACATAATAGAGTTTTTTGAGGAGGTCACAAAGATGATTCACAAGGAAAGGGCTTTGGATGTTGTCCACATAGAATTTAGTAAAGCATTTGACAAAGTCATTCATTGTAGGCTGGTACAAAAGGTTAAATCACATGGGATTGTGAGTGAACTAGCTGGATGGATTCAGAATTGGCTTGGCCATAGAAGGCAGAGGGTAGTGATGGAAGGGTGTTTTTCTGAATGGAGGTCTGTAATTAGTGGTGTTCCGCAGGGATCATAGAGTCAGAGAGTCATTGAGGTTTACAGCATGGAACCAGGCCCTTCGGCCCAACTTGTCCTTTTTTTTAAACACCAAAGCTAGTCCCAATTGCTCACATTTGGCCCATATCCCTCTATGCCGATCTTACCCATGTAACTGTGTAAATGCTCTTTAAAATTGTACCCACTTCTACTACTACCTCTAGCAGCTTGTTCCAGACATGTACCATCTTCTGTGTGAAAAAATTGCTCCTCTGGACACTTCTGTATCATTCCCCTCTCAGCTTAAACTTACACCCTCTAGTTTTAGACTCTCCTACCTTTGGAAAAAGATATTGACTATCTAGCTGATCTATGCCCTTCATTACTTTATAGACCTGTAAGAATACTCCTCTGCCTTCTATGCTCCAGGGAAAAAAAGTCCCAGTCTATCCAACCTCTTCTTATAACTCAAACCATCAAGTCCCAGTAGCATCCTAGTAAATCTTTTCTGCACTCTTCCTAGTTTAATAAAATCCTCTCTATAATAGGGTGACTAGAACCATACACAGTATTCCAAGCATGGCCTTACCAATGTCTTTTACAACTTTAATAAGATATCCCAAACTCTGTATTCAATGTTCTGACCAATGAAACCAAGCATACCAAATGACTTCTTCACCACCCTGTCCACCAGTGACTCCACTTTCAAGAAGCTATGAACCTAGATCTCTCCCCAGTGTCCTACCATTAATTGCCGTGGTTCGATCTACTAAAATGCGTCATCTCACATTTATCTAAATTAAACTCCATCTGCCATTCACCAGCCCACTGATCCCGTTGCAATCCTAGATAACTTTCTTCACTGTCCACTCTGCCACCAAACTTGGTGTCATCTGCAAACTTACTAACCATGCCTATTAAATTCTCATAAGAACATAAGAACATAAGAAATAGGAGCAGGAGTAGGCCATCTAGCCCTTCGAGCCTGCCCCGCCATTCAATAAGATCATGGCTGATCTGTCG
Organism: Carcharhinus amblyrhynchos; assembly: GCF_965287045.1. Taxonomy (NCBI): domain Eukaryota; kingdom Metazoa; phylum Chordata; class Chondrichthyes; order Carcharhiniformes; family Carcharhinidae; genus Carcharhinus; species Carcharhinus amblyrhynchos. Next base: position 66,212,459 of record NC_137327.1, read on the forward strand.
TGGCTCAGTTCCACATTCCCGCCCTCTCCCCATAACCCTTAATCCCCTCGCTTATCAAAAACCCATCAACCCGCGTCTTAAAAATATTTAGCGAGGTAGCCTCCACCACTTCAACGGGCAGAGAATTCCAGAGATTCACCACCCTTTGAGTGAAGAAGTTCCTCCTCAACTCCGTTCTAAACTGCACCCGCCTTTATCTTGAGGCTGTGCCCCCTAGTCCTATTATCCTTTCTGAGCAGGAAGAGTCTCTCCACCTCTATCCTATCCATCCCATTCATCATCTTATATGAGATCTCCCCTCATTCTTCTAAACTCTAATGAGTACAAGCCTAGTTTATTCAGCCTCTCCTCATAGCTCAACCCCCTCAACTCCGGTATCAGCCTAGTAAACCTCCTCTGCACTCCCTCCAAGGCCAAAATATCCTTGCGTAAGTACGGCGCCCAAAACTGCACACAGTACTCCAGCTGCGGCCTCACCAATGCCCTATACAGCCGCAGCAAGACCTCCCTACTTTTATATTCAATCCCCCTCGCTATGAAGGCCAGCATCCCATTCGCCTTCCTGACCACCTGCTGCACCTGCAAGCTGGGCTTTTGCGACTCATGCACAAGGACACCGTCGCCTGCTGCAGTTTTTCGCCACGTAAGTGATAATCCTTCCTACCATTATTCCTACCAAAGTGGACCACCTCGCACTTGCCAACATTAAATTCCATTTGCCATTTCCTGGCCCATTCGCCCAGCCTATCTAGATCCTTCTGTAGACTCTCCACACCCTCCGCACAATTTGCCGTTCCACCAATCTTGGTGTCACCAGCAAATTTCGGCACCCTACACTCGGTTCCCTCCTCCAGATCATCTATATAAATGGTAAATAGCTGAGGCCCCAGCACCGACCCCTGAGGCACTCCACTAGTCACCATCCGCCAATCCGAATAGCACCCATTGACCCCCACTCTCTGCCTCCTATTTCTCATCCAAATCATTAATATTATTGACAAATAACAGTGGACCCAGCACCGAACCCTGAGGCACACCGCTGGTCACGGCCTCCAATTTGAAAAGCAACCCTCTACAATCACCCTCTATCTTCTGTCATCAAGCCAATTTTGATTCCATTTGGCTACCTCACCCTGGATCCTGTGAGATTTAATATTTTACAGTTACCTACCATGCGGTACCTTCTCAAAAGCCAAAGCAGAGATTGAATAAATTAGGATTGCTCTCCCTGGAAAGAGGGAGGCTGAGAGGCGATCTGCTAGAAGTTCATAAAATTATGAGGGGCACAGATGGGGTGAACAATTGGAAGCTTCTTTCCAGGGCAGAAATTGCAAGGGGGCATGAGTTCAAGGTAAGAACATAGAACATAGAAAAACTACAGCACAAACACACCCTTCGGCCCACAAGTTGCACTGATCATATCCCTACCTACTAGGCTATAGAACATAGAAAAACTATAGCACAGAACATGCTGAGCTGCTGCTGCTGTAAGGAGGGAAAGGTTCAGTAGAAATATACAGAGGAGTTTTTTTTACACAGAAGGTGCTGGTGGCCTGGAATGCACTGACAAGTGAGATGGTTGAGGCAGACACATTAGCGACATTTAATATTTATCTGGATAGACACATGAACAAACGGGGAATAAAGAGATATAGGCAGTTGTTCTAGATAGGACAATGTGATCGGTGCAAAAGAGCCTGTTCCTGTGCTGTTCTGTTCTTTGTGCTTTTTACAGATTTCCCTTCTGAAAAACACTTTTCACCGCTACTCTCTGTCTTCCATGAACAAGCCAGTTTTCTCCATCTAGTCAGCCGACCACAAATGCCATTGATTTCAGTTTTGTACCAGTCTGTCACGTGGAACCTTGTCAAAGGCCTTACTGAAGTCCATATAAACCAAATCCATATAAAAGTCCAAAAAAACTGTATGGCACAGTGGTTTGCACTGCTGTCTCACAGTTCTGAGGACCTGGGAGCAATTCCAGCCTCCAGTGGTTGTTTGCATGGAATTTCCACATTCTCTCTATGTCTGTGTGGGTCCCCATCAGGTGCTCTGGTTACCTCCCACAGTCCAAAGATGTGCAGATTAGGTGGATTGACCATGGTAAATTGCCCCTTAGTGCCAGGGTAAATAGATGGGATTATGGGGATAGAGATTGGGTGGGATTGTTGTTGCTGCAGGCTCAATGGGCCAAACAGCCTCCTTCTGCACTGTAAGGATTCTATGATTCTACATCCACATTCATTCCCTCATCATAGAACCATAGAAACCCTCCAGTACAGAGAGAATCCACTGGGCCCATTGAGCCTGCACCGATCACATAAGAACATAAGAAATAGGAGCAGGAGGCTCTACCGCCATATCCTGACGTATTTACCCACTAATCCCTCGAACCTACACACTTCAGGACAGTAAGGGGCAATTTTTTAGCATGGCCAATTGACCTAACCTACACATCTTTGGACTGTGGGAGGAAACCAGAGCACCAGGATGGAAACCCACTCAGACACAAGGAGAATGTGCAAACTCGATACAGGCAGTGACCCAAGCCAGGAATTGAACCCAGGTCCCTGGAGCTGTGAAGCAGCAGTGCTAACCAGTGTGCTACTGCGCTGCCTGAATTTATCTTAGTCACCTCTTCAAAAAATTCAGTCAATTTGTTGAGACATGACCTTCCCCTTGCAAAACCATGCTGCCTGACGTTAAATAGCCCATTTTCTTCCAAATGTGCATATATTCTGTCCCTCAGTGTCTTCTCCAAAAGCATTCCCATCACTGATGTCAGGCTCACCGGCCTATAATTTCCTGGACCATCCCTGCTTCCTTTCTTAAACAAGGGAACAACATTAGCTATTTTCTGTTCGTCTGGAACCTCACCTATGGTCAAAGGGGATGTGAAGATATCTGTTAAGGCCCCCAGCTATTTCTTCCCTTGCTTCCCACAGTAACCTGGGAAATATCCCATCCAGCCCCAGGGATCCGTCTACTTTAATGCAGTTTAGGGCACCCCACACTTCCTCTGTTCACACACCTAACCTTGACCTCATCCATCACATTCTTCTCCTTAGTGAATACTAATACAAAATGCTCATTAAAGATCTCACTTGCTTCCTATAGCTCCATGCGTAAGTTCTCTCCAGCGTCCTTGAGTGAGCCTAACTTTATCTTGCTAACCTCTTGTTCCTAATATATGCGTAAAAAGCCTTGAGATTCTACTTGAGCCTCTGTGCTAAAGACATTTCATAGCCCCTTTGAGCCCTTTCAACTCAATGTTTAAGTTCTTTCCTACTTTCACTGTACTCCTCAAGGGCTTCGTCTGTTTTTAGATGCCTAGACCTATCGTATGCTTCCTTTCTCCTTTTGACTAAGCTTACAATTTCCCTCATCATCCATGGCTCCCAAATCCTGCCATTTCTATCCTTTATTTTTGTGGGGACACGCCTACCCTGCACTTCATTCAACTAGCTTTTAAAAGCCTCCCATGTGTCAGACATGTATTTGCCCTCAGATAGCCACTCCCAATCCACATTCCCCAGTTCCTGTCTAATTTGGATGTACGTGGCCCTTGCCCAAGGGCCACTCTTATCCTTATCCTTGACTACCCAAAATCTGACAGAATTATGGTTGCTAAGACCAAAATGCTCCCCCACTGAAACATCAAACATCTCGATCTACCCTTTCCTTAGCTAACTTCTTGCTCCTTATATACATTTAAAATGCCTCGGTATTTTCCTTAATCCTGTTTGCCAAGGACATTTCATGGCCCCTTTTGGCTCTCCTAACTCTTTGTTTAAGTTCTTTCCTGCTTTCTTTATGTTCTTCAAATCTGTCTTAAAATCATATGGATTTGGGGTGAGCTAGCTAGATGGATACAGAACTGGCATAGACATCATGTATGCCACCCTTTTTTTTAACTAAGCTCACAATTTGTCTTGTCACCTAAGGTTCCCAAATCTTACCATCCTTTTCCCTCATTTTCACAGGAAAATGCTGGTCCTAACTCTAATCAACTGGGCTTTAAAAGATTCCCATATGAGGGATGTAGATTTACCCTCCAATGGCCACAATCTATGCTCGAGTTTCCTGCCGAATATTGTCGTAGATAGCCTTCTCCCAGTTTAGTACTTTCACCCGAGGACTATTCTTATTCTCATCCATAAGTAACTTAAAATTAACAGAATCATGATCACTGTTCCCGAAATGTTCCCCTACTGAAACCTTGATCACCTGACTGGTCTCATTCCCCAATACCACGTCCAGTATGGCCCCTCCTCTAGTTGAACTATATTCATATTTCTTCAAGAAATCTTTCTGGGCGCACCTAACAAATACCCTCCCCCCACTCCCATATCCAACCCCCTGGCACTAAGGGAGTCCCAGTCAATATAGGGGAAGTTAAGAAAAAACACAGCAAACGTGTTGTTTTCACATTTTCCCATAATCTGTCCACATATCTGTTCCTCTTTCTCCCACTGGCTGTTGGGAGGCCTGTGGTGCAACCATAGCAAAGTGATTGCATCCCTCCTATTCCTGAGCTCTACCCATATGGCCTCACTGGATGAGCCCTCCAAGGTGTCCTCCTGCAGCACAGCTGCGGTATTCTCCCTATTCAGTAACACAGCTCTTCCACCTTTTTTATATCTCTCTCAATCATGCTTGAAACGTTAAATCTCAGAATGTCAAACTGCTAGACTTGTCCCTCTCTCAATCAACTCTCACAATAGCTACAACATCATAGTTATATGTAATAATCCAAGCTCGAAGTTCATCTACCTCACCTATCATACTCCTTACATTAAAACAAATACAACTCAGACCACCAGTCCCGCCTTGTTCATGAACTTCTCGCTGTCTGTTCTTCTTCTTTGTCTTACTGGCCTTAATCCCTAACTCCTTCAGTAATTTCACTTGCCACACTAGTTTAAGCCATCCCAAGTGACACCAGCAAAACTTCCTGCCAGGATATTGGTGCCCCTCCAGTTTAGGTGCAACCTGTTCTTCCTGTACAGGTCCCAGCTGCCCTGGAATACATCTCAATGATCCATAAATCTGAATCCCCCCTCCTACACCAGCTCTTTAGCATGTTCTAGCTTCCTATTCATAGTCTCACTGGCACATGGCTCCCTAGAGGTCCTGCTTTTCCATGTACTATCTAACTCCCTTTGCAGAGCCTCATCATTTTTCCTGCATAAGTCATTAGTACCAATTTATACCATGACTCTCCCCTTTGAGAATGTTCTATGCCCGCTCAGAGATGTCCTTGACCCTGGAACTAGGGAGGCAACACATTATCCTGGAATCTCTTTTGCAGTCGCAGGAATGCCTATCTATGTTCCAGACTACAGTATTCCCTATTATTACTGTTCTACTGGACTTTGATCCTTCCTGCTGTACAACAGCTGCGGTGCCACTGCTCTCATTTCTGTTGCCACCATCCCCTGATAGGAAAATACCCCCACCAGTATCCAAAATGGTATTCTGGTTAGAGCCACAAGGGACTCCTGCACTCTGCTTGCCACTTCTAGTGGTAACCTATCTATATGCCTGAACCTTGGTGGTGATCACATCTCTTAAACTCCTGCTTATGATCCTTTCTGCCTCCTGCATGTTCCTAAGTGTATTCAACTGCCGCTCCAACTGATCAATGCAGTCTGACAAGGGCTGCAATTGGGCACATTTCCTGCAGATATAGACGTCAGGAACGTATGAACTATCTATGATTTCCCACATTCCACAGGAGAAGTACACTACCCTGCTGACTGCCATTTTTACCGTCTAATAACTGTTTAATTAAAAATAAACTTCAAATAAATTGATTTACAGCTAACTAGATGGTCCCTAGTGTTAGATTCTCACTAAAAATACTAAAGAGCGAACAAGTGAGCATTGGTTCTGTAGAAAGTGTGACAGGGGAATTAGTAATGAAAAGTAGGGCTATGGTGGATGAGTTAAACAGACATTTTCATTAGTCTTCACAATGGAACACACCAGGTAACATCCTAGAAATAGCCATAAGTCAAGAAATAGAAGGGAGGAAAATTTTCAGCAAAATTACATCACCCGGGAAATGGTATTGAGTAAATATTTGGATCTGTGAGCTGACAATTTCCTGGGTAGGGATGGTCACTTAGTCTTGAAAAAATAGTAAGTGAGATAATTGACACATGGTTTCAATTTTCCAGAAGTTTAGGGAAGGGTCTATTAGGTTGGAAAATAGCAAATGTAATTCCATTATTCAAAAGGTGTAATGTATTGAAGCAGGAAGCAGTTGGTTGCAAATAAATGTAAACTTTATTGGAAACACACATTGAGACATTTACAGGCTTAATGCCATCTCACTCCCCAGGTCACAGCAATGGCCCTGCTCACTGACTGATTGGCAGAAGAGAGAGACAACCACTCCCATTACCACAAAAAGGAGGGAGGCATAAAGCAGGAAAGTACAGGCCATTTAACTTAAGGCTATAAGAAAAATGTTAGAAAGCTCTATTAAAAATATTATAGTAAGACACTTGGAAAAACCCTAGGCAATGAGGCAACCAACAATTCTTTACGAAAGGGATGTAATGTTTAACCAATTTATTGGGGTTTCTTGGAGGAGTCACATGTGCTTGGGTAAAGGGAATCAGTGGATGTACTGTACTTTGATTTCCAGACAGTATTTGATAAGGTGCCACATTAAAGGTAATTGCAGAAAATGAAATCTTATGGTGTGGGGGGTAACATATTGGCGTGGAAGGAAGATTGGCAGGAAGCAGAGAGTTGGCATAAATGGGTTAGAGGCTGAGGGACTAAGAATTCACGTAAGTCTATGTGCCTTGCTAACTGATTCTGAAGATAAGTTTACGTCCGTGGAGAAATTGATTACAATGGAACTAATAGAAATAGCTAGCAGTCATAACGGTGTCATGTTTAAGTACTTCAATTGGTAAAAGTTATGCTAATTATTTTTGTTATATTTTAACTGCTGTTAAATAAAGTGTGTTTTAATAACAAACAGTGCATCAATAAAGAACAAAGAACAACACAGCACGGGAAACAGGCCCTTCGGCCCAACGAGCCTGCGCTGCCATTTTAACATTATGAGTCCCCTCTCCACCCATATGACCCTTGTCTATGTTTATGGCATTCCACATTGAGGGAAGACTAATTTAGGGACAATTTGTTACACCAGTCAGCCTTAGAGCACATCTTTGGGGTGTGGGAAGAAACCGGAGCACCCGGAGAAAACGCACACAAGCACGGGGAGAATGCACAAACTCCCACAGACACTGTCCCAAATCCATGTATCTGCACAGCAAACAGTGATAGAATCACAGTTAGAGTGGGACAACTTATGCTCACACTATTGCCAAAATCAAAACTAGTTGGGGTCTTGGTTAACTTCATAATATACCTCTGATTAAGGGCTGGATTTTACAGCCTCGCTCATCCTGAAACTGCAAAATCTTGCCCGAGATCAACAGACCTTCCCATGCCCCACCTGCTCCCATTCCTGTGGCGGGTAGGCCAGTAAAAATCCGGCCATAGTCCTTAGCATTAGGCCAAACAAATATAATCTTACATGATTGGCAAAGGATTCCTGATCTTAATAATTAATACATTTGAACATTTTTTTTATTTACCAGTCGATCCAAATTCCAAGAACACACATTTTGTCGAATTTTCCTGAAAATAAAAGTGCAATTATATTTTTTAGTTGGAAAACAATAAAAAGGTTTTCATACAAAACAAAGCTAATGTATATCAGATATGGAAACACGCCAACCCATCATTTGGTAATGCAAAACTTGAAGCTTTTCATCTTCCCCATCAGGGGAATTGCACAATATCAATATCAGGGAAAACAACTGTATGCACGTATCACGGAAAGTGGCAGCACGGGTTGAGAGAGAGCAGTTAATGAAGCATACAATATCCTAGGTTTTATTCATACAGGCATTGACTTCAAATGGAAAGCGGCTGTGTTGAACTTGTACAGGACACTAGTTAGGCCTCATCTGGAAACTGCATCCAGTTATGGGGCCATAATTGAGGAAGGATGAGAAGACATTGGAGAGAGTACAGAGGAGATTCACAAGAATGATCCAGGGGATAAAGAACTGTAGCTATAAGGATAGTTTGGAGAAGTTTGAATCCTTTTCCTTGTAGAAAGGAAGGTTGGGGGAAGATTTGATAAAGGTATTCAAGATCCTCAGGGTTATGAACAGGCTAAATAGTGAAAAACCATTCTCTCTCGTGGCAACATCAAGAACTGAAGGCACTGATTCCAAATAATTGGCAAAAGGAGTAGAAGTGATATACAACGAGAGAATTCACCAAGAGGGTGGCTGGAGCCTGGAACGAACTTCCTGAGAGGGTGGTGGAGGCAAATTTGATTGAGGTATCAAAAGGGAACTGGATTATTACCTGAGAAAAAAAGAACGTGCAGGCTTACAGAGATAAGTCAAGGGAGTGGGACTGAGTAGAATGCTCTTTCAATGAGCCAGTGCCAAAAGGCCACCTCCTGTGCTGTGAAGATTCTGTGTTTGTGATTCTATCCTAAATGAGAAGAGAATGCCAATTAGTTGGCAGGTAGATTCTGATTGGTAGGGGCATTGCCATGAAATTTACCAAGTGATAGTGATTGACAGCTAACTGCCAAGCATTGTTTGAAATGTAAACCAGTCAGCTTGAGCATTGCCCTGAGGAAATAACAAGTGAATGGGTATTACTTATTTTGTTAAGCGTGTTTATGTTCTTCCTGTCTGCGAAGAACAGGGCCCTGTGTATTCATGTATTTAGCCTCCAGTACACGCAAATGTGTCACAAATCTGGCAGACAATTTTAAATGTGTTGTCAGTACAACTTTTGGCACACTGAGGACTATTTAGCAAGTGTAGCCCAATTGTGGAATCACATGTAATCTTAGTCACTGTTTTGAATTTTACAAATATATCAGTTGATACATTGGGATTCTTACAGTTCCACATGCTATATGATTGGACTCAGCAGCAACCTCATAGAACCATAGAACACTACAACACAGAAACAGGCCTTTTGGCCCTCCTTGGCTGTGCCGAACCATTTTTCTGCCTAGTCCCACTGACCTGCACCTGGACCATATCCCTCCACATCCCTCTCATCCATGTACCCGTCCAAGTTTTTCTTAAATGTTAAGTGAGCCTGCATTTACCACTTCATCTGGCAGCTCATTCCACACTCCCACCACTCTCTGTGTGAAATCCCCAATATTCCCTTTAAACCCTGATCTGATAATTTTATGTTGCATATTACACAACTCATGAATAGGCCTAAGGCCATCAATTTTACCCTGAAAAGTGTTTAGTTTACCATGGAAGGCAAAGTATCTCTAAATTTGAGTAATAGGTGAAGTTAATTGTTTCACGTTGCTACTTTGCTGCAGCAAAATGAATGTATTTGCTATTAACAAGGTGCTGCCATTAAGACAAGACAACATTCTGTACATTCCAAAGACTGGTGGATTGTACTAAATATCATGACCCTTCTCTTGTTCACAATGGGCAAGGTAACGACCATACACAACCGGCCCGTGTGCGCAAAACTGTGTGTTAACAGTGTCCAACATTAGATGTGATTCTGCAACATTTGTTAAATTATCCTCATTATGCTAAAAATTACATTGACAACCAACTGAAGATTGTCAATCAGGTTTGCAATGTGATGCATATACATAAACTGGAAGCTATATATATCAACTCACAGGGACAGCCCTGTTCTTTGCTGACAGAAAGAACATGTACACACATTGCTTCTTTTCAGCTAAACAGAATAGAACTATAAAATCATACAAAAGTTACAGCATTTGGCCCATCTGGTCCATGCCAACCCGAGGACACCCAGGTACCCTTTCTAAACTCATTTTCCTACACACAGCCCATTGCCCTGTCGCTTATATCATTTAAGGTGTACTTTTTAACAGATTCTAGGGTCTCTGCCCCCACCTCCAACTTGGGCAGCAAATTTGAGACACCCATTACCCTCTGCATAAAAATATTCTTCCTCATGCCCCTTCTACACTTTCTGCCACTTACCTTGAATCCATGTCCAATGGTTTTGAATTCTCTGCCAAGTAAACAACTCATCACTTCCTCTTACAAATTTGTACAGCTCGATCAAGTCACTCCTCAGCCTTCTTTGTTCCAACTAAAATAATCCGATCTCTCCACATGGCTACACTATGAGTGGAATAAGTGATAGTCATTCACCGGCTCATTCCTCAGAGCCATGCCTGGACCAATCAGAATCAAGCTGTCTGTTTTAAATTTCAAAAATGTTTGGCAATTAATTGTCAACCACCCAACTGATGCATTCTCCATGACAATGCCTTTACCAATCCATTTGGCAACCAACCAGTGCTCTCTTCTTACATGGTATAAAGTTGTTGTTTCCCCTGACATTGATATTCTTGCAAATGTCCTGATGAATGCAAAACAAAAAACTTTGACAAAATGTCTTTTATCAGAATACTCAGTATCCGAAGTGCAATGCTGACAATTTAAGTCCAAAACTTTTCACAGCCCCAGCAAAGCTATTCCAATACATCTACTACATTAGCATTGATCTGACAATGTGGAAAATTTGTATGTCCTGTCCATAAAAAGCAGGACAAAATTAACCTGCCAATTTTTGCCATCACATGATTCTCAATCAGCAATGTGACACTGCCAATAAGGCAAGTGGCACTAATTCAACAGTAACCTGCTTTTTGACACTTAATCGGGATTTGCCAGGGCTACTTTGGAGAGGCGGTAGAGACTCAAAGGACCAAAAGACCTCATTCTGCACTGTAGAGTTTCTGTAGATTCTATGGTTTGCAACACACCAATATGTCAGCACAAGAAGATAGTTCTAGGAGTTCCTCAAGGTCATGTTTGGAACAGGGCAATTTCAGCTGATTTGTCAATTATTTTCCTTCCATTATAAAATCATCAGGTCAAGTATTCAGAGATTAAAGCAATCCTTGTCCACATACAGCAAGACTTGGACAACATCCAGATTTAGGTTAATAGGTGGCAATTTAGATTTGGGCTACAGAAGTGCCAAACAATGACCATCTTCAAGAACAGAGAATTTAATTAGCTCCTGTCACTATTGTTGCAGAGTAGAGTAATTGTAGATTGTGTTTGTAAAATTATTTAAAAAATTGTAAAATGCTAGAATGGAAAGCAGTTCATGGTCCCTTTAAAAGGTAAAGATTTTAGAATTTAAAAAAAGTGCAGTTGCACAGAGAGCCCAAATTGAAACATTTGTGTCGAAAGGCTAGCAGTAGTGTTGCCAAGACAATAGGCTGTTTCTGAATTTTAAATCTGTTTAAATTAGGCACTTAGATACCAAGCAGCAATTGAATTTCAAATTGATTGTTTTGGCAACCAGGAGCCCCTTGCGTGCCCTTTGTCAGTGCACAGAGGCATTTCCCCTACAGCTGTTGCTGCACACCTTCCATCGTCCCGTCGTCCGGCTACACCCCGGTGAGCCTTGTTGCCATCCAGCGGCAGAGGTCCCCAGTGGAGGTCTCTCTATGGAGGAATCCTTACCCACTATCTTGGAGACCTGGGGTGGAGGCTGGTGCATGCAGCAGTACTGTACAACCGTACATTGCACCAGTTCATGGGCTCCCAAGAGTCATGCAATCTTGCAGAGTCAGTGGACTATGTCTATGTTAAATGTTTTAGGCTGCACACCCTTTTCATTTTTCTCAAAGGCCTTTTATTGATGTTTTGTTTGCACTCCAGTACCACAGTCCTGATCTATGGATACTTGGTGTGGAGAGGAATGGGGAAGACAGATGACCTCCTCGTGAATCTGCTCCTGAGCCTGACAAAACTTGCCATTAACTGGTCCAGGCAGCCTGCGACCAAAGTGATCAGTTGACCCAACCGCCTGCCACTCTACCGCAGCTACACTCGTAGCCGGGTATCTCTGGAGAGGGACCGCTGGGTATGGGATGAATTATCGACTCCTTTTATCATGTTTTAATTTGATGTTTTAAGTTTCCTTTCTACTTTTCCCTTCATTTTGGGAGCTGCCCCTTTTAATTTGCCACTTAGTTAATTTGATTTAGTTTAATTGGTTCAGCCAAAAAGGTTGACAACCAAGAACCAATTCTATTCTGGGAAATATTGATAGGTCATAGCGGTACAAAAGTCATCACTCACAACTCTAGAGAGAGAGAGATTTGCTGGCTCTCATTGCTGCATCTTTGTCTTAATGGCACAGTCAGGAGCTCACCCAAAATGGGAGAGATGCCAATTTGCACTTTTTTGCATTCACCTCAGTCTCATTAACAGACTTGCAATTGTCCCACCTCACTGGCCTTAACAGCCTCATTGGAGGAAGTTCAAAACTCTTTGGTTCTAGGGATGCCATGGCAAATATAAATCAGAAGCCCTGCATGCCACCTTTGAGTGCTTTGATTTTAAGTGCATTGACAAGTAAACAACATGCATCTGGATATGAGTGCTGTTCCCCCCACGTATATCATCATGCAGAGTCCCTCCAGCGAAGGTCAGGATATGGACATCCCTGTTAGAAGCTAATCAGAGACAATTTAGCTACAGCTGAGGGGAGAAACAATATTTATCGGTGACAGTAATTGTGCCATCAAACTAAGTGCACATATATAACAAGTGGAGGTGAAACCTAACAGTGCCTAATTCCTCAAACTAACTGGTGCGCTCTTCACCCATGCCATCTTGGTGACACTACAACTTAACTCTATGAGATCTAGCATTACATCTCCATGTCTCCCCAGAATAAACATTGGAGGTGGGGGTGGGCAGCTATCTACCATGCTCTGTGGCCTGTGATGCCTTTGGCATTCGTCCACTGGAGGGCCTGGACCCTGAGAACCCAGGCTGGGTTTTCAAGAGCCACAGAGATCTCCATACCACTCTATTGAGCCCGCTGCTCCTGAGATGCCCTGGTCGCAGGAAGGGGAGTCAGAAGTATAGCTACCGCTGCAGTCTCCTGGGTGGAAGGCCCTGGCAAGTGCTCTAGTCTTTCCTCTCTCTCAAGGTTACTGTGGGTTCCAAGATCATTCCATAGGAGAGTGGTGCTTCTGCACTGAGTGCCAGAAGCTCTGCATCACCTGGTTCTGCCAGTCCTGGAGGCCCACCTTAGCTCAGCCCATGCTGTGCAAGCACTGGTAATGGCTTTCTGAGTATGAGGTCACCAATCAATGGAGTGAGGTGGGTCCCCAATATCCATGAGAAGGAGGAAGAGGCTGTATCTGCGCCGGGCAGGTGGAGGGAACTTTCAGGAGAGCTGACCTTTTGTTCCATGTGCATGCACACATTGTAGGTCTGATCTGAGCTGCAGGTTTACTGGCTTGTTAAGCCCCACTCACTCCATTTGTGGGTAGAAAAAGTCTAGCCCCTATTTTCTTTCTCTAAGTGCATAAGATACTGAACTTGGACTTCCACAAAAATGGATCTGAAACTCTCCAATTTTCATGTTCGTCCAGTCCTTAGAATTTTTCTCATCAAATTCCACCCTGTATTTGTATGTGTGTGTGTCTGGGTATGTGTCTCTAGATCTGCAGGAAGTGCATCCAGTTGCAGCTCCTCACAGACCATGTGGTTCAGTTAGAGCAACAGTTGGATGCACTTAGGAGCATGCAGGTGGCGGAAAGCGTTATAGATGACATAGAGACGTGGTCACACCAAGGTGCAGGCAGATAGCTGGGTGACTGCCAGAAAGGGCAGGCAGTCAGTGCAGGAATTCCCCTGGCTGTCCCCCTCTCTATAAGAAGTCTCACAACACCAGGTTAAAGTCCAACAGGTTTATTTTGTAGCAAAAGCCACTCGCTTTCGGAGTCCTGCTCCTTCATCAGGTAAGTGGGAGTTCTGTTCACAAACAGGGTTTGTGTTTCTGTTTATGTTTGAGTTTCTGATTGTGAACAGAACCCCCACTTACCTGACGAAGGAGCAGTGCTCCGAAAGCTAGTGGCATTTGTTACCAAATAAACCTGATGTTCTGAGACTTCTTACTGTGTTTACCCCAGTCCAACACTGGCATCTCCACATCATGTCCCCCTCTCTAACAGGTATACCACTTTGGATAGAGTTGGGGGGATGGCCTCTCAGGGGAAAACAACAACAACAATGGCCAGTTCATTGGCACCACAGCTGGCTCTATTGTTCAGTAGGGAGGGTCAAAGCTCAGAAGAGCAGTAGTTATAGGGGACTCCATAGTCAGGGGCACAGAGAGCTGCTTCTGTGGTCTTAAAAGGGATTCCTGGATGTGTGTTGCCTCCAGGTCCAGGACATCAGTGAACGGCTGCAGGGCATCCTGAAGGGTAATAAGGCAGAGGTCATGGTACATGTTGGTACCAATGACATAGGTAGAAAGAGAGATGAGGTCTTGCACCAAGACTTCAGGGAGTTAGGCAATAGACTAAGGAGCAAGACTTCTCGGGTTGTAATCTCTGGATTACTCCCAGTGCCATGAGCTAGAAATAGGAGAATAACTCAGATGAATGCATGGCTTAAGAGTTGGTGCAGGAGGGAGGGTTTTAGATTCCTGGCGCTGGGACCGTTTTTGGGGAAGGTGGGATCTGTTCAAGTGGGACAATCTATATCTGAACCAGAGGGGGACTAACATCCTTGCTGGTGAGTTTGCTAGTGTTATTGAGAAGACTTTAAACTAGTTTTGCAGGGGGAGGGGACCCAGACTGTTGGCAGAATAGGAACACAGTATAACATAGAAAAACGATCAGGTCAGAAGGAATACAAAGAACAAAAAGAACAGAGAAAATTACAGCAGGGCCTCCAAGCCTGCATTGACCATGCTTCCCGACTGAACTAAAACCCCCTACTCTTCCAGAGACCGTATTCTTCCATTCCCATCCTATTCATGTATTTGTCCAGACACACTTAAAACTCATTATCTTATTTGCTTCCACTATCTCCCTCGGCAGTGAGTTCCAGACAGCCACCACACTCTGTGTAAACAATTTGCCTTGTACATCTCCTTTAAACCTTGTCTTTCGCACCTTAAACCTATGCCCCCTACAAATTGACTCTTCCACCCTACGAAAAAGCTTCTGACTGTCCACTGTGTGCATGCCCCTTACAGTCTTGTAGACTTCTATCAGGTCCTCAACCTCCATCATTCCAGTGAGAGCAAACCAAGTTTCTCCAACCTCTCCCCATAACTAATGCCCTCCATACCAGGCAACATCCGAGTGAATCTTTTTTGCATCCACTCCAAAGCCTCCACATTCTTCTGGTAGTGTGGTGACCAGAATTGAACACTAAATTTCAAGTATGGCCTAATTAAGGTTCCCTAAAACTGCAACATGACTTGTCAATTTTTAAATTCAACGCCCCAGCCAATGAGAGCAAGCATGCCGTAAGCCTTCTTGACTACCTTCTCCACCTAGAACAAAGACAAGGAACAAAGAAAATTACAGCACAGGAACAGGCCCTTCAACCCTCCAAGCCTGTACCGACCATGCTGCCCAACTGAACTGAAACCCCCTACCCTTCCAGGGACCATATTCTCATCCTATTCATGTATTTGTCAAGCTGCCTCTTAAAAGTCACTATTGTATCTGCTTCCACTACCCCCCCAGCAGTGAGTCCCAGGCACTCAACACCCTCTGTGTCAAAAATGTGCGTTGCCACTTTCAGTAATCTGTGTACATGTACACCCAGATCCCTTTGCCTATCAATATTCTTAAGGGTTTACCATTTACTGTGTATTTCCTATCTGCATTAGACCTTCCAAAATGCATTACCTCATATTTGCCCAGATTAAAATCCATCTGACATCTCTCCACCCAAGTCTCCAACCGATTTATATCCTGTTGTATCCTCTGATACTCCTCATCGCTATCCGCTATTCCACCAACCTTTGCATCATCTGCAAACTTACTAATCAAACCAGTTATATTTTCCTCCAAATCATTTATATATATTACAAACAGCAAAGGTCCCAGCACTGATCCTTGAAGAATACCACTTGCCACAGCCCTCCATTCAGAAATGCATTTTTCCACTACTATTCTCTGTCTTCTATGACCGAGCCAATTCTGTATCTACCTTGCCAGCTCACCTCTAATCCTGCGCAACTTCACCTTCTGCACCAGTCTGCCATGAGGGACTTTGTTAAAAGCCTTACTGTAGTCCATGTAGGCAACACCCTACACTCATCAATCTTCTTTGTCACTTCCTTGAAAAACTCAATCAAGTTAGTGAGACACAACCTCTCCTTCACAAAACCATATTGCCTTACTCGCAGTACTAAGTTTGAAGGGAGTAAGACAAGGCTGGAGGGTTTCAACTTTAATATCAGGAGTATTAAAGGGAAAATGGATGAGTTAAGGGTGAGGATTGACACATGTAATTATGATATAATAGTCATCACGGAGACATGGTTGAGTGAGGGGCAGGATTGGCAGCTCAATGTCCTGGGATATAGAATCTTCAGGCGACACAGAAGTGGGGATAAAAGAGGAGGAGGCATTGCATTATTAGTTATGGAGGCAGTTACTGCAGTAAGGAGCGAAGATATCTTGGAGGGTGCATTAAATGGAGATTTATGGTTAGAGATTGGCATAAAAAAGGGACAGCTATATTGCTAGGTGTTTATTATAGACCCCCAGATAGCTGGAAATCCAAAGATCTGTGGGTTAGGTGGATTGGCGATGATAAATTACCCCTTAGTTTCTGGGGGACTAGCTAGGGGTTATGGGGGTAGGACTAGGTGGGATTGTGGTCAGTGCAGTGTCCATGGGCCGAAGGGCCACCTTCTGCACTGTAGGATTCAATGATTCTCTGATTCTATAAGTCTGTGGAGGCTTTAATGGAGTACAGGATGGAGCTTAAGAAATCAATTAGGAGAGCAAAGAGGGGAAATGAGAAAGTTCCGGCTGGTTAAAGTAGGGAAAATCCTAAGATAGTCTATAAGTATATTAATGGAAAGAGGATAAGCACAGAAAGCATGAGGCCCATTAAGGACCTAGGGAGAAAGCTATGGGAGTTGGTAGAGGACATTGGTAGGGTGTTAAACGAATATTTCACATCTGTCTTCACCCATGAGAATGAGGAGGTAGTTATGGAATTCGGGGAGAGAGAGAGACTGTGAAGCTCAAGAGAAAATTATCATAGGGAATGACATGGTATTTGGAGGTATTGGTGGGCTTAAAAATGAACAAATCTCCAGGTCTAGATGAATTGTGTCCCAGGCTGTTGTGGAAGGCAGGGGCTCTGACCCAAATTTTTAATTCCTCCCTGGCCACCAGGGAGGAATTAAATCTCCATTCACCTGACGAAGGGACTAACCCCGAAAGCTTGTGAGTATATTATCAAATAAATAGGTTGGACTAAAACCTGGTGTTGTCAGACTTTTTACTGTGTTTACGCCAGTCCAACGCCGGCATACCCACATCACCAGGGAGGCGCCAGAGAACTGAGAACAGCTAATATGGTTCCACTATCTAAGAAAGGCTGTAGAGACAAACCAGGGAACTACAGACAAATGAGTCTCATGTCTGTGGTTGGGAAAGTACTGAAAAAGATTCTAAAGAAGAGAATCTATCTCCATTTGGAGAGGCAAGGTTTGATCAGGGATAGACAGCATGGTTTTGTCAGAGGGAAGTCATGTCTAACAAATTTGATTGAATTTTTTGAGCATATAACCAAGTATGTGGATGAGGGTAGTGCTGTTGGTATAGTTTACATGGATTTCAGCATAGCCTTTGACATAGTCCCACATAGAGATTTAC
Organism: Carcharhinus amblyrhynchos; assembly: GCF_965287045.1. NCBI lineage: Eukaryota > Metazoa > Chordata > Chondrichthyes > Carcharhiniformes > Carcharhinidae > Carcharhinus > Carcharhinus amblyrhynchos. The sequence goes on from NC_137327.1 coordinate 66,230,211, forward strand.
TAAGAAGGCTAATGCACATAGGATACAGGGTGATCTGACAAGGTGGATTCAGAATTGGCTTAGTGGTAGGAGAGAGAGGGTGGTGACCGGTGGCTGCTTTAGTGACTGGAGGCCAGTGACCAGTGGCATGTTACAGGGATCCATGCTGGGCCCCCTAATGTTCATCATTTACATAAGTGACATAGATGGCCATGTGGGAGGTAGGATCAGTAAGTTTGCCGATGACACAAATATTGGCTGGGTGGTTAGCAGCGAGGCTGAATGTCTTGGGTTACAGGAAGATATAGATGAGATGATCAAATGGACAGATAAGTGGCAGATGGAATTTAACCCTGAAAAGTGTGAGGTGATGCACTTTGGAAGGATTAATTTGACAACGAAGTATCCTATGAAAGGTCTGACACTGGGAAGTTCTGAAGAACAAAGGGACCTTAGTGTGTTTGTCCATATATCTCTGAAGGCAGAAAGGCAGGTAAATAGGGTAGTGATAAAGGCATATGGCACACTATCAATCAGGGTATAGATTACAGTTTCAGTCAACTCAACTACGTTGGCAAGAAAGTTTTACTCAGGGCTACAATGTCAATGTTGTATCTTGCAAGCTCCCTGGCAACTAAGGCTGTTCTTCTCTCTGGTCTGTCTGCTGTAGGGTTGTCCAAAAGCATGTGCACGTTCCAAGTGCCAATGGTGAGCGGTGTCACCTTGTGTTTTATTTTGTTTGTTCGACTGCAAGATGGGATCCCCACCAGCCGCAGTAAACCAGCCAGGGTGTAGTGAAGTAGGCAATGTTTAGGGCACCTTTTCTAGCCCCTTCCTCATTCTACAAAGGTGAGCTGTGCGTTCCTGAAGAGGACTGCTCAGTTGCCCAGGTAGACACCAAGTTTCACTGCTGCTTCGGTCAGCGGAAAACAGCCATTAGGCCTGAGCCGCCTGTCTGCAGGTCCGTGACTACAGCTCCCAGTGTATCCACACCTGCTGCTTCGTCACTCACCCATCGCCACTGAACTTCAAAGATTGAACAGGACATACAATGAGATTAAATCCCATGAACGTGAATACATGGGATTTAATAGGATTGAGAGTTACAGGTAGGCCTAGTAGGTAGGGACATAATCAGCGCAACTTGTGGGCCGAAGGGCCTGTTTGTGCTGTAGTTTTTCTATGTTCTATGCTCTAGGACAACATTGATGATGATGATGATGTCAAGACTAGCACTTGATTTGGATTAAAGTGGTGGAGAGTTGCGCAATGTCAGCCTCACTCTCTCTTCCCAATTCCCATCCGGATCCAGTGGCAAGACAAGAGTCAAGATGGCTGGAGATGAGACTCGGCGCAGTGGATGACCAGGACATCTTCAGTATCTTGTCCTGCTCTTCGTGTTCCACAACACTTGCAGAGACCGCTTTCTTGCCGTTAGACCTTCCATTGGTCTCGTCCACTCAATCCGCCAGAGTCTGTCTTCACATGCTGGGATAGACATCTCCCTATCTCACCAAGGGTTGAGACCCATCAGCTACCCTCACCTGGTTTAGCTGGCTTGTCGAAGCCGTTGCCCGGAGTGTGGCCGCTGTCACGTGCAAACAGCTATGGGGAGCCACAGGTGAGAGCCGAGTGCCAGGTGGGGACAAACCACCCTGAAAAGGACACGACATGTTCCCCCACCAGTGGTACTATCCCTCCGTGACACCCCATAAGTCAATTGGTTCAGAAGAACAAAGAACAAAAAAACACAGGAACAGGCCCTTCAGCCCTCCTAGACAATGTCGACCATGATGCTTGAACTAAAGAAAAAACCTTCTGCCCTTATTTGGTCCACGTCCCTTTACTCCCTCCCTATTCATGTACTCATCCAGATGGCTCTCAAATATTGCTAATCTGCCTACTTCCATCACCTCCTCTGGTAGCATGTTTCAGGCAGATGTTGTGTATGTGTGAGTCTGTGTGTCCTCTATGTGTGTATCTGAGTGTCTGTATGAGTGTGTGCATTTTTCTGTGTGTGCATGTATCTGTGTGTGTGGCTGTGTAGGTGCGTTTGTGTATATGCATGTATGTGTGTGCATTTGTGTGTGTGTGTTTGTGTGTGGATGTGTGTGTGGTTGTTATTGTGTGTGTGTGTGTGTGTGGGTGTCTGTGTTTATACTAGTCTGTGTATCTTTATGTGTGCATATGTTCTTTTCTGGGTTCATCTGTGTATGTGTGGGATTGTATGAAACCATATTTGTGTGTGCATCTGTATGTGTGCACATCTGTGTCTGTGTGCGCGTGCGTCTGTGTGTGTGCATGTGCACACGCGCATCTGCATCTTTGTGTCTGTCTGTGTGTGTAGAAACATAGAAACGAGGCCCTTCAAGCCTGCTCCACTGTTCATTTCGATCATCAAATTCAACATCCTGATCCCCTCCTTCCTCCCCACATCCTTTGATCCCTTTAGCCCCAAGACTATAGAGTCATAGAATCATAGAAACCCTACAGTGCAGAAGGAGGCCATTTGGCCCATCGAGTTTGCATCAGCAACAATCCCACCCAATCCTGTCCCCGTCACCTCACATGTTTAGCCCGCTAATCCCAGGACACAAAGGGACAATTTAACATGGCCAATCAATCTAACCTGCACATCTTCGAAGTGTGGGAGGAAACTGGAGCACCCAGATGAAATCCATGCAGACACAGGAGAATGTGCAAACACCACACAGACAGTGACCAAAGCCAGAATCAAACCCAGATCCTTGGAGCTGTGAGGTATCAGTGCTAACTACTGTGCCACCATTCTACCACAAATGTATTTAATCTAATAAAGTGATAGAGTTATGGAGGTTTATAGCATGGAAACAGGCCTTTCAGCTCAACTTGTCCATGCTGCCCCTTTTTTTAACTCCTAAACTAGTCCCAATTGCCCATGTTTGGCCCATATCCCTCTATAATCTTACCCATGTCACTGTCTAAACGCTTTTTAATAGACAAAAATGTACCCATCTCTACTACGGCCTCTGACAGCTTGTTCCCGACACTCACCACCCTCTATTGAAAGAATTGCTCCTCTGGATCTTTTTGTATCTCTCCCCTCTCACCTTAAACCTATGCCCTCTAGTTTTAGACTCCCCTACCTTTGGGAAAAGATATTGACTATCTAGCTGATCTATGCCCCTCATTATTTTATAGACCTCTAAAAGATTACCCCTAAGCCTCCTACGCTCCAGAGAAAAAAATCCCTGCCTATCCAGCCTCTTCTTATAACTCATACCATCAGGTCCTGATAGCATCCTAATAAATCTTTTCTGCACTCTTTCTAGTTTAATAATATCCTTTCTGTAACAGGATGACCAAAACCGTATACAGTATTTCAAGTGTGGCCTTACCAATGTCTTTACAACTTCAACAAGATGTCCCATCTCCTCTATTCAATGGTTGATAAATGAAACCAAGCATGCTGAATGCCTTCTTCACCACTCTGTCCACCAGTGACTCCACTTTCAATGAGCTATGAATCTGTGCCCCTAGATGTCTTTATAACTCTCTCCAGTGCCCTACCATTAACTGAATAAATCCTACCCTGGTTCGATCCATCAAAATGCATCACCTCACATTTATCTAAATTAAATTCAATCTGCCATTCATCAGGCTACTGGCCCAATTGATCAAGATCCCATTGCAATCCTAGATAACTTTCTTCACTTTCCACTCTGCCACCGATCTTGGTGTCATCTGGTGTCATCTGCAAACTTACTAATCATGCCAACTAAATTCTCATCCAAATCATTAATATAAATGACAAATAACAATGGATCCAGCACTGATCCCTGAGGCACACCTGGTCACAGGCCTCCAGTTTGAAAAACAATCCTCTACAACCATCTTCTGGCTTCTGTCATCAAGCCAATTTTGTATCCATTTGGCTACCTCACCCTGGATCCCATGAGATGTAACTTTAAGCAACAACCTACCATGTGGTACCTTGTCAAAGGCCTTTCTAAAATCCATGTAGACAATGCCGACCGTACTGCCCTCATCTACCTTCTTAGTTACCCCTTCAAAAAACAGAATCAAGTTCGTGAGACATGATTTTTCCACTCACAAAGCCATACTGGCTGCCCCTAATCATTCCTTGCGTCTCTAAATGCTTGTAAATCCTGCATCTCAGAATATTTTCTAACAACATGGATAAACACAAATACATGGAAACACCACCACCTGCAAGTTCATAGAAAATATTTAAGATAGGAGCAGGGGGAAGCCATTTAGCCCATTGAGCCTCGTCCACCATTCATTATGACCCTGGCTGATTGCCCAATTCAATAGCCTAATCTTGCTTTCGCTCTATAACCTTTGATTCCATTTGCCTCAAGTGCTATATCCAGCTGCCTCTTGAATACATTCAATATTTTGGCATTAACTACTTCTTGTTGCAATGAATTCCACAGGCTCACCACTCTTTGGGTGAAGAAATGTCTCCCCACCTCTGTCTTAAATGGTCCTCAGGCTGTAACCCCTGGTTCTGGACTCCCCCACCATCGGGAATATCCTTCCCACCTATCCAGTCCTGTTAGAATTTCATAAGTCTCTATGAGGTCCACTTCATTCATCTCAGCTCCAGCAAAAACAATCCAGGTCCTGCTGGACACTGCCCTCTCCCAATTTACAGCCATCACAGACTTCTTGTTTTTGCTTCCAAAGTGAATACCTTCTTATATATCCAAATTATACTGCATCTGCCATTGATTTGCTCACTCACCCAATCTGTCCAGAACATTCTGAAGGATCTCTGCACCTTTGTCACAATTCACCAACTTAGTATCATCTGCAAACTTTGAGGTGTCACATTTTGTTCCCTCATCTAAATTATTAATGTATATTGTGAATAATTGGTTCCCCTCCATGCCACTCATCACCCTGACTTCGAAATATATCGCCATTCCTTTACAGTTACTGGGTCAAAATCCTGGAATTCCCTCCCTAATGACATTGTGGGTGAACCCACAGAATATGGACTGCAGTGATTCAAGGAAGCAGCTCTCCAATACCTTCTCAAGGGAAACTAGGGATGGACAATAAATGCTGGCCAGCCAGCATTGTCCATTTCCTACAAAGGCACACAAAAAAACCCCACTACAGACGTTCGGCTCACAGGCTTATGGTTATGATGTGGATATGCCGGCGTTGGACTGGGGTAAACACAGTAAAAAGTCTGACAACACCAGGTTTAAGTCCAACCGATTTATTTGATAGTAAACTCACTAGCTTTCGAGGTTACCCCCTTCGTCAGGTGAAGAAGGGGGTAACCTGACAAAGGGGGTAACCTCGAAAGCTAGTGAGTTTACTATCAAATAAATCGGTTGGACTTAAACCTGGTGTTGTCAGACTTTTTACTAGGCTTATGGTTCCCAGGCTTTTCCATGCAGCCCTTCTGAAACAAAGGCACAACATCTGCCACCCTCCAATCTTCAGGCACCTCACCTTCCATTCAAATATTTCTGCTAGGTGACCCATAATTTCCTCCCTAGCCTCCCATAACATATACTTCATCAGGTCCTAGGGATTTATCTACCTTGATGTGCTTTAAGGTTTCCAGCACCTCCTTTCTGGTGACACAGCTCCAGGGACCTGGATTCGATTCCTGCCTTGGGTCACTGACTGCATGGAGTTTGCATGTGCAAGTGCATGTCTGTACTTATTTGTGTGTGTGTGTTTGTGTGTGTGTGTGTGCGTGTGTGTGTATGCATTTGTGTCTGTGGGGTGTGCATGCATGTGTGTGTGTCTGTGTGTCTCAGTGTGGGGGTGGGCGTGGGGTGTGGGTGTAAGAGGATGTGTGTGTGGGCTGGGCTTCTTTTAGCGTGGATTACATAGAAACTAGTTGCAAGAATAGGCCATTCAGCCCTTCGAGCCTGCTTTGCCATTCATTTTGATCATGGCTGATCATCAAATTCAATATACCCATCCCTATTCCCCCCATATCTCTTGATATCTTTGGGGATTTGTGTTTGTATGTGTGTGTGAGTCTGTGTGTTTGTGTGGGAGATGTGAGTTTGTGTGTGTGGAAGAGGAGGTGTAGGGGCTGTGTGTGGGATATGTTCGGAAAGGTGTATGTGTGTGTCTGTATAGGGGTGGAGAATCATTGAAACCCTACAATGCAGAAAGAGGCCACTTGGCCCATCGAGTCTGCACCGGCACAATTCCACCCAAACTCTACCCCCGCCATATCCCTACATATTTACCCACTAATCCCTCTAACCAACATATCTCAGGACACTAAGGGGCAATTTTAGCATGGCTATTCAACCTAACCCACACATCTTTGGACTTTGGGAGGAAACCAGAGCACCCGAAGGAGAATGTGCAAACTCACACAGACAGTGACCCAAGTCAGGAATCGAACCCAGGTCCCAGGAGCTGTGAAGCAACAGTGCTAATCACTGTGCTACTGTGCCACCCCTATGTGTTGGAGTATAAGAATATAAAAACTAGGACTAGGAGTAGGCCATTTGGCCCCTCAAGCCTGCTCCACCATTCAATAAGCTCATGGCTAATCTTCTCGTGGACTCAGCTCCACCTAACTGCCCACTCACCATAACCCTTAATTCCTTTACTGTTCAAAAATGTATCGATCCTTGTTTTAAAAACATTCAATGAGGTAGCTTCAACTGTTTCACTGGGCAGGGAATTCCTCAGATTCACAACCCTTTGTGAAGAAGTTCCTCCTCAACTCAGTCCTAAATCTGTTCCCCCTTATTTTGAGGCCATACCCCCTAGTTCTAGTTTGACCCACCAATGGAAATGACTTCCCTGTTTCTATCTTATCTATTCCCTTCATAAACTTGTATGTTTCTATCAGGTCTCCCCTCATTCTTCCAAATTCCAATGAGTATAGCCCCAGTCTACTCAGTCTCTCCTCATAAGCCAACTCTTTCAACTCCGGAATCAACCTAGTGAATCTCCTCCAGTGCCAGTATAGCCTTTCTCAAGTAAGGAGACCAACACTGTACACAGTACTCCAGATGTGGCCTCACCAGCACCCTATACAGCTGCAACATAACCTTGCTGTTTTTAAACTCTATCCATCTAGCAATAAAGGACAATATTCCATTTGCCTTCTTAATTACCTGTTGCAAGTACAAACCATGTGATTCTTGCACAAGGACAACCAGGTCCCTCTGCACAGCAGCATGCTGCAATTTTTTACCATTTAAATAATAGCCCATTTTGATTTTATTCCTACCAAAGTGGATGACCTCACATTTACCAACTTGTACTCCATCTGCCAGACTCTCACCCACTCACTTAGACTATCTATATCCCTTTGCAGACTTTCAACATCCTCTGCACACTTTGCTCTGCCACTCATCTTAGCGTCATCTGCATATTTTGACACACCAACTTGGTCCCCAACTCCAAATCATCTGTGTAATCATAAACAATTGCAGTCCCAATACTGATACCTAAAGCACACCATTAGTCACTGATCGCCAACCAGAAAAACACTGATTTGCTTTCTGTTCTTTAACCAATCCTCTATCCATGCTAATGCATTACCTGTAACACCATGCACCCTTATCTTATGTAGCAGTCTTTGGTGCGGCATCTTGTCAAAGGCCTTCTGGAAATCCAGATACACGACATCCACAGGTTCCCCATTGTCCACTGTATGTGTCATGTTCTCAAAGAATTCTGCCAAATTAGTCAAATATGACCTTCCCTTCATGAACCCATGCTGCACCTTACCAATGGGACAATTTATATCCAGATGTCTCGTTATTTATTCCTTGATGATAAATTCAAGCATTTTCTCCACTACAGAAATAAAGCAGGGTAGTAAAGACGTGGAATGCCCTGCCTGCAGCAGTTGTGGACTCGCCAACTTTAAGGGCATTCAAATGGTCAGTGGATAGACATATGGATAACATTGGAATAGTTTAGGTTAGAGGGTCATTAGATTGGTTCCACTGGTCGGCGCAACATCGAGGGCCGAAGGGCCTGTACTGCACTGTAATGTTCTATGTTCTATTGTCACCCACCTTTTGTCTACCTCCTTTTTTAAACAGTGGTGTCACAGGGGCGGCACGGTAGCATCAATTAAAATCAAAATAAGGAAAACCTGTCTGTTTACAAACAAGAACTGTGAGGAGAAACAGGAGAGTTTAAATTCATAGAATCATAGAAACCCTACAGTACAGAAAGAAGCCATTCGGCCCATCGAGTCTGCGCCGACCACAATCTCACCCAGGCCCTACTCCCATATCGCCTCTGCCCATAAATTAATGCCCTTCTGCCCGTAACTCTCTTTTGTCCAACCACATTGAATCATAGAATCCTACAATGCAAAAGGAGGCCATTCAGTCCATCAAACCTTCACCAACAACAACTATCCCCATAACCCCATGTCTTTATCCTGCAAATCCCCCCGACACTCGGGGCAATTTAGCATGGCCAATCAACCTAACTAACACATTAAATGGCATTATCATCAAATATGTCACGAACAACATACTGGGGGGACTTACCAATGACCAAACCTTAAGTGCGCCAACCATGTACTGTGGCTAAAAGTACATGTCACAGGCTGAGAAATCTGCTGTGAGTAAAGTCATACATGCCACAGGAGGCCATTGGTCTATACTGTTTCTCCATGGAGCAATCCAGTCAGTCCCAATCTGCTGCTTGATTCCCCATTGGCTTGTAGGTTTCTTTCTTCAAGTGCCCATCCAATTTCCTTTTGAAACCAAAAACTTCAATTTTTTATCCCCTTGTCCTTGTACTAATTCACCACCTGAATCCCGCCCCCGACATCTATCCATTATCTACAAGGCCCAAATCAGGAGTGTGATGGAATACTCTCCACGTCTAGATGAGTGCAGCTCCAACAACACTCAAGAAACTCTACACCATCCAAGATAAAGCAGCCTACTCAGTAGGCATCCCATCCGCTACCTTAAAAATTCACTCTCTTCTCCACCAATGCACAGTGGTGACGTGTCTACCATCTTCATGATATACTATGGCAACTCACCAAGGCTCGTCTAGAACTCCCTCCAAAACTATAACTTTTATACTCTACTACCTCTCCTGTCGAATACTTAGGTACATAAAGACATATAGAATCATTTGCATGTTCCCTCCAAGTCACTCACCAACCCGACTTGGAAATATACCACCGTTCCTTCAGCCACTGGGTCAAAATCTAGGTACTCCCTTCCTAACAGCACCATGGGTGTACCTACACCAGGTTCACTGCATCGGTTCAAGAAGGCAACTCACCACCACCTTCTCAAGAAAAATTATGGTTGGGCAATAAATGTTCACCTTGCCAGCAATGGCCATATTCCATAAGCAAATAAGAAAAGAATAAAATATGTTCATCTTACAGGTTGCTTGGTATGAGTAACAGTAAATGTGACAGAATTATTGAGTTTCATGCTCTGATTCCCTGCAGTAATTCCAATCAGAGTTCCATTCAGAACCTTGCTCTTGTTTTGACTCTGTAAAAACAAATGGATGTCATTTTAGAAACATTTATCGAATAATACAGGGCTCGAGAAGACAAAATCATCTAGACTTAAATTGTCATGTAATCCCTTGAGTTTAGAAGAGTAAGGAGATTCATAATCAAAAGAGAAAATGCTGAAAAATCTCACCAGGTCTGGCAGCATCTGTAAGGAGAGAAGAGAGCTGATGTTTCAAGTCCAGGTGACCCTTTGTCAAAGCTTTGGATATCTGGACACGCTCTCCCTCACACACATGCTCTACCTCACACACACACTCACTCTCTCACACACTCTCTCATACACTCTCCCCCACGCAACCACATTCTCTCTCAACACACATGCTGTCTCTCACACGCATGCACTCCCAATGCATATGTTCTCTCTCACACACTCTCTCTCTCACGCACTGTCTTTTTCTCCTCCTTGTGCTGCCAGACCTGCTGAGATTTTCCAGCATTTTCTCTTTTAGTTTCAGATTCCAGCATATGCAGTAATTTGCTTTTATCGAGTGTCATAATCATTTATTTTCATGGTGCATATTAATTTCTCAGAGGTAACTTTAATGTTTAATAATTAATGTGTTGAAAGTAAGGTAATCTAACACTGGGGAGGCAATGGCCTGGTGATATCATTGCTAGGCTATTAATTCAGAAACTCAATTAATGTTCTGGGGACCTGGATTTGAATCCCGCCTAGGCAGATGGTGGAATTTGAATTCAATAAAAATTGTCTGGAATTAAGAATTTACTGAGGACCAGGAAACCATTGTCAATTGCCAGAAAAACTCATCTAGTTTAGTAATGTCCTTTAGAGAAGGAAATCTGCATCCCTATCTGGTCTGGCCTACTTGTAACTCCAGAGCCATAGCAATGTGGTTGACTGTCCATTGCCCGCCACAGGCAATTGGGTTGGACAATAAATGGTGGATAGTGGTTAGCACTGCTGCCTCACAGCGCCAGGAACTCAGGTTCAATTCCAGCCTCAGACACTGTCTGTGTGGAGTTTACACATTCTACCCGTGTCTGCGTGGGTTTCCACTGGATGCTCGGGTTTCCTCCTACAGTCCAAAGATGTGTAGGTTAGGTTGATTGGCCATGATAAATTGTCCCTTAGTTTCAGGGAATTGGCGAGTGAATGTGTGGGCTTAAAGAGATGGGGCACAGATGGGATGGCTGTTGATGCAGTCTTGATGGGCCAGATGGCCTCCTTCTGGACTGTAGGATTCTATGATGATATGATAACTGATAAACAACCCTTAAGTAAGTGTAATTCTGAGGTAATTATAACTCAGTGCGTTTGTTTAATAAGGTTAGCTTTTGAATAGCATTTAAATAACTGATGATCCAACTTTGAGCTTTGTGTGAGAGAGAGAGCATGTGTGTGAGGGAAAGCGAATGTGTGAGAAAGAGTGTGTGTGTGAGAGAGAGCATGTTTCAGAGAGAGGGTGTATGTGAGAGAGAGAGTGTGTGAGAGAGAGAGAGTGTGGGTGTGAGAGAGAATGTGGCTGCATGAGGGAGTGTGTGTGAAAGAGTGAGTGTATGAGAAAGTAAGCGTGTGAGGTAATGTGTGTGTGTGTGTGTGTGTGTGTGGGCTAATTTGTGAGAGAGGACTAGTGTGTGAGAGAGGACTAGTGTGTAACAGAGGGCTAGTGTATGAGAGAGGACTAGTGTGTAACAGAGGGCTAGTGTGTGACAGAGGGCTAGTGTGTGACAGAGGGCTAGTGTGTGACAGAGGGCTAGTGTGTGACAGAGGGCTAGTGTGTGACAGAGGGCTAGTATGTGAGAGAGGGCTAGTGTGTGAGAGAGGACTAGTGTGTGACAGAGGGCTCGTGTGTGAGAGAGGACTAGTGTGTAACAGAGGGCTGGTGTGTGAGAGAGGGCTAGTGTGTGAGAGAGGACTAGTGTGTGAGAGAGGACTAATGTATGAGAGAGGGCTAGTATGTGAGAGAGGGCTAGTGTGTAACAGAGGGCTAGTGTGTGAGAGAGGGCCAGTGTGTGACAGAGGACTAATGTATGAGAGTGGGCTAGTATGTGAAAGAGGGCTAGTGTGTAACAGAGGGCTAGTGTATGAGAGTGGGCTAGTATGCGAGAGAGGGCTAGTGTGTGCGAGAGGACTAGTGTGAGTGAGAGGGCTAGTGTGTGAAAGAGGACTAGTGTGTGACAGAGGGCTAGTGTGTGAAAGAGGTCTAGTGTGTGCGAGAGGGCTAGTGTGTGCGAGAGGGCTAGTGTGTGAGAGAGGACTAGTGTGTGAGAGAGGGCTAGTGTGTGCGAGGGGGCTAGTGTGTGAGAGAGGGCTAGTGTGTGAGAGAGGACTAATGTATGAGAGAGGGCTAGTATGTGAGAGAGGGCTAGTGTGTAACAGAGGGCTAGTGTATGAGAGAGGGCTAGTGTGTAACAGAGGGCTTGTGTATGAGAGAGGGCTAGTGTGTAACAGAGGGCTAGTGTATGAGAGAGGGCTAGTGTGTAACAGAGGGCTAGTGTATGAGAGAGGGCTAGTGTGTAACAGAGGGCTAGTGTGTGACAGAGGGCTAGTGTATGAGAGAGGGCTAGTGTGTGCGAGAAGGCTAGTGAGTGTAGAGATAATGTGAGAGAGAATCATAGAATCATAGAACCCTACAGTACAGAAAGAGGCCTTTCAGCCCATCGAGTCTGCACCAAACACAATCCCACTCAGGCACTACCCCCATATCCCTACATATTATACCCACTAATCCCTCTAACTTACATATCCCCAGACACTGAGGGTCAATTCCTTAGCATGGCCAATCAACCTAACCCTCACATCTTTGGACTGTGGGAGGAAACCGGAGCACCTGGAGGAAACCCATGCAGACACGAGGAGAATACGCAAACTCCACACAGACAGTGACCCGACCCGGGAATTGAACCCAGGACCCTGGAGCTGTGAAGCAGCTAACCACTGTGCTACCGTGCTGCCCTAAGTGAGTGTGAGGGAGAGCAAGTGTGTGTGTGTGTGTGTGTGTGTGTGTGTGAAAGAGCATATGTGTAATGGAGAATATGTGTCTGAGAGTGAGCATGTGTGAGAGAGAGCATGTGTGTGTGACAGCATATGTGTGAGAGAGTGGCTGTTTTGAGAGTGGCTGTTATGTGAGAGAGAGCGAATGTGCGAAGGAGCGCAAGAGAATGAGCATGTGAGAGAGTGTTTGAGAGAGTGTGTGTGAAAGCAAGTGTCTGTGAAAGAGAGAGCATGTGCAAGAGGTGTGTGTGTGTGAGAGAGCATGTATATGACAGAGCAAGTGTGTGAGAGAGAGAGAGATTGTGAGTGAAAATGTATATGAGAGAGCACCTGTGTGAGAAAGCATTTTTGTGAGTGAGAGTGTGAAAGAAAATGTTTATGTGAGGGAGAAGGCGAGTGTGAGGGAGAGCAAGTGTGTATGAGAGAGTGTATGTATTTAAGAGATCACACAAATGTGAGAGAGAGAGACTATGTGAGGAGAGTGTGTGAGACACTGAGTGTCAGTGAGAGTGTGAGAGAGTGAATGAGAGAATGTGTGTGAAAGGAAGTGTCTGTGTGAGAGAGAGTATGGTGTGAGAGAGAGCATGTGTGAGAGTGAGAGTGTTTTTGTGAGGGAGAGGGCAAGTGTGAGAGAGAGCTTGTGTGCAGTTTGATTGCATATGTGAGAGAGCATGTGTGTGAGTGAGAAGGCACGCATGAGGGACTGCATATGTATGACCAACAGCCCATGTGTGAGAGATAGCATGTGTGGGAGAGATGGCTTCTGTGTGAGAGATGTTGTGTGTGTGTGGGCATGCAAGAGTGCACGTGTGAGATAGAGCAAGTGAGTGTAGAGAGAGTTTGTGGGACGGTGAGTGTGTGAGGGAGAATGAGAGTGTGAAGGAGAGCAAGAGTGTGAGGGACAGCAAATGTGTGAGGGAGAGCATGTGTGTGAGTGAGAGCATATGTGTGAGGGGGAGCATGTGGGAATGAAAGAGCGTGTATGTGAGGGAGTTTGTGTGTGTTAAAGAGAGTGTGTGTTGGAGGAGAGCATGTGTGTGAGAGAAAGCATGTGTGTGAGTGAGACAGTGTGTATTAGGAAGAGCGTGTGTTTTAGGGAGAGCCTGTGTGTGAGGGAAAGCATATGGGTGTAGGGACAGCATGTGTGTGAGTGAGAGGGCATGCATCAAGGAGAGCAAAATGCAGGATCAACAGCGTATATGCAAGAGATGGCAACTGCGAGGAAAACCATGTGTGTGTGAGGCAGAGCATGTATGTGTGAGATGACATTTGAGTGAGAAAGGCTGTATGTGAGACAGAGTGTCTTTTTGAGCAAAAGAATATGTGTGAGGGAGAGCCTCTCTGTGAGGAAGAGCGTGTGTGTTTTGGAGAGCATGAGTTTGAGTGAGAGTGTATCAGTGTGACGGAGAGCCAGTGTGTGAGGGACACTGTGTTGATGGAGAGCACTTGTGTGAGGGAGACCAACTGTGTGAAGGACAGCATGTATATGAGGAAGATCAAGCGTGTAAGGAAGAGTGAGTGTGTGAGGGAGAGTGAGTGTGTGAGAGTGAGCAAGTGTGTGAGGGAGAGCAAGTGTGTGAGGGAGACCATAGAACGCATAGACATAAAATACATAGAACATTACAGCACAGTACAGGGCCTTCAGCCCTCAATGTTGTGCCGAGCTATGTCCAATCCCAAGATCAAGCTATCCCCTTTCTATATCATTCTGGTGTGCTCCATGTGCCTATCCAATAACCACTTCAAAGTTCCTAAAGTGTCCGACTCCACTATCACAGCAGACAGTGTATTCTACACCCCAACCACTCTCTGAGTGAAGAATCTACCTTGGACATCCCTCCTATATCTCCCACCATGAACCTTATAGTTATGCCCCATAGTAACAGCTACATCCAGTCGATGAAATAGTCTCTGCACATCCATTCTATCTATCTCCCTCATCATCTTATAAACCTCTATTAAGTCGCCTCTCATCCTCCTCCACTCTTAAGAGAAAAGTCCCAGCTCCCTCAAACTTTCTTCACAAGACCTACCCTCCAGACCAGGCAGCATCCTGGTAAATCTCCTCTGCGCTCTCTCCAATGCTTCCACATCCTTCTTATAGCGAGGTGACCAGAACGGCACACAATATTCCAAATGTGGTCTCACCAACATCCGGTATAGTTGCAGCATAACCCCCAGCTCTTAAACTCTTAATAAATGCTAACACACTATAAGTCTTCTTCACGGCTCTATCCACTTCAGTGGCAACCTTCAGAGATCTGTGGATATGAACCCCAAGATCTCTCTTCTCCTCCACATTCCTCAAAACCCTGTCGTTGACCCTGTAATCTGCATTCAAGTTTGTCCTACCAAAATGGATCACCTCACACTTATGAATCACCATGTATATGATGAAGAGCATGTGTGTTGGGGAGAGTGAATGTGTTGGGGAGAGTGAATGTGTTGGGGAGAGTGAATGTGTGGGGGAGAGTGAATGTGTGGGGGAGAGTGAGTCTGTGAGGGTGTGCGAGTGTGTGACAGAGATCATATACATGAGGAAGAACATGTGTGTGAGGGAGAGCAAGTGTGAGAGGGAGAATGAGTGTGTGAGGGATTCCAGGGTGATTCCAGGGTGGGCAAAACTTGGGCAATTTCATTCTGCAT
The DNA here is from genome assembly GCF_965287045.1 of Carcharhinus amblyrhynchos. Lineage (NCBI taxonomy): Eukaryota > Metazoa > Chordata > Chondrichthyes > Carcharhiniformes > Carcharhinidae > Carcharhinus > Carcharhinus amblyrhynchos. The sequence goes on from NC_137327.1 coordinate 66,245,306, forward strand.
TGGGCCTCAGACTGGATCGTATGAACCTTGTGCGAACATGTAATAAAACTCCACCCCCTGTGCTTGAATGAGAATTTGTGTGTAAGAGCGAGTGTCTGTGTGAGAGAGAGTCTGCATTTGAGGGAGACCTTGTTGGGGGAGAGCACTTGTGTGAGGGAGAGTATATGAGTGAGAGAAAGCATGTATGTGAGAGAGACAGCATCTTTGTGAGAGAGAGGGCGTGCATCAGGGAGAGCAAAGTGTATGACTAACAGCATGTGTGAGAGAGATGGCGTGCACAAGAGATTGCATGTGCGAGAGATGGCATGTGTGAGAGATGGCGCATGCGAGAGATGGCTCATGCACGAGAGGTGGCATGTGGGTGAGAGATGGCATGCGCGTGAGAGATGGCATATGCACGAGCGCTGACGTGCGTACAAGAGTGGCGTGTGTACGAAAGAGAGCATGTGTGTGAATGAGATGACATGTATTTGAGAGATGGTGCGTATGTTAGGGAGACAGTGTTTATGAGAGTGGCATGTGTGTGAGAGAGAGCATGTGTGTGAGGAAGGCTGTTTATGTGAGTGAGAGTGTGTGTGTGAGTGAGAGGACATGCCTGAGGGATAGCCAGTTGGGATTAAGAGCAGGTGTGTGAGAGAGTGTCTTTGTGAGCAAGAGAATGTGTGTGAGGGAGAGTCTGTGCGTGTGGAACAGTGACTGTGTAAGGGCTTGGTCATAGAAGACAGAGGGTAGCAGTGGAAGAGTACATTTCTGAATGGAGAGCTGTGACAAGTGCCAATCCTCAGGGATCAGTGCTGGGAACTTTGCTGTTTGTAATATATATGTAAATGATTTGGGGGAAAATTAGTAAATTTGCGGACGAGATAAAGGTTGGTGGAATTATGGATAATGATGAGGGCCGTCAGAGGATACAGCAAGATTTAGATCAGTTGGAGACTTGGGCAGAGAGTTGGCAGATGGAGTTTAATCTGGACAAATGTGAGGTCTTCATTTTGGAAGGTCTAATACAGACAGGAAATATACAGTAAATAGCAGAACCCCTAAAAATATTGATAGGCAGAGGAATCTGGGTGTGAAGATACACAGGTCACTGAAAGTGGCAACACAGGTGGAGAAGGCAGTCAGGAAGGCATATGGCATGCCTGCCATCATTGGCCAGGGCACTGAGTTTAAAAATTGTCAAGTCATGTTGCAGCTTTAAAGAATCTTAGTTAGGCTGCGCTTGGAATATAGTGTTCAATTCTGGTGGCCACACTACCAGAAAGATGTGGAGGCTTTGGAGAGGTTACCAGGATGTTGCCTGGTATGGAGGGCATTAGCTATGAGGAGAGGTTGGAGAAACTTGGTTTGTCCTCACTGGAACGACGAAGGTTGAGCGGTGACCTAACAAAAGTCTGTGAAATTATGAAGGGCATGGACAGAGTGGATATTCAGAAGCTTTTTCCCAAGGTCTAAGAGTCAATTACTAAGGGCATAGGTTTAAGGCGCAAGGGGCAGCATTTCAAGGAGAGTGATGTCGAAGACAAGTTTTTTTACACGGAGGGTGGAACTCGCTGCCGGGGGAGATAGTGGAAGTAAATATGATAGTTTTAAGGGATGTCTTGAATAGGAATGAAATAGAGAGATACAGTCCTGGGAGGGTGTTTTAGTTCAGTTGGGTAATTGGTCAGTACAGGCTTATAGAGTCATAGAGGTTTACAGCATGGAAACAGGTCCTTCAGCCCAACTTGTCCATGCCACCCTTTTTTTTAAACCCCTAAGCTCATCTCAATTGCCCGCATTTAGTCCACATCCCTCTATACCCATCTTACCCATGTAACTGTCTAAATGCTTTTTAAAAGACAAAATTGTACTCACCTCTACTACTACCTCTGACAACTGTGTGAAGAAATTGGCCCTCTGAACACTTTTGTATCTCTCCCCTCTCACCTTAAACCGATGCCCTCGAGTTTTAGACTCCGCTATCTTTGGGAGAAGATATTGACTATCTAGCTGATCTATGCCCCTCATTATTTAATAGACCACCCCTCAGCTTCCTACGCTCCAGAGAAAAAAGTCCTAGTCTATCCAGCCTCTTCTTATAACTCAATCCATCAACTCCCGGTAGCATCCTAGTGAATCTTTTCTACACTCTTTCTAGTTTAATAATATCCTTTCTATAACATGGTGACTAGAATTGCACACTGTATTCCAAATGTGGCCTTACCAATGTCTGGTACAACTCCAACAAGACATTTTTCGACTCCTGTGTTCAATGTTCTGACCAATGAAGCCAAGCATGCCAAATGCCTTCTTCACCACTCTGTCCACTTGTGACTCCAATTTCAAGTGTAAGGGGAAGCTGATGCAATTTTTGAGAAAGCGGGCTGACAGAGCGGGAAATCAAGAAGTGAAATATGCTGTATAAACGCTTTGCAGGGGCAGGTGCTTAAAAACAAGTATGAAATCAGTTGCTCGCAGTCAAAGTAGTCATGGGTTGGGTATGATAAAGAAGCGGTTACTGCGAACCATAAAAAGGAGGAATAGGCGCCAAAGATAGAACAAGGGAAGACAGATGTAGGAGGGTGAAGCTAGCTGAGCAGTTCACGATAAGGGAGCGTGGAAACCAAGGACAGAAACTAGCTGAGCAGTTCACGATAAGGAAGCGCGGCGCGGGAGCCAATTAACAAGGGAAGGGAGATGTATGATAAACTGCATAGGCATATAAGGCAGAATCATGTATTGTGTGTGTGTGTGTACCTGCGGGACTGCACCCTTTCTTGCAAGATTGAATAAACTGACGTAAAATGACTCCGCCGTGTCTTTGATTTCAAGAGCAGGGGGGGAAAGGGAAGTGGGATCGGTGTCCCCAGAGGTGTCTCTTTGGATGGGCTCGACGGTTGAAACCTAACGGTGACAACTAAGCCGATCGAGATCCCCCCCCAAGGATTGAGTCAGTTGCTCGGGTGTAATCCATACAAACTGACTGGCCTCGGGTTGGGTACCTCCTACTTCTCACACAAATTGGGGGCTCGTCCGGGATCCTGAATTATAACGGGGACCTCTCGCGGGGGGACCAACTCGGTGGAATAAGACGCGTCTGGTATATATTTATGCCTAGGAACGCCGTTTTGGTCCTCGGGTGGAGAGATCTGAAACCACTCGATTGAGATAATTCTGGACCCTAGGAAGGAAATCACACGGATGAGTAGGGGAGAAGGACTGTGACGGGGACCTGTAAAAAGGAAAGGGGGTACACACACAGGCAGAAGTCAGACAACTCCGTGCACGGACCAAGGTAAGAAATTTCTCTCGGGATTTGGATTCGGGCTAGTGAGAGTTATTATCTACCTTGTTGACTTCATGGTTATGACAGTATGATCTGAGAGTGTGGGTGATTCATACTCAAGACGACTACTGGAGACTAACCATGGGAAATAGGTCGTCCCGAAGACGGGACGGGGAACCTAGGAGGAAGGATAAGAAGGAGGAAATACCCCCAGATAGCCCATTAGGTATAAAGTTACAAAATTGGGACTATGGGACGAAGACGAGAAATCTGGACAAAACGGTTATGATAAAATATTGTTGTTTTATATGGACAGCAGAACCAATCCGGGCACCGTCAGTATTCTGGCCAAAATACGGATTGGACGAGGATTGGGTCTGCCAACTCTTAAATTTATATGTAAATGGTAAACCATCACCCAGCCCGGAGGAAATCAAATACGCGGCTTGCTGGGTGGGAGCGATACCTGGGTCGCCCCTGTCTGTCCCACTATATCCTGTGATCCAGCAAACACAGGGTAAACCGAGACCCTGGGAGGTTATGTGATGAGGGAGCAGAGGAAAGTAGAATAAGGGAGGTGTCCCTGGAGTTGGTGGATGGGTCACGAAGTATATAGATGGATCAGCGTGAATGGGATGGACCTACAATTGGTCTGAGCAGAAAGAGTAGAGAGAAGTATGTCAGTGGAACTGGGAACCCTGACATAGGCTTTTACTGAGGTGCGGGTAGAACACTAATAGCGGTTATGTATTTGGAATTGTGCATGACTATATGACTGTTTGAGAGAGAAAGGGATTTGTCATGACGTGAGGCACCCGAATCAAACATGGTCAAATTTATTAGAGGCCAGTGAGCTCCCATCAGTAAAGGGTTAAAAAGAGACAAGCAGGCTGACTCTGTATGGTACAGAGAGAGAGAGAGAGAGAGAGGGTGTAACTGTGTAATTGAGACCCTCATGTGATGTAATAGGTATAGCCAATCAAAGTGAATTGCTTTAAGTTTAATAAATTATGTAGGGATCGGACAGAGATTTGAATTCTGCCAAGTGGGAAAGGTGGCATTACATTGCATCTTAAAGTTGTAAGGAGAGTTAACCATTTAGGCACACAGTAGATTTGATTTTGTACTTGCCTGTGTTGCTTACAAAGGCAGAGCTGTAGAAATAATTAAACATGTAGATTGCACATTAGAATGCTTTCAGTATTTCTTCGTGCATCTGTGCTCCAAGTGATGTTTTGCTTTATTGTACCAGAATTGGAAGAATGTGCAAGGATCTTGATTTAGTGAGGATATTTAAAGGTGATAAAAATAAATCTTATTTTGGATTTTCTGAATCAGGCTTTGTTAAATAAACTGCTGTACTTTGACTCACAATTAGTCTCAGAGGTATCTTTACCTACAAGAATTGGTGCCGAAGCCTGGGATCTGTTTACGGGTCCGGTTGAATGGCCACAACCGGAGCTCCGGAATAGATTACCAAATTTAAGGGAGTGAATCAAAGTGCAGTAGGGGCTCACCTGTGATGAAAAAGTGAGAGTGTGTGTGAGAGGTCTGAGCTGAGCACGTATAGACAAGGAGGCATCTGTCTTTACACCCAGCCTTAGACCAGTTGTTAAGAGGGGTGGCCCCCTACGCGAAGTTCAGGAGTTTGAAGTGAGTGTAAAGGCTAGAGAAGGATGCCTGGGATGTGATGTTCAGACGTGAGTAAGAAAGAATCTGTCTGAGAGATCGCCGGAGTAGAAGGGAAAGCCGGCTTAATAGTGTGAACTTAAGGGTGTAAGCTCACGAGTGTAAGTGGTGGTACGGAGGGCACTAAACACCCCTAACAGGTATCACCAGACTCTGAGAAGAGCGACCTAGGGGTGGGATCCATTTCACCCACTAGATCAACAATGGAAATGATTGGAAAAAAAGGACAGAACTAAGATAATTGGAATTCTCTTAGTTTGAATTAATTAAACAGGTTTAAACCGGATTAATTGAACACATCTCAGTCTTGGGTAAAAAAAAATTGGGCTGACGACAAGGAGAAAATTAAAACAACAGAATCACAGATTAGAGAGTTAGAAAAGAGAAACCAAACAAAGAAAATAGCAGTATTGTTAATACATCAGTTAGCTGGACTAATTGAACAAGTAGACACTTCCACTAAGAAGTGGAGTGGGGATAAAAAGATTAAGGAATTAGAATTCAGAGTAAGGGAACTGGAGAAACAAAACTAAGTGTTAGAAGACTACTGCAGGGGGACATTACCTCCCTCCCCCGGCAGTATGACCATGAAACTTACAGCACCTGGGGGCGACTTTAATACTGAGGAGAAGGTCTGTAACCTTGCTCCGGTAACGAGGGGAGGAACAGTGAATAATCCATTGACCAATTTAAATATTTCACACCAGGGAAAGACATCAGATCCTGGTGTCACTGAGAAAACTCCAGCCCTGGAGTTCAAATGCCAAATTTTGGTATTATCATTGTCCCACAAAGTATTTATAGTATTAGATATAGCTAACGAGTTCTCGTCCATCCCCTTGAACTTGAACTCACAGGATAAGTTTTTCTTTATAGTAGACGATAAGCACGGATGTTATATTTGGGACATTTTAATATCCCAAGGGATCAAGGAGAGGCCTGTGGACAAGCTAGCCGATGAAATAGCAAAAAAAAAAGCAGCCCTAAACCCACAACCAATTAGGATGCAGGCCCTTATTTCCCTAATGCCCCGGGGAGCGAATCCAATCTTTACAGAAAAGGAAAAAGAGGAGCTGACTGAGATGGGAGCTCGGGAAACTGAGGAAGGAAAATGGGTACTGCCAGATGGAAGAGAAATGATAAATAAACAAGTAATGGGGGAAATCATGGCCCACTTACATCAGGGAAGTACTCGAACAAATAGTGCCTAGATATGGTTTGGTAGAGAATGTAGATTCTGATCAGGGAAGACATTTTACATCAAAAGTGCTACAAGGGATAATGAAAGGATTAGGAATATCATGGGACTTCCACACCCCCTGGCATCCCCCGTCCTCGGGCAAGGTCGAGCGGATGAACCAGACCCTTAAAAAACAGCTCACGAAACTCACTACTGAAACTGGGCTGCCCTGGACTAAGTGCCTTCCCTTAGCTCTCCTACAAATACGAACGCAACCGCGGAGCGATTTAGGTGACTCCCCATATGAAATGTTGTTCGGTCTCCCCTTTAATGGACCGAGGGGGGAGTTACCCCTCTTCGAGTCTAGAGACGTATTTATACGAAAATATGTTGAGGCCTTGGAATCTGTCCTGTCTCGTTTACGTCAACAGGGACTCCTGGCACAGACGCCGCCTCTAGAATTCGCGGTTCACACTATCAAGGCGGGACAGTGGGTCCTAATTAAGAACTGGAAACTACGAACATTGGAGCCGATCTGGGACGGCCCCTTCTTGGTACTACTGATTACAGAGACTGCTATACGGATGGCTGAGAGAGGCTGGACGCATTACACCAGGGACCAGTACCGGCTCCAGCGGAGGAGACGTCAACTCTTAGCGATCACGTTACAGAGGCAGAGCATATTACAGAGGACTAAGTGGACAATATTCTGAAAATGAACTCTGATCACAAAGCTGAAATTTAAAAGACTCTAAATAATCAATTTTTAGTAGCGGCGTGAGCGCGGGAAAGGAACTGTTTTGAATTAAGTTCTCTCCTAAAAGGTAATGAGAAAGGGATAGAATGGAAGGGGTAATCTGGATAATGCTTTCCTTCCTCTTGTCCCAGGGAGTACTCACAAGTACGGGATATAATTCAGATAAGTTAGAAGAGGACAAGGGAAACTCTATGAGCTCAATTACGGTTCTGGATCTCCCTACAACACAGGTGGTAGAGACTGACCTATGTTCTTTGGTAGTATGTGGAGATCTGGTGAGCCAGCGAAAATATTCGGTGGAATCCTTACAATTTTATGCTGATGGAAAGTATCCTTGGGGTAAACTCCCTTCCGTAATATTCCTTCATCAGAAATATATGCAGTCCAGATTAGAATGCTTAGACAAGAAATGCAATCCTATATATTTAACAATAAAAGGGACCAAATGGACCAGAAGAATAAGCAGTCCAGTCTTAGATCCTAAGAACCTCTCTCGATATTCCATAGCTGATGGGCCTTTTTTTTTAACTGGACCAGGGACTATCAATTACATCAGGCAGTATTTGGAATTAGGATAAAGGAAGAAGGAAAAGATAGCAAATTGAAATGTTGTTTCCGAATCTATGTAGATAAAAATTTAAAAAACACCCGACCGAAATGATAAGGTTCCCCAAAATGACCCAAGGGCAGTAAGAGTGGTAGAAGTAAACAACCTAAAACAAACCCTTGAAATAGAGACTGGGTATGAGGAGACCAATGCCTGGGTAGAATGGGTCAGGTATACGGTCCAAAGCCTCGAAAAGGGCAACTGTTATGCCTGCACAGGCAGTAGGCCGACTCCACAGATAGTTCCCTTCCCGTTAGGATGGGATAAGGAGCCACAACAGATGGAATGCCTGGTGAGATTATATCAACACCGGATGGCCTGGGATGATCCCACCTGCCAATCCCTGGGCCGGACGTTTCCCCCTGTAAGATCCAACAGGGAATCGCAGCCCCCAGTGTTCTCTGGGGTATTAGGGACACATCACACTTGTGTTTCCCGGACTGGGAACAGACTGGACAGGCAGGTGGGCACCTTTGACAGATGCGGTACGATCAAAAAGGTCAGTGACGACACGGGGGAAGGGAATTATTCCCAAATCCAGGTCCCCCGAGCTGACCTCTGGTGGTACTGTGGAGGAAGGACTTTGCGACCAACGTTATTCCGGAGATGGACAGGGACCTGCGCGATAGTCCAATTAGTTGTCCCATTCACCCTGGCATTCGAACACCAGGAACCCCGTAGGGATCGGCGAACAGAAAGGAGCTTACCCACCTCTTTTGACAACCGGGTCTATTTAGACAATATAGGAGTCCCCAGGGGGGTTCCTGATGAATATAAGGCTAGAAACCAGATAGCGGCGGGGTTTGAGTCTCTGTTCTGGTGGGTGACCATCAATAAGAATGTGGATTGGATCAACTACATCTACTATAACCAGCAGCGATTTATTAATTACACCCGCGATGCAGTGAAGGGAATCGCGGCGCAGCTTGATGCCACCAGCAGAATGGCATGGGAAAACAGGCAAGCCTTAGACATGATCCTGGCAGAGAAAGACGGGGTCTGTGTCATGATAGGGACACAGTGTTGTACCTTCATCCCGAATAACACCGCCCCTGATGGGTCAATCACTAGAGCCTTAGAAGGACTAACGACCCTGGCTGAGGAGTTGGCTGAAAATTCAGGAGTGGATACTGACCTTGCTGGGTGGTGGGAGACATGGTTCGGGAAATGGAAAGGAGTCGTAGTATCCGTCCTCATCTCCTTTATAGTGGTAGCAGGGGCGTTGACCGCCTTAGGGTGCTGTGTTATCCCTTGCATACGGGGTCTGACACAGAGGCTCATTGAAACAGCTCTGACTAAACGCGATATCCTGGATGGACGGGTAGTAGGCATACACTTAGAAACAGAGGAGGGACAGGGCCTCCTAGACACCAAAGGTGGAGATGGCACCTGGGACGAACGAGCCCGCATAATGCTTGAGGGATGGAAACAGGAGGTGGAAGTCAAAAATTGCAGCGCGTAAGGAAAAGCAGGGGGGATTGTAAGGGGAAGCTGATGCAATTTTTGAGAAAGCGGGCTGACAGAGCGGGAAATCAAGAAGTGAAATATGCTGTATAAACGCTTTGCAGGGGCAGGTGCTTAAAAACAAGTATGAAATCAGTTGCTCGCAGTCAAAGTAGTCATGGGTTGGGTATGATAAAGAAGCGGTTACTGCGAACCATAAAAAGGAGGAATAGGCGCCAAAGATAGAACAAGGGAAGACAGATGTAGGAGGGTGAAGCTAGCTGAGCAGTTCACGATAAGGAAGCGCGGCGCGGGAGCCAATTAACAAGGGAAGGGAGATGTATGATAAACTGCATAGGCATATAAGGCAGAATCATGTATTGTGTGTGTGTGTGTACCTGCGGGACTGCACCCTTTCTTGCAAGATTGAATAAACTGACGTAGAATGACTCCGCCGTGTCTTTGATTTCAAGAGCAGGGGGGGAAAGGGAAGTGGGATCGGTGTCCCCAGAGGTGTCTCTTTGGATGGGCTCGACGGTTGAAACCTAACGGTGACAACTAAGCCGATCGAGTTCCCCCCCAAGGATTGAGTCAGTTGCTTGGGTGTAATCCATACAAACTGACTGGCCTCGGGTTGGGTACCTCCTACTTCTCACACACAAGGAACTATGAACATGTACCCCTAGGTCTCTTTGTTTTGTAACTCTCCCCAGTGCCCTACAATTAACTAAGAACAAAGAACAATACAGTACAGGAACAGGGCCTTCGGCCCTCCAAGCCTGTGCCACTCATTGGTCCAACTAGACCATTCTTTTGTATCCCTCCATTCCCAGTCTGCTCATGTGACTATCCAGGTAAGTCTTAAACGATCCCAGCATGTCCATCTCCGCCACCCTATTTGACAGTGCATTCCAGGCCCCCACCATCCTCTGTGTAAAAAACGCCCCTCTGATACCTGAGTTAAACCTTGCCCCTCTCACCTTGAACCTGTGACCCCTCGTGATTGTCACCTCTGACCTGGGAAAAAGCTTCCCACTGTTCACCCTATCTATACCCTTCATAATTTTATACACCTCTATCTATACACTCCAAAGATGTGTGGGTTAGGTTAATTGGCCATGCTAAAATTGCCCCTTAGTGTCCTGGGATGTGTAGGTTAGAGGGATTAGCGGGTAACTGTGCAGGGGTATGGGGGGTAGGGCCTGGGTGGGATCGTGGTCAGTGCAGACTCGATGGGCCAAAGGGCCTGTTTCTGCACTGTAGGGTTCTATGGTTCTATTCAGTCTCCTCTCATTCTCCGTCTTTCCAGGGAGAACAACCCCAGTTTACCCAACCTTTCCTCATAGCTAACATCCTCCATACCAGGCAACATCCTGGTAAACCTCCTCTGTACACTCTCCACGTCCTTGTGGCAGTGCGGCGACCAGAACTGTATGCAGTACTCCAAATGTGGCCTAACCAATGTTCTATGCAGAATGTGGCCTAACCAACATCCTATACAGTCTGAGTAAGTCCTGCCCTGTTCAATCTACCAAAATGCATCACCATACTTTTGTCTAAATTAAACTCCATCTGCTATTAATCAATCCACTCGCCCAATTGATCAAACTCCCATTGCAATTGGAGATAACTTCCTTCACTGTCCACTATGCCACCCATCTTAGTGTCATCTGCAAACTTACTAATTATGCCCCTTATATTCTCATCTAAATCATTAATACAAATGACAAATAACAGTGGATCCAGTACTGACCCCTGAGGCACCAGGGAAGGCCTGTTCTTGTGTTGTTATTTTCTTTGTTCTTTGGGAGCGAGTGTATGAGGGAGAGCGAATGAATGTGGAGAGTGAGTGTATGTAGGAGAGCGAGTGTGTGAGGGAAAGCAAGCGTGTGAGGGAGAGTGTTTATGTGAAGGTGAGTGTGTGTGTGAGGGAGATTTTGTGCTGGGGAGAACGTGTGTGTGAGGGAGAACATATGTATGAGGGAGAGTGTGTGCTTGGGGTGAGCCTGTGTGTGAGAGAGAGCATGTGTGAGGGAGAGTGTGTGTGTGAGGCAAAGCGTGTATGTGTGGGAGAGTGTGTGTGTGAGGGAGAGCGTATGTGTGAGGGAGAGTGTGTGTGAGGGAGAGCGTATGTGTGAGGGAGAGTGTGTGTGAGGGAGAGCGTATGTGTGAGGGAGAGTGTGAGTGTGAGGGAGAGCGTGTGTGTGAGGGAGAGTGTGAGTGTGAGGGAGAGCGTATGTGTGAGGGAGAGTGTGAGTGTGAGGGAGAGCGTGTGTGTGAGGGAGAGTGTGAGTGTGAGGGAGAGCGTATGTGTGAGGGAGAGTGTGAGTGTGAGGGAGAGCGTGTGTGAGGGAGAGCGTATGTGTGAGGGAGAGTGTGAGTGTGAGGGAGAGCGTATGTGTGAGGGAGAGTGTGAGTGTGCGGGAGAGTGTGAGTGTGAGGGAGAGCGTATGTGTGAGGGAGAGTGTGAGTGTGAGGGAGAGCGTGTGTGTGAGGGAGAGTGTGAGTGTGAGGGAGAGCGTATGTGTGAGGGAGAGTGTGAGTGTGAGGGAGAGCGTATGTGTGAGGGAGAGTGTGAGTGTGAGGGAGAGCGTATGTGTGAGGGAGAGTGTGAGTGTGAGGGAGAGCGTGTGTGTGAGGGAGAGTGTGAGTGTGAGGGAGAGCGTGTGTGTGAGGGAGAGTGTGAGTGTGAGGGAGAGCGTATGTGTGAGGGAGAGTGTGAGTGTGAGGGAGAGCGTATGTGTGAGGGAGAGTGTGAGTGTGAGGGAGAGCGTATGTGTGAGGGAGAGTGTGAGTGTGCGGGAGAGTGTGAGTGTGAGGGAGAGCGTATGTGTGAGGGAGAGTGTGAGTGTGAGGGAGAGCGTGTGTGTGAGGGAGAGTGTGAGTGTGAGGGACAGCATGTGTGAGGGAGAGTGTGAGTGTGAGGGACAGCATGTGTGAGGGAGATTGTGTGTGTGAAAGAGAGCATATGTTGGGGAAGAGCATGTGTTGGGGGAGAGTACGTATGTGAGGAAGAATATGTATGTGAGACAGACCATGGCTAGAATTTTACCTACGCCCGCCCTGATTCTGGGAGGCAGGCAAGGCTCAGACAACGGCATTCTCCATTGGCCTCCGGTGGGATCATATGAACCTCATGCGGACATGCCAATAAAATTCCGCCCTGTGTGTTTGAATGAGAGCGTGTGTGAGAGAGAGTGTCTGTGTGAGGGAGAGCATGTTCGGAGAGAGCTGCATGTGAGGGAAAGTACATGATTGAGAGAAAGCACAAGAGTGAAAGAGAGAAATAATGTGAGAAAGAGTCTGTGTGTGAAAGAGAGCCTGTAGGTGAGGGAGAGTGTATGTGTGTGTGACGGCGAGCATGTGAGTGAAATAAAGCACGAGTGAGGGAGTGAGCACATGTGAGAGAAAGCGTGTGTGTGACAGAGTGTGCATATGAGGGCGAGGGCATGTTTCAGAGAGAGTGTGGGTGAGAGGGAGCATGTGTGTATCCGTCATCAAGGAGGAAATAGCGAGGCATCTTGAGGGGAATTGCTTGATAGAGCAGACGCAGCACAGTCTCGTTAAGGGGAAGTCGTGTCTGACAAATTTATTGGAGTTCTATGAGGATGTGTCTAGGGCGGTGGATAGAGGAGAGCCGGTGGATGTGGTCTTTCTTGATTTTCAGAAGGCGTTTGACAAGGTACCTCACAAGAGGTTATTGCAGAAGGTCAGGGGGCATGGAGTTGGGGGTAGGGTGTTACTGTGGATAGAGGATTGGTTGTCAAATAGGAGGCAGAGAGTGGGGGTCAATGGGTGCTATTCAGATTGGCGGTTGGTGACTAGTGGAGTGCCCCAGGGGTCGGTGCTGGGGCCTCAGCTATTTACCATTTATATAGATGATCTGGAGGAGGGAGCCGAGTGTATGGTGTCGAAATTTGCTGATGACACCAAGATTGGTGGAACAGCAAATTGCGCGGAGGGTGTGGAGAGTCTGCAGAAGGATCTAGATAGGCTGGGCGAATGGGCCAGGAAATGGCAAATGGAATTTAATGTTGGCAAGTGTGAAGTTGTCCACTTTGGTAGGAATAATGGTAGGAAGGACTATTACTTACGTGGCGAAAAACTGCAGCAGGCGACGGTGCAGAGGGACCTCGGGGTCCTTGTGCATGAGTCGCAAAAACCCAGCCTGCAGGTGCAGCAGGTGGTCAGGAAGGCGAATGGGATGCTGGCCTTCATAGCGAGGGGGATTGAATATAAAAGTAGGGAGGTCTTGCTGCGGCTGTATAGGGCATTGGTGAGGCCGCAGCTGGAGTTCTGTGTGCAGTTTTGGTCGCCGTACTTACGCAAGGATATTTTGGCCTTGGAGGGAGTGCAGAGGGGGTTTACTAGGCTGATACCGGAGTTGATGGGGTTGAGCTATGAGGAGAGGCTGAATAAACTAGGCTTGTACTCGTTAGAGTTTAGAAGAATGAGGGGAGATCTCATATAAGATGATGAATGGGATGGATAGGATAGAGGTGGAGAGACTCTTCCCGCTCAGAAAGGACAGTAGGACTAGGGGGCACAGCCTCAAGATAAAGGGGGGGGCGGTTTAGAACGGAGTTGAGGAGGAACTTCTTCACTCAAAGGGTGGTGAATCTCTAGAATTCTCTGCCCGTTGAGGTGGTGGAGGCTGCCTCGCTAAATATTTTTAAGACGCGGGTTGATGGGTTTTTGATAAGCGAGGGGATTAAGGGTTATGGGGAGAGGGCGGGAATGTGGAACTGAGCCACGACAGATCAGCCATGATCTTATTGAATGGCAGGGCAGGCTCGAAGGGCTGGATGGCCTATTCCTGCTCCTATTTCTTATGTTCTTATGTTCTTATGTATGTGAAAGAGAATATTTGTGAGAGAGTATATGAGAGAGTGACTGTGTGAGAGAGAGCACATGTGTGAGAGAGGGTATGTATGCGATGGAGAGCATATGTGAGTGTGAGGGTGTGTATGTAGGAGAGCATGTGTATGATCCAGAACATGTGTGAGAAATGGCATGTGTGAAAAATGGTGTGTGTGTGGGAGATGGCGTGTGTGTAGGAGATGGCATGTCTACAAGAGATGGCGTGTGTGCAAGAGGTAGCATGTGTGCGAGAGATGGTGGTGTGTGTGTGAGAGATGGCGTGTGTATGAGAGATGGCATGTGTGTGAGAGCTAGTGTGTGAGAGAGAATTTGTGTGTAAGAGAGATTGTGTGTTGACAGGCAGCGCATGTGTGAGGGGGAGCTTCTGTGTGAGAGAAAGCATGCATGTGAAGGGGTGCGTGCATTTGAGAGAGAGCATGTGTGAGGGTGGGCATGTGTGTGAGGGTGGGCAAGTGTGTGAGGGAGGGCATGTGTGTGAGCGAGAAGGCATGTGTGTGAGGAAGAAGGCATGTGTAAGAGACAGTGTGTTTGAGATAATGTGTGAGAAACAGCTTGTGTGTGAGAGATCATGTGTGTGACAGAGAGCGTGTGCGTGAGAGGGCATGTGTAAGTGATGGCATGTGTGCGGGAGATGGCCTGTGTGTGGGAGATGGCATGTCTACAAGAAATGGTGTGTGTGCGAGAAATGGCATCTATGCGAGAGATGGCATCTGTGCAAGAGATGACATGCTTGGGAGAGATGGCATGTATGTGAGAGACAGTGTGTGAGGGAGAGCTTGTGTGTGAGAGAGATTGTGCGTTAATGGGGAGTGCATGTGTGAGGGAGAGCTTGTGTGTGAGAGAAAGCATGTGTGTGAGGTAGTGCATACATTTGAGAGAGAGTGTGTGTGTGAAGTAGAGCATGTGTGTGAGGGAGAGTGTGTGCGTCAGAGAGAGTGTGTGTTTGAGAGAGAGAACGTGTGAGAGTTCGTGCATGAGGGAGATCAAGTATGTGAGAGAGAGGATGAATATGAGAGACAGTGTGTGTGTGTGAGTGAGAGATGGCGTTTCTGTGAGAGAGAGCCGGTATTCAGGTGAGCATGTGTGTGAGGGCAAGTGTCTGTGTGAGAGAGAGCGTGTATGTGAGAGACAGAGTGTGTGTGAGAGAGACAGAGTGTGTGTGTGTGTGTGTGTGTGTGTGTGTGTGTGTGTGTGTGTGTGTGTGTGTGTGTGTGTGTGTGTGTGTGTGTGTGTGTGTGTGTGTGGTGTGAATCATAGAATTGTACAGTGCAGAAGGAGGCCATTTGACCCAACGAATCTGCACCAACCACAGCCACATCCAAACCTTATTCCCATAATACAAAGAACAAAGAACAAAACAGCTCAGGAAACAGGACCTTTGGCCCAACGAGCCCACGCTGTCATTTTAACATTACCAGTCCCCCCTCCACCCATGACCCTATCTATGCTTATGGCATTCCACATTGACGGAAAACTAATTTAGGGACAATTTGTTACACCAATCAGCCTAATAGCACATCTTTGGGGTGTGGGAGGAAACCGGAGCACCCGGAGAAAACCCACGCAAGCACGGGGAGAATGTGCAAACTCCCACAGACACCGGCCCAAATCCATGTGTCTGCACAGCAAACAGTGATAGTCACTGAGCTGTCGTGTTGCCCAGCATCTGGTCCAGTTTAAGCGTACACTAACGATGTGAAGCACTAGACTCCTCTCGAAACAACCAAGAGCAGCCCTCGTACGACCCATCGCATGTATGCCCCTCGTTGGACAACAAGGCGGACCGAAGCACCTGTGAATTAAAAGAGGAAAACATTAGTATCATCCACATCCTTATACATTACCAGGGACGTCCCAAGGCTCCTGAACCTTATTTAAAACTATCTCCTATATCCCTCTATCTCCAACCCACTCATGTGCCTGTCTAAGTAACTCTTAAACAACTCCAGCGTGCCTGCCTCCACCACCTTGCTCGGCAGAGCCTTCCATACCCCCACTATCCTCTGTGTGAAAAACCTCCCTCTAATATCCGTGTTATACCTCTCCCCCCTCACCTTAAGCCCGTGGCCCCTTGTAATGTGCATTTCTAACACAGGAAATAGCTTACCACTGTTTACTCTATCTATACCCTTCATAATCTTATATACCTCTATTAGAACCCCCCTCAGTCACCGTCTTTCAAGGGAAAACAGCCCCAATTTGCTCAATCTTTCCTCATAACCCAGTCCTTCCATACTAGGCAGCATCCTGGTAAACCTCCTCTGCACTCTCTCCAGAGTCTCCACGTCCTTCCGCAAGTAAGGTGACCAGAACTGGACGCAGTACTCCAAATGCTGCCTAACCAACGTTCTATACAACTGCAACATTAAACTCCAGCTCTTATACTCTAAACCCCTTCCTATAAAGGCTAACATACCATAAGCTTTCTTCACAACCTTCTCCACTTGTACTGCCACCTTCAAAGACTTGTGCACTTGCACCCCCAGGTCCTGCTGCATTTCTATACTCTTTATAGGTCTACCCTTTATCATATAACTCCCCCCTACATTATTCCGGCCAAAATACATCACCTCACATTTATCAGGATTAAACTCCATTTGCCATATATCTGCCCAATATACCAGCCTATCAATATCCCGTTGTATTGCCAGACACTGCTCCTCACTGCCCGCCAATCCAGCCATATTAGTGTCATCTGCAAATTTGCTGATCACATCACTTACTCCCTCTTCCAAGTCATTTATATATATTACAAAAAGGAGAGGTCCCAGTACTGAGCCCTGTGGCACACCACTAGTGACAGGCCTCCAGCTAGAAAAGGACCCTTCCACTACTACTCTCTGTCTCCTCTGAGCAAGCCAGTTCTCAACCCATCTAGGTACCTGGCCTTGTATCCCATGAGCCTTAATCTTTTCAACCAACCTACCATGAGGGACTTTGTCAAACGCCTTACTGAAATCCATATAGATGACATCAATAGCTTGTCCTTCGTCAACCATTTTTGTCACCTCCTCAAAAAATTCTACCAGATTTGTAAGGCAAGACTTCCCTTTACCAAAGCCATGCTGCGTATCCCTAATCAGATCGCAACGCTCTAAATGCTCATACATCCCATCCCTAAGAATCCTCTCCATCAACTTGCCTACCACTGACATTAAACTCACCGGCCTATAGTTACCAGGGTTATCCCTCCTACCCTTTTTAAACAACGGTACCACGTTCGCTATCCTCCAGTCTTCTGGGACCTCACCTGTGACCAAAGAAGTGACAAAGATTTGCGTCAGAGGCCCAGCAATTTCATCTCTCACCTTCGTAAACAGCCTAGGATAAATGCCATCGGGCCCCGGAGATTTATCAGTTTTAATGCTACCTAAAAGCCCTAACACTTCCTCCCTCGTAATCCCACATATTTATCCTGCTAACACCCACTGACACTAAGATCAATTTAGCATGGCCAATGCCAAAGTTGGAGGAGTTGTAGACAGTGAGGATGGATGTTACAGTTTGCAGAGGGACATAGATAAGCTGCAGAGCTGGGCTGAGAGGTGGCAAATGGAGTTTAATGCAGAAAAGTGTGAGGTGATTCACTTTGGTAAGAGTAACAGGAGTACAGAATATAGGGCTAATGGAAGGACTCTTGGTAGTGTCGACAAGCAGAGAGATCTTGGTGTACATGTGCATAGATCCCTGAAAGTTGGCACCCAGGTTGACAAGGTTGTTAAGAAGGCGTACGGTGTGTTAGCTTTTATTGGTAGAGGGATTGAATTTCGGAGCTGAGAGATCATGTTACAACTGTACAAAACTCTGGTGCAGCCGCACTTGGAGTATTGTGTACAGTTCTGGTCGCCGCATTATTAGAAAGATGTGGAAGCATTGGAAAGGGTGCAGAGGAGGTTTACCAGGATGTTGCCTGGTATGGTGGGAAGGTCTTATGAGGAAAAGCTGAGGGACTTGAGGTTGTTTTCGTTAGAGAGAAGAAGGTTAAGAGGTGACCTAATTGAGGCATACAAGATGATCAGAGGGTTAGATAGGGTGGACAGTGAGAGCCTTTTTCTTCGGATGGTGACGGCTAACACAAGGGGACATGGCTTTAAATTAAGGGGTGATAATTATAGGACGGATGTCAGAGGTAGGTTCTTTACTCAGAGGGTAATAAGGGCGTGGAATGCCCTGCCTGCAGCAGTTGTGGACTCGCCAACTTTAAGGGCGTTCAAATGGTCAGTGGATAGGCATATGGCTAACATTGGAATAGTTTAGGTTAGAGGGTCATTAGATTGGTTCCACTGGTCGGCGCAACATCGAGGGCCGAAGGGCCTTTAGTGCGCTGTAATGTTCTATGTTCTAATCAGCCTAACCCCACATCTTTGGACTGTGGGAGGAAACCAGAGCATCCGGAGAAAATCCACGCAGAAACGAGACGAAAGGGCAAACTCCACACAGACAGTGACCCGAGGCCAGAATTGAACACAGGTCCCTGGTGCAGTGAGGCAACAGTGCTAACCACTGTGCCACCATGCCACTGCCGTGTTTGTGTTTGAGAAGTGGCAGGTGCATGCGAAATGGCATGTGCGCGAGAGATGGCTTGTGTGCAAGGGATGGCATGTGTGTGAGACATAGGGTGAGGGAGTGCATGTTAAACAGGGAGAGGGTAGGTGTCAGAGAGACTGTGTGTGAGACGGAACATTGGTGTGAGAGACAGCAAGTGTGTGAGGGGGAGAATGTGAAAGAGAGAATTTGTCTGAGAGAGTGCATGTGTGTGAGGGAGGGCATGGGTGTGAGTGAGAGCGTGTGTCTGAGGAAGAGCATGTGCGTGATGAAAGCTTATATGGGGGAGAAAAGTTTGTGAAGGAGAGCATGTTTGTGAGGGGAGAGTGTGTGTGAGAGAGAATGTATGTGAAAGCAAGTGTCTGTGTGAGAGACAACATGAGAGGGAGCATGTGTGTGATGGAGAGCATGTGTGTGAGAAAGAGCGTGTGTGTGAGAGAGCATTTGTGTGAGAGGGAGCATGTGTGTGAGGGAGACTGTATGTGAGAGAGACTATGTGTATAAGAGAAGGGCACATGTGAGGGAGAGCATTGTGAGAAAGGCAACATGTATGTGAGAAATGGTGTTAGTGCTTGAGATAAAACCCTTGAGATAAAACAGTTTTTTGTCACATCACCCCAGCCCTCCTGCCCCTCACTTTGAACTTGTGTTCCCCAATGACTGACCCTTCAACTAAGGGGACCAGCTGCTCCTTATCCACTCTGTCCATGACTCTCATAATTTTGTACACATCAATCAGGTCGTCCCTCAGTCTTCTCTGCTCCAACAAAAACAACCCAAGTTGATACAATCTTTCTTCATAGCTTAAATGTTCTATCCAAGGCAGCATCCTGATTAATCTCCTCTGCAGCCCCTCCAGTGCAATCGCATCCTATAATATGGTGACCAGAATGGACACAGTATTCCAGCTGTGGCCTCAACAAAGTTTTATACACCTCCAACATGACTTCCTTACTTTTGTAATCTAGACCTCGCTTGATGAAGGCAAGCATCCCATATGCCTCTTTCACCACCCTACTAACATGCCCTTCAGAGATCTATGGACAGGCACACTTTGTTCCATAGAAATTCCTAGTGTCATTGTTCATTGGAGTGAATGGAGAGAAGGGTAAAGAGAGTGAAGGTAAGCAATTGTCTATGTAAAGTTTTGCGCGGGCTTTTTAACGAAAATCCAGCTTTAAAAGTTAAACAGGAAGTGGGCCGCGGGATCTTCTGGGAAGGGATTTTTACCGTGCAAAGTATAAAAGGAGGGTTGCAGTAGACAGCGGGCAGCGTCGGGAGCGGGCAGCGGAGTGTGAGCTGTAAGGGCTTTGGCTCACAGGGCTTGGACGGAAAGGGCGAGCTAAGTTTAAATTCTTCACTGGGTCTAGAATACACTAGGTGACTGAGATGGAGGGACATGTGATGTACTGTTTCTGCATGATGTGGGAGCTGGTGGACCACAAGGTCATTCCCAGTGAGCGTGTCTGCAGTAAGTGCTGGTTGCTTGAAGAGCTCCAGCTCAAAGCAGACAAGCTGAACTCTGAGCTTCAGACACTGAGACAAATCAGGGAGGGGGAGTGTTACCTGGATAATGTGTTTCAAGAGAAAGTCAACCCCCCTAAACTGACAAACTCGGATGGGGGTCAGGAACAAGACGGGGTTATTGAGGGGAGGGAGGGGAGTTGGGGGAGAAGGAGGGGAGTGGGGGGAGGACGGAGGGGAGTGGGGGGAGGACGGAGGGGAGTGGGGGGAGGACGGAGGGGAGTGGGGGAGGATGGAGGGGGAGACCCAAAAGCCTCAGCCCCTGAATCTGCACAACAGGTTTGAGATTCTTGCTCCCAGCGTGGACAAGAACGAGGACTGCAAGGTTGATGAGCAAACTGCCCACGGTACAGTGGTGCAGGGAGAGGTCAAAGCAGAAGAAGTAAAGAGAAACGTAGTGGTAATTGGGGATAGTGTAGTTAGGGGCATAGACACTGTCTTGTGTGATGTGGATAAAGAATACAGAAGGGTGCGTTGCCTGCCTATTGCTCAGGTGCAAGATGTCTCATCTGGGCTGCAGAGGAACCTGGAGTGGGAGGGTGAGAATCCGGTCGTTGTCGTTCATGTAGGTGCCAATGACATAGGCAAAATAGGAACCAAGGATCTGCAGAGGGAGTATGATAATCTGGGAACCAAATTAAAAAACAGAACCAACAAGGTGGTTATCTCTGGATTACCACCCGGACCATGTGCAAATTGGTGCAGGGTAAATAGGATTAAGGAGATGAACGTGTCGCTCAAGGATTGGTGTGGGAGGAATGGGTTCGAATTTATGGGGCATTGGCACCAGTATTGGGGCAGATGGGAGCTGTTCAGATGGGATGGTCTTCGTCTGAATCATGCTGGGACCAGAGTCCTGGCGAATCGTATAACTAAGACTGTAGATAGGGCTTTAAACTAATTAGTGGTGGGGGCGGGGAGGGTGCAGCGGTGAGGGAAGTTATAAAATCTAAAGTAAAGGAGAAGGTACGAGTGCAGGTTAATGTTGAGGACATTCCACTAATTAAAGGAGTAGGGGGCATGAGAGAGGTTAGTCGTGTTTCCACAAATAAGGTCCAGATAAAGGCTGGCATAAAGACACTTTACCTGAATGCACGAAGCAATCGGAACAAAGTGAATGAGCAGATGGCACAAATCAGCACAAATGAGAATGATCTAGTGGCCATTACGGAAACATGGTTGCAGGGTGACCGGGACTGGGAACTGAATATCCAGGGGTATCAGACATTTAGGAAGGATAGACAGGAGGAAAAAGGAGGTGGGGCAGCTCTGTTAATAAAGGATAATATCAGGGCAGTAGTAAGAGAAGATATAGGCTCCAAGGAGCAAAACGTGGAATCATTGCGGGTGGAGATAAGAAATAGTAAGGGGAGAAAGTCACTGGTGGGTGTGGTCTATAGGCCCCCAAATAATAACTTTGAGGTGGGTCGGGCTATAAACAAGCAAATAATTGATGTGTGCAGAAATGGAAAGGCGATAATTATGGGGGATTTTAATCTGCATATTGATTGGTTGACTCAAGTCGGACGCGGTGGGCTTGAGGAAGAGTTCTTGGAGTGCTGTCAGGATAGTTTCCTTGAACAGTATGTAACGGAACTTACAAGGGAGCGAGTTATCTTAGATCTGGTACTGTGTAACGAGGCAGGTAGAATTAGGGACCTTCTTGTGAGGGATCCTTTTGGGATGAGTGATCACAATATGGTTGAATTTCTGATGCAGATGGAGGATGAGAAAGTAGTGTCCCAAACCAGTGTCCTCTGCTTGAACAGAGGGGAGTACGATAGGACGAGGGTGGAATTGGCTAATGTAGATTGGGGGCGCAGACTGATTGGTAGGACAGCTGAGGAACAGTGGAGGATTTTTAAGGAGATATTTTTCAGTATCCAGCAGAAATATATTCCAATGGTAAAGAAGGACTGTCAGAAAAGGGATAGCTAGCCGTGGATATCGAAGGAAATAAAGGAGAGTATTAAATTAAAAGCCGATGTGTACAGAGCGGCTAAAAATAGTACAGAATTAGACGATTGGGAAAGATTTAAAAAACAACAAAGAATGACTAAGAAAGCGATAAAGAAAGGAAAGATAGAGTATGAAGCTAAACTAGCTCTAAATGTAAAAAATGATAGTAAAAGGTTTTACAAATATATAAAGAGGAAGAGAGTGGCTAGAGTGAATGTTGGACCTTTGGAGGACGAGAGGGGGGATTTAATGGTGGGTAAAGAGGAAGTGGCTGAGACTTTAAATAAGTTTTTTGTGTCGGTCTTCAGGGAGGAGGACACAAATAGATTACCGAATAGTAAAGATAGAGGGTCGGTAGGAGATGAGGTCCTTCATACAATTACTGTTACTAGAGAGGTAGTGCTTGATAGACTAATGGGACTGAAGGTAGACAAGTCCCCGGGACCGGATGGAATGCATCCCAGGGTTCTGAAAGAAATGGCAGAAGTAATAGCAGATGCCTTAGTAATTATTTATCAAAATTCGCTGGACTCTGGGGAAGGGCCGGAGGATTGGAAAACAGCTAATGTTACGCTGCTGTTATCGGACAACAAATTTTATGAAATTGGGCACACAAAATGGAAGCAGACTAAAGTTACATTCAGAGCCTCTCCACTAAAAATCACAAAGTAACAGACACGGATCAGTAGGCAAGAGTGGTTTAGATAGGGTGGATAGTGAGGCCTGTTCTGCACTGTAATGTTCTATGTTCTATGTTCTATGTAATGAGGGCTAGGACACAAGGGAAGCTGGACAGGATGGCACCTACAGGAACTAAATCGCCACACCATCAAAATCAGCACCTTTAAAACAGTCAAACAACCCATGGAGACACCTAAAATTAACATGGCTAAGGAAACATTCCTGGCCCCTCAAAACCTCTTTTGAGATCAATGACACACCTATGATTCAAACCCCGGAGATTCTAGACTATTAAATAACCAATCAGACAAAACAATTAACACACACCTAAAACAATTTCCTCAACGCTTGAAAACATCGAAACAGGATGGCTAAGGTTGAATACTGTACATAAAATATTAGCATTTGAATCGCATACTGCATCAAAGTTCAGGTATAACTATAGCCTGCTGCGAGGGGCGGGCAGAGCGCTTTCGGGACAGTCCGATTGTATGTCCTGACCGCGCTTCTCCGTCAACGTAAACGAAAATAAAGCTGTGCCATTACTGAACTTCACCCTGAGTCCGTAGTGGTTGTTTCACCCACTCACACTAACGCTGCTGTTTAAAAAAGATAGCAGACAAAAGGCAGGGAATTAAGAACATAAGAAATAGGAGCAGGAGTAGGCCATCTAGCCCCTCGAGCCTGCCCCACCATTCAATAAGATCATGGTTGATCTGAAGTGGATCAGTTCCACTTTCCCACTCTCTCCCTATAACCCTTAATTCCCCTGTCTATCAAAAACCTATCTACCCATGACTTAAATATATTTAGCGAGGCAGCCTCCACCACTTCAACGGGCAGAGAATTCCAGAGATTCACCACCCTTTGAGTGAAGAAGTTCCTCCTCAACTCCGATCTAAACTGCTCCCTCCCCTTATCTTGAGGCTGTGCCCTCTAGTCCTGCTATCCTTTCTAAGTGGGAAGAATCTCTCTACTCTACCCTATCCATCCCTTTCATTATCTTACATGTCTCTATAAGATCCCCCCTCATCCTTCTAAACTTCAACAAGTACAGACCTAGCCTATTTAGTCTCTCTTCATAGTCCAATCCCCTCATCTCCGGTATCAGCCTAGTGAACCTCCTCTGCACTCCCTCCAAGGCCAAAATATCCTTGCGCAAGTGCGGCAACCAAAACTGCACACAGTACTCCAGCTGCAGCCTCACCAATGCCCTATACAGCTGCAGCAAGACCTCCCTACTTTTATATTCAATCCCCTTCGCTATAAAGGCCAGCATCCCATTCGCCTTCCTGACCACCTGCTGCACCTGCAGGCTGGGTTTTTGCGATTCATGCACAAGGACCCCCAGGTCCCTCTGCACCGTAGCATGCTGCAGTTTTTCGCCCTTTAAATAGTAATCCCTCCTACTATTATTCCGGCCAAAGTGGATAAACTCACACTTGCTAACATTGTACTCCATCTGCCAGGTACTCGCCCACTCACTCAGTCTATCCAGATCCCTCTGTAGACTTTCCACACCCTCCACGCAATTTGCTTTTCCACTCATCTTCGTGTCATCAGCAAATTTCATCACCATACACTCAGCCCCCTCCTCCAGATCATCTATATAAATGGTAAATAGCTGAGGCCCCAGCACCAATCCCTGTGGCACTCCACTAGTCACCAACCGCCAATCAGAATAGCACCCATTGATACCAACTCTCTGCTTCCTATAAGACAACCAATCCCCTATACAAGCTAACATCTTACCCCCAACTCCATGCCCCCTAACCTTCTGAAGCAACCTTTTGTGAGGCTGATTATAGGCCGGTTAGCTTAACGTCCGTAGTTGGAAAAATGCTAGAATCCATTATCAAAGAAAAAATAGCAAGACACCTAGAAAAGAACAGCTTGATCAAGCAGACGCAGCACAGATTCGTGAAGGTGAAGTCGTGTTTAACAAATCTATTGGATTTCTGTGAGGATGTGAATAGTGCGGTAGACAGAGGGGAACTGGTGGACGTGGTGTTTTTAGATTTCCAGAAGGCAGTCGATAAGGTACCTCACAAAAGGTTGCTGCAGAAGGTAAAGTGTTAGCGTGGATTGAGGATTGGTTATCTAACAGGAAGCAGAGTGTTGGAATCAATGGGTGCTTTTCTGGTTAACACAGTAAAAAGTCTGACAACACCAGGTTTCAGTCCAACCGATTTATTTGATAGTAAAATCGGTTGGACTGAAACCTGGTGTTGTCAGACTTTTATCTGTGTTTACCCCAGTCCAACGCCGGCATATCCACATCATGCTTTTCTGGTTGACAGTTGGTGACTGGTGGAGTGCTGCAGGGATCGTGCTGGGGCCTCAACCGTTTACCATTTCCATAGACGATCTGGAGGCAGGGGCTGAGTGTAGGGTAACAAAATTTGCTGATGACACAAAGATGAGTGGAAAAGCGAATTGCGTGGAGGGCACGGAAAGCCTGCAGAGAGATTTGGATAGGCTGAGTGAGTGGGAGAGGACCTGGCAGGTAGAGTTAGCAAATGTGAGGTTGTCCACTTTGGTAGAAATAATAGCAGGAGGGATTATTCTTTAAAGGGTGAAAAACTGAAGCATGCTACAGTGCAAAACTCAGTCTGCAGGTGCAGCAGGCGATCAAGAAGGCGAATGGAATGTTGGCCTTTATAGCGAGGGGGATAGAATATAAAAGCAGGGAGGTCTTGCTGCAACTGTACAGGGTACTGGTGAGGCCGCAACTGGAGTGCTGTGTGCAGTTTTGGTCCCCTTATTTGCAAAAGGATATATTGGTCTTGGAAGGAGTGCAGAGAAGGTTCACCAGGTTGATACCGGAAATGAGGGGGTGAGCTTACGAGGAGAGATTGCACTTCACACTTTTCAGGATTAAATTCTATCCGCCATTTATCTGCCTATCGAACCAACCTGTTGAAATCTTCTTCTCGGCCAAGACACTCAATCTCACTGCCTAGCCTTATCTCTGGAACGTCCTCAGCCACACAGGTCATCAATCTGACATTCCCCCTGAATTAGCTTGGATGCAATTTTAACCTCATCCAACTAATGAGAAGCTGATGGCATCAGATGAAGTCTCCATTTTCCACCTCTGTAATTTTGCATTTCATTGAAGCTGTTGAGCTGCTGCCACCTGTTTTGAAATGGTATTCATCCCTCCTAGTTTCTAACATAATCTTTGTATGTTGCAAGATGTCAGGCTCAAAGACAAATATTTAGAGGAATTCTACCTCACCACTTCATCCCCAATATAAATATAGAAATGTAGAAAATAGATGCAGGAGTAGGCCATTCGACCCTTTGAACCTGCACGACAAATGACAGCAGTCAATTCGTGTCGATAGAATTACCAGAAACGAAGCCGGTACTTTGTACACTGCAATGACAATATTGAATATCGGAGAGTGCAATCCATTCTTCACTTCCTTGGGTAGAGTGATCTCAACACTTGGGTCAATTACTTCAGTGGCCTGGTTTGAAGTTATCTGTCAATAGTAAAAATGTTTCATAATTAATTTTACTTTCATTGCATTTTATTGTCCCTATTCAGAAATAACAATGGGGAAGGGTTCAGAAGAGATTAAAAAGCCTATGATACTTTATAACAATAAATTTATAAAGCAGCTTGAATATAGGAAAGTATCTCAAGACACTTTATAGAACATGATCAAACAAAATTTGATACCAGATCATCTAAGGAAACATTTAGAGGTGTGATCAAATTCTTGCACACAGAAGTAGGTTTTAAGAAATGCCTTAAAGGGGAAGAGGGAGGTAAGGGGTCAGCAGTTTAGCCTGGCTGGCACCTACCTACAAGAACTTTCTATCAGGGTAAAAACTGTTTGGAAGATAAGGAGAAATTCTTTCTTTTTGAATCTTGTGTAAAAATCTAGTTCAAACTTGCCTGGTGGCAAAACATAGGGCCCTATTTTACCATTGCCTCATGTCCATTTTCAGGTGCGAAAATGTGGTAAAGTCGGGTATGAGGCCATTAACGCAATCTGCACCTGCATTCGTGCAGATAACCACTGTACTGAAACCCGGGAATGGCAGCGAACCCAAAACAGGCACAATGCAATTTAAATACATTTGCATGCATTTAAATTGAATTAATGAACTGCCTGCCCAACTTTATCAGCATTTTCCCCTTTACCACTGCATTTGCCGATCCAGAACCATAATGGACCTGCTAAATAAAAGTCTGAATCGGGTGTTCCAGCTGCTGAAGAGCACGTTCAGAGCTTCCAACGGCTCCCTGATTCAAATCAGTGGTGGGGGGAGGGAGGAGGAGGTGGGCTGATCGTTATTTGGTGGGGAGGGAGGAGAAGACAGGTCAGATGTTCCTCTAGGGAGGAGGGTGAGTGAGGCCAGACCATTCTCGGGGGGGTGGGGAATGAGTGACGCCAGATCATTGTCTGGAGGTGGGGTGGCTGAGGCCAGACCATTCTCTGGGGGGTGATGAGTGAGGCCAGATCATTATGGGGAGAGGCGGGAGGAGGGAGATGGGTAATATGTATCTCAGGCATGGGGAGGACAGATGGATCTCTGGCGGCGGTGGGGGGGGTGTGAGAAGATGAATCTCTCACGGGAGGGCAGACAGATCTCTGGTGGGGGTGTAGGGCAGGCAGGGGGTTCTGCTACCACTGTGCCGTCGATCAGTGGGGAAGGGGGGCATGGATAGCAATCAGTCTGGGTAGTGTGGGGGTTGATAAGAAGGACAGTGATGTGTATGGGTATTGGGGAGGTGGATAAGGGGCACAGTGATGTCAGTGGGGGCCATCGCTCCCGAGCCACTTTCTCCGCTTTCTGTGGCCCAGAAGCAATCTGACACGGGCACGCTTTTTCAAATCTTTTTCCTACTGTGTACGTGCAGTTCAGAGCTCCATTTGTTTCAGCTGCGTTAAGCCCCGCCCACAGTGCGAATGGGACTGGAGACGGCTGAGTGCATATGGGAGTGCCTGGAAGAGGATTTCTAAGTCGGATCTGGCCCATAGTCTGTAACATGGGGATATCCTTTAACTAGTTAGAATTATTTTTATAAATTGTCCCTTTCTCAGAGTTACTGACCCAATGTATGGAGTGAATGGGCAAGCATCGCCTTGCATCAAATATCAATTCAAACCATGGTCCCCAGAAAAGGGACACACCAGACCCAAACTGACACAAACAGTATTACACTGCTCTCATGTTTGATCTTGGTCAAAAGACTTAGAAGTGATGTGGAACTGTAGAGATTGAATGATTTCATTAGAAATCAATGGAAGTGCAGGCCTAGCAAATTCTATCATGCAATGTCAGTTTTATGTCAGTGGCAACTTTAAATTCTTGTTGGCACATTGTTTGAATATTTAATATTTTATTCTTCGAAGAAACTTGTTGAATTGCATTTACTAATTTCTCAAACTGGATATATAAACTATACAGATATCTGCTTCAGAAGAGGTACAAATTTCTGATTCACTGAGTGACAATTGAACAGATGCACTTGGACAGAAATGACAGGGCTGGTGGTGTGCAGTCACTGCAGTGTGTTGGAATGTGTGGAATGCACTGTAATCCCAAACAATAAATTGCCTTAGGCAAATGCAGCTCCAAGTTTCTGAGCTGGAGGCTGAGCTGTGGACATTGCGAAGATCAGAGAGGGGGACAGTTACCCAGTTACTTCTTTTCAGGAGATAGTCACTCGCCTTAGGTTAAGCAGAACATCAGTCAACAGTCAGGGATAGGAGGAAGTGACTGCAAGTCAGGCAGGCAAGAGTACTCATGTAGTAATGGTCAATGAGAAGACCTCAGATCAATTACAACTAAAAATTAAATTGAAATATGTAAAAATAAGAGCAGGAGTAGGCCATTCAGTACTTCAGGCTTGCTCCACCATTCATTATGATCATGGTTGATCATCCGACTCAATAACGTGTTCTTGCTTTCCCCCCATATCCTTTAATCCCTTAAGCCCCAACAGCTATATGTAACTCCTTCTTGAAAAAAAGAGAATTTTTTTGCCACAATTACTTTCTATGGTAGAGATTTCCACAGGCTCACCACTCTCCTGGTTAAAGAAATTTCCCCTCATCTCTGTCCTGTATCCCCAGACAGTGACACCTGGTTCTGGACACACCAGCCTCCAGCAACATCCTTCCTGCATCCACCCCTGTCTAGTCCAGTTACAATTTTATAGATTTCTCTCCCCATAATTCTTCTGAATTTCAGCAAATATAATCCTAACCGGCTCAATCTCTTCTCATATGTCGGTCCCATCATCACAAGAATCAGCCTAAGGTAGGTGTAGGAAAACGCTTTGTTAAGATGGCGGTGCGGGCTCATTGGGCCGAAGGGCCTGTTTCTCGTGCTGGGTTGTTCTTTGTTCTTTGATAAACCTTCACTGCATCCCTTCCATCACAAGAACATCCTTCCTCATGTAAGGAGACCAAAACTGCACACAATATTCCAGGTGTGGCCTCACTAAGGCCCTGTATTTCTACAGCAAGACACCCTGCTCCTGTGTTTGAATCCTCTCGCTATGAAGGCCAACATATCATAGAATAGAATAGAATCCCTGCTGTGCAGAACAAGGCAATTTGGCCCACTGAGTCTGCACCAGCTCTCCAGCAGGACATCTTATCCAGCCCCTATTCCCGTAACCTCACATATTTACCCTCTAATCCCCCTAACCTATACATCTTAGGACACTGAGGGGCAATTTAACATGGCCAAAGCACCTAACTGTACATCTTGGGACTGTGGGAGGAAACCGGAGCACACAGAGGAAACCCTTGCAGACATGGGAAGAAGGTGCAAAACAGCACACAGTCACCCAGGGCTGGAATTGAACCCAGGTCTCTGGCACTGTGAGGCAGCAGTGCTAACCATTGTTCTATCTGGGCACATTTTCTTTCGCCTGCTGCACCTGCATGCTTGCCTTCAGTGACTGGTGTACAAGGACACCCAGGTCTAATTGCATATTCCCTCTCTTAATTTATAGCCATTCAGATAGTAATCTGCCTTCCCGTTATTGCTACCAAAGTGCATAACCACACATTTGCATACATGATATTGCATCTGCCATGCATTTCCCTCACTTTCAGAAGTTGGTGGTGGAAGGAAAATTTTCAGACTGGAGGCCAGTTACCAGCAGTGTACCACAGGAATCAGTGCTGGGTCCTCTGTTATTTGTGATTTTTATCAATGACTTGGAAGAAGGGACTGAAGGGTGGGTTAGTAAATTTGCTGATGACACCAAGATTGGTGGAGTAGTGGATGAGGTGGAGGGCTCTTGCAGGCTGCAAATAGACATCGATAGGATGCAGAGCTGGGCTGAAAAGTGGCAGATGGAGTTTAACCCTGATAAGTGTGAGGTGATTCATTTTGTAGGACAAGCTTGAATGCAGATTACAGGGTCAACGGCAGGGTTCTCAGGAATGTGGAGGAACAGAGAGATCTTGGGGTTCATATCCATAGATCTCTGAAGGTTGCCACTCAAGTGGATAGAGTCATGATGAAGACTTATAGTGTGTTAGCGTTTATTAACAGGGGGTTTGAGTTTCAGAGCTGTGGGGTTGTGCTGCAACTACACTGGACGTTGGTGAGACCACATTTGGAATATTGTGTGTAGTTCTGGTCACCTCGCTATAAGAAGGATGTGGAAGCATTGGAGAGCATGCAGAGGAGATTTACCAGGATGCTGCCTGGTTTGGAGGGTAGGTCTTATGAGGAAAGGTTGAGGGAGCTGGGACTTTTCTCTTTGGAGAGGAGGAGGATGAGAGGTGACTTAGTAGAGGTTTATAAGATGATGACAGGGATTGATAGAATGTATGTGCAGAGATTATTTCCTCAGGTGGATGTAGCTGTTACTAGGGGGCATAACTATAAGGTTCATGGTGGGAGATATAGGCGGGATGTCCGAGGTAGATTCTTCACTCAGAGAGTGGTTGGGGTGTGGAATAGGCTGCCTGCAATGATAGTGGAGTCGGACACTTTAGGAACTTTCAAGCGGTTATTGGTTAGGCATATGGAGCACTCCAGAATTATAGGGAGTGGGATACAATCTTGGGATTGGACATAGCTCGGCACAACATTGAGGGCCGAAGGGCCTGTACTGTGCTGTAATGTTCTGTGTTCTATGTTCTAACTCAGCTTGTCCAAATCACGCTGAAATATCTCAGCATGTTCCTCACAGCTCACCCCCCAATCCAACTCTTTGTCATTTGCAAATTTGGAGATATTACATTTAATTCCCTCATCCAAATCATTAATATCCATCATGATTACCAAGGGTCCTAGCACCGAGCCCTGCAGTACCCCACTAGTCACTGCCCACCATTTGGAAAAAGATCTGTTTATTCCTATTCTTTGTTTCCTGTCTGCCAACTATTTTCTATCCATTTCAATGCACTATCCCCAATCCCATGTTCTTTAATTTTACATACTTGTCTCTTATGTGGGACTTTGCTGTGAGTTTTCTGAACATCAAAATAAACTACACCCACTGGCTCCCCCTCATTGAGTCTACTCTTTGTCATAACAGTTACAAATCATAACAAGTTGGGGGAGAAGAGAAGAATAACCATTATACTTCTCATAGTTTTAATGGGAAGTTTTATCTACATTGAAAATTAGGAAAAAGTTGAAAGGAAGGAAAACTCAGGAGTTGTTATCAATGGAGGTGTTAGGATTCAAAATGAAGGTACAGAAACTAGCACAGGGGCACTTAACCTGAATGCTCATGGCATTCAAAACAAGGTAGGTGAGTTGACAGCACAAATCATTGCAAATGAATATGATTTAGTGACTATGACAGAGACATAGTTGCAGGATGGTGATGACTGGGAGTTAAATATCCAGGCTGTCAGACTATTCGGAAAGATAGGAAGGTAAGGGAGATGGTGTAGTTCTGATATTTAAGGATGACATCAGGTCAGTAGTAAGAGATGATAATAGGTTCTATGGAGAAAAACACTGAATCCATTTGGGTGGAAATTAGAAGTAGTAAGGAGAAAAAAAACACTGATAGATCATGCCTATAGGCTGCTGAATAATAACATCATGGTGGAGCAAGCAATAAACAAAAAAATAACCAATGTATGTAAAAATGGTATGGCAATTATTATGGGGAATTTAAATCTGCATGTCGATTGGTCAAACCAGGTTGGTCAAGGCAGCCTTGAGAAGGAGTTCATAGAATATATTCCTCAAAAAATATGACATGGCAACTATGAGGCAGCAAGCTATCTGAGATCTGGTCTTGTGTAATGAGACAGAAATAATTAATGATCTCACAGTTTGGGATCCTCTCAGAAGGAGTGATCACAGTATGGTTGAATTTAAAATACAGATGGAGCGTGAGAAAGTCAAATCCATTACCAGTGTCTTGTGTTTAAACAAAGGAGCCAACAATGGGATGAGGGAGGAGTTGCCTAAGATAGACAAGGAACAAAAACTTTGTAGTGAGACAATTAAGGAACAGTGCAGGACTTTCAAAGTAATTTTTCACAGTGCTCAGAAAAAGTATATACCAGTGATAAGAAGGACTGTAGAAAAAGAGATAATCAGTCATGGGTATCAAAGGAAATAAAGGAGAGTATCAAATTGAAAGAAAAAGCATCCAAAATAGCTAAGTTTAGTGGGAAAGTAAAGGATTGGCAAAGCTTTAAAGGTCACCTCATTTCAAGAAAGATGTGGAAGCTATTGAGAGGGTGCAGAGGAGATTTACAAGGATGTTGCCTGGATTGGGAGGCATGCCTTATGAAGATCGGTTGAGGGAACTCGGTCTTTTCTCCCTGGAGAGACAAAGGATGAGAGGTGACCTGATAGAGGTTTATAAGATGTTGAGAGGTATCGATCGGGCTATTTCCCAGGGCTGAAATGGTCGCTACGAGAGGACGCAGGTTTAAGGTGCTGGGGAGTTGGTACAGAGGAGATGTCGGGGTAAGTTTTTCACTCAGGGGGTGGTGGGTGAGTGGAATCGGCTGCCGTCGGTGGTGGTGGAGGTGAATTCGTTAGGGTCTTTTAAGAGACTTCTGGATGAGTACGTGGGATTTGATAGGATTGAGGGTTATAGGTAAGCCTAGTAGGGCTCAGTACTGGGACCTCTTCTCTTCGTATTATATATAAACGACTTGGAAGAGGGCGTACATGGTGTGATCAGCAAGTTTGCAGATGACACCACGATGGCAGGCTTGGCAGATAGCGAGGAGGATTGTCAGGTGACACAGCAGGATATAGATAGGCTGGTATACTGGGCAGATAGGTGGCAGATGGAATTTAATCCTGACAAATGTGAGGTGATGCATTTTGGCAGGAATAATGCAGGGAGGAGTTACATGATAAAAGGTAGACCAATTAAGAGTATAGAAATGCAGAGGGACTTGGGAGTGCAAGTGCACAAGTCTCTGAAGGTGGCAACCGAGGTGGAGAAGGTTGTGAAGAAAGCTTATGGAATGCTAGCCTTTATAGGAAGGGGTATAGAGTTTAAGAGCTGGCGTCTAATGTTTCAGTTGTACAGAATGTTGGTTAGACCGCATTTGGAGTACTGCATCCAGTTCTGGTCACCTTACTACCGGAAGGACGTGGAGACCCTGGAGAGAGTGCAGAGGAGGTTTACCAGGATGCTGCCTGGTATGGAAGGACTGGGTTATGAGGAAAGATTGGGTAAACTGGGGATCTTCTCCTTAGAAAGACAGAGATTAAGGGGGGATCTGATAGAGGTGTATAAAATAATGAAGGGTATAGATAGAGTCAACAGTGGCAGGCTTTTTCCTAGATTGGAGATAAATATCACGAGGGGTCATGAGCCAAGGGTGAGGGGGGAGAAGTATAATTTGGATGCTAGAGGGAGGTTTTTCACACAGAGGGTCGTGGGGGTATGGAATGCACTACCAAGTAAGGTGGTGGAGGCAGGCACGCTGGACTTGTTTAAGGTTTACTTAGATAGGCACATGAGTGAAACAGGGATGGAGGGTTATAGGACACGATTTCAAAAAGGGTCAGAGCCTCGGGACGATACTGGAAATGAAATGCTACATGTTAATGTTTTGTCTCTTTTAATCTGCAGGTGTGTCGGTCCACCTTGTTGTCTAACGAGGGGCATGCACACGGTGGGTCGTGTGTGGGCTGCTCTTGGATGTTTCAAGAGTGGCCTAATACTTCGCATCGTTGTGTGTGTTAAACCTAGACCAGCAGATGGACACCACAACAGCTCAGTGACTATCACTGCTAGCTGTGCAGATACATGGATTTGGGCCAGTGTCTGTGGGAGTTTGTGCATTCTCCCTGTGGTTGTAGGGGTTTCCTCCGGGTGCTCCGGTTTCCTCCCACACCCCAAAGATGTGCTGTTAGGCTGATTGGTGTACCAAATTGTCCCTACACTATTCTCCTCTGAATCTGGTTACAATAGGGGTACCATTCACATACACACGGGGCAAGGTAGGTGTAAGAAGATGCTTTGTTAAGATGGCGGCGTGGGCTCGTTGGGCCGAAGGGCCTGTTTCCTGTGCTGGGTTGTTCTTTGTTCTTTGTTCTTTGATATGATCAATGCAATGTGTGGGCCGAAGGGCCTGTTTGTGATGTAGTTTTTCTATGTTCTATGTTCTATGTCAACAGAAAGCCATGAAAAAAGCTATAAAGTAAGATAGATTATGAGAGTAAACTAACTCAGAATATAAAAACTGTTGGCAAAAGTTTCTACAAATATATAAAATGAAAAAGAGGGGCTAAGGTAAACATTGGTCCTTTAGAGGATGATAAAGGGGTTATAATAACGGGAAATGAAGAAATGGCCAAGGCAGGTATTTTTGGCAGTGTTCACAGTGGAAGACGCAAATAACATGCCAAAAATTGATGACAAGGCAGTTACAGCAGGTGAGGGCCTAGAAATGATCATATCACTAAAGAGGTCACGTTGGGCAAGCTAATGGGGGCTAAAGGTAGACAAGTCTCCTGGCCCTGATGGAATGCATCCCAGGGTACTAAAAGAGATGGTGGGGGAATAGCAAATGCACTAGTGGTAATTTATCAACATTTGCTGGACCCTTGACCAGTTCTAGAAGATTGGAAAGCAGCAAATATGATGCCACTGTTTAAAATAGGCGGTAGACAATAGGCTGGTTAGCTTAACTTCGATAGTGGAGAAAATGCTTGAATCTATCATAGAAGAATCATAGAATCCTTATGCTGCAGAAGGAGGCTATTCGGCCCATCAAGTCTGCACTGACCACAATCCCATCCAGGCCCAATTCCCATAACCTCACACATTTACCCTGCTAATCCTCCTGATATTAGGGTCAATTTAGCATAGCCAATCAACTTAAACTTGCACATCTTTGGAAGAAATCAAGGAAGAAATAGTGAGACACCTGGATTGCAATTGTCCCATTGGGAAGATGCAGCATTGGTTCAGGAATGGCAAGTCATGTTTAACTAATTTAATGGAGTTCTTTGAGGACATTATGAACACGGTGGACAATGGTAGAAGTGGTGTATCTAGATTTCCAGAAGATGTTCAACAAGGTGGGGGAAAAGACTGCTGCATAAGATAAAGGTGAGCAGAATTACAGGTAATATAATTCAGTACTAATATGGATAAAGGATTGGTCATCTAACAGAAAGCAAAGAGCAGGGTAAAGGGATCTTTTTCTGGTTGGCAATCAATGACTAGCAGCATGCCTCAGTGATCAGTATTGGGACCACGATTATTTATACTTTACATAGATGATTTGGTATTGGGGGCTAAGTGTGGTGTGCCGAAGTTTGCAGATGACACTAGGAGATGAGTGATAGAGCAAAGTGTGCAGAGGACACTGAAAGTCTGTGAAGGGATATAGGTAGCTTAAGTGTGTAGGCAAGGATTTGGCAGGTGGAGTACAATGTTGGTAAATGTGAGATCATCCATTTTGGTAGGAATAACAGCAAAATGGACTATTGTTTAAAAGGTAAAAAAAAATGCAGCATGCTGCTGTGCAGAGGGATCTGGGTGTCCTTGTGCATGAATTACAAAAACGTGGTTTACAGATACAACAGGTAATTAAGAAGACTAATGGAATTTTGCCCTTCATTGCTAGAGGGACTGAGTTTAAAAGCAGAACGTTATGGTGCAGCTGTATAAGGCTCTGGTAAGGCCACACCTGGAGTACTGTGTACAGTTTTGGTCTCCTTACTTGAGAAAGGATATACTGGCACTGCAGGGGATGCAGAGGAGATTCACTAGGTTGATTCTGGAGTTGAGAGGGTTGGCTTATGAGAAGACACTGAGTAGACTGGGGCTATACTCACTGGAATTCAGAAAAATGATGGGGGATCTTATAGAAACATAAAAGATTATGAAGAGAATAGATAAGATAGAAGCAGGGAAGTTGTTTCCACTGGCGGGTAAAACTAGAACTAGGGGGCATAGTCTCAAAACAAGAGGAAGCAGATTTAGGACTGAGTTGAGGAGGAACTTCTTCACACAATGGGTGGTGAATCTGTGGAATTCCAGCCCAGTGAAGCAGTTGAGGCTACCTCATTGAATGTTTTTAAGGCAAGGATAGATACAATTTTGAATAGGAAAGGAATTAAGGGTTATGGTGAATGGGTGGTTAGTGGAGCTGAGTCCACAAAAAGATCAGCCATGATTTTATTGAATGGCGGAGCAAGCTTGAGGGGCCACATGGCCAATTCCTGCTTTAGTTCTTAGTTCTTATAACATTCAAGGCCAAGTTCTGGAAAAAGGAATTAGTATAGATTTAGTGCAGTTTTGTCTGTGCAGACTTGATGGGCCAAAAATCTCCTCTGTACTATATGACTCCTTGACTCTAGTTACATCCTTGTTGCATGTGATATTATCATCAATTGTCACAAAGTATAACATTCCAGCCCAACACAACATCTCTTAGTCAGTGAATGAGAGCAAACTTACCCAGGATGAATTGCTGATAACTTTTGCTCCGTTAAAATCACTCAGACCGGTTCCTATCAATTGCACCTTTACATTCTGGGTTAGAATGGTTTTCAGTGGCTGATCAATGAAGTAGATATTTACCAGCAGTGACTCTAAATATGATATTTGCCTAGAAGAGGAAAATGGCAAAATGAGATCATCAGAATTAAGTTAGAAATTCACAAAACTGGCACAGTTTTGATTTAAGTGATCTTAGACTTAATCCTCAGCAGCAGTTATTCAAACAGAATTCAAATAATGCGCTGTAGAGGAGTCACACAGACTCAAAAATTAACTTTGTTTCTCTCTCCACAGATGCTGCCAGACCAGCTGAGTATTTCCAACATTTTCGATTTCTACCTTCGATAAATATAGTCGGCTCAATTCCAAGTTTCAATAGTTGATCTAAATGCACAGGGTTTGAATTCCATACAAGTGTGCACAAATTAGCAAAGTGTTCACCCAACACAGTAGGTCTATCCACTGTACAAATATCTAAGCTGATAGAAAGTTGAAGAGTGGGAGAGTGTGCTAGCTTCAATTCCTGCCCTATTGAAATTCTGTTGTGGATGAGGTATGGAGATAAGGAGAAGAATGAATAGGTGGGCAGAACAGACACTCAGCTTGCAAAAGGCAGAGAGGAATCATCCAGAAAAGATAATCACAGAATCATAGAATCCCTACAGTGCAGAAGGAGGCCATCTGGCTTATCGAATCTGCACCAATGGCAATTTTACCCAGGTCCTATCCTTGTAATCCCACATATTTACCCTGCTAATACCCCTGATTCTATGGGGCAATTTACCATGGTCAATCAACTTAAACCTGTATAGCTTTGGAGTGTGGGGTGAAATTTAGCACCCGGGGGAAGCCCATGCAAACAGGCAGTCACCCAAGGCTGGAAGTGAACCCAGATCAGCTGGACTAAAACCTGATGTTGTCAGACTTTTTGCTGTGAGGCAGCAGTGCCACTGTGCCACTAATTAATTTTGAACTACTAATAATATTACTAGTGGTTCAAAAACAGACTTGAGCAACACTCAATTGTACTTTAGGTAGTAGTGGAAAAGGGAAAACTAAAATATGTGAAGTCATTAAATCAGGACAGAAAAAAATACACACGCAAAATCTGGATTTGACACCAAGACAGTGCTCCTCTCAGCTATCCACTCCTCACCCCATGCTTACAATTGGGGAAACCATTTTACAGCCTCTGGTCATTAATTGGCTCATGGTAAGACTTCTGCACCCATTTGGGAATCACCTCCAAGAGCTGCTGCCTAATCAAATGGCTGACAGCTCTGTAACCTTAGCAGCACCACCTCCAGCAGCTGGGACTTCATCAAGGCCCCAACAATGATGGCCACTGGAGCTAGATAACAAAGCATGGGCCAAGGGGAGGAGATGTGTGGCACCTAAACAGGAGAGACCATGCCCTACCTCCCCCGAGTCTGATCAAGGTAGCCTCACAATGCATGAACCACTAATCAAATAGCAATGCAGCAGGAAGGTGAAAGGCACAATACCCCACCATGATTTTGTGCTGCCCCTCTACCTGCAGCCACTCGGAGGGGAGGAAATGG
The DNA here is from genome assembly GCF_965287045.1 of Carcharhinus amblyrhynchos. Classification (NCBI taxonomy): domain Eukaryota; kingdom Metazoa; phylum Chordata; class Chondrichthyes; order Carcharhiniformes; family Carcharhinidae; genus Carcharhinus; species Carcharhinus amblyrhynchos. Next base: position 66,283,341 of record NC_137327.1, read on the forward strand.
AATAAGATTCCAGACACAGTGTCAGGAAGAAATCATACTGTGCAACAGAACAGTCAAACTGATAGGGGGGCATGGTGGCACAGTGGTTAGCACTGCTACTTCACAGTACCAAGACTTGGGTTCGATTCCAGCCTTAGGTACTGTCAGTATGAAGTTTGCATATTCTTCCTCTGTCGGTGTGAATTTCCTCCGGGTGCTCAGGTTTGATTCCACCGTCCAAAATGTGCCGGTTAGGTGGATTGGCCATGATAAATTGCACGTTAGTGTCCCAAGATGTTTAGAGTAGTAGGGTAAATATGTGGGGTTACAGGGATAGGGGAGCAGAGGGGACCTGGGTAAGATACCCTATTAAAGACAATGCAGACTTGATGAGCTGAATGGCTTCCTTCTGCACTGTAGGGATTTTATGTTTATTACGAAGGTGTGAGATCGAATTTTAAGGATGTCAAGTGGTCAGTGTATGACATCCTGAGATTCTGCGCCAAACACACAGCCACCAATTCTTGAACTCCCACTACCAATTAACACTCACTTGAGCATAGATGCCATGGTTTGGAGATGCTGGCGTTGGACTGGGATGGGCACAGTAAGAAGTCTCACAATATCTGGTTAAAGTCCAATAGATTTGTTTAGATAGATGAGCTTTTGGAGCGTTGCTCCTTCATCGGGCAAGTGGAGAGGTAGGTTTCATAAACACGGCATATATCAACAAAGGCACAATTGCAAAATAATAGTTGGAATGTGAATCTTTTCAGGTAATCAAGTCTTTACAGGTACAGACAGTACAAGTTGAGAGAGGGATGATCACAGTTTAAAGGGGCATTGATTGTCTCAAGCCAGGACAGTTAGTAGGATTTTGCAAGCCGAGGCCAAATGGTGCGGGCTACACGTAGTGTGACACGATTGGTTGAGGCTGGTCTCAAGCGTGCAGAATTTTGCTAGCAGTTTTTGCTCGGTGATTCTGCGTTGTTGTGAGTCTTGAAGGCTGCCTTGGAGAACGCATAGCCAAATCGGAGGCTGAGTTTCCTTGGCTGCTGAAATGTTCCCCAACTGGAAGGGAACACTCCTGCCTGGCAACTGTTGCACAGTGTCCATTCACCTGTTGTCATAGCGTCTGCATGGTCTCCCCAATGTACCATGCCTTGGGACATCCTTTCCTGCAGCGTATGAGGTAGACAACATTGGCCGAGTCACATGAGTATGTACCATGTACATGGTGGCTGGTGTACTCACATGTGATGGCGGAATCCATGTTGATGATCTGGCACATCTTGTAGAGGTTGCTGTGGCAGGGTTGTATGGTATCATGCTCACTGTTCTCCTGAAGGCTGGGTAGTTTGCTGTGAACAATGGTCTGTTTGAGGTCGTGTGGTTGTTTGAAGGCAAGTAGTGGGAGTGTGGGAATGGCCTTGGCCAGGTGTTGGTCTTCATTGATGACATGTTGAAGGCTCCGAAGATGATGACATAGTTTCTCTATTCAGGGAAGTACTGGACGACAAAGGATATTCTGTCGGTCATGTCCCGTGTTTTTCTTCTGAGAAGATTGGTACTGTTTTTCGCTGTGGTACATTGGAGTTGTCGATCAACGAGTTAAGCAATGCATCCCGTTCTTACAAGGGTGTCTTTCAGCATCTATAGATGTCTGTTGAATTCCTTCTCATCTGAGCAGATCCTGTATATATGGAGGGCTTGTCCATAGGGGATGGCTTCTTTAATGTGTTTAAAATGGAAGCTGGAGAAATGGAGCATCATGAGGTTATCCGTGGCCTTGCAGTAGAATGAATTGCTGAGGTGTTCATCCTTAATGCAACTGATTCTGGAGAGTAGTCCATGGTGAGTCTGATGGTGGGATGGAACTTGTTGATGTCATCATGTAGTTGTTTCAGTGATTCTTCACCATGAGTCCAAAGGAAGAAAATGTCATCGTAGTATCTGGTGCATAGCATCCATTGAAAGTTCAATCCGGAGCATTGGAGAGGTCTTGTTCAAACTTGTGCACGAAAATGTTGACATATTGAGGCGCAAATTTTGTCCCCGTGGTTATTCTGTGTGTCTGCATGAAGAACTGGTTATTGAAGATAAAGACATTGTGGTCCAAGATGAAGCGAATGAGTTGTAGAATTGAGTCTGGAGATTGGCAGTTGAGTACTGAGGTTGTTGCAGCAATGCCGTTGTCATGAAGGATGCCAGTGTAGAGTGCCGAGACGTCCATTGTGACAAGGGGTGTTCCTGGTTCAACTGGTCCTTGGGTGCTGAGTTTCTGTAAGAAGTCCGTTGTGTCACAACAGAAACTGATGGGTTTCAGGATGCCCTCAACTTAGCCAGAGGGGTTCTCACACTTGGGTCCCACTGCCTGATACCATGGGACAGCCGGGTATGTTGACTTTGGGTATCTTCAAGAGGCAGTAGAGATCTCCAATGTGGGGAGTACATACAATGCTCTGAACATAACATGAAACATAAGAACATAAGGTCTTGATCAGTCTGTTGAATTGGCGGGTGTGTTCTTTGGTCAGATCTGCAGCTAACTGTCTATACTGTTCCTAATTGTTCAGTTGTCGGTACACTTCTTTGTAGTAGTCCATTCTGTTCAGTATGACGATGGCCCCTTCTTTGTCTGCTGGCTTAATGACAATGTAATGGTTGGTCTTGAGAGCGTGAATGGCTTTGGTTGTGCTTGGGTGACATTCGGGGCTGTCTTGTGAGTGTGGCTGTGAATCAGGCATTGATGCATCTCCGAACGACTTGAGCACACATGCTGCGATGAGGGCAATGGCCTTCTGGTGGGGTCCAATTTGACTCTTTCCTCTTTGGTTGCTACATTGCAGATCTTTCTGTTGGCTGTTCCGGTTTGTTGCTTCTGTCATTGAGTTCTCTGTTGGCCTCTTGGAGTTTGTGGAAGAATTCCCGGAGTTTCAGTCATCTGATGAATTCCTCTGCGTCTGCCATGAGACCGATGGGGTCCATTTTGGTGATGGGGCAGAAATTGAGCCCTCAGCTGAGAACTTCGATTTCATCTGGTTGAAGGGTGTAGTCCGACGAGTTGGTAATGGACTTCCTGCAATGGTATTGTTTTCTACTGTGGAACCGGTGGGGGTTTGGTTGCTACTGGCGGTGATACCGAGTTTCTCAAGTTTCCTGTTCTTGGTATGCACGTAGCTGGCACAGTTGCTTTGTCTCGTCTGCTTGGCAACGTCTCACAGCTGGTCTGCGTCCTGAGTGCAAGTTGAGAGTATGGACTCTATCTTGGTTTCCAGGTTGCAGTATCTGCTGTAGAGCTAGTGTACGAGGTGATTGAGGAGTGTGGCAGAGGGGCAATGGCAGAATCTCTCAACATAGTCTGTTTTGCAGGTTGACTTGAGTGGCTTCGTGATCTGCAATCCTTTTGGGATCTTGTCTGCTTTTTTGCATCTTTGTAGAAACTTGTGTCGATATGTGTGATGTTCTTGGAGATCCTCTCCACTTTGCGCCGGCGGTTTGTGGTGTCAATGGTAGCCATGATATGGAGACACCAGTGTTGGACTGGGACTTGGACTTTAATACCAGGTTAAAGTCCAACATGTTTATTTGGAATCATGAGCTTTTGGAGCACTGTTCCTTCATCAAGTAGTGGAGAAGTCCACTGCCCATCAATGCTCAAGGTGTGGCACATCAGCGAGGCCATGTAGACACTATGACAATGGATGAATGGATACCACATGACAATCACCAGGCAGGAGTTTTCCCTTACAGTCGGGAACACTTTAGCAATCAATGGCATTCAGCCACTGATCTTTAGGTAAGCATTCACCAATGTAGCCTTCGTGACACACAACAACTCAAAATCGCTGAGCAGTTTGTCTATATTAACAAAGACATAATTGCAGGATAATGGTTGGAATGCGAGTCTTTACAGGTAATCAAGTCTTTCCAGATACAGATAGTGCAGGTGAAGAGAGGGATAATCACAGGTTAAAGAGGTGTGAATTGTCTCAAGGCAGGACAGTTAATAGGATGTTGTAAGCCCAAACAGTATGCTGGGTATAGTGTGACATGAACCCAAGATCCTGGTTGAGGCATCCTCGTGCGTGCAGGACTTGGCTATCAGTTTCTGCTTGGGGATTCTGCGTTGTCAAATGTCTTGAAGGATACACTGGAGAACATTGACCTGAAGATCGGAAGCAGAATAAGAGCTTCCGATCGGAAGCTGACAAGAGCGACACAGTGGTTAGCGCAGCTGCCTCACAGCACAAGGGGCACAGGTGCAATTCCGGCCTCGGGTCACTACCTGTGTGGAGTTTGCACATTCTCCCAATGTCTGTGTGGGTTTCCTCCGGGTGCTCCGGTTTCCTCCCACAGTCCAAAGATGTGCGGGTTAGGTGATTGGCCATGCTAAATTTACCCTAGGATTAGTAGGTTATATATGTGGGGTTATGGGAATCGGCCTGAGTGGAACTGTGGTTGGTATGGACTTACTGGGCCAAATGGACGCTTCTGTACTGTAGGGATTCTATGATCTAAAGGCAGGATTGGGAAAAATGGCAGAGGTGGTAAAGCAACCTTAATAATTAATGTTGAGATGACTTGAATGGAAAGAGAGGCTATAATGAAAGGCATGAAGGCAGTTTGCAGTTGCTTTAAAAAAGAAAAGTATTTAAGACAGTAGTTGGAGTTGTCTATTGGCCTGCTGCTGGAATTGGTCAAAGCTATAAATACAAAACTGAGGCAAGCTTGCAGTAAAGAAAGTGGTTTTAATAAAAGATTTTAACTTGCATATAAATTGGGGTAAATAAGAACATAAGAAGAACATAAGAAATAGGAGCAGGAGTAGGCCATCTAGCCCTTCAAGCCTGCCCCACCATTCAATAAGATCATGGCTGATCTGTCGCGGCTCAGTTCCACATTCCCGCCCTCTCCCCATAACCTTTAATCCCCTCGCTTATCAAAAACCCATCAACCCGCGTCTTAAAAATATTTAGCGAGGCAGCCTCCACCACTTCAACGGGCAGAGAATTCCAGAGATTCACCACCCTTTGAGTGAAGAAGTTCCTCCTCAACTCCGTTCTAAACCGCCCCCCCTTTATCTTGAGGCTGTGCCCCCTAGTCCTACTGTCCTTTCTGAGCGGGAAGAGTCTCTCCACCTCTATCCTATCCATCCCATTCATCATCTTATACGTCTCAATGAGATCTCCCCTCATTCTTCTAAACTCTAACGAGTACAAGCCTAGTTTATTCAGCCTCTCCTCATAGCTCAATCCCCTCAACTCCGGTATCAGCCTAGTAAACCTCCTCTGCACTCCCTCCAAGGCCAAAATATCCTTGCGTAAGTACGGCAACCAAAACTGCACACAGTATTCCAGCTGCGGCCTCACCAATGCCCTATACAGCCGCAGCAAGACCTCCCTACTTTTATATTCAATCCCCCTCGCTATGAAGGCCAGCATCCCATTCGCCTTCCTGACCACCTGCTGCAACTGCAGACTGGGTTTTTGCGACTCATGCACAAGGACCCCGAGGTCCCTCTGCACCGTCGCCTGCTGCAGTTTTTCGCCACGTAAGTAATAGTCCTTCCTACCATTATTCCTACCAAAGTGGACCACTTCGGAAGTGTGAATTTCCTGAGTCTGTTTGGAATAGTTTTTGACTACAGTGGCTGTTTGGTCACTGGGCTAGTAATCTAGAGAGACCGGTTTGAAACCCACTGTGGAAGGTGGTAAAATTTGAATTCAATAAAAATCTGCAACTAAAAGTCTAATGATGACCATGAAACCATTGTTGATTGTTGTTCTAAAAACCCATCTGGTGCATTAATAACCTTTTGGGAAGGAAACCTGTAATCCTTACTTGATCTGGCCTACATGGGATTGCAGATCCACAGCAATATGGTTGATTCTTCAAGGTACTCTGAAATGGCCAAGCAAGACACTTAGTCATATCAAATTGGTCAGCACTGTGGGTTTACCTATATTACATGCACTGCAGCAGCTCAAGAACATAGCTCATCACGACACACTGACGGGTAAATAGGAATAGGCAATAAATGCTGCCCTATCCAGCAACATCCACATTGCATAAATTAATTTAAAAAGAAAGAGATTTGAATCATAACCACAGGTGAGGTGACTGAAAATTGGAGGGTGAGAAATGTTGTGTCTCTGTTTAAAAAGGGCTGTAGGGAAAAGCTTGGAACTACAGGCCGGTGAGCCTCACATCTGTAGTGGGTAAATTGTTAGATGTTATTTGAGAGACAGGATCTACAGACATTGAGAGAGGCAAGGACTGACTAGGGGCAGTCAGCATGGCTTTTTGAATGGAAAGTCATGTCTCACAAATTTGAGAGAGTTTTCTGATGGGGTAACCAAGAAGGTAATGAGATCAGAGCAGCTGATGTTGTCTACATGGACTTTAGCAAGGCCTTTGACAAGGTATCGCATGGTAGGTTGCTTCATAACGTTAAATCTCACTGGGCGGCATGGTAGTACAGTGGTTAACACTGCTGCTTCACAGCTCCAGGGATCTGGGTTCGATTCCCGGCTCGGGTTACTGTCTGTGTGGAGTTTACACATGCTCCTCGTGTCTGCGTGGGTTTCCTCTGGGTGCTCCGGTTTCCTCCCCAGTCCAAAGATGTGCGGGTTAGGTTGATTGGCCATGCTAAAATTGCCTGTTAGTGTCCTAAGATGCATAGGTTAGAGGGATTAGTGGGTAAAATATATGTAAGGATAAGGGGGTGGGATTGCAGTCAGTGCAGACCTGATGGGCCGAAGGGTCTCTTTCTGCACTGTAGGGTTCTATGATTCTATGAGGATCCAGGATGAGGTAGCCAAATGGATACAAAATTGGCTTGATAACAGAAGCCATAGAAATTTGCTTTTCAAACTGAAGGCCTGTGACCAGCGGTGTGCCTCAGGGTTTGGTGCTGGGTACATTGATTTATCATTTATATTAAAGTTTAAGTTTATCCATTGGTGTCACAAGAAGGCTTCCATTAACACTGCAGTGAAGATACTGTGAAAATCCCCTAGTTGCCACACTCCGGCATCTGTTTGGGTAAACTGAGGGAGGAATTAGCATGGTCAATGCATCTAACTAGCATGTCTTTTGGACTATGGGAGGAAATGGAGCACCAGGAGGAAACCCATGCAGACACGAGGAGAATGTACAGACTCCACGCAGACAGTGACCCAAGCTTTGAATTGAAGTTGAGTTCCTGGCACTGTGAGGCAGCAGTGCTAACCATTGTCCCACCATGCTACCTGAGAATTTTAGGAGGCATCGTTAGTAAGTTTGCAGATGATACCCAAGATCGGTTGCATAATGGACAGTGAAGAAGTTTATCTCAGATTGCAACAGGATCTTGATCAATTGAGCTAGTGGGCTGATGGATGGCATGGAGTTTAATTTGGTAAATCGAACTGAGGGCAGGACTTATTTAGTTAATGGTAGAGTGATAGGGAGAGTTATAGTGATCTAGGGGTACAGGTTCATAGCTCTTTGAAAGTGGAGTCACAGCTGGACAGAATGGTGAAGGCGGCATTCGGCATACTTGGTTTCAAACAGTGCAGAAACGATTTACTAGGATGGTACCAGGACTTGATGATTTGAGATACAAGGAGAGGCTGGATAGACTGAGACTTTTTTCCCTGGAGCATTGGAGGCTTAAGGGTGATCTTAAAGAGGTCTATAAAATAATGAGGGGCGCAGATCAGCTAGATAGTCAATATCTTTTCCCAAAGGTAGGGGAACCTAAAACTAGAGAGCGTAGGTTTAAGATGAGACAGGAAAGATACAAAAGGGTCCAGAGAGGCAATTTTTTCACATAGAGAGGGTGGTGCGTGTCTGGAACAAGCTGCCAGAGATAGTAGGAGAGCTGGGTAAGATTTCATCTTTTAAAAAGCATTTAGACAGTTACATGGGTAAGATGGAGATAGAGGGATATGGACCAAACGCAGGCAATTGGGACTAGCTTATTGGTTTAAAAAAAAGGGCAGCATGGACAATGTGGGCCAAAGAGCCTTTTCCATGCTGTAAACCTGTATGACTTTATGACTCTATGTCCTAGACATTCCAGGGGAAGTGTTCCCATACCACCTGCCACGGGAATCAAGGCAGGCAGGTGGTGGACCATGCAAAGGTCCGTTGAACGCAGATGGGATTTTCTGGTTTTGGAGTGAGAGCAGCTGGGAAATCCTGTTCTCCATGTTGGGGCAATAAGCCAGTTTAGTTATCACCTAAAGGTGTGTGAAATCTCAGCCTGTCTAGCAACATCTGTGGAGAAAGAAACAGAGAAAATGGACAGAAATTTTCCCCAAATGTCCCAAGTGTCACAATAACAAGAGAATGGGAGTTCTCCACATCAGTTTTTTTGGCGTGCACCAGATCACAATCTTTTGACACTCAGACACTTTTTGGACAGCTGGGAACTTGGCGCTGGTATTGGTGGAGGCCGGAGCCTAAATACGTCAATGAAACCGGCTTCAGAGTTTTCAAACCATTTCGTGAGGCCACGCCAATACACCAGTAACTGGAAGATCACCTCCCACTCCTCAGACACCAGACCCCGCTTCATTGGTGGCATGTTCTCCACCCTACACTAACACAGGTCACCAGCACTGGATCATCAAGATCCCCCTGATGAGTCCCCTGGTGAAGATCCTCCTGATGAGTCCCCTGGTGGACATCCAGCATTCCCTCCTCTCCCTTCCCCTCCCCCATATGGACTCCTGACATGCACACCCCCTCATGACCTCCTTGAAATCTACTACTACATTACATCTCCCTCTCTTCCCCCACCCCCCCTGCAATAGGCACCTGATGTGTCAGGTGGACATTGTCCATTGGGCACTGCCTGGCCATGCTGCTGACCACCTGAGGGCTACAATGGCCTCCGATCCCTTGGCCTGGCTAAGAGCTGGAATTGAGTACTCACATTGGGAGGAGGGTCAGTTTAGGTGAGTGGAGATAATGACTCAAGTGGGAATCACAACTTAATTCAACGAAAATAACCCAAAACAAAAACAATCTTAAAGCAAACAACTTCAAGCTTGATTTGATTTAATTTATTATTGTCACATGTATACAATGAAAAGTATTGTTTCTTGCATGCTATACAGGCAGAACATACCATTCATATAGAAGGAAATGAGAGAGCACAGAATATAGTGTTACAGTCATAGCTGACAGCAGCAGGGAAGAAGCTGTTCTTGAGTCAGTTGGTACGTGACCTCAGACTTTTGTATCTTTGTTCCGACAGAAGGAGGTGGAAGAGAGAATGTCCAGGGTGCCTGGAGTCCTTAATTATGCTAGCTGCTATGCCGAGGCAGTGGAAGTGTAGACAGAGTCAATGATGGGAGGCTGGTTTGCGTGATGGGTTTGGGTTTGGGTTATACTCACGACCTTTTGTAGTTTCTTGTGGTCTTGGTCAGAGCAGGAGCCATACCAAGCTATGATACAATCAGAAAGAATACTTTCTATAATGCATTTGTAGAAGTTGGTGAGAGTTGTAGCTGACATATCAAATTTCCTTAGTCATGTGAGAAAGTAGAGGTGTTGGTGGGCTTTCTTAATTATAGGGTTGGACACCTAAAAACTTGAAGCTCTCAACCCTTGCTACTTTGTCCCCATTGATGTAGACAGTGACATGTTCTCCTCTATGCTGCCTGAAGTCGATGACAATCTCCTTCATTTTGTTGATATTGACAGAGAGATCATTGCCGCCACATCATTTCACCAGATTTTCTATGTCATTCCTAAACTCTATCTCGCCACTCTTTGATATCTGACCTGCTACGGTCGTGTCATCAGCAAACTTGAAAATTGAGGTGGGGGAGGAATTTGGCCACACAGTCATAGGTGTATAAGGAGTATCGTAGGGGGCTGAGAATACAGCCTTGTGGGGCGCCAGTGTTGAGGATGATTGTGGAGCTGTTGTTGTCGTCTATCCTTACTGATTGTGGTCTGTGTAACTTAATTGTGGTGTAACTTAAATCTCAGAATCCATAGTGCAGAACATAGAGCATAGAACACTACAGCACAAACAGGCCCTTCGGCCCACGAGTTGCGCCAATCACATCAACACCTACCAATCCATAGACCTATCTATAACCCCCAATCCCATTAAACCCCATATACTCATCCAGAAGTCTTTTAAAAGACCCCAGCGAGTTCGCCTCCACCACCACTGACGGCAGCCGATTCCATTCACTCACCACCCTCTGAGTGAAAAACTTACCCCTAACATCGCTTCTGTACTTTCCTCCCCGCACCTTAAACCTGTGTCCTCTCGTAGCGACCATTTCAACCCGGGGAAATAGCCTCTGAGAATTCGCCCTATCTATTCCTCTCAACATCTTATAAACTTCTATCAGGTTGCCTCTCAACCTTCGTCTCTCCAGGGAAAAGAGTCCCAGCTCCCCCAACCTAACTTCATAAGGCATGCCTCCCAGTCCAGGCAACATCCTTGTAAATCTCCTCTGTACCCTTTCAATAGCTTCTACGTCTTTCCTATAGTGAGGCGACCAGAACTGCGCACAGTACTCCAAATGAGGCCTGACAAGGGTCTTATAAAGTTGCAGCATTACCTCCCGACTCCTAAACTCAATCCCTCGATTAATGAAGGCCAGTACACCATACGCCTTCTTGACCACATCCTCCACCTGCAAGGCCGATTTAAGAGTCCTGTGGACCCGGACCCCAAGATCCTTCTGCTCTTCAACACTACTAAGACTCCTGCCCTTGATAGTGTACTCGTTCATCCCGTTGGTTCTGCCAAAATGGATGACTACACATTTATCTGCGTTGAAGTCCATCTGCCACTTCTCCGCCCAGTCCTGCATCCTATTTATGTCCTGCTACAACTTTTGACATCCTTCCAGACCATCCACAACACCACCGACCTTCGTGTCATCAGCGAACTTACTTACCCATCCCTCCACTTCCTCATCCAGGTCATTTATGAAAATGACAAACAGCAAGGGTCCTAGAACAGATCCCTGGGGCACTCCACTGGTGACTGACCTCCATTCATAAGAACATAAGAACATAAGAAATAGGAGCAGGAGTAGGCCATCTAGCCCTTCGAGCCTGCCCCGCCATTCAATAAGATCATGGCTGATCTGTCGTGGCTCAGTTCCACTTTCCCGCCCTCTCCCCATAACCCTTAATCCCCTCTCTTATCAAGAACCCATCAACCCGCTTCTTAAAAATATTTAGCGAGGCAGCCTCCACCACTTCAACGGGCAGAGAATTCCAGAGATTCACCACCCTTTGAGTGAAGAAGTTCCTCCTCAACTCCGTTCTAAACCGCCTCCCCTTTATCTTGAGGCTGTGCCCCCTAGTCCTACTGTCTTTTTTGAGCGGGAAGACTCTCTCCACCTCTATCCTATCCATCCCATTCATCATCTTATACGTCTCAATGAGATCTCCCCTCATTCTTCTAAACTCTAACGAGTACAAGCCCAGTTTATTCAGCCTCTCCTCATAGCTCAATCCCCTCAACTCCGGTATCAGCCTAGTAAACCTCCTCTGCACTCCCTCCAGGGCTAAAATATCCTTGCGCAGGTGCGGCGCCCAAAACTGCACACAGTACTCCAGCTGCGGCCTCACCAATGCCCTATACAGCTGCAGCAAGACCTCCCTACTTTTATATTCAATCCCCCTCGCTATGAAGGCCAGCATCCCATTCGCCTTCCTGACCACCTGCTGCACCTGCAAGCTGGGTTTTTGCGACTCATGCACAAGGACCCCGAGGTCCCTCTGCACCGTCGCCTGCTGCAGTTTTTCGCCACGTAAGTAACCCATCCACAACCACTCTCTGCCTTCTGCAGGCAAGCCAGTTCTGGATCCACAAGGCCAAAGGCCCTTGGATCCCATGCCCTCTCACCTTCTCAAGAAGTTTTGCATGGGGGACCTTATCAAACGCCTTGCTGAAGTCCATGTACACCACGTCCACGGCACTTCCTTCGTCAATGTGTTCTGTCACATTATCGAAGAACTCAACTAGGCTCGTAAGGCACGACCTGCCCTTGACAAATCCATGCTGACTATTCCTGATCATGTCAAACCTCTCCAAATGCTCATAAATCTTGTCCCTCAGAAGCCTCTCCATCAGCTTACCAACCACTGAGGTCAGACTCACCGGTTGGTAATTTCCCGGGCTATCCCTGTTCCCTTTCTTGAAAATAGGAACTACATCCGCAATCCTCCAATCTTCCGGAACCTCTCCCGTCTCCATTGACGACGCAAAGATCATCGCCAGGGGCTCTGCAATCACTTCCCTCGCCTCCCACAGTATCCTGGGGTACATCCCATCTGGTCCCGGCGACTTATCTATCTTGATAGAATTCAAAAGTTCTAACACATCCTCCTCCTTAATATCCACATACTCAATCTTTTCCATCTGCTGCAAATCCGTAGCAAAATCTCCCAGATCAGTTTCCACCGTGAATACTGAGGCAAAGTACTCATTAAGCACCTCTGCCATTTCTTCTGGTTCCACACAGACCTTTCCCCCTTCACCTTTTATAGGTCCTATCCCTTCTCTTCTCATCCTTTTACCTTTCACATATTTATAGAAGGCCTTGGGATTCTCCTTAATCTTACCCACCAAGGTCTTCTCATGACACCTTCTGGCTCTCCTAATTTCCCTTTTAAGCTCCAAGAAGAAGGCCATTTGGCCAATCAAGCCTGAACTGACCCTCTGAAAGAGCACTCTAACTAGACCCACTCACCTGCCCCATCTCCATAATTCTGCATGATGATCAATCCACCTAACCTGTACATTTTAAGACGATGGGAGGAAACCGGAGTATCCGGTGGAAACCAACACAGACGCAAGGAGAATGTGCAAACTCCACATAGACAGTCATCAAAGACCAGGATTGAACCCAAGTCCTGGCGCTGTCAAGCAACAGTGCTAACTATTGTGCCACTTTGCTGTCCCTATCCAGCACTTTTACCGGCTGTGGCTTGTCTGAGAAGGAATGGATGAAGAGAGCTCTGGGGTTAGTCACATCTGTGCCTAGAGCTCCATGAAGTGGCAGATGGGGAAGGACATGCTTCGCATGATGAAGCCACACAAGAGCAACAATGATGGCAAGCATTGGCCTACAATCAGATACACCAAAAGAGTTGGAGTGAGAAGCAATGCTGCACATGTCACAAGAAGCAGTCGTGCAGACATGTCAGCTCATGCATCATGAATTGTGTTGGCAGGGACTAGGGGGCAATTCCACACCTGCGTCCAACACTTTGTGCTGGTATTCACAAAGGAGAAGGACATGGAGGATAGAGAAATTAGCATGTTAATGTGCTAGGGCATTTTGAAATGGGTCTCTTAACAAACATTAAGGTGGATAAGTCCCCAGGGCCCAATGGGATCTAGTCCAGATTATTGAGAGAGTCAGCAGAGGAGATTGCTGCAGCCTGACAAAGATCTTTCTAACCTCGCTAGCCATGAGAGAAGTCCTGGAGGACTGGTGAGTAGCTAATGTTGTTCCTCTGTTCAAGGAAGGAAAAAAGTGGTAATCCAGAAAAGTATACACTGGTGAGTCTCACATTTGTGGTTGGGAAGCTATTGAAGAGGATTCTTAAGAATAGGATTTACACACATTTGAAAAAGCATCACCTAATTTGGGAAAGTCAGCATGGCTTTCTGTGGGACAGGTCATATCTTAATAACTTCATTGATTTTTGTGAGGAGGTGATGAAGGTGATCAATGAGGGTCGAGTTTGGATGTTGGCTACGTGGATTTTAGTAAGGCTTTTGATAAGGTCTCTCATGATATGTGTATCCAGAAGATTAAGATACATAGGATTCAGTGACCTGGCCGCCTGAGTTCAGAATTGCTTGTCCATGGAAGTCAGAGAGTAGTGATAGAAGGGTGTTTTTCTGATTGGACATGTGTGACTAGTGGTACTCTGCAGGGATCCATACTGGGACCTCTACAGTTTGTGATACATATGAATGACTTGGATGAAAACATTGATGGGTGGGTTAGTAAGTTTGCAGATGACACAAAGGTGGAGTTGTGGATAGTGTAGAAGTTTATCAAAGTTTACAACGGGATCAGTTTTAGACATGGGCAAAAAATGGCAGATGGAGTTTAATCTGGGCAAGTGTGAATGCTGCACTTTAGGAGATCAAATGTTAAGAGTAAGTATACAGTTAATGATAGGACCCTGAACAGTATTAGTGTACAGAGGGATCTTGAGGTTCGAGTCCATAGCTCCCTGAAAATAGACACACACGTAGATAGATTGATAAAGAAGGTATAGGGTATGCTTGCCTTTATTGTTCGGGGTACTGAGTACAAGACTCAGGATGTCATGTTGTAGCTTTATAAAACTTTGATTATGCCACACTTAGGCATAATCCTGGTGATCACTGTACAGAAACAATGTGGAGCCTTTGGAGAGGGTGCAGAAGAGGTTTACCAGGATGAGTTACAAGGATACCCTAGGGTTGTTTTCTCTGAAGCAATGGAGGTTGAGGGGAGACCTGATAGAAGTCTGTAAAATTATGAGAGGCATTGAAAGTGTTGACAGTCAGAATCTTTTTCCCAGAGTTGAAATGTTGAATACTAGGGGCAGACACTTAAGGTGAGAGGGGGAAAGTTCAGAGGAGATGTGAGAGACAAGAATGCACTGCCAGCAGTGGTACTGCAGGCAGGTACAATAGGGGTATTTAACTAAGCATAATAATATGCAAGAAATAGACAAATATGGATGAAGGGCAGGCAGAAGGTATTAGTTTAGTTCAGCATCTTGCTCGGCCCATCAAGAGATGAAGGGCCTGTTCCTGTGCTATACTTTTCCATGGTTCTATAAAATCACAGAGGCATTTAAATCAATGCAAGTGGCTCACTCCAAAGCTAAACAAAAGACTTGTGTGGCACAATCCAATCAGAGTCATAAAAAGGTAACTTGTGCCCTTTTCAGGAGAGCATTTGTCCATTTCTCCATTGGTCCTTCCAGTCAAGTTGCAAGAGGGATGGGAATTGCTGCATTGCAAATTGCTCTCAGGTTCAAGTGGCCACTGGCTACGTACATGAGATCAGCCAGAAAGAAGCATTACTCCCTCAATGTGCAGCTAGTCTGCAATCATATCCTCTAGATGTGTGCCTTTACGCTGGAAATTCACATGATTCCTTCATTCTGCACTACTTCCAGGTGCCCAAAGTGTTTCACCCCTCTGTACTGGCTACAGAGCAATGCCCAGAGAATAGTTTGCTGATAACTCCAATAAGGAATCTGAAGTGTGCAGCACAGGGAAGATACAGTGCAGCCCACATATTCACAAGGGCCACTACAAAGCAGACCATTGAATTTCTGAAGATGTGATTTGATGCCTGATCTGCTTTTCCATTCTCTCTGGATCATACGTTCAGTACAGTCATTGTACACTGATCCCTGCACAAACTTGCTCAGCAAAAGGCTGAGGAATGAGTAAACGAAGATTGAAGAACCACATACCTCCTCAGACAACAAGGATGTTGGGGAAGTCAATAACAATGTTAAGAGAGGGAATGATGCAGAAGAAGACCAGGAAATAATGTGATGTGGTCGACGTATGATTGGTGACAGTTCTCAAGCCTCATTGTTTGGAGTTCCTTATATACACAGCAACTTTGGGCCTAGACAATGATAAACAAGTCTTTGACTTCACAATTGATGTCCAAGCGTGAGCTTCCACCAGGTGGAATTCCCCAGATGCAGCAAACAGAAGTCCACATGAAGCAGATGTGAAAGTCTGTGTAGTGCCCTTCAATTGACACAATTAAAGCACCAAATACCAAGACACAACATTTAAGTCTTACTATTAGTCTATTAAGGAATTTACATATTTACATTGAATACACATCTCTGGCCTCCTATGTGATTCCAAAAATCTTTGATCTTTTTCTGTCACCACATTAAATACAGTCTCAACAACCAAGCTGAGGTGGACTAGTAGTCTGCTGGCTGCTTTGCCTGTTGGCTGAGGTGACATTGTTGGGTGTCTCTGGTGTTTCAAGGCCTGAAGCTGCCTAGCTGTACCCCCCCTCAGCCTGACTTGCTGGAGGCATTGGGCTCACTGGCAGAGGGAAGAAGGAGCAGCAGCACACACTTAGAATGTCCTGGGTGTCTGGCTGGTTCTTCTCCTGCCTGTTAGTGCACAATGGAACCTGCCTGACTCCTTGAGTCAAAAAGCCCACCTCTTATCTAGCCATTGATTCACTGAATCCTTAGCTCAGGTGAAGGAGTGAAAATCTGTGGGCTGATTGTTCTGCTGAAACTGGTTCTCCATGACAGCTGCAACTCTTTCCACTGAGGCAGCGATACACTCACATACCAGAGTCATATATCAGATCAAACTCTGATGGTGGAGGACGCAGGAACCTTAAGAAAAGTCATATTAGAATCAAAACAGTTAACTCTGTTCCTCTCTCCATAGGTGCTGACTGATAAAGAAACGCACAGGAACTGGCCCTTCGGCCCTTCAAATTACTGCTAATCATGATGCCCTAACTAAACTAAAAAAACCTTTTGCTCTTACTTATTCCCTATTGTTCTATTCCTTCCCTGTTCATGCATCCATGCAGATACCTCTTAAATAAAGTCATAGACGTTTACAGCATGGAAACAAGCCCTTTGGCCCAACTTGTCCTTGCTGCTTAGTTTTTATCATTAAGCTATTTCCAACTGCCCACATTTGGCCCATATCCCCCATACCAACCTTACCCATGTAACTGTTTAAATGTCTTTTAAAAGACAAAATTGTACCTGCCTCTATTATTACCTCTGGCAACTTGTTCCAGACACTCAACACTCTGTGAAAAAATTGCTCCTTTTGTATTTCTTCCCCACACCTTAAACCTACACCCTCAAGTTTTAGACCCCCATACCTTTGGCAAAAGATGTTGACTATTTAGCTGTTCTATGCCCCTCATTATTTTATAGGCCTCGATAAGATCACCCCTAAGCCTCCTATGCTCCAGGGAAAAAAGTTCCAGTCTATTCAGCTTCTCCTTATAAGTCAAACCATCAAGTCCCAGTAGCATTCCAGTAAATCTTTTCTGCATCTTTCTAGTTTCATAATATTCTTTCTATAATAGGGTGACCAGATCTGAACACAGTATTCCAAGTGTGGCCTTACCACTGTCTTGTACAACTTCAACAAGACTTCCCAACTCCTATATACAATGTTCTGACCAATGAAACCAAGCATGCCGAATGCCTTCTGCACCATCCTGTCTGCCTGTGATTCCATTCCTAGGAGCTATGAACCTTTTCCCCTGGATCTCTTTGTTTTATAACTCTCCCCAATGCCCTACCATTAACTGAATAAGTCTGCCCTGGTTCGATCTACCAAAATGCATCATTTCACATTTACCTAAGATAAACTCCATCAGCCATTCATCAGCCCACTGACCTAATTGATCAAGATCCTGGATAAACTTCTCCATTGTTCACTATGCCACCAATCTTGGTGTGATCCTGGAGGCACACAGCTGGTCACAGGCCCCCAGTTTGAAAAACAACCCGATACGACCTCCCTCTGTCTTGTCATCAAGCCAATTTTGCATCCAACTGGCTACCTTGCCCTAGATCTCGTGGGATTTAATCTTATACAACAACTCACCATGCAGTACCTTGTCAAAGCCCTTGTTAAATTCCATGTAAACAACATCAACTATACTGCTGTCATCTACCTTCTTGGTTAACCCTTCTAATGTGTCTGCTTCCATCACCTCCTCTGGCAGCGTATTCTAGGCACTGACCACTCTGTGTGAAAAACGTCCCCACATATATTAAACTTTCCCCCCTCACCTTGAATCTGTGCTCCCTTATAATTGACACTTCCACTCTCGGAAAAAGCCTCCGACAATCTACGCTGTCTACACTTCTCAATCTTGCAGCCACTAGTCACAGTCTGCCAATTTAAAATGTCCCACTGGCCACTTGCTGGCACAGTGGTTAGCACTGCTGCCTTACTGAGCCAGGAACATGGAAGGCTATAACGTAATGATCGCTTTGCTGAGCAACTTCAATCTGTGCACAACCAGGACGCTGACTTTCCCATTGCTTGCCATTTTAACACATGATCCTGCTCCCATGCCCACATGTCTGTCCTTGGCCTGCTACAATGTTCCAGTAGAGCTCAACGCAAATTAGAGGAACAGCAGTTCATCTTCCGGCTTGACACATTATCTTCTGGTCTCAACATTGAATTCAACAACTTCAGATGGTTAACTCTACCCCACCTCAACCCCTTTGTTTTCATTTTATTTAATTTTTAACTGTTTTCTACCTTTTTTATTGTATTTCTTTATTTTTCTTCCCCATCCTATTTCATCCCCCCTTCCTTACTTTTTCTCCCCTTTTCTCTCAATTTTACATCTCTCCCACCCATCTCCCTCCCCTCCCATTAATTCCTCTTAATATACTCCCATTTATTGTGTATTCTCTGTAAGTGTTTGACCTCCCAAAATGCACGAGCCCAATCATCTGTCACAGCTTACCCTCTGTCGTTTGACAAAGGGCCATGTGAACTTGAAACATCAGCTCTTTTCTCTCCTAATGCCAGGCCTGCTGAGATTTTTCAGCATTTTCTCTTTCGAGTTGGAGATTATAGTGACTGCAGTAATTTGCTTTTATCGCCAAAACAATATTGATGCGTTGGTGGAGTGGGCAGTAAAGAGACAGATGGATTTTAACACAGAGAAATGTGGGCTCGTGCATTTTGGGAGGTCAAACACTTAGAGAATACACAATAAATGGGAATATACTAAGAGGAGTTAATGAAGTGAGAGATTTTGGCATACAAGTACACAGGTCCCTAAACGCAGCAGTTCAGTAGACAAGGTTTAAGGAAGACATATGGAGTGCTCACCTTCATTGGCAGAGATACAGGATATGAAAATAAGGATATAATGTTGGAATTGTATACAACACTGGTGAGGCCGCAACCAGAGTATCGTGTGCAGTTCAGGTCACCACATTACAGGAAGGACGTAATTGCTCTGGAGATAGTGCAGGGGAAGTTTACATGAATGTTGCTAGGGCTAGAAAAATGTAGTCATGAGAAGATATTTGATAGGTTTGGGTTATTTTCCTTGGAACAAAGAAGGCTGAGGGATAATTTGATTAAGATGTACAAAATTATGAGGGGAGGGGATAGTGGACAAGATAATATTGTTTTATTTGGCAGAGCTTTTAGAGCCAGGAGACTTAGATTCAAGGTAAGTGGCAGAAGGGGAAAGGGACATGAAGAAGAACTTTTTTATCCAGAGAATAGTGGGTGTCTGGAAGTCACTGAGTTCATGGTGGAGGCACATGGTACATGGATCTGCATCTTAAAAGTTATAAGTTACAGGGCTATGGGCCAGATGCAGGAAGATGGGATTAAAAAGGATACTTGGGTGTCATTGGACTGGCAGGGACAGGGTGGGCTGAATGGCCTCCTCCTTTTCTATAGTTCTATGGTTATAGAATGAGTTGTCAGGTGAATGCCAATTATACACAGTTGTAAAAGTAATCATTCTAATTTCTTGCTGGTGAGGAAGTTAATTTGGAGGGAAACTAATTCCAGCAGGGTGGCCTTTTAATGAGCATGGATAAGATGCGAATATGTGCAACAGGCTTCTCGACATTGTTCATTAGGAGCTCGACATTAGAAGATGCTGCACAGAAACATAGAAAATAGAAGCTGGAGTAGGGCATTCAGCCCTTTGAGCCAGCTCCACTATTCATTATGATCATGGCTAATCATCCAACTTAATAACCTGAACTCCCTGCCACCCCTCACCCCACCCTGCCACCCCCTCATGTCCTTTGATCCTTTTAGCCTCAAGAGCTATATCTAACTCCTTCTTGAAAGTATTCAATGCTTTGACCTCTGTTGCTTTCTGTGATAGAGAATGCCACAGGGCTTACCGCTCTCTGGGAAAACAAATTTCTCCTCTTCTCTGTCCTAAAAGGTTTACACAATATCATTAGATTATGACTCCTGATTCTGGATACTCCCACCATCAGAAATATCCTTCTCACATCTATCCTGTCTGGCCATGGTAGAATTTTATATGTTTTTATGAGAACCCCCCTAATTCTTTTAAACAATAGTGAGATATAATCCTAACCAATTCAATCTCTCCCCATACGTCAGTCCCGCCAACCCAGGAATCAGTCTTGTAAACCTTTGGCACCCTGTCTATAGCAAGAATATCTTTCCTCAGAAGTGGTGATGGAAACTGCACATAATATTCCAGGTGTGACCTCATCAGGGTCCTGTACAACTGCAGCAAGACATCTTTGTTCCAGTTCTCAAATCTTCTTGCAATGAAGGTCAACGTACCATTTGCGTTTTTTTACTGCCAGCTGCACCCGCATGCCTACCTTCAGTGACTGATGTACATGGACATCCAAGTCTCGTTGCACATTCCCCTCTCTTAATTTGTAATCATCCTGATAATAATCTGCCTTCCTGCTTTTGCTACCAAAGTGGGTAATCTCACATTTTTCACATTATACTGCATCTGCCATGCATTTGACCATAGAATCCTACAGTGCAGAAGGAAGCCCTTCGGCCCATCGAGTCTGCACCGACCACAATCCCACCCAGGACCTACCCCCATATCCCTATATATTACACCCACTAATCCATCTAACCTACGCATCCCTAGACACTAAGGGGCAATTTCTTAGCATGGCCAATCAACCTAACCCACACATCTTTGGACTGTGGAAGGAAACCGGAGTACCCAGATGAAACCCACGCAGATACAAGGAGAACGTGCAAACTCCACACAGACTGTGACCCGAGCCAGGAATCGAAAACAGGACCCTGGAGCTGTGAAGCAGCAGTGCTAACCACTGTGCTACCATGCCACTCTCTTAGCTTGTCCAAATCTGACTAAGGCATCTCTGCATCTTCCTCATAGCTCATCCTCCCACCCAGCTTTGTGTCGTGTACATGTTTGGAGATGTTGTATTAAGTTCCTTGAATAGCTGGGCTCCGAGCACCATTGAAACTATTCATGCACTGTTATTTAGCCTGCAAATCATTCTACTACTTCCCATTCCTCTTCAAGCATGAAGATATAAAAGATAAAAAGGTACAGTTGTAGGAATTCCTTTCTCACTCTTATCCAGACAGACATTCTGCACAATGCAATTACCTGGCAGAAATGCTTGATGTACAATCCTCCAATATTCTGTCAACGAACATAGTTGAAAAGAGACCAGTGTTGAAAGGGATGGTCGGTTCATTGTCAGAGGCAACTCCACTGTGACTTCTAGCGTTCATCAATGCCTTGGTCTTCTTCTCACACACATTGGACACTAGAAGAAAAGGAGATGGAAGGATTTCATATTTTTCACTTGCTGAATGATAAGATTTATGTGGGAGAAGTTTCTGTGATCGGCTCAAAGGAATTCTATAATCAAATCAGATTTAGCAACCATGACAGAGATGAGAGGAAAAGAAAATATGCTCTGCTGGCTGGAAGGATTGTGAGCGAGTCGGCACCAACTTAAAGCAATTGGCAAAAGGAGTAAAGATAATATGAGGAAAAATATTTTCACGCAGCGACTTGTTAAAAGGAGCGGATAGTAGTGGTGGAGGTGTAATGCTGGTGTTTTAGACCACACCAGCTAGCGGAAATAACCTTCTTGCAATTACCCTGTTAAAACATGGAAAATAGGAGGAGTAGGCTATTCAGCCCTTCGCACCTGCTCCACCATTCAACACAAAGAACAAAGAAAATTACAGCACAGGACAGACCCTTCAGCCCTCCAAGCCTGCACTGACCATGCTGCCCGACTTAACTAAAACCCCTAAAGAACAAAGAAAACACGATCATGGCTGATCCTCTAATTCAATGCCACACTCTCATGCTCTCCCCATACTACTTGATGCTGAAAAATCTATCTATATCTTTCTTGAATATATTTAGTGGATCTTTAGAATGTCCTATGGCAATCCTGTAAGAATTTTGCACACTTCCATGAGATTACCTCTCATTCTTTGATACACTAGCAAATATAGGCCAAAAGTCATACAATACTGAAGGGGCTCTTCAGTCTATCAAATCCGCAGCAACAAAACTACACTAAATCTACACCAATCCCACATTCTAGCATTTGGCCCATAGCTTTGAAACATAGAATCCCTTCAGTGCAGGAAGGCGGCATTTGGTCCATCCAGTCTGCACCAACAACAATCCTATCCAGGCCCTATCCATGTAACCCCACATATTACCCTCCCTAATTCCTGTAACTGATGCATCCTGAGACACTAAGCAACAATTTAGCATGGCCAATGCAGCTAACCCACACATCTTTGGACTGAGAGAGAGGAAACCGGAGCACCCAGAGAAAACCCACACAGGCACGGGAAGAAGGTGCAAACTCCACAGTTAGTGACCCAAGCCTGGAATCGAACCCTGATCCCTGGTGCTGAAAGACAATCATGCTGACCACTATGCTATTAACCACATATTTTTTAAAGGTTGTGAGGTTCCCTGTCTCTACTACCCTCCCATGTAGTGCATTCCAGACGCTCACCATCCTCTGGGTGAAAAAATATTTCCTCCTGCCTCATTTTAAAATTATGCTCCCTCATTATTGACCCTTCAACCAAGGGAAACACCTGCTTCCTATCCACCCTGTCCATACCCTTCATAATCTTATACACCTCTGCATTCTCTGCTCTAAAGAAAACAATCCAAGCCTATCCAGTCTCTCCTTATGGTTCAAATATTCATCCCAGGCAGCAGCCTGGTGAATCTCCTCTGTACCCTCTCCAGTGCAATCACATCCTTCCTATAGTAAGATGTCTCACAACACCAGGTTAAGGTCTAACAAGTTTATTTGGATTCACGAGCTTTCAAAGTGCTGCTTCTTCATCAGGTGACTCATCTGATGAAGGAGCAGCACTCTGAAAGCTCAGGATTCCAAATAAACCTGTTGAACTTTAACCTGGTGTTGAGAGACTTCTTACTGTGCCCACCCCAGTTCAATGCCAGCATCTCCACATCATCCTTCCTATAGTGAGGTGATCAGAACTTACACAATACTCCAACTGTAGTCAATGTTCTGTACAACTGCAACATAACTTCCCTGTTCTTATAATCTACGCTACCACTGTTAAAGACAAGTGTCCCGTATGCCTTTTTAGCTTACTGTATTAACCTGTTCTGTCACCTTCAGGAATCTGTGGACAAGCACCCCAAGATCCTTCTGTTCCTCTGAGCTTCCTGGCATCCTCCTATTCACCGAGTATTCCTTTGTCTTGTTTCTCCTTCCAAAGTGCATTCCCTTGCAGGGTTAAATCCTATCTGCCAATCTGACCAACCCATCGATATCTTCCTGCAACCTAAGACATTCTTCTTCTCTATTAACTACCCTACCAATCTTCGTGTCATTTGCAAACTTGCTTATCATCCTCCCACATTCTCATATATTCTTTTATATATAACCCCAATCTTTCCTCATAAGACAATCCCATTATCCTAGGATAGCTCCTTCAGACTGATGCCGACATGATGAGTTGAATGGTTTCCTTCTGTGCTGTAACAATTCTGTGATAACAGGAAATGTTCAGTTACAAACCATTTTTAATATGTTGCAGTGAAACACATGTTCCCTAAGACAAAGTTGAGGCACTGATCATCAACATCCATTCACTATTTTGGTGTGCATTTTTCCTGTTATGAATATGAGAATTTACAAGTTGATTACATTTCAGATTGTCTAGGGACATTATTGCTATGAGCTCTGCCTGTCTACAAGTCTCGTTTTACAGTGGGATTAGTAGGCCCAAGTCAGGGCACACCTGAAAACAAAAGGAAACAGCATTGAATTAATCATGGACAGACATTTGATCTCTGAACTTTTGGTCAGAAAAAGTGAGGCAAAGAGAAAAAAAGGTTATAATTGGTGTAGTCCCTCATGACACTTTTTTTCTGAGAAGTATAACCCTGCAGAAATATGTTTATTTCAATTGATCTAGAAAGCATTAATGTTGCCAAAAGAGTTGGCAACATTTTAGATATTCAGTTTTCAGTGTGGGGAAGTCCACTGATAGAAACACAGAAACATAGGAAATAAAAGCATGAGTATGCCATTTGAACCTGCTCTGCCATTCATCTTGATCATGGCTGATCATTAAAATTAATATCCTGGTACTGTCATTCCCCCACATCCCTTGATCCATTTTGCCCCAAGACCTATATCTAATTTCTTCTTGAAATCAAACAATGTTTTGGCCTCAACTATTTTCTGTGATAGTGAATTCCACAGATTCATTGCTCTCTTGGGTGGAGAAATTTCTCCTCATCTCTGGCCTAAAGGATTACCCCTTATCTTCAAACTATGACCTCTAGTTGTCGACTCCCTGATCATTCTTTCTGAATCTACTCTGTCTAAGTTTGAATTTTATAAGTTTCTATGAGATCCCCTCTCACTTTTCGAAACATCAATGAATACAATCCTCATCGACTTCGTTCTCCTCATATGACTAGACCTGCCATCCCAGGAATCAGCTTGGTAAACCTTCACTGCAATCCCTCCATAGCTAGGACATCCTTCCTAAGATAAGGACACCAAAACTGCACACAATACTCCACCGACATCCTGTACAATTGCAGTAAAATATCCCTATTCCTATACTCAAATCCTCTTGTTATGAAGGCTAACATACCATTTGCCTTCTTTACTGCCTGCTGTACCTGCATGTTTACTTTCAGCAACTGATGCACGGGGACACCAAAGTCTCTCTGTGTATCATCTGTCTCAATTTACACCTTCCTGTTTTTGCTATCAAAACTTCACATTTATCTACATTATACTGTATCTGTCATGCATATGCCCACTAACTCAGCCTATCCAAATCATGTTGAAACATCTCTGCGTCCTTCCCACAGTTCACCCACCCACCCACCTAACTTTGTCTCATCTGCAAAATTGCATATTATACATTTACTTCTCTTTTAAATCATTAATACGCAATAGGAATAGTTGGGGTTCTAGCACAGATCCGTGTGGTACCACACTAGTCACTGTCTGCCTATTGGAAAAATACCCATTTATGCCAATCCTTTGCTTCCTATCAGCTAACCAGCTTTTGATCCATCTTAAGACACTGCCAGCAATCCAATGCGCTTTAACTTTACGCAGTAAATTGCTATGTAAGGTCCTGTCGAAAGCCTTCTGAAAGTCTCTCCTTAATCAACTCTGCTCGTTACATCCTCAAAGAATTCCAGTAGATTCATCAAGCTTGATTTCCCCTTTGTAAATCCATGTTAACTTTGTTTGATTATACCACTGCTTTCCAAATGTTGAACTATGATATGAAATCCTTGGTGAGGGAATGAAATCCTCAATAATTGATTTTAACATCTGCATCACTCACTCCTTTAAGGCAACTATCAAGTGATCTGTTTAGAGTTGTTGGCTTGAGTAAATGACTTGCATTTGAGTTTCACAGAATCAGAATCGTTTTTTTAAATGTCACAAGTAGGCTTATATTGCAATGAAGTTACTGTGAAAATCCCCCCAGTCAGCACACTCAGGTGCCTATTCAGATACACTGAGGGGGAATTTAGCATGGCCAATGCACCTAACCAGCGCATCTTTCAGACTTGTGGGTGAACACCAGAGTACCTGAAGAAAACCCACACAGACACAGGGAGAAGGTGCAGACCCTGCACAGACAGTGACCCAAGCCGGGAATTGAACCCAGGTCCCTGGCATTGTGACTTGGCAGTACTAACCACTGTGGCACCGTGCATTGTGGCCTTTTTTGCCCATCAGGTCTGCACTGACATATGAGAAACACCTGACCTCCTAACTATCCCATTTGACTCATGTCAATTTTTTTAAATTTTTGAACATAGGAATAGGAATGGGCCATTCAGCCCATTGAGCCTGTTCCACCATTCTATTAGAACATGGCTGATCACCTACTTCAATGCTAATTTCCCACATAATCTTTAAATTCCCTGATGTCATTAGTCTCCAGAAACCCATCAATTTCTACGTTGAACATGCTGTGCTTCCACAGTTCTCTGTGGCATAGAATTCCAAAAAGTTACCACCCCTGAGTGAGGAAATTCTCTGAATCTCAGTCCTACATGTTCTGTCCCTTATTTGGAAACTTTGGAAAGAGTAACAGGAGTACAGAATATAGGGCTAATGAAAGGACTCTTGGTAGTGTCAATGAGCAGAGAGATCTCGGTGTACATGTGCATAGATCCCTGAAAGTTGGTACCCAGGTTGATAAGGTTGTTAAGAAGGCATACGGTGTGTTAGCTTTTATTGGCCGAGTGATTGAATTTCGGAGCTGTGAGATCATGTACAAAACTCTGGTGCGGCTGCACTTGGAGTTCTGGTCGCCGCATTATAAGAAAGATGTGGAAGCATTGGAAAGGGTGCAGAGGAGGTTTACCAGGATGTTGCCTGGTATGGCGGGAAGATCTTAT
This sequence comes from Carcharhinus amblyrhynchos, assembly GCF_965287045.1. NCBI lineage: Eukaryota > Metazoa > Chordata > Chondrichthyes > Carcharhiniformes > Carcharhinidae > Carcharhinus > Carcharhinus amblyrhynchos. The sequence goes on from NC_137327.1 coordinate 66,309,776, forward strand.
GAGGAAAGGCTGAGGGACTTGAGGTTATTTTCGTTAGAGAGAAGAAGGTTAAGAGGTGATCTAATTGAGGCATACAAGATGATCAGAGGATTAGATAGGGTGGATAGTGAGATCCTTTTTCCTTAGATGGTGATAGCTAACACAAGGGGACATAGCTTTAAATTGAGGGGTGATAAATATAGGATGGATGTCAGAAGTAGGTTCTTTACTCAGAGGGTAGGAAGGGCGTGGAATGCGCTGCCTGCAGCAGTTGTGGACTAGCCAACTTTAAGGGCATTCAAACAGTCATTGGATAGGCATATGGATAATATTGGAATAGTTTAGGTCATTAGATTGGTTCCACTGGTCGGCACAACATCGAGGGCCGAAGGGCCTGTACTGCGCTGTAATCTTCTATGTTCTATATTCTGAGACTATGTCTTTTGACTCTAGACTCTTCAGCCAGGGGAAACATCCTATCTACATCTTCCCTGTCATGGCCTGTAAGAATTGTGTAAGTTTCAATCAGATCACAACTCAGAACAGAATCATAAAATCTCTACTGTATAGAAGGAGGCTATTCATCCCGTCAAGCCTGCATTGAAAACAATTCCATCCAGGCCCTATTCCTGTAACTTCACTTATTTATCTTGCTCATCCCCCCGACACTAAGTGGAAATTTCACACGGCCAATCAACCTAACCCATGTAGACAGCTATGGAGAATGATAGGTCTGACCCAAAAGTTAAAATTCTAAATTGGGACAAGGCCAATTGTGATGGTATCAGACAGGAACTTTCAAAAGTTAATTAGGGGAGTCTCTGGGAAGGCAAAGGGACGTCTGGTAAGTGGCACACTTTCAAAAGTGAGTTAACAAGTGTTCAGGTTCTTAAAGTGAAGGGCAAGGCTGGTAGAAGTAGGGAATCCTGGGTGACTCAGGATTTGAGACCCTGGTCAAGAAGAAGGAAGAGGCTCATAGCATGTATCGGCAGCTGTGATCAAGTGAATACCTTGAAGAGTATTAGGGGGTGTAGGAATAGAGTTAAGAGAGAAATGAGGAGGACAAAAAGGAGATGTTTTGGCAGATAAGGCAAAGGAGAACTCAAATAGCTTCTACAAATACATTAAGGGCAAAAAAGTAACTAGGGAGAGAGTAGGACCTCTTAAGGGTCAACATGTCATCTATGTGCGGATCCACAAGAGATGGGGGAGATCTTAAATGAATATTTCTCATCAGCATTTACTATTGAGAAAAGCATGGATGTTAGGGAACTTGAGGAAATAAATACTGATGTCTTGAAGAGTGTACATATTACAGAGAAGAGGGTGCTGGAAATCTTAAAGCGCATCAAGGTAGACAAACCTCCGGGACCTGATGAAGTATATCCCAGGATGTTGTGGGAGGCTAGGGAGAAAATTGCGGGTCCCCTAGCAGAGATATTTGAATCATCAATTGTCACGGGTGAGGCGTCTGAAGATTGGAGAGCGTCAAATGTTGCGTCTTTGTTTAAAAAAGGCTGTAGGGAAAAGCCTCGGAACTACAGGCCAGTGAGCCTCACATCTGTGTTGGGTAAGTTGTTGGAAAGTATTTTCAGAGACAGGATCTACATGCATTTAGAGACGCAAGAACTGATTAGGGGCAGTCAGCATGGCTTTGTGAATGGAAAATCACATTCACAAATTTGATTGAGTTTTTTGAAGAGGTAACCAAGAAGGTAGATGAGGACAGTTCAGTTGATGTTGTCTACATGGAATTTAACAAGGCCCTTGACAAGATGCCGCATGGTAGGCTTTGCATAAGGTTAAATCTTACAGTATCCAGGGTGAGGTAACTAAATGGATACAAAACTGGCTTCTTGACAGAAACCAGAGTGTGGTCATCGAGGGTTGTTTTTCAAACTGGAGGCCTGTCATCAGCGGTGTGCGTCAGGGATCAGTGCTGGATCCACTGTTATTTGTCTTTTATATTAATGATTTGGATGAGAATTTAGGAGCCATGTTTAGTAAGATGGCAGATGACACCAAGATTGGTGGCATAGTAGACAGTGAAGAAAGTGATCTCTGACGCAACGGGATCTTGATCAATTGGGCCTGTGGGCTGATGAATGGCAGATGGCGTTGAATTTAGACAAATGTGAGGTGACGCATTTTGATAGATTGAACCAGGTCAGGACTTACTCAGTTAATGGTAGGGCACGAGGGAGAGTTACAGAACAAAGAGATCTCAGGGTGCATGTTCATAGCCCCTTGAAAGTGGAGTCACAGCTGGACAGAAAGGTGAAGAAGGCATTCAGCATGTTTGGTTTCATTGGTGAGAACATTGAATGCAGGAGTTGGGACATATTGTTGAAGTTGTACAGACATTGGTAAGGCCACATTTGGAATGCTGTGTGCAGTTCTGGTCATAAGAACATAAGAACATAAGAAATAGGAGCAGGAGTAGGCCATCTGGCCCTTCGAGCCTGCCCCGCCATTCAATAAGATCACAGCTGATCTGTCGTGGCTCAGTTCCACTTTCCGGCCCTCTCCCCATAACCCTTAATCCCCTCTCTTATCAAAAACCCATCAACCCGCTTCTTGAAAATATTTAGCGAGGCAGCCTCCACCACTTCAACGGGTAGAGAATTCCAGAGATTCACCACCCTTTGAGCGAAGAAGTTCCTCCTCAACTCCGTTCTAAAACGCCCCCCCTTTATCTTGAGGCTGTGCCCCCTAGTCCTACTGTCTTTTCTGAGCGGGAAGAGTCTCTCTACCTCTATCCTATCCATCCCATTATAGTCACCCTATTATAGGGAGGATATTATTAAACTAGAAAGGGTGCAGAAAAGATTTACTAGGATGCTACTGGGACTTGATGGATAGAGATATAAGGAGAGACTAGATAGACTGGGTTTTTTTTCTCTGGAGCGTAGGAGACTAAGAGGTGATTTATAGAGGTCTATAAAATAATGAAGGGCACAGATCAGCTCGATAGTCAGTATCTTTTCCCAAAGGTAGGGGAATTTAAAGCTAGAGGGCATAGGTTTAAGATGAGAGGGGAGAAATACAGAAGAGTCTGAGGAGAAATTTTTTTCGCACAGGAAGTGGTGAATGTCTGGGACAAGCTGCCAGAGGTAGTAGTTTCAGTATTTCGAGGCGGGTACAATTTTGTCTTTTAAAAAGCATTTAGATAGTTACATGGGTAAGATGGGTATAGAGGGATATGGGCCAAATGCAGGCAATTGGGATTAGCTTAGGGATTTAACAAAAATGGGCGGCATGGACAAGTTGGGCCTGTTTCCATGTTGTAAACCTCTGACTCGATCTTTCGACTGAGAGGAAACTGATGCACCCGGAGGAAACCCAGGCAGACATGGGGAGAATATGCAAACTCCACATCGACAGTGGCCCGAGGCAGAAATTGAAGCCAGATCCCTGTTAGTGCTAACCACCGTGCCACCGTGCAGCCCTACAGGCCCAGTTTCTTCAATCTGTTTTCATAAAACAATCCTGCTATCCCAGGGATAAGTCTGTTGAACCACAGAATCCTACAGTGCAGATGGAAGCCATTCAGCCCATCAAGCCCATTCAGCGAGGGAAGAGATTGCAGAGCCCCTGGAGATGATCTTTGCATTGTCGATGGAGACGGGAGAGGTTCTGGAGGATTGGAGGATTGCGGATGTGGTTCTTATATTCAAGAAAGGGAACAGGGATAGCCCAGGGAATTACCGACTGGTGAGTCTAACTTCAGTGGTTGGTAAGTCGATGGAGAGGATCCTGAAGGACATGATTTATGAACATTTAGAGAAGTTTAGTGTGATCAAAAGTAGTCAGCACGGCTTTGTCAAGGGCAAGTCTTGCCTTACGAGCCTGGTTGAGTTGTTTGAAAATGTGACTAAGCACACTGACGAAGGAAGACCAGTAGATGTGATTTATATGGACTTCAGCAAGGTGTTCGATAAGGTCCCCCATTCAACACTTCTTGAGAAAGTGAGAGGGCATGGGATCCAAGGGGCTGTTGCCTTGTAGATCCAGAACTGGCTTGCCCACAGAAGGCAGAGAGTGGTGGAAGATGAGTCTTTTTCTGCATGGAGGTCGGTCACCAGTGGAGTGCCCCAGGGATCTGTTCTGGAACCCTTGCTGTTTGTAATTTTCATAAATGACCTAGATGAGGAAGTGGAGGGATGGGTTGGTAAGTTTGCCGATGACACGAAGGTTGGTGGTGTTGTGGATAGTTTGGAGGGAAGTTAGAAATTGCAGCGTGACATAGATAGGATGCAAGACTGAAGTGGCAGATGGACCTCAACCCAGATAAATGTGTAGTGGTCCATTTTGGCAGGTCCAGTGGGATGAAGGAATATAATATCAAGGGTAAGACTCTTAATAGTGTAGAGGATCAGAAGGACTCTTAAATCGGCCTTGCAGGTCGAGGATGTGGTCAAGAAGGCATATGGTGTACTAGCCTTCATTAATCAAGGGATTGAGTTTAGGAGTCGGGAGATAATGCTGTAGCTTTATAAGACCCTAGTCAGACCCCACTTGGAGTACTGTGGGCAGTTCTAGTCACCTCATTACAAGAAAGATGTGGAAGCTATTGAAAGGATGCAGAGGAGATTTACAAGGATGTTGCCTGGATTGGGTGGCATGCCTTACGAGGATAGGTTGAGGGAACTCAGCCTTTTCTAACTGGAGAGATGAAGGATGAGAGGTGACCAGTAGAAGTTTATAAAATGTTGAGAGGTATAGATCAGGTGGATTCTCAGAGGCTATTTCCCAGGGCTGAAATGGTCGCTATGAGAGGACACAGGTTTAAGGTGCTGGGGAGCAGGTACAGAGGAGATGTCAGGGGTAAGTTTTTCACTCAGATGGTGGTGAGTGAGTGGAATCGGCTGCCGTTGGTGGTAGTAGAGGCAAACTCATTGGGGTCTTTTAAGAGACTTCTGGATGAGTACAAGGGATTTAATGGGATTGAGGGTTATAGGTCGGCCTGGTAGGTAGGGATATGATCAGTGCAACCTGTGGGCCGAAGGGCCTGTTTGTGCAGTAGTTTTCTATGTTCTAAGTCTGTATGAACTCGCCGACAGAACATCATACCAAGATGAACCTCCATGTCCTTTCTTTTGTAAGGAGACTATGGGTGCACATAATACTCCAGGTCTAGTCTCACCATGGCAGCAAGGCATCTCTACTTGTGTATTCAAATTCCCTTTCAATGAAGGCTGCCAGGCCATTTACCTTTTCTGTTCATGCTAGCTTTTAGTAACTGCTGAAAAGGACACCAGTTTTGGATATCAAAACTTCCCCAGTACTCACCATTTCAGAAGTATTCAGAAATGTTTTTGCTACCAAAACTTCAGAATTATTCACTGAATCACAGAATACTACAGTGCAGAAGAAGCCCTTCAGTCCATTGGGTCTGGCCCAACACATGAAATGCCCTGGCCTGCCCACCTAATCCCACTTGCCAGCACTTGGCCCATAGCCTTGAATGTTATGAGTAATCATCCAGGTACTCTTTAAAGGGTGAGAGGCATCTGCCTCAACCACCCTCCCAGGCAGTGCATTCCAGACCATCACCTCCCTCTAAGTAAAAAGGTTTTTCCTCAAATCCCCCTCTAAACCTCCCACCCCTCACTTTTATGTAATGGCAACAGGAGCAGGTCAGAGGCTAGGAATCCTGCAGTGAGTAACCTAAATTCTGCATCCTCAAAGGCTGTCCACCATCTAGAAAGCACAAGTCAGGAGTATGACAGAACACTCTCCACTTAGCTGGATGAGTGCAGCTCCAAAAACATTCAAGAAGCTCCACACCACTCAAGACAAATCAGCCCGTTTGGTTGTTACCCCTTCCACAAACATTCAATCCCTCCACCACCGATGGACAGTGACAGCCATGTGTACCATCAACAAGATGCACTACAGGAGCTCACCAATGCAGCACCTTATAAACGCATGATCACTCCTATCTAGATGAAGAAGTAGAGTAGATACCTGGGAACGCCAACACCAGCAAGTTCCCCTCAAAGTCCTGGTAGATTTTACTTATTTTACTTTGTTCAGTCCTAAAAGGGACTTAACTGTCTGTACTTTAGAATTAAACCTACTAAACTGTCAATATTAGTAATGAACTACTAGCAATTAGTACTAGATTCAAAGGCAAGGGATTAATTCTGAAACTCCTATGCTTACCAAACTGCCAGAGATGTTACTCACTGCACTTTGTCATGGGCAGCCACTCTTACCTGACCCTGCCCATTACCCTGCTCCAATTAATTCTGCAAATCCTTTCTTTTCAAGTAACAGTCCCAAAATACTTCTTTTACAAGATCATGCAGGAGCAAAGAAAATTACAGCACAGGAACAGGCTCTTCGGCCCTCCGAGCCTGCACCAACCCTGCTGCTCCACCGAACTAAAACCCCTTACCCTTCTGGGGACCATATCCCTCTATTCCAATTTTATTCATGTATTTGTCCAGACGCCTCTTAAATGTCACTATCATATCTGATTCCACTACTTCCACCAGCAGCGCATTCCAGGCACCTACCACCCTCTGTGTAAAGAAAAATCTTGTCTCGTACATCTTTAAACCTTGCCCCTCACTCCTTAAACCTATGCCCCCTAATAATTGATTCTTCCACCCTCGGAAAAAGCTTCTGACTATCCATTCTGTCCAGGCCCCTCACAATCTTATAGAATTCTATCAGGCTGCCCTTCAACCTCTGCTGTTCCAGTAAATTTCTCCAACCTCATCGCATAGCTAATGCCCTCCATGCCAGGCAACATCCTGGTAAATCTTTTCTGTACCCTTTCCAAAGTAGTAAGCATAAACGGAAGATGGACAAAGCAGAGGTGGATAGCACATAGAATCAGAATGTAGAATGACATTAAAAATGTAAAAACAAAAGCACTCTATATAAGATGTACAGCATTCACAACAGAATTAATCATTTAAAGGCACAAATTGAGATAAAAGTGTATGATTAAATTGCTATTACAGAGCTGTGGCTATAGGGTGTCCACGAATAGAACCTTAGTGTCCAAGGATATTCAGCATTTTAGAAGGACAGGCAAAAGGGAAGAAGATTTGAGGTAGTACTGTTAATAAGGGACAACATGAGTACATTAATAAGAGAGGATCCTAGATTGAAAGATCAGGGTCGAGAAACAGTTTGCATGGAGCTAAAAAAACAGCAGGGGGGATCAAACATTGGTGCATACTGTTTACAGCCTATAAAACATTGATAGCAATATTAGACATGGATATTATCAGAAAATTAGAGATGCAGTAGTGTGGGTAATTCAATAATAATGTGCAGCCTCCACTTACATATTAACCAAATTAGCACTAATGCTGTGGACGTTGAATTCCTGGAATGCATAGATGAGTTTCTGTGGCACTACCTTGAAGAACCAGTTAAGGATGAGGCTATTTTGGATTCAGTATTATGCAATGAGAAATGGTTATTCTCGTGAAAAGGAGCCTTTGGGTAATCGTGACTATAATATACAATTTCACATTAGATTTGATTGTGATGTCATTCATTCTGGAATTCTTAAAACTGAACAAGGGAAACCATGAGGATGTGAGTGGCAAGTTGGCAATGGTGGAGTGAGGAAGTACATGCAAAGATTTCATGGTGGACAGGTGACCCCTAAGATTTAAAGATGTATTACACGGCCTCCAACAAATATACAGTGCTCTAAGGAATAAAAACCCAATGGGAATGATGAATTGACTGTGGCGAACAGAAGAAGTTAAAGATTGCATTAGATCCAAAGAAGTGGCTTCTAAGGATGCCCAAAAAAGTGGTAAGACGGAGGATTGGGTGCAAAAAAGGGCCAAAAAACTGATAAAGTGAAAAGAGAATATGAATGTAAACTAGTGATAGACATAAAGTTGGATTGACAAAAGCTTCTTCAAGTATGTGAAAAGGAAAAAGATTAACTCGGAGAAATGTGGGACCATTACAAATGGAGTCAGGAGAATTTATACTGGAAATACTGAAGTGGTGGAGGAACAAAGCAATTACTTTGGCTGAGTTTTTCCAGTCCTGCTTGTCATGGGACCGGTCATTGGTGGGAACAGAACAATTGGAGAGTGATGGAAAAGTCAATTGACCAGAAAACCCCAACCAATGGCACAGGTAGAGAATTCCAGCCGTGCGTGGGACTGGAGAATTCCAGCCGTGCGTGGGACTGGAGAATTCCAGCCGTGCGTGGGACTGGAGAATTCCAGCCGTGCGTGGGACTGGAGAATTCCAGCCTTTGTGTCTGTCTTCACGGAAGAAGGCACAGAAAATCTACCAGACATACAAGGACTTATGAAACTTGTTCTCCCCTTGTGTGCATTTGTTTCCTTCAGGTGTTCCGGCTTCCTTCCACAGTCCAAAGATGTGCAGGTTGGATGGATTGACCATGCTAAATTGCTCCTTTAGTGTCTCAAGATGTGCAGATTAGGATAATTGGCCATGGAAAATGCGCAGGGTTACAAGGATAGGGCAGGATAGGGCTTGGGTAAGATGGTCTTTTGGAGACTCAATGGGCCAAATGGCCTCCTTCTGCACTGTAGGAATTCTAAGAAACTAAGGCACGGAAATATAATAGTAGTAAAGATTTAGGGCTTGAAAAACTAACTGGATTGAAGATTTATGAATCCCCTGGACCAGATGGGCTATATCCCAGAGTTCTGAAGCAGGTGGCTATAGAGATAATGGATGCATTGGTGGTTATCTTTCAAAATTCTATCGGTTGTAGAATGGTTCCTGTTGACTGGAAAGTAGCAAATCAAACCTACTATTTAAAAAGGGAGGGAGAACACAGAATGATAGATCTGTTAATTTGACATCAGTAGCAGGGTAAATCTTAGAAACTTTTGTTTCAAATTCATTTACGAGATGCCAGTATCTCTGGCTAGACCAGCACTTATTGTCCATCCCTAATTGCCCGTTGGGAAGGTGGTGGTGAGCTGCGTGGAACTGCTGCAACCATGTGGTGTAGATATACTCACAATATTGTTAGTTCCTGAGTTTTGATCCAGCGACAGTGAAGGAATGGAGTTGTATTTCCAAGTTAGGATGATGAGTGACTTTGAGGGGAACTTGCTGGTGTTGGCGTTCCCAGGTATCTACTCTACTTCTTCATCTAGATAGGAGTGATCATGCGTTTATAAGGTGCTGCATTGGTGAGCTCCTGTAGTGCATCTTGTTGATGGTACACATGGCTGTCACTGTCCATCGGTGGTGGAGGGATTGAATGTTTGTGGAAGGGGTAACAACCAAACGGGCTGATTTGTCTTGAGTGGTGTGGAGCTTCTTGAATGTTTTTGGAGCTGCACTCATCCAGCTAAGTGGAGAGTGTTCTGTCATACTCCTGACTTGTGCTTTCTAGATGGTGGACAGCCTTTGAGGATGCAGAATTTAGGTTACTCACTGCAGGATTCCTAGCCTCTGACCTGCTCCTGTTGCCATTACATAAAAGTGAGGGGTGGGAGGTTTAGAGGGGGATTTGAGGAAAAACCTTTTTACTTAGAGGGAGGTGATGGTCTGGAATGCACTGCCTGGGAGGGTGGTTGAGGCAGATGCCTCTCACCCTTTAAAGAGTACCTGGATGATTACTCATAACATTCAAGGCTATGGGCCAAGTGCTGGCAAGTGGGATTAGGTGGGCAGGCCAGGGCATTTCATGTGTTGGGCCAGACCCAATGGACTGAAGGGCTTCTTCTGCACTGTAGTATTCTGTGATTCAGTGAATAATTCTGAAGTTTTGGTAGCAAAAACATTTCTGAATACTTCTGAAATGGTGAGTACTGGGGAAGTTTTGATACCCAAAACTGGTGTCCTTTTCAGCAGTTACTAAAAGCTAGCATGAACAGAAAAGGTAAATGGCCTGGCAGCCTTCATTGAAAGGGAATTTGAATACACAAGTAGAGATGCCTTGCTGCCGTGGTGAGACTAGGCCTGGAGTATTATGTGCACCCATAGTCTCCTTACAAAAGAAAGGACTTGGAGGTTCATCTTGGTATGATGCTCTGTCGGCGAGTTCATATAGACTTGATGGGCTGAATGGCTTCCATCTGCACTGTAGGATTCTGTGGTTCAACAGACTTATCCCTGGGATAGCAGGATTGTTTTATGAAAACAGATTGAAGAAACTGGGCCTGTAGGGCTGCACGGTGGCACGGTGGTTAGCACTAACAGGGATCTGGCTTCAATTTCTGCCTCGGGCCACTGTCTATGTGGAGTTTGCATATTCTCCCCATGTCTGCCTGGGTTTCCTCCGGGTGCATCAGTTTCCTCTCACAGTCGAAAGATCGAGTCAGAGGTTTACAACATGGAAACAGGCCCAACTTGTCCATGCCGCCCATTTTTGTTAAATCCCTAAGCTAATCCCAATTGCCTGCATTTGGCCCATATCCCTCTATACCCATCTTACCCATGTAACTATCTAAATGCTTTTTAAAAGATAAAATTGTACCCACATCTACTACTACCTCTGGCAGCTTGTTCCAGACATTCACCACTCTATATGTGAAAAAATTGCACCTCTGGACACTTTTGTAGCTCTCCCCTCTCATCTTAAACCTATGCCCTCTAGCTTTAAATTCCCCTACCTTTGGGAAAAGATATTGACTATCTAGCTGATCTGTGCCCTTCATTATTTTATAGACCTCTATAAAATCACCGCTCTGTCTCCTACACTCCCGAGAAAAAAGTTCCAGTCTATCTAGTCTCTCCTTATAACTCAATCCATCAAGTCCCAGTAACACCCTAGTAAATCTTTTCTGCACCCTTTCTAGTTTAATAATATTCTTTCTATGATAGAGTGACCAGAATTGCACACAGCATTCCAAATGTGGCCTTACTAATGTCTGTACAACTTCAACAATATGTCCCAACTCCTGCATTCAATGTTCTCACCAATGAAACCAAACATGCTGAATGCCTTCTTCACCTTTCTGTCCAGCTGTGACTCCACTTTCAAGGGGCTATGAACATACACCCTGAGATCTCTTTGTTCTGTAACTCTCCCTCGTGCCCTACCATTAACTGAGTAAGTCCTGACCTGGTTCAATCTGCCAAAATGCGTCACCTCACATTTGTCTAAATTCAACTCCATCTGCCATTCATCAGCCCACAGGCCCAATTGATCAAGATCTGTTGCAATTGGAGATAACTTTCTTCACTGTCTACTATGCCACCAATCTTGGTGTCATCTGCCATCTTACTAACCATGGTTCCTAAATTCTCATCCAAATCATTAATATAAATTACAAATAACAGTGGACCCAGCACTGATCCCTGAGGCACACTGCTGATCACAGGCCTCTAGTTTGAAAAACAATCCTCTATGACCACACTCTGGCTTCTGTCAAGAAGACAGTTTTGAATCCATTTAGATACCACCTTATCGAATCTGCACCGACCACAAGTCCAGCCATGCCCTATCCCCACATCCCTATGTATTTTACCCACTACTCCCTCTAACCTACGTACCTCAGGACACTAAGAGGCATTTTAGCATGGCCAATCAACCTAACCTGCACATCTTTGGACTGTGGGAGGAAACCAGAGCACCCAGAGAAAACCCACGCAGACACAAGGAGAATATGCAAACTCCACAATTCCACAATAACTTCATTGTAGTGTTAGTGTAAGCCTTACTTGTGACTAATAAATAAACTGCAGCATCACAGCAAATTAAAAAATACATTTTTTTTTGTTTTCAAATAGCTGTGACCTTACCCCTCCTTATTTTTATAATTACCTCCAGCCGCATGAAGATGGATTATTGATGGTCATGCTTTCAGCTCTCTCGACCCTGAATTCTGTTATCCCTTCTTAGCTCTCTAAATCATTTTCCTTCTTTAAGAATCTGTTTAATAGCTACCTTTTTGACCAGGTTTTTAGTCATCTGACCTAATATCTTCTGATGTGATACAATGTCACACTGGCTTGAGTGTTTCGAGCAGCTGAATACACGGTCACCACGCACATAGATTATCCCCACTTGATAATCATTCTTCCAGAATCTTCCAATCCAAGCTGTCAAAAAAATGTGCAGCACAGTGTCCTCTGGGGAATTCTGTCAGAACAAGGTATAAGAAGACGACAGGATACCCAGTCACCCCCTCAGTTTTTGCAGTATTCACCGTCATATCCTGCCTAGGAACTTTAGTTGTCTATGTTTTAATAGTGTGTTAGTGAATGAATGGCTGAGTAAATAGCTGAGGGAGATTGGTGACTGAGTGGATAGATGCACAAGGTGGACAGGTAAGAGAGGTTGGCAGGTGGGTAGATGGGTTTGTAGGCAAGTGAATAGTCAATGAGTAGCCACATCTTGAGTAGTCAGGTTAAGTCTAGTTGGAACAGTTGTCGGGGAGGTAGTCAGGTCCAGTCAAAGGTGGTCAGATCAGGTCAAGCAGTCGTGTGTTTGGGGCTAGATGTGGAGAGAGCTAGTTTGGGGAAATAAGTCAGATTGGCTCAGTTGGGTTGTTAGGGGTTTTGGTGGAAGTGATTGGGAAGTCAGTTGTTCAATTTATCCAGGATTTAGACCAGATTTTCATCTAGAACATAGAACACTACAGCACAAACAGGCCCTTCAGCCCACTAGTTGCGCCGATCACTTCTATACCTACTAAGCCATAGACCTATCTATAACCTCCAATCCCATTAGATCTTATATACTCATCCAGAAGTCTTTTAAAAGACCCCAGCTAGTTCACCTCCACCACCACCACTGACGGCAGCTGATTCCACTCACTCACCACCCTCTGAGTGAAAAACTTAGCCCTAACATCTCCTCTGTACTTGCTTCCCTGCACCTTAAATCTGTGTCCTCTCGTAGCGACCATTTCAGCCCTGGGAAATAGCCTCTGAGAATCCACCCTATCCCTCTCAACATCTTATAAACCTTTATCAGGTCGCCTCTCAACCTTCGTCTCTCCAGGGAGAAGAGTCCCAGCTCCCTCAACCTATCTTCATAAGGCATGCCTCCCAATTCAGGCAACATCCTTGTAAATCTCCTCTGCACCCTTTCAATAGCTTCCATGTCCTTCCTATAGTGAGGCGACCAGAACTGCGCACAGTACTCCAAGTGGGGTCTGACAAGGGTCTTATAAAGTTAAAGAACAAAGAACAAAAACAGCCCAGGAAACAGGCCCTTCAGCCCAACGAGCCCGCGCCGCCATCTCAACAACACCAGTCCCCCTCTCCACCCACGACCCTTGTCTAATGTTTTATGGCCATCCAGATTGAGGGAAACTGATTTAGGGAAAATTTATTCCTGCCAATCAGCCTAACAGCACATCTTTGGGGTGTGGGAGGAAACCGGAGCACCCGGAGAAAACCCACGCAAGCACGGGGAGAATGCGCAAACTCCCACAGACACCGGCCCAAATCCATGTGTCTGCACAGCAAACAGCGATAGTCACTGAGCTGTCGTCTTGCCCATTACCTCCCGACTCCTAAACTCAGTCCCTCGATTAATGAAGGCCAGTACACCATACGCCTTCTTGACCACATCCTCCACCAGCGAGGCCGATTTGAGAGTCCTATGGACCCGGACCCCAAGATCCCTCTGCTCTTCAACACAGCTAAGACTCCTACCCTTGATGTTGTACTCCTTCATCCCATTGGTCCTGCCAAAATGGACCACTGCACATTTATCTGCGTTGAAGTCCATCTGCCACTTCTTCGCCCAGTCTTGCATCCTATCTATGTCCCGCTGCAACTTCTGACATCCCTCCAGGCCATCCACAACACCACGAACCTTCGTATCGTCTGCAAACTTATTAACCCATCCCTCCACTTCCTCATCCAGGTCATTTATGAAAATGACAAACAGCAAGGGTCCCAGAACAGATCCCTGGGGCACTCCACTGGTGACCGACCTCCATGCAGAAAAAGACCCATCCACAACTACTCTATGCCTTCTGCAAGCAAGCCAGTTCTGGCTCCACAAGGCCCTTGGATCCCATGCCCTCTCACCTTCTCAAGAAGTCTTGCATGGGGGACCTTATCAAATGCCTTGCTGAAGTCCATGTAAACCGCGTCCACCGCTCTTCCTTCGTCAATGTGTTCAGTCACATTTTCAAAGAACTCAACTAGGCTCGTAAGGCACGGCCTGCCCTTGACAAAGCCATGCTGACTATTCCTGATCATTCTAAACTTCTCCAAATGCTCACAAATCTTGTTGCTCAGAAGCCTCTCCATCAACTTACCAACCACTGAGGTCAGACTCACTAGTCGGTAATTTCCCGGGCTATCCCTGTTCCCTTTCTTGAAGATAGGAACCACATCCGCAATCCTCCAATCCTCCGGAACCTCTCCCGTCTCCATCGATGACGCAAAGATCATCGCCAGGGGCTCTGCAATCACTTCCCTCACCTCCCACAGTAACCTGGGGTACATCCCATCCAGTCCTGGCGATTTGTCTATCTTGATAGTGTTTAAAAGTTCCAACACATCCTCTTCCTTAACATCCACATACTCAATCTTTTCAGTCTGCCGCAAACCTGTAGTACAACCTCCCAGATCACTTTCCATCGTGAATACCGAGGCAAAGTACTCATTAAGCACCTCTGCCATTTCTTCCGGTTCCACACAGACTTTTCCTCCTTCACCTTTTATAGGTCCTATCCCTTCTCTTCTCATCCTTTTACTTTTCACATATTTGTAGAAGGCCTTGGGATTCTCCTTAATCTTACCCGCCAAGGCCTTCTCATGACCCCTTCTGGCTCTCCTAATTTCCTTTTTAAGCTCCTTTCTACAAGCCTTATACTCCTCCAGATCCTTAACATCTCCTAGCTCTCTGAACCTTTTATACACCTTTCCTTTCTTCCTGACTAGGTTCACCACAACCTCCGTGCACCACGATTCCCGCACCATACCAAAACCTCCTTGTCTCATCGGAACGTTATCGTGCAGAGCTCCAGTCAAACATTCCTTGAATATCCGCCACCTTCCTTCTGTACTTTTCCCCAAGAACGCCTCCTTCCAGTTTATTTGTCCAATTATCTGGTGTCTTCATATTTCCCCTTACTCCAGACAAACACCTTTCTAGCCTGCCTGATCCTATCTCTTTCCAATGCTATCGTGAAGGAGATAGAATTATGATCTCCATCCTCAAGATGCTCTCCCACTGAGAGATCTGTCACCTGTCCTGGTTCATTAGCCAGCACCAGGTCAAGTACAGCCTCTCCTCTCATAGGCTTATCCACGTACTGTGTCAGGAAACCCTCCTGAACACACCTAACAAACTCCTCCCCATCCAAACCCCTTACCCTTGGGATATTCCAGTCGATGTTTGGGAAATTAAAGTCTCCCATCACGACAACCCTGTTATTACTACATCTCTCTAGGATCTCTTTCCCTATCTGCACCTCAACTTCCCTGTCGCTATTGGGCGGCCTATAGAAAACACCCAGCAAAGTTATCGACCCTTTGCTGTTCCTAACTTCCACCCATAGAGACTTCGTAGACAGTCCCTCCACAGCATCCTCCTTCTCTGCAGCCATGACACTGTCCCTGATCAACAGTGCCACTCCACCACTTCTTTTGCTCCCAATCCTGTCCTTCCTGAAGCATCTGAATCCTGGCACCTGAAGTACCCAGTCCTGTCCCTGAGATATCCAAGTCTTTGTAATGGCCACCACATCACATTTCCAAGCAGCAATCCACGCCCTAAGCTCATCTACATTGTTCACTACACTCCTGGCGTTAAAATAGATACACCTCAGACCCTCGGTCTGGACGTTTCTCTCTCCACCACCTGTTTAACCTCCCTCTCATACTGTCTACAGTCCTTCCCTACCCGGGAGCTAACCTCCTCGCTCTCAGTCTCCTCATCTCTGTTCCCTCCCCCCAACCTTTCTAGTTTAAAGTCTAACATTTCTTGGGTAATTATCCAGGTAAATACATGGAAATCCCAAGTCTCCAGCTCTAACTCAAAGTTGGAGACATTTGCAGAGGCTCCCAGAGAGCAAGGGAACTGGCCATCGTAAGTAAATACTTCAAAGAAGAAGAACAAAGAACAAAAACAGCCCGGAAACAGGCCGTTCGGTCCAACGAGCCCACGCCACCATTTTAACATTACCAGTCCCCCCTCCACCCATGACCCTTGTCTATGCTTATGGCATTCCACATTGAGGGAAAACTAATTTAGGGACAATTTAATACCAGCCTAATAGCACATCTTTGGGGTGTGGGAGGAAACCGGAGCAACCAGAGAAAACCCACGCAAGCACGGGGAGAATGCGCAAACTCCCACAGACACCAGCCCAAATCCATGTGTCTGCACAGCAAACAGTGATAGTCACTGAGCTGTCGTGTTGCCCAGCATCTGGTCCAGTTTAAGTGTACACTACCGACATGAAGTACTAGGCTACTCTCGAACATCCAAGAGCAGCCCTTGTACGACCCATCGCGTGTATGCCCCTCGTTGGACACAAGGCAGACCAACTTAAAACCTGTGAATTAAAAGAGAAAAACATTAGTATCATTCCACGTCCTTATACATTACCAGGGACGTCCCAAGGCTACTGAACCTTATTTAAAACAATCTCCGATATCCTTCCATCTCCAAACCACTCATGTGCCTGTCTAAGTAACTCTTAAACAACTCCAGCGTGCCTGCCTCCACCACCTTGCTTGGCAGAGCATTCCATACCCCCACTACCCTCTGTGTGAACAACCTCCCCCTAATATCCATGTTATACCTCTACCCCTCACCCTAAGTCCGTGGTCCATCGTAATGTGCGTTTCTAACATAGGAAAAAGCTTACCACTGTTTATCTATACCCTTCATAATCTTATATACCTCTATTAGATCCCCCCTCAGTCGCCGTCTTTCAAGGGAAAACAGCCCCAATTTGTTCAATCTTTCCTCAAAACCCAGTCCTTCCATACCAGGCAACATCCTGGTAAACCTCCTCTGCACTCTCTCCAGGGTCTCCACGTCCTTCCGGTAGTAAGGCGACCAGAACTGGACGCAGTACTCCAAATGCAGCCTAACCAACGTTCTATACAACTGCAACATTAGACTCCAGCTCTTATACTCTAGACCCCTTCCTATAAAGGCTAACATACCATAAGCTTTCTTCACAACCTTCTCCACTTGTACTGCCACCTTCAAAGACTTGTGCACTTGCACCCCCAGGTCCTGCTGCGTTTCTAACTCTTTATAGGCTTACCCTTTATCATATAACTCCCCCCTACATTATTCCGGCCAAAATGTATCACCTCGCATTTATCAGGATTAAACTCCATTTGCCGTATATCTGCCCAATATACCAGCCTATCTATATCCCGTTGTATTGCCAGACACTGCTCCTCACTGCCCGCCAATCCAGCCATCTTAGTGTCATCTGCAAATTTGCTGATCACACCACTTACTCCCTCTTCCAAAAGGTCCCAGTACTAAGCCCTGCGGCACACCACTAGTGACAGACCTCCAGCTAGAAAAGGACCCTTCCACTACTACTCTGTCTCCTCTTAGCAAGCCAGTTCTCAACCCATCTAGATACCTGGCCACGTATCCCCTGAGCTTTAAACTTTTCAACCAACCTACCTTAAGGAACTTTGTCAAACGCCTTACTGAAATCCATATAGACGACATCAACGGCTCGTCCTTCGTCGACCATTTTTGTCACCTCCTCAAAAAATTCTACCAGATTTGTAAGGCAAGACTTCCCCTTGACAAAGCCATGCTGCGTATCCCTAATCAGATCACAATGCTCTAAGTGCTCATACATCCTATCCCTAAGAATCCTCTCCATCAACTTGCCTACCACTGACGTCAAACTCACTGGCCTACAGTTACCAGGGTTATCCCTCCTACCCTTTTTAAACAACGGTACAACGTTCGCTATCCTCCAATCCTCCGGGACCTCACCTGTGTCCAAAGAAGAGACAAAGATTTGCGTCAAAAGCCCAGCAATTTCTTCTCTCGCCTTCCGAAGCAGCCTAGGATAAATGCCATCGGGCCCCAGAGATTTATCAGTTTTAATGCTACCTAAAAGCCCTAACACTTCCTCCCTCGTAATCGATAGATCTTTCAATTGGTCTACAGCTCCCTCGAAGACATCAAGCCCCTCTCCTTCATGAATATCGACGCAAAGTATTCATTCAGGATCTCCCCCATTCCCTCAGACTCTAAGCACAATTCCCCTCCTCTGTCCCTGAGAGGACCGATTTTTCCCCTAGCCACCCTTTTGTTCCTAACATAGGAGTAAAACGCCTTTGGATTTTCCTTAATCCTACCTGCCAAAGCCATTTCATACCCCCTTTTTGCCCTCCTAACTCCCCTTTTGAGATCCCTCCTATTCTCCGTATTCCTCCACCGCTCTCTCTGTCCCCAGTTGCTTAGACCTAACATACGCCTCTCGTTTCTTCCTGACCAGGTCCTCAATACCTCTAGTAATCCACAGCTCTCTAATCCTACTTTCCCATCCTTCCTCTGAACCGGCACATGTCTTTCCTGCAACCATTTCAGTTTTCCCTTGAAAGACTCCCACATGCCTAACGTGGACTTGCCGTGCAACAGCCTATCCCAGTCTGTATCCCTAAGCTCCTGCCAAATCCAGATGTATCTCGCCTTCCTCCCCTTAGGACAGCACTCATCTTTTTCCATTACTATCCTAAAGTAGACAGAGTTGTGGTCACTATTAGCCACATGTTCACCTACTGCAACCTCAACCACCTGACCCAGCTCATTGCCCAGAACCAAATCCAGTATAGCCCCCTCTCTAGTCGGGCTATCTACATACTGCTCCAAGGACCCTTCCAATACACATCTTACGAATTCCTTCCCGTCCGAACCCCCAGCTCTAGGCACCTTCCAATCCACCCCAGGGAGGTTAAAATCTCCCACGACAACAACCCTGTTCTTCCTACACTTATCCAAAATGTCTCTACATATACCCTCTTCCACTGCCCGCGGGCTGTCGGGCGGTCTGTAGTACACCCCTAGCATAGTAATCGCTCCCTTCCTATTCCTTAACTCCACCCACAGAGACTCAATTCCTAACCCCTCTATATTATCCTCCCTCTGCACCGCTGTGATCTGCTCCCTAACTAACAGCACCACTCCCCCTCCTCTTTTCGACCCTCCCCTGTCATGCCTAAGATACTTATACCTAGGAATATTTAGCTGCCAGTCCTGTCTTTCCTTTAACCACCTCTCTGTCACTGCCACCACATCTAAATTCCTCACGAACATTAAGGTCTTAAGTTCATCCGCTCTACCCGTCACA
Source organism: Carcharhinus amblyrhynchos (assembly GCF_965287045.1). Classification (NCBI taxonomy): domain Eukaryota; kingdom Metazoa; phylum Chordata; class Chondrichthyes; order Carcharhiniformes; family Carcharhinidae; genus Carcharhinus; species Carcharhinus amblyrhynchos. The sequence continues at coordinate 66,328,984 of NC_137327.1, forward strand.
CTCCTCTCATTAAAACAGATGCACTGAAGACTGACAGGCCCACTCGGATCCTCCTTCTCCTGGGAGATTTTCCTATCATCTAGACTTACCCTGTCACCCAACTCACTCCCAATCCCAGTGCCTACTGAGCTATCTGTCTCCTTGCCACCCCCTGCCCCCCTCCATATTAGTTTCCTGAGCAATTTCTACATCGGTTCAAGAGACAAAACTTCCACAGGCAAAAATCTGGTCTCCAACCATCTGCTGAATGGAAGATTTGGGGCTATTTGTTTGCTGATGCTTGCGGTAAACAACCCAGGATGTAAAAGATGTGAAACAAATGAAATTAAATGGAAGATTTTGACCCATTCCTCACCTGAGCTGGAGCAAGGCGATCCCTGAAAGACCACCTCAGATGACTTTAAAAATTGAATGTGGGCCAGGTTGAAGCCGTTCAGGTAAGAACAGTTAATTTTGGAATTTAAAGAAGAGTTCTGAAAAAGGGTGAAATTCTCGCAGCAGATGGTACTCTCTGGCAATGATCCGTTTTTTCTAATTGTATTGTCAGGACCGATCAAATATTTACCAACAGTGCCATTCCAAATGAAGCAAAAATCCATCAACCCATTCTTTGTAATTATGGTCTCAGTTGTGTTCTCAGTGTTAGTCGCTTGTTCACCGATCTCTACATGAACATTGGTTGACATACTAAATTTCAGAAAGCAGGAAGGAGTGCCAATGCTTAGGTGAAACTCTGTTGTGCTGTTGCTAAGATTTGCACACAGTATGAATTCTTCCTGACCTAGAACTGCAAGGACAACAATCATTATTAATAGAAACAGTCATCAAAAATGTACCTGATAATGATTAATGTGCAGTTGGAGAATGCTCAGAACAAGGCCTCAAAATCACATACCTTTGTCACTGTTGAATTGAATCAAGCAGCAACAGAAAAGATACATCCAGAGCCACAACTTAAATAGTAGATCAACAGCACCCACCATCTCTCACTCAATCTGTTCCTGGAAAGCAAATCAAATATTCACATGAAAAGAAAACATAGCTCTGTAGAGCAGCTATCACAATCTCAGCATGTTTGAAAGAAGTATTTTTGAAAGGACAGTCACTGTTACAATGTCAGAAACAGAACAACGAGTTTGCACACAGCAAGATTAGAAAGAAGTGATCATTTACTGTTATAAAATTTGTTTGTACCCCAGGCAAAACTGCTGTGCTCTCCTTTAAATAGTGCCATGGGATCTTCTACAATCACCCTAAGAGTACAGAGGACTGTTTCAAATCATTTTTGACAGGTAGTATAGAACTCTCACTATGAAGCTCTTCATTTTGGTTTTACTATAATGAGTAGACTAGGTTAAGGTAATTATAAGGTGGCTTATATATAGTGAGAATTCACAATGTACCTGGAACAATGTGTGCAAAGGGATTATAAACTGTATAACCACAATTTAACCAAGTATTAAGAAATTAAACTGTATCCTTAACAAGTTTGTGAACTTTGGCCTAATAACAGTATTTGCTCAGCGTGTGGGAAGTAGTGGTAGACAGACCAAATTCTTTTAATACAGTGGAGTAGAGAAAGTCAGTTTCTCTCATCTGCTTAGGATATGCAAATCAAGCTTAGAGTTCTGGAATGTATGAGAATGAATTTACTCCTGATAGCAAAGCTGGTACAATTCTCAAGCTGATAAGAGAGGCCCCAATTCGAGTGACAGAATGACTCCTTTCGCCAATTAAAATTCACTGTGAACTGTGGCCTTGGTCACCAGATTCACATGGATTACGTTCCCAAGGTAATGGGGGAGGAACTTGCATGGGCAATGAGCTAATGATCTCCTAATCTTATTGACAGGTGGAATGTTATTGGCTAAGGTAATATTGTGTAATATTGTAATTGGACTCTCCAGCTTGCAAGGTATGCTAGGTAAGGATATTGAAATGTTCAGAACAGTATAACATTTTTACGATTGTGATGTTATCTCAACAAGGACAGTCAGCATTAAATACTGCACTCCCTCCTGATGCATGCATTAACAAATGAATTCTTTTTCATTCTTGAACTACATGCTGACTTTCATTAGAACATAGAGCATAGAACATTACAGCGCAGAACAGGCCCTTCGGCCCACGATGTTGCGCCGACCAGTTAAAAAACAATGACCCTCTAACCTAAACCAATCCCTTTTCTTCCATAAACCTATCCACGGATCTCTTAAACGCCCCCAATCTGGGCGCATTTACAACTGCAGCAGGCAGGGCATTCCAATCCCTCACCACCCTCTGGGTAAAGAACCTACCCCTGACATCCGTCCTATAACTACCCCCCCTTAATTTAAAGCCATGCCCCCTCGTGCTAGCTTTCTCCATCCGAGGAAAAAGGCTATCACTATCCACCCTATCTAAACCTCTAATCATCTTATATGTTTCAATAAGATCCCCTCTTAGCCGCCTTCTTTCTAGCGAAAACAACCCCAAATCCCTCAGTCTCTCCTCATAGGACCTCCCCTTCATACCAGGCAACATCCTGGTAAACCTCCTCTGCACCCTCTTCAAAGCCTCCACATCCTTCCTGTAATGTGGGGACCAGAACTGCACACAGTACTCCAAGTGCGGACGCACCAGAGTTGTGTACAGTTGCAACATGACGCTGCGACTCCCAAATTCAATCCCCCTACCAATAAACGCCAAGACACCATATGCCTTCTTAACAACCTTATCTACTTGATTCCCAACTTTCAGGGATCTATGTACACATACACCTAGATCCCTCTGTTCATCCACACTATTCAGAGTCCTCCCGTTAGCCCTATACTCGACACATCTGTTATTCCTACCAAAGTGAATTACCTCACACTTCTCCGCATTAAACTCCATCAGCCACCTCTCGGCCCAGCTCTGCAACCTGTCTAAGTCTCCCTGTAAACTATGACGCCCTTCCTCACAATCTACCACACCTCCGACTTTGGTGTCATCAGCAAATTTACTAATCCACCCAACTATACCCTCATCCAGATCATTAATAAAAATTACAAACAGCAGTGGCCCCAAAACAGATCCCTGAGGCACACCACTCGTAACCGAACTCCATGACGAATATTTACCATCAACCACCACCCTCTGTCTCCTATCTGCTAGCCAATTCCTGATCCAATTTCCTAGATTACCCTCAATCCCATACATCTGCATTTTCTGCAGAAGCCTACCATGGTGAACCTTATCAAACGCCTTACTAAAATCCATATATACCACATCAACTGCCTTACCCCCATCCACCTCTTTGGTCACTTTCTCAAAAAACTCAATAAGGTTAGTAAGGCACGACCTACCCGCTACAAAACCATGCTGACTATCTCCAATCAGTTCATTACTCTCCAAATAACTATAAATCCTATCCCTAATAATTTTTTCTAAAACCTTGCCCACAACAGAAGTAAGACTCACCGGTCTATAATTCCCGGGGAAGTCTCTGTTCCCCTTCTTAAACAATGGGACAACATTTGCTATCCTCCAATCTTCCGGTACTATACCAGAGACCAACGACGACCTGAAGATCAGAGCCAGAGGCTCTGCAATCACCTCTCTTGCCTCCCAGAGAATCCTAGGGTAAATCCCGTCCGGACCAGGGGACTTATTTATTTTCAAAATCTCAAGAATATCCAGCACATCCCCCTTATCAACTGCAATACTGTCTATTTTACACCCCTGCAACCCAGTGTTCTCCTCAGCTACATTCATGTCCCCCTGCATGAACACCGAAGAGAAATATTGGTTCAATGCCTCTCCAATCTCTTCCGGTTCCACACACAACTTCCCTCGGCTGTCTGTAACTGGCCCTAATCTTGCCCTAACCAACCTTCTGTTCTTGACATACCTATAGAACGCCTTAGGATTCTCCTTAATCCTATCAGCCAAAGTCTTCTCATGTCCTCTTTTAGCCCTTCTTAACTCACTCTTCAACTCCCTCCTAGCCAATCTAAAGCTTTCTAGTGCACTACCCGAGCCCTCAAGTCTCATCCGAACATAAGCCTCCTTTTTCTTTTTAACCAACGAATCAACTTTTTTAGTGCACCACGGTTCCCTAGCTCTACCAATTCCTCCTTGCCTGACAGGGACATACCTATCAAGGACTCACAGCAGCTGCTCCTTGAAAAAACTCCACATTTCGGACGTTCCCAATCCCTGTAGTCTCCTAGTCCAACCTATGCTTCCTAATTCTCTCCTAATAGCCTCATAATTACCCTTCCCTCAGCTAAAACTACTGACCCGAGGTTCATGCCTATCCCTTTTCATCATTAGTCTATATATTGGTTGAGTGAGCTCAACTGAGCACAAGACACCTCAGAGGGTCACCTCAGAAAATTCCTCTTACAATTCAGTGCTGCAACAGCAGGATACTCACCAGTGACTAGAGGCGAGGCTTTCTCCCAAAAGGCGGGCAAGTACATTCTTTGAATACCACCCAGTAGTTAGGGGGCTACGTGTCTGACAGCCGACTTACAAAAGCTATAAGTCGAGTATCTTGGACTGGGGAAGAGGTGCAAAAACAGCCTGTATATAAAGAGCCCACGCATTATGTACAGAGGCCAGGGACGAACACTTGGATCTCCTATGGAGCAACATATAAAATTGCATTTGTTGGAAGGGGCATTTGCAAAGAAGGTATGCTTAAACACAGCTAGTTGGCGATGGACACTTGAAACTCCTATGCAGCAGCCTATAAAAACCACAAAGCTAGAGAACTGTCAAGGGGCTAGACCGCGCGTACAGATGGCGGCTGGCTCAGACTCAAGGAACTCACAGGGAGAGTTTCCAGAAGTAGAGAAGGGACAAGGCCATGAGAGAGAACCGGCAGGAGGACTCAGGAGTAGAGGTCCCTGTGAGAGACTCATCTGAGAGAGAGAGAGAGAGAGAGAGATTGAAATTGGTTGGTCTAAAGCACCATGGATCAAAGAGAGAAGTTAAAGGGTTAAAAAAAATACAAACAGGTAACTAATTTTTTATGACAAAGGGATAGAGAGAGTGTAACTGTGCGATCTAGAGTACCATGTGGCGCAGTGGGATATAGCAGGTCAAAGTGAATTTGCATTTCTGTGTATGAGTTTAATAAATTACTTTCCCCTCAGTTGAGATTTTATGATAGTGAAATTGATGCGAGGTCAAGATATCAATTCTAAATTACTTAATCTTACTAATGATCGATGGACATGGTCATTTTCAAGACAAGGAATCTGACAGAGATTTGAGCTCTGCCACGTTGGGAAAGGAAAATCAATTTCAAGATGGCATTACGTTATGTCTAAAACGTTATAAGGAGAGTTAACCATTTCAGTAAATAGTTGATTTGATTTTGTACCTGCCTGTGTTGATTACAGGGGCAGAGTTGTAGAAATAATTAAACATACAAATTTTGAGCTTAAACTGGCGAAAGTGTAAATAAGCATAAAAGTTTTAATTTATTAGGGATATTTAAAAGTGGTAAAATCAATCTTATTTTGGATTAATCTGGATTAGACTTTTTGTTAAATTCAAAAATGTATTCTTGATAGAACTGACAATGAAGAGAGAAATGGAAAGAATTATTCCAAACTGTTTGAAATGATGATGTCCATGTGAATGAACTAACTCTGCCCCTGCTGAAACAAGCAGAGAATTAACCCATTCTGTCCCAGACAGGATGGATCTGTGTGTTATAAAACTTGCAGTAATTTTAAGGCATTCGAGAATTTATTTGGAGATTTTCTATATAATAGAAATTGTTGGCTTAGATCAAAAAGTCTAACAGAAGGGGAGAGAACGTTTAGTGAGGAGTTACATAAGGTAGTATGCATGTTTAATGATGGGAATTATTACAAACCATAATACATTCTAATTGAAATGTGTGACATGGATATTCAAAGTTAGTGAATCAATCACAAGACTGGAGCAGCAGTTCTGAACACAAAACATGCCCTGTAATGAATTTTGAATATGGGAAGCTTGAAAACAATATTAAATGCCAGACAGGCGAAAAGGGAGAGCCGCCGATAACACCAAATTGACAGATTAATACAATTAGAGATGAGGGAAATAATTCAGTGGAAAAAATGAAAAGGGAAAGTGAACAGGATAATAAAAGATGTGTTATAGAGGAGGTGATAGTAAACAGAAGAGGACAGAATTAAAGATGGGACTCATTGGATGCAAGAAAGCCATTTAAAGGGCTTCTCAGAAGTAGAATGCAGTTTAAATGAAAGCTATGGATGAAGGAACAGTTTTTTGAAAATAAGAGATAAGATAGATACTAATGGACAGTTACAGTGAAGAGCCCACAACACTATTTTCTGAATTTGGGAAGATTCTGACATAAGAAAATGTGCTGTAAGCAAGTTACCTTAATAAAATGTTATTTAAGATAAGAATGAACAATCAAAATAAGTTATAGCCTGGGATCAAATTGAAAGGTTTGCTGTTTCAAAGATATTATTACGTTATAGACTTCAGGAAAAAAGAGAGATTCCAGATGTACAAGGCTTTTCACCAAAAAAGGGGAAAGACAAGTATTGAAGGCTTTTTAATTACAACAGGCATGGGGTTATGGGGAAAGGGCCTGGGTGGGATTGTGGTTGGTGCAGACTTGATGGGTCAAATGGCCTCCTTCTGCACTATAGGATTCTTTGATTCTTTGAACGGTCTGTTTGCTCAGCATGTTGGGAAATATAGTGATAGATAGGCCAAATTATTTTAATACAATGGCGTATAGAAAGGCAATTTCTCTTATCTGCTTAGGATATGCAAAGCAAGCTTTAATAGAGTTCTGGAATGTATGGGATTGAATTTGCTCTTGAATAGCAAGGCTGGTGCAGTGTCTCAAGCTGATAAGAGGTCCCAATTCGAGCAAGAGAATGATTCCTCTTACCAATTTAAATTTGTATATGTGAGCTGTGGACTTGGATGCCAGGTCATGTGGGTTAGGTTTCCTAGGTAACGGAGAGGAACCTGCAGGGGCACTGAGCTAATGATCTCCTAATCTTGTTGACAAGTGGAACGTTATTGGCTAAGGTGTATTGTGTAACATTGTTATTGGACCGTCCAGCTTGGAGGACAGGCTGGGTGGGGATATTGAAATGTCCAGAACAGTATAACAATTCTACGATTATGAGGTTATCTTAGAGAGAACAGTCACCATTCAATGACTGCACTACTTCCTAATATATACATTATCAAATTAATTCCTTTTCATTCTTTAACTACGTGCTGACTTTCGTAGTCTATGTATTGGTTCAGTGAAATCAACTGAGTACAAGACATCCCAGTGGGACACCTCAGAAAATTCTTCTGACAGGTAGGAAATGAAACACAGAAACATGGAAAATAGAAGCAGGCATAGGCCATTCACCCTTCAAGCCTGCTCCACCTTTTATTTTGATCATGGCTGATCATTAAATTAAATATCCTGATTCCACCTTCCCCTCATATCCCTTGATCCCTATAGCCCCAAGAGCTATATCTAACTTCTTTTTGAAATCTCAACATTTTGACCTCAACTACAGATTCTGGGTGAAGAAATTGCTCCTCATCTCAGTTTACCCCTTATCCTCAAACTGTGACCCCATTACAGGACTCTCTCATCATTGGGAACAGTCTTTCTGAATCTACCTAGTCTAATTCTGTTAGAACTTCAATTTTGTATGAGATCGCCTCCCCTCTTCTAAACTCCAATGAGTTTAATCTAAGTGCATCCATTAGGAAACAATGGGCTTGTGAAAATGAGGGAATTGGAAGAAAACATTATTAATTAAGAGGTATTACTCAAAAAAGTAATTGGGTTCAAGAATGATAAACACCCTGGACTTGATAGTATTTGAAGGAAGTATCAATCGAGATCATGAACACACTGGTGCTCATCTTTCAGAATGTTAACAGGCTAGAAAGTAGCAAATGTAATCCCACTATTTAAGAAGAGAATGCACAGAGAACCACCAAGCTGTTAGCTTGACATCAATGTTAGGGTAAATCTATCACAAAAGCTGTGATAACAAGACACTTCAAATATATTGATGATGATAGGACACAGACAACATGGACTTATGAAAGAACATATGAACAAACGACGAGCAGCAGCAATAGGTAATTCAGCCCCTTGAACCTGCCCTATCATTTAATAAGATCAGGGCAGATCTGACAAATGTCAAATCTGCATTCCACCTACTCCCGATAACCTATCACCTTTTGCTTAGCAAGAATTTATCTACCTCTGCCTTAAAAAATATTCAAAGACTTTGCTTCACCACCTTTACAGGAAGAGCAAAGACTCACAACCCCCAGTTCACCTCATTTAAAATTTTACACAGATGTCCCCATATTTTTAAACGATTCCTGTAAGGGGGAAATCCTAATAGGTTAGTCAGATTTTTAAAGTATTAAACATTAAGATACTTACAGAACTACCAGCACTGAATTGAATGACTCTAAGAACAGATCTATAAGCTAACAAGAAAGCAATTTACACACAAGTGAAATGCAGTAAGATCTAAACAAGCAATTATGATTTAATTAATATATTGAATGTATTTTTAAGAATCGCTGTTCACTTTAGCCAAAGGCAGTTTGCTGCAAAGAATCATGGTAAAGGGCATTAAGGAAAAGCCATATTCCAAGAGAATGATCAAACCTTGGGAATATGCAAGTTTTATCAACCAAGTTTCTAATAGTTTCATTGGTCAAAACATTGAGTACAGGAGTTGGGACTTCCTGTTGAAGTTGTATAAGACATCAGTAAGACCACACTTGGAATACTGTGTACAGTATTCCAAGTATGGCTCTATTATAGAAAGGATATTATTAAACTAGAAAGAGGGCAGAAAAGATTTACTAGGACGCTACTGAGATTTGATGGATTGAGTTACAAGGAGAGCCTGTGTAGTAGGGAATGAGTTAATGAACTTTGTAATACTTGAGAGAATGAGAAAAAATATCCAGATGCCTAGATGAAGCCTGTTTATAGTCTAGATGCATATATTTCACATATTTCAGATAAATGTAACTTTGTTTTCGTGTGCCCAGACTGCTCAGTGCCCTTGCTGTTGTACACAAGTTTCAGGTGACCCAGACAGGAAGATAGCAGCTGCTCTTGCTATTATACACAAGTTTATGTTAAAACTGCTTAGAAATGTAGCTGATCCAGCTTGTAGTTATGTTGTGTCTTTAATTTCGCAGACTTTCGCCTAATATAGTGAAGCCTGCATTGTCCTAAATGTATTTTATATATATATTCATTATGTGCTGCTTATGTGTCATGTACAAACATATTATACGTATACGTATGTTATACAACTTATGAGCATAGATTGTTATACCGGCCTATTAATTTTAACTTGTCTTGTCGGCCTGTACTTTAGCTAAGGGTTAATCACACACGTCAAGTGCGGCCTCGAGATGACCATGAAGAAATGCCGAGGCAGCCATGTTCCCATGATGGAGGACAACCCACAGCCTGGGAACCTGCTGAGGATGAGAAGATGCGTACGTGACTGGAGGGGTATAAATATATGATCTTAACTTGTATTTGGAGAGATGCCTGGGGAACCGCTGTTAGGTGCCAGGCGTATCTCCCAAAAGCTTTTGAATAAACTTCTGTATTTTGACTCACAATTAGTCTGAGGTATCTTTACCTACAACAATTGGTGCTGAAACCCAGGATCTGTTTACGGGTCCAGTTGAATGGTCACAACTGGAGCTCCTGAATAGATCATCGAATTTAACGGAGTGGATCAAAGTACAGTAGGTGCAGTAGATGCTCGTCTATGATGAAAGAGTGTGAGAGTGTGTGAGTGGCCTGAACTGAGCACATACGGACAAGGAGGCATCTGTCTTTACACCCAGCCTTAGGCTGGTTGCTAAGAGGGGTAGCCCCCTCACACAAAGGTCAGGAGTTTGAAGTGGGTGTAAAGGCTGGAGAAGGATGCCTGGGATGTGATGTTCAGATGTGAGTAAGAAAGAATCTGTCTGAGTGATCGCCGGAATAGAAGGAAAAGCCGGCTTAATAATGTGAGCTTAAGGATGTAAGCTCACGAGTGTAAGCGGTGGTACAGAGGGATCTGATCACCCCTAACAGATATCACCGGGCTCTGATAAGAGCGACCTAGGAGTGGGAGAGCGAGAAAGGAGAATAGAGGACTCCAGGTGGTGAGTATAAACTTATCGGTGTTATGGCGGGACAAGGACAGTGGGGACCTGGGATCCCTGATAAACAAGTATACGATGGAAAGGGACAAATTCATTAAACAGATGAGGAAAGAGGGGTGGGATCCATTTCACCCACTAGGCCAACAATGGAAATAATTGGAACAAAAAGGGACAGAACTAAGAAAATTGGAATTCTCTTAGTTTGAATTAATTAAACAGGTTTAACAGGTTTAAACCGGATTAATTGAACAGGTCTCAGTCTTGGGTAAAAAATGGGCTGACAACAAGGAGAGAAACCAAACAAAGAAGATAGTAGTATTGTTAATACATCAGTTAGCTGGGCTAATTGAGCAAGTAGTCACTTCCACTAAGAAGTGGAGTGAGGATAAAAAAGATTAGGGAATTAGAATTCAGAGTAAGGGAACTGAAGAAACAAAACCAAGTGTTAAAAGGCCACTGCAGGGGGACATTACCTCCCTACCCTGGCAGTATGACCGTGAAACTCACAGCGCCTGGGGGTGACTTTGATACTGAGGAGGAGGTCTGCAACCTTGCTTTGGTAACAAGGGGAGGAACAGTAAATAATCCCATTGGCCAATTTAACCCCTTCACACCAGGGGAAAGACATCAGATCCTAGTGTCGCTGGGAAAACTCCAACCCAGGACTGCAAATGTCAAATTTTGGTATCATTGTCCCACAAGATATTTACAGTATTAGATATAGCTAACGAGTTCTAGTCCATCCCCTTGAATCTTAACTCACAGGATAAATTTTTCTTCACAGAAGGCGATAAGCAATATACATGGACTAGACTCCCACAGGGATTCCATAATAGCCTGGCCATATTTCATGAAGCAATGAGTAATTTCTAGAACAATTGGAACTCTCGAAACGGAGCACCATCTCACTGTATGTAGACAATATTTTGATAAGCCTCTGAAATTAAAGTGGAACTTCAGACCGCATTATCCTTGATCTTGAAGCACGTGGAAGATCAAGGGTTAAAGGCAAGTCTGGAAAAGGTCCAAATGGGAAAGACACAGGTGTTATATTTGGGACATTTAATATCCCAAGGGATCAAGGAGATGCCTGTGGACAGGAAAGCCGCCATATAGCAAATGCCTAGGCTGGTCACCGTCCGAGGGGTAAGGAAGGTTTTGGATTTATTTAATTATAGCTTCAACTTTATGCCAGAGTTTGCTAAATTGGCTAAGCCGATACAAAGGCTAGTGAAAGGGGGGAAACCTGCTCTCGAAATTGTGGAATGGGGACCAGAGCAGGAAGAGGCATATAGCAATCTAAAAGCAGGATTGATGTCAGCCCCGGGGCTTGGATTACCTGACGCTAGTGAAGATTTTCATATCTATTGCAATAACGAAGGAAGGTTTTATTCGGCAGCAGTAACCCAAATCCATGGGGACAAGCAGCGGCTGGTGGGACATTATTCGACAGCCGAAGGCCCTGTAGTAGCCGGCTTACCCCGGTGTATAGCCGCGCTAGACCGCGCAGCCTGGGCAGTAAAGGTTAGTGAGCCCATTGTAATGGCAGGGAATATAGTTTTACACACCAAGCATACCTTGGTAGAAATGTTAAATACGGGGAAGCTACAATCTGTCTCCAATATGAGAAGGGCGAAGTGGGAGGCAGTGCTCCTCCCCTCAGCATTACCATCATATGAGACATGAGAGAGAACCCTGCCAAAGGAAGGTTAGGTGAAGGAAGACCACATACATGTGGGAATGTAGATGAGGGAGCAGAGGAAAGTAGAATAAGGGAGGTGCCCCTAGAGGCACTGGAGTTTGTGGATGGGTCACGAAGTATATAGATGGATCACCATGAATGGGATGGACCTACAAGTGATCTGAGCAGGAAGAATAGAGGGAGGTATGTCAGCACAAGTGACGGAACTGGTAACCCTGACATAGGCTTTTACTGAGGTGCGGGGAGAGCGTTTACATGAATAGCGGTTATGTATTTGGAATTGTGCATGACTATGACTATGACTATTTGAGGGAGAAAGGGATTTGTCACAACAGGAGGCACCCGAATCAAACATGGTCAAATTTATTAGAGGCCAGTGAGCTCCCATCAGTAAAGGGTTAAAAAGAAACAAGCAAGCTGACTCTGTATGGTACAGAGAGAGAGAGAGAGGGCATACTTGTGCTATCAAGAGCCTCATGTGGTGTAATAGGGTATAGCCGATAAAAGTGAATTGCTTCAAGTTTAATAAATTACGTAGGGATCGGACAAAGATTTGAGTTCTGCCATGTGGGAAAGGTGGCATTACATTACATCTGAAAGTTATTTAAAGGTGATAAAAATAAAGCTTATTTTGGATTTTCTGAATCAGGCTTTTATTAATTTAAAAATGTGTTCTTGATAGAACTGACAATGAAAGAATTATTCCTAAGTGTTTGAAGAGTCCATCTGAGCGAACTTACTCCCCCTGCCCTACTGCTGAAACAAGCAGAGAATTAACCCATTCTGTTCCAGACAGGATGGATCTTAGTGTTATAAGACTTGCAGTAATTTTAGGACATAAAGCCAAAAAAAAACTAACAGGAAAGGGCATTACATAAGTTAGAATAGGAGCATGTGTTTAAAACATGTGCAAGTACTGGAGTAGAGCTGATCCCAAAGCTCACCCTGTTATAATCTTAGTTTTTGTATTTCAGTGTGTTTGTGTAGTCTGGTCACTTGTCTTTTTGTGGAGTATTTATTGCAGGCAATAAATGCAATGCTTTACATTTCAGTTTAATCTCAAAGGGGCTGAGAAATTGTTAAAACTGTTAAAGTATAAGATTTCTTGAATTTACTTCTGTTTTGAGTTTAATTACAGTTTGGAAAAGAGACGAATGAAGATGACTTAATCCGTTTTGGAATGTATGTTGGAAGCTTCCATGTGTGTGTGTGTGTGTGTGTGTGTGTGTGTGTGTGTGTGTGTGTGTGTGTGTGTGTGTGTGTGTGTGTGTGTGTGTGTGTGTGTGTGTGTGTGTTTAATAAATTGGTTGCATGGATATTTCCTTATTATTTGCTTTAATGTTCTTCCCCTAATTGTGATTTTACAACAGTGGGTTTGATACAGAATTTAAATAAAAATTGGAAAGCAAATTGAAGTTTAAGAAAGGATGTAAACCTTGGAGGGAACCATACGCTCTTTCCTTTGTCTTGAAGTAGAAGTTACGCAAGAGTTAATTGAGAAGTTAAGAGAAGAGAATAAGTAACTTTGTGGAAAGGTAGAAAAGTAGGAACAAAAGAATGATTTTGTAATAAATAATAATGATGAAATAATAAATATACTGTTTGAGTCAGTTTAAAATATATCAAGTCGGTGAAGTCTGCAGCATATTGTGATTTACAAATGTCTGCCATTGGAATTTCATGTGTCATCTAGGTTTGCCTTGAACTGCAAAACTTAACTCAGTTTAAAAATAGAAACAACTTAAATTAAAAGGGTTTGGATATCATGGTCTTGATATGTAAAGTGGTATGATACAACTGTCACGTGATTATTTTTATTATACAGTGTCACACTGCCATATAGATCCAAGAATAAAATCAAATCCTGAAAAGCCTTAACTAATTTCATTAACATGACGGGAAGTGAAATCAGCTTACTTAGGAGAGAGAGAGAGAGAGAGAAAGAGTTGGAGACTGACTGTGCAACCAGTTCAAAAATCTTGCAGCATTCGGCTGAACACAACAGATAGCTCATTACAACTTTTCGGTTATCTGTGTTTTTAAAGAGCTGGGTACAAACTGTATAAATAATTGGCATCTGTGACCACGAAACACTGCTATTTACCTCATGAGAAAATCTTCTCTCGAAGGATCATTTCTGTTTAAACATCGCACTTTCAAATGTGGTCAAACAAATGATCAAATTAGATACAATGAGTATATCATATAAAGATTGGAGCTGTATGGCATGTGATTTTAATGGGGAAAGTGATGTCTTTTGATGGGATTACATACAAATGAATGGATGTCCAGCTGCAGCCAGTGCAAAGTGTTATTTAATTCACATTAAGCTTTCTATGGAAGGGGAATATGTAATCAAATGTATAATCCATTGGCTAAAGCCATACAGACATGGGAAAAAATCTGAACAGAGGTATTGCCCACTATACTAGTGAGGCTAAGAGCTATCACAAACCAGAGTAACCCTTATGAGTTAATGACCAGAAGGGCTATGCAACTGCACAAATCCATTATTACCGGGGGGACAGATGTAGGCCCTCTACAAGATAGAATTAGACAATATGTTTTAGAGTTAAGCACCCAACTGAAGGGTATGCAAAAGACAGTAAAGGAAAACCAATTAACTAGTGATGAGCAAATTGAACTAGAACAGACCCCTGAGGTACCCTCTGATGGGCAGCAAGGTTCTGGTAAAAACATTGTCCAGAAAACCTGGGTTTGCCCCCAAATGGAATGGCCCCTACGAAGTTATTATTAGTGGCGACACATGTGCCTGCATAGATCTGCAAGGCAGAGGTGTCTGGAAACACTGGACTCAATTGAAAGAGTATGCCAGCCCAATTGAAAATATGTAATTTTCTCAATTCACAGAGACGACTGACCTCCAAGCAAGCTGATCAGGCTCACTGGACGTTGAGCGCGAACGATCGGGATCGTGGGAAGTTGGGCGTGAGTGCAGGCGATCGGGTTCGCGGAAAACTGTTTGGACTATTGTATAAGTAATATGATGATTTTCCTACTGCTCCTCACAACTTCAGCCCTGCCAGCATCAGAGGGAGAGTATGGGTAGGATGAACAGTCCTCTGAAATTGGACCTCTTCATACGAACACATTCGTCTATATGTCCTACTTATATGCAGTACAGTCAAATTTGAGCAAGTGCTGGGTCTGTTCATACATTCCCACACACGGAGGCAAAGGAGGGTATCCTTTGTTCCCGATCCCTTTAGCAACCCCGGAAATGATAGAATGGATGTTGAGTCAGAATGGAACTCAGGACAGGATAGTTAAATCCTCATTCAGAACCACGATACCAGGTTCTTTCACTGTCAGTGGCAGGGATGCTGTTCTGGGGTTCAGAGGTGGAGGATGCACCCTATCAGCCTTTAAAAACCATTACCAGCCTAGCTATAATAGATCAGACCACCCACCCCACCTCGTTGTAAAAAATCAACAGAAAGATTCTATCTGCCTGTACAGAAACAGTTCCATACTTGTTGGTCACAGCTACTGTCTTTAGCAGATTAATGTTACCAGTAGCACCTGGACTCGGGTACAACAGACCACAATCACTGCCCCACAGCCAATGTCTCCGTTAGTCTTTACTCTGCCTATGTGAGCAGCATGACTGCCTATAATGGCACCTATTTTGTCTATGGAAACTACCTAACCTTGGCTTCCGTGGGACTGGTCGCGGGGTCATGTTATTTAGCATATGTGGTACCCTATATTCACCATTACACCGACTTACAAAACCAACCTGAGATACACTTGCTCAAGATCAAACGAGCTATTAGTGGGCCAGAACAATTCCTCATGCTAGCATACCCATTCTACAGGACAGCAAAGGCAGCGCAGGAACTTATACTTACGGCCTCGACCCTAGAGAGGATTGCAAACGAGGCTAAAGAAGGGTTCGAGGAAGTAAGCACAGCCATCTCCGAGATATCAGCAGAGGTTGTAACTCTCCGAACCGTTGCCTTACAAAACCAATTGACCCTCAATTATGTGCTAGCCTCCGAAGGAGGAACATGTGCCATAGTTGGCTCCAAATATTGCATATGTATTCCCTGACGCCTCGGAGAATATAACTCGGTTGGCAGATCATATCAAACAAATAGCCAAGACGATACAAAATGAAGGACACCAATATCATGACTATAGCCCTCTGGGCTGGCTGGGACAGTGGTTTGGGTCATGGGGTTCATACCTGACGCATGGAATAATTGTATTAATTGTAATTATTATCACTTGCTGTGTTTGTAAAACGTTATTGAACACCTGTTGTAAAACAGCAACAGCCCAAGTTATACCGAGTGCAAGTGTACAAGCTGAAGGACTGGACCTCCTGAGGAAGGAGTTAGGCCCTTATGCCAGGAACAATTGGCTCTGAATTGGTCTTGGGGCCATATCTGAATGGCCCTGTGACCAAAAGGGGGGAGATGTAGTAGGGAATGAGTTAATGAACTTTGTAATACTTGAGAGAATGAGAAAAAATATCCAGTAGTCTAGATGAAGCCTGTTTATAGTCTAGATGCATATATTTCATATATTTCAGATAAATGTAACTTTGTTTTTGTGTGCCCAGACTGCTCAGTGCCTTTGCTGTTGTACACAAGTTTCAGGTGACCCAGACAGGGAGATGGCAGCTGCTGTTGCTATTGTACACAAGTTTTATGATAAGTCTGCTTAGAAATGTAGCTGATCCAGCTTGTAGTTATGTTGTGTCTTTAATTTCGTAGACTTTCGCCTAATATAGTGAAGCCTGCATGTCTTAAATATATTTTATATATATTCATTATATACTGCTTATGTGTCATGTACTAACATATTATACGTATACGTATGTTATACAACTTATGAGCATAGATTGTTATACCGGCCTATTAATTTTAACTTGTCTTGTCGGCCTGTACTTTAGCTAAGGGTTAATCACACACGTCAATTGCAGCCTCGAGATAACCATGAAGAAATGCCGAGGCAGCCATGTTCCCATGATGGAGGACAACCCACAGCCTGGGAACCTGCTGAGGATGAGAAGATGCGTACGTGACTGGGGCGGAATAAATATATGATCTTAACTTGTATTCGGAGAGAACATAAGAACATAAGAAATAGGAGCAGGAGTAGGCCATCTAGCCCTTCGAGCCTGCCCCGCCATTCAATAAGATCATGGCTGATCTGTCGTGGCTCAGTTCCACATTCCCGCCCTCTCCCCATAACCCTTAATCCCCTCTCTTATCAAAAACCTATCAACCCGCTTCTTAAAAATATTTAGCGAGGCAGCCTCCACCACTTCAACGGGCAGGGAATTCCAGAGATTCACCACCCTTTGAGTGAAGAAGTTCCTCCTCAACTCTGTTCTAAACCGCCCCCCCTTTATCTTGAGGCTGTGCCCCCTAGTCCTACTGTCTTTTTTGAGCGGGAAGAGTCTCTCCACCTCTATCCTATCCATCCCATTCATCATCTTATACGTCTCAATGAGATCTCCCCTCATTCTTCTAAACTCTAACGAGTACAAGCCTAGTTTACTCAGCCTCTCCTCATAGCTCAACCCCCTCAACTCCGGCATCAGCCTAGTAAACCTCCTCTGCACTCCCTCCAAGGCCAAAATATCTTTGCGCAGGTGCGGCGCCCAAAACTGCACACAGTACTCTAGCTGCGGCCTCGCCAATGCCCTATACAGCTGCAGCAAGACCTCCCTACTTTTATATTCAATCCCCCTCGCGATGAAGGCCAGCATCCCATTCGCCTTCCTGACCACCTGCTGCACCTGCAAGCTGGGTTTTTGCAACTCATGCACAAGGACCCCGAGGTCCCTCTGCACCGTCGCCTGCTGCAGTTTTTCGCCACGGAAGTAATAGTCCTTCCTACCAAAGTGGACCACCTCACACTTGCCAACATTAAATTCCATTTGCCATTTCCTGGCCCATTCGCCCAGCCTATCTAGATCCTTCTGCAGAGTCTCCACACCCTCCGCACAATTTGCCATTCCCCCAATCTTGGTGTCATCAGAGATGCCTGGGGAACCGCTGTTAGGTACCAGGCGTATCTCTCAAAAGCTTTTGAATAAACTGCTGTACTTTGACTCACAATTAGTCTCAGAGGTATCTTTACCTACAACACCTGGATAAACTGGGACTTTTTCCCTAGAGCATAGGAGGCTGAGGAGTGATCTTATAAAGGTCTACAAAATAATGAGGGCATAGATTAGTTAGACCAGCAACATCTTTTCCCAAAGGTAGGGGAGTCTAAAACTAGAGGGCATAGGTTTAAGGTGAGAGGGGAGAGATACAGGAGGGGTCCAGAGGGGCAATATTTTTACAGAAGGTGGTGAGTGTCTGGAACAAGTTGCCAGAGGTAGTAGTAGAAGCAGGTACAATTTTGTCTTTTAAAAAGCATTTAGACAGTTACATGGGTAAGATGGGTAAAGAGGGATATGGGCCAAACACGGGCAATTGGGACTAGCTTAAGGGTTAAAAAAAGGGGTGACATGGACAAGTTGGGCCAAAGGGCCTGTTTTCATGCTGTAAACCTCCATGACTTTATGAATACCAAAACCCCATAGGAACACAGCAAGTGCCACAATCAGTATTTCAGATGACAGCAGCTGATTTGCAAAAGTTGTTGGATCAGAAGTGACAAATAGCAGCTCTTGAGACTACAGGTAGAGACCCCTGTATGTATGTAGAAGCAGTGTTAGGAGGTCAACCTTGCTTCATGTTGATAGACACCAGGGAATCTATATCTAAGAGATTTAAATTTGCCGACAACTGATCAGACCATACAGTTGCAAGGAGTAACGGGGGAATTAAGACTGCATAATTTTGAGTGAACCTACTATACTGGAGATTGAGGGTAAAAGGCAACAAGTTCAGATTTGGAAATGTTTAACAGAAGGAGGAGGTATTTTAGGGATTGACCTAATGGAACAATAATCAATGTCAAGGCAGGTAACATAAGGTGATGTAAGTTGGAAAAGGAAAATCGATAGGGTTAGAAAAAGGGTTGCAGAATCTCTAGAATACCATTAAACTTGAGAAAATGGGGATATTTGGCTGCACAGTATCCTCAGGTATGGGCTGAACACAAACAGGATTGCACATATTTAGATGTTCTCTAACAACAATCCCTGAAAATGTTCACACTCCACTTTAGGCAATATCCCCTCAAACTAGAAGTGATGGACGCAGTTAAAAACATCATTTGCAGATTTAGAAAAACAAAGCGTAACCAAAATGTTTTCTGAGACTAATTAACCTGTTTGGCTAGAAGGAAAGACAGGTGGCAGTTATCAATTAACTATCAGTTACATTGCTCTGAATCGCTACACATTCGAGAACACCCCATAGTGGCAAATCCAGCTAACATTTTGAACACCATTGGAATAGAGCAGATGATATTTTCAGTACTAGACATAGCCAATGGATTTTGGTCAATTCCTGTACCTGAGGAACACCAATATAAAGCTGCATTTACAGTTGCGAATCAGCAATACACTTGCTCTTGTCTGCCACAGGAATTCCATAACAGTCCAGCAATTTTTCACAAATACATAGTACAGATAATAGAACCTTCAGACTGTGCTGGAACAACCATTTTGAGTAACTTGGACAACATTTTAATAGCATCAGACGGTTCAATTGCACATTATTGAGCTGCACACAGAGTGATTCAAGGAATCACTCTGTGTGCAGCTCAATAATGTGCAATTGAACCGTCTGATGCTATTCAAGGAATCACTCTGTAGGAAAAATGCTTTAAGATGGCGGCGTGGGCTCGTTGGGCCGAAGGGCCTGTTTCCCGTGCTGTGTTGTTCTTTGTTCTTTGTTCTTTGTTCAATTCAATTCAAGAAGCTGGTCTTAAGCTTATTCCCAGGTGACAGGAACAGGTGACATACCTGGGACATGAAATATCCCAAACTAAAAATAGAGACTCCAGGAGATTGAAAGAAAACTATACTTTGTGTGCAAAGACCAATAACTATAAAAGGGATGGGATAAGTATTAGGACTTCTGAATTATTGCAGGAATTTTGTGGAAGATTATGCAGTGTTTGCAAAACCCTCAAAGGATTTGATTAAAGGAGGAAGGACTAGCAATGAAGAAGTAGAATGGGGAGAAAAGGAAGCGCAAGTTTTCTTCAATTTAAAGCAAGCTATAGTAAAGGCTCTTGCATTAGGATTACTGGATCTCACTAAACAGTTTCATATTTTCTGTCAGGATAATGATGGAACACAAGCCACAATGGTACTCCAACAACATGGGGATAGGCCAGTGGGTATTACTCCACCCAATTAGATTCAGTTGCTAGAGGTATACATTGATGTGTGAGAGCACCTCATATTACAGAGCCACAAACCATAATGGGAAAAATAATTCTCCACAGTCCATTCACAATTATTCAGCTGTTAGGAGTTGGGTGATTGAAAGGAGTTTCTAATGGAAGACATTCAAAATGGGAACAAATCTTTTGCCAAGAGAAGAAATCAACAGAGATGTAAGAGAAAATTGTAAGGAGGATTGACAGTGCAGGGAATTGGAGCTTGAACGTATAGCAGAAGTGAATGAGGGAGCAAGTGCAGTTTAGCAGAAGAACCACTGACTTAAGGAATAGGAACAGTCCATTGACCATGCTCAGCAATTTTACAATATTATAGCTAATCTGATTGTGACCTCAACTCCATTTTTCTGCCTGACCGCATAAACCTTGATTCCATTGTCAAGCAAAAATCTAACTCAACCTTGAATATATTCCATGGCCCACTCTCCACAGCTCTGAGGAAAGAATTCCAAAGTCCAATGACCCTCCAAGAGAAGAAATTCCTCTCCATCCAGCATGGTATGGTGGCACAGTGGTTAGCGCTGCTGCCTTATAGCCCCTGGGACCCAGGTTCAATTCCAACCTTGGATGACTGCCTATGTGGAGTTTGCACGTTCTCCCTGTGTCTGCATGGGTTTTCTCCGGGTGCTCCAGTTTCCTCCCACAGTCCAAAGATGTACAGGTTAGGTTGATTAGCCGTGCTAAATTGCCCCTTAGTGTCCCAAAATGTGTAGGTTAGAGTGATTAGCAGGGTAGTTATGGGCATTGGGCCTGGGTAAGATACTTGTTTGGAGAGTCAGTGGAGACTTGATGGGCAGGATGGTCACCTTCTGTATTGTACAGTTTCTATGTTATGATCTTAAATGTGAGACCCCTCATTTTTAAACCATGCCTCCAATTCTAAATTCCCCCACAAGAGGAAAAGACCTCTCAGCATTTACCCTGTCAAAGCCCCTTCAGAATCTTATTTTCAGTAAGATCACCTCATTCTTATAAACTCCAGACTATAGGCCTAATCTGCTCAAATTTTCCTCATAAGATGTGGAGGTGCCGGTGTTGGACTGGAGTGGAAAGATGAGGACACACAACACCAGGTTATGGTCCAACAGGTTTATTTGAAATTACAAACTGTCGGAGTGCTGCTCCTTCATCACGTGAAGTTCAGGTATCGTGTGACCTTTCATCTTTTCTTCATAAAACAATCCCCTCATCCCAGATATCAGCCTAGTGAAGCTTTTCTGAACATCCTTCAATGCAAGTATATCCCTCCCAAAGTAAGGAGACAGCGCACAGTTCTCTGGGTGCATGCCACCAGTGCTCAATGCAGTAGTAGCAAGACTTCCCTATTATTATACTCCATCCTCCCTGACAATAAAGGCCACAGTTCCATTTGGCCTCTTAATTACTTGCTAAACCTGTATGTTAACTTCATGATTCATATACAAGGACCCTTAGATCCTTCTATATCAGTATTCTGCAATCACTCTCCATTTAAACAGTATTCTGTTTTTTCTTCATTCTTCCTGCCAGAGTGGATAATCTCACATTTTGTATACAATCTGCCAATTATTTTGCCCAATTACTGACTGTTATCGATATCCCTTTGCAGACTCTCTTTATCCTCCTTACAACTTGCTTTCCCAACAATCAGCAAATTTGGTTGGAACAATCCATCACCACATTTAGTCATTAATATAAATTCTAGGCAGTTGAGGCCCAAGCACTGATACATCTGGCACTCCACTGGTGATCCTTTGCCAACCTGATAATGGCTCATTTATTCCGATTGTCAGTTTCATCTTTCTATACTAATTGTGATATTTGTATCTAATGTTTATGCTTTTGTTAAAAAAAGTTTTAGTTAAAAAGTGCTATATAAAAAACCTGCCAGCAGGGTGTGCTAGAAAAAAAGTTCCAGATGCGTTCATTTTTGGAAGGAAAACATCAAGGGAATCTTCCAGTTTTTTTCATGGGAAGCTCAGTGTAAAAGCAGGTATGTTTGTGTTCTTAATTGTTCAGAAGTGACAAAACATTTCAAATGATTGGGATCATCATTATTCAGAACTTTCAAGTCTTTTGATCCAGCTACAGTGGATTTTATGCCGAACAAATAGGGCAGTTATCAATCACAAATGAGATTGAAGAAGAAACTCAGCCTCTGTTTCTTGCAGTCATTGACCAGACTGAAAATCTTCACTAAGAAATATCATTGTGCCTGACAAGTCAACAGATGAAAGCTTTAAAGAATTTCTGAATTTTTGAAAAAAGACATCTGATCCCAGAGCAGCAGCTATTGCTAAAATTTTCAGGTTTCACTGAAGCGAACAGCATGAGGGAAGTCAGTTTTCCAGTTCCTGTCTGAGTTAAGAATATTAGCAGAACATTGTGACTTTAAAGGTTACCTGGAAGAAGCTTTGTATGATTGCTTGGTTTGTGAACTAAGAAATGAAAGACTCAGCTAGATTGTTAGCAAAGCAAGAGCTGACACTGAAGAAAGTGTTCGAATTTGTGCAAAGCATAGAAATGGCAGAAAACAAGCTGGAGATTTGAAAGTACATTTAACAATGTTGATGAAGTGTCAGGGAACAGAGGTAGGTTTACGTGATCTATTTTTGTATGTTAATTATTAGAAATAAGTGTAGATTTAAGTGGATTTCATTTACCCTTTTGTGTAGGAAAGGGTGCAACCCTAGTTAGATTCACATGAAACAAAAGTGTTTGCAAGATTGGGGGGTTTTGGTTTCAACCAAAACTGTGTTTCTATTGTGCTGAGAGAGTGTTTATGATAGAAAAGTAAACAGAAACTTGGAGACCAACCAGGGGCCACTTTAAGAAAAATACATTTTTGAGTTTAGTTTAACTGGTAACTAGAGCAGTTGGAGCCAGGAAGTGAAAGAGTGAACAACCCTCAGCTTTGCTAGAAGAAAAGCCACATTATTAAGTAAGGGGCAAGAAAGCAAGTGTAAGAACAAGTAGTTAACAACTAGAGAAATGGGAATTTCCAGGAAGTCTGAAGTTAAAGGAACAGAGGAAAGTGGAATTGGAACAGGATACTATTCATTGAAGTCACAGGCAGAGCTGACAAGGTTGGCTGGTGAGAAACCAGAGATATCTGAAGTGATTCTAATGTTTGTGACATCTTACTACAGCCAGTGAAGTGACAACTGAAGCAACTGACAAGCAATTGGAGGCTGAATCTCAGAGTTTATGTAAAAGCATTTAAGACAAAGGAGTGTTTTTTTTTGAAGGAGTAACCAAGAAGGTAGATGAGGGCAGTGCAGGCAATGTTGTCTATGTGGACTTTAGCAAAGTTTTTGACAATGTACCATATGGTATGTTGTTGCATAAGGTTAAATTTCATGGGATCCAGAGTGAGGTAGCCAATTGGTTACAGAATTAGCTTGATGACAGAAAACAGAAGGTGGTTGTAGAGGGTTGTTTTTCAAACTGGAGATCGGTGACCTGCGGTGTGCCTCAGGGATCGATGCTGGATCCACTGTTATTTGTCATTTATATTAATGATTTGGATGAGGATTTAAGAGGCATGGTTAGTAAGTTTTCAAATGACATCAAGATTGGTAGCAAAGTGGACAGTGAAGAAGGTTATCTCGGATTACAATGGGATCTTGATCAAATGGGCCAGTGTAAGGTGTTGCATTTTGGTAGATTGAACCAGGGCAGGACTTAGTCATTTAATGGTAGGGAACTGGGGAGAGTTACAGAACAAAGAGATCTACATTCATAGCTCTTTGAAAATGGAGTCACAGGTGGACAGGATGGTGAAAGCAGCATTCAGCATACTTGGTTTCATTGGTCAGAACATTGAATACAGGATTTGGGACATTTTGTTGAAGTTGTACAAGATATTGGCAAGACCATACTTGGAATACTATGTACAGTTCTGGTCATCTTATTGTAGAAAATATATTAAATCAGAAAGATCTGTGAGGATGCTGGTTTTAGTTAAAAGAAGAGGCTGGAAAGACTGGGCCATTTTCCCTGGAGTGTAGGAGGCTTATAGAGGTCCATAAAATAATGAGGAGCACAGATAAGGTAAATAGTCAATGCCTTTCCCCAAAAGGAGGGGAGCCTAAAATTATAGGGCATCAGTTTAAGGTGAGAGAGGAGAGATACAAAAGGGTTTAAGGGGGGTAATTTTTTTCACAGAGGGCAGGGAGTGTCTGGAACAAACTGCCAGAAATAGTATAGAGGTGGATACAAATTTTCTTTTAAAAAGCATTTAGATGGTTACATGGGTAAGATTGGTATAGAGCGATATGAGAGAAATGCAGGCTATTGGGGCTAGCTTAATGGTAAAAACTGGGCGGCATGAACATTTTGCACTGAAGGGCTTATTTCCATGCTGTAAACCTCCATGACTCTATGCTGAAATGAGAGTTGGAAAACCTGGATGAAAATAGTTGAGGTAAGCATTGTTTGAAAGAAGGGTGTCTTTTGAGAGTAGAGTTTGGAAAGATGCATGTGACAATCATCTGGGGGGGGGAATTTGAAGAAAAATCCACAGAAAATCAATTGAGTTGCATCTGCCACCTGGTTTCAGAGTGGGATATCATCTGACAACAGCTGGTTAGTTGCGTTACAGGTGCTTTGTGTTTATTGAGAAGATTACGCATAAGACATATTTTGTAACCTGTGACATCCTTAAAATGTGAACATTTGAAGATAAATGGGAATGGGGAGTATTATATTGTAGTCAAACATTTCACATTCAATACATTTTTTGTTGTTAAAAGCTTCGTTGGTAGCCCTGCAATTCTGTTCATCCATTTTTCCAAAAGAAAAATAAAAGTTATGGTTTTTTGAGCCAGAGTTCCATTTTGATTTCTTCCAGTCCAATTAGACCATCAACTGGGATTGTAACAGAAGTAGTAAAGTCAGGGAATAGTCAATTCCAAACATGCTACTGCTATGATTGTACAGGGCAAAATGCAGAAACCTCTGAATGAAAAATCACCGATGGTCATGATGGTGGAAAATAGGGACATATGCAGCATGCAAGTAGATCAAAGGCTGATCACAGTAAAGCAGGATCACCAGGGAAAGGGCATCACAAAGAGCACACAAATAAGTTGCACGTTTAAATAAATGGGCAGTTTTTTTAAAAAGCGTTACTTGGACATTAACACAAAATGAATTTGAGTCAAGATGAAATAGTAAG
The DNA here is from genome assembly GCF_965287045.1 of Carcharhinus amblyrhynchos. Taxonomy (NCBI): domain Eukaryota; kingdom Metazoa; phylum Chordata; class Chondrichthyes; order Carcharhiniformes; family Carcharhinidae; genus Carcharhinus; species Carcharhinus amblyrhynchos. The sequence goes on from NC_137327.1 coordinate 66,354,351, forward strand.
TGAAATTAACATTGCCAATGCAGAAGAATTGCATTCAGTCTGATTAAAACGAAGTGAAGGACTAAAAGTTAGCATTGACTTAAATGGTGAAGTATTTGAAATGGAGGTTGATAATGGAACATCTGATTCGATTGCTTCTGAAAAGACGTAGAATCAAAGAATCCCTACAGTACAGAAGGAGGCCATTCAGCACATCAAGCCTATACTGACAACAATCCCACCCAAGCCCTATCCCTGTGACCCGATGTACATACCCTGCTATTCCCCCTGACACTAAAGGTAAGTTGTCTAACCTGCACATCTTTGGAATGCGGGAGGAAACTGGAGCGCCCAGATGGGGGAAAATTTTCAAGAAATGTCCACTAGAGAAAACCCTCCTCCAGCTTAGCACCTACACTACTCAGCCTGTGAATATACTTGGAAAAATTGTCTGTTCAAGCTAAATATGGAGTTCAGACAGCAAAGCTACCATTTATTATTAGGGGCGGCATTGTCGTTAGCACTACTGCTTCACAGCTCCAGGGATATGGGTTCAATTCCAGTCTTGGGTGTCTGTCTGTGTGGAGTTTTTAAGTTCTCTGCCTGACCATATGGGTTTCCTCCAGATGCCTCCCACGATGTGCAGGTTAAGTGGGTTAACCATGCTAAATGCGCAGGGTTGTGCCTGGGTAAGATGCTTTTTGGCAAAGTCAGTGGAATCTCAATGGGTGGATGAGATTCTATGGCTTCTATCATTGTGGAAGGGGATTGCATGTCGATTATGAGCAGAAATTGGCTAAAAAGAAATTTAGTTAGACTGGCTAAAATAATTAGTGCATGGCAAACACATTGCCATCCTTGTAGATAAGCATGCTGATATTTTCAAAGAAGTTCTTGGAGTTACTAAAGCTATTGAACATAAGAACATAAGTACATAAGAACATAAGAAATAGGAGCAGGAGTAGGCCATCCAGCCCCTCGAGCCTGCCCCGCCATTCAATAAGATCATGGCTGATCTGTCGTGGCTCAGTTTCACATTCCCGCCCTCTCCCCATAACCCTTAATCCCCTCTCTTATCAAAAACCTATCAACCCGCGTCTTAAAAATATTTAGCGAGGCTGCCTCCACCACTTCAACGGGCAGAGAATTCCAGAGATTCACCACCTTTTGAGTGAAGAAGTTCCTCCTCAACTCTGTTCTAAACCGCCCCCCCTTTATCTTGAGGCTGTGCCCCCTAGTCCACCTGTCCTTTCTGAGCAGGAAGAGCCTCTCCACCTCTATCCTATCCATCCCATTCATCATCTTATATGTCTCAATGAGATCTCCCCTCATTCTTCTAAACTCTAACGAGTACAAGTCTAGCTTATTCAGCCTCTCTTCATAGTTCAACCCCCTCAACTCCGGCATCAGCCTAGTAAACCTCCTCTGCACTCCCTCCAAGGCCAAAATATCCTTGCGTAAGTGCGGCGACCAAAACTGCACACAGTACTCCAGCTGCGGCCTCACCAGTGCCCTATACAGTTGCAGCAAGACCTCCCTACTTTTATATTTAATCCCCCTCGCTATGAAGGTCAGCATCCCATTCGCCTTCCTGACCACCTGCAGGCTGGGTTTTTGCGACTCATGCACAAGGACCCCGAGGTCCCTCTGCACCGTCGCATGCTGCAGTTTTTCGCCATGTAAGTAATAATCCTTCCTATCATTATTCCTACCAAAGTGGACCACCTCGCACTTGCCAACATTAAATTCCATTTGCCAGTTCCTGGCCCATTCGCCCAGCCTATCTATATCCTTCTGCAGACTCTCCACACCCTCCGTACAATTTGCCGTTCCACCAGTCTTGGTGTCATCAGCAAATTTCGACACCTACACTCGGTTCCCTCCTCCAGATCATCTATATAAATGGCAAATAGCTGAGGCCCCAGCACCAATCCCTGGGGCACTCCACTAGTCACCAACCGCCAATCCGAATAGCACCCATTGACCCCCACTCTCTGCCTCCTATTTGACAGCCAATCCCCTATCCACGCTAACACCCTACCCCCAACTCCATGCCCCCTGACCTTCTGTAATAACCTCGTGTGAGGCACCTTATCAAACGCCTTCTGAAAATCAAGACAGACCACATCTACCGGCTCTCCTCTATCCACTGCCCTAGACACATCCTCATAGAACTCCAATAAATTCGTCAGACACGACTTCCCCTTAACGAAACCGTGCAGCGTCTGCTCTATCAAACAATTCTCCTCAAGATGCCTCGCTATTTCCTCCTTGATCACGGATTCTAGCATTTTACCTACAACAGACGTTAAACTAACCGGCCTATAATTCCCTGCCTTTTGCCTGCCACCCTTCTTAAACAACGGCGTAACATTAGCCGTTTTCCAATCTTCCGGCACTTCCCCGGAATCCAGCGACATTTGGAAAATAACCACCAAGGCATCCACTATCACCTCCGCCATTTCTTTCAGAACCCTTGGATGCATTCCATCCGGTCCTGGGGACTTGTCCACAATCAGTCCCTCCAGTCTGTCGAGCACTGCCTCTCTAGTAACAATAATGTCATTCAGGCCCTCCACTCCTACCATCTTTCCATCGCTAACACCCGGCAAATTATTCACGTCCTCCTCCGTGAAGACCGAAACAAAAAAGTCATTCATGGCCTCAGCCATTTCCCTATCCCCTACCACTAAGTCCCCCCTCTCATCCTCTAAGGGTCCAACGTTCACCCTAGCCAGCCTCTTCCTTTTTATGTATTTATAAAAACTCTTGCTATCTTTTTTATATTTAGCGCTAGCCCAGCTTCATAGTTTATCCTACCCTTCTTTATCAACTTCTTTGTCATTCTTTGTTGACATTTAAACCTCTCCCAATCCTCTTCTCGCCCACTACTCTTACCTACTCTAAACGCCTCCGCTTTTAATTTAGCACTTTCCTTTACCTCCTTCGTTATCCACGGCTGATTATCTCTCCTCCTACGATCCTTTTTAACCATCGGAATAAATTTCTGCTGAGCACCAAGAAAGATCTCCTTAAAGATCCTCCACTGTTCCTCAGCAGACCTACCTTCCAACGTGCTCCCCCAATCAACATTCGCCAATTTCTCTCTCATCCTACCGTACTCCCCTCTGTTCAAACAAAGGACACAGGTCCGAGAACCCACTTTCTCCTCCTTCATCTGCATCAGAAACTCCACCATAAAATGATCACTCTTCCCAAGAGGATCCTTCACCACCAGGTCCCTAATTCTACCCGCCTCATTACATAACACCAGATCCAAGATAGCTCGCTCCCTCATCGGCTCCAACACACACTGTTCATGGAAACTATCCCGGCAGCATTCCAAGAACTCTTCCTCAAGCCCACCGCGTCCAACATGGGTTGACCAATCACTATGTAGATTGAAGTCCCCCATAATTATCGCCGTTCCATTCCTGCACGCCTTATTTATTTGCGCGTTAACAGCGCACCCCACCTCCAGATCATTATTTGGGGGCCTATGAATGACACCCACCAGCGTCTTCCTCCCTTTGCTGTTCCTAATCTCCACCCACAATGATTCCACTTTCTGCTCTTTCGTTCCTATATCATCCCTTACTACCACCCTGATGCTATCCTTAATCAGCAGAGCTACACCCCCCCCCCCTTTTTCCTCCCATCTATCCTTCCTAAACACTTGATACCCCTGTACATTCAGCTCCCAGTCCCTGTCACCTTGCAGCCATGTCTCTGTAATGGCCACCAGATCATATCCATTTGTGCTGATCTGCGCCACCAGCTCATTCACTTTATTCCAAATGCTTCGTGCATTTAGATAAAGTGCCTTCATCCCAGCCTTCACCTGTACCATATTTGCCAGAACGCCACCAACCTCACTCATGCCCCCTACTCCTTTTATTATTGGGACATCCTTGGCCTCTTCCCTGACCTGTACCCTCTCCTTTACATTAGACCCTGTAATTTCACCTAGCCAAACATATCATGAAGACTAAAGATTCTCCAAGTTCAAACCATGTTACCTTCTCAATGTGACAGAAATTGGATGCATTGGTGTAATTTTCCAAAAATCCTTGGATTCTGGAAAAGAACTGGAGGATTGGAAAGCTACCAATTTGACACCCCACTCAAAAAAGGAGGAAGGCAAGATCTGGGTAACTTTAGGCGATTAGCTGAACATCTATTGTTGGAAAAAAGTTGTCATTAATTATTAAGAAAGAAATAACAAATTTTGGAAAATCATTTTCTAATCAAGCAGACTCAGCATGGCTTCATGAAAGGGAAATTGTGTCTGACTATTTTATCAATGTTCTTTGAGAAAATCTCAACCAGACTGGATAGAGGGGAAATCAGTAGCTCTGTTGTATTTGGGCTTCCAGAAGGCATTTGACAATGCATCATTTGCTTTCATCAGCCGAGGCATTGAGTACAGGAGTTGGGAAATCATGTTGCAGCTGTACAAAACCTTAGTTATGCCACATTTGTAGTATTGCATACAGTTCTGGTCAGCACACTATCAGGACATGGAAGCTTTGGAGAGTGCAAAGAAGGTTCACCAGGATGTTGCCTGGTCGAAGGTGTTGGCTACAAGGAGAGGTTGAATAAATAAGAATTGTTTTCATTGGAAAGACAGAGGTTGAAGGGAGATAAAAGAACAAAGAACAAAGAACAACACAGCATGGGAAACAGGCCCTTCGGCCTAACAAACCCGCACCGCCATTTTAACATTGTGAGTTCCCTCTTCCCTTGACCCTTATCTACGCTTATGGCACTCCACGTTGGAAACCAGATTGAGGGGAGACTAATTTAGAGACAATTTGTTACACCAATCAGCCTAAGAGCACATCTTTGGGGTGTGGGAGGAAACCGGAGCACCCAGAGAAAACCCACGCAACCACAGGGAGAATGCGCAAACTCCCACGGTCACTGGCCCAAATCCATGTATCTGCACAGCAAACAGTGATAGTCACTGAGCTGTCGTCTGATAGAGATCTACAAAATTATATGAGGCATAGACAGGCTGGACAGTCAGAGGCTTTTTCCAAGGTATAAAAGTGTCAATTACACAAGGGGAGACAGGTTCAAGGTGGGAGGGGGAAAGCTTAAGGGAGATGTGCTGGGAAGTTTTTCATGGAGTAAAGTGGGTAATGGAACGCACTGCTAGAGGATGTGTTGGAAGCAGGCACATTAGTAACATTTAAGAGGCACCTGGATGGGTACACGAATAGGGAGGAAATAGAAGGATACAGAGCAAGCAAGAGCAAAAGGGTATTTTTTAGTAAGGGCATCATGATTGGCAAAGACTTTGAGGGCCGTAAGGCCTGTTCCTGTGCTGTATTTTTCTTTGTTCTTAGTGCTATGGTTAAAACTTAAGATCCCCTGATAGGCTCAGTTCAACATCTCACCAAAGGGATGACACTTTCAGTGAACACCTTCCCCAGTACTGTACTCAACATTCCTGGATCATAGTCTCAAATCTCTGAAGTGAGACTTACCCTGGGATACTGTGACCCAGAGACAGGAGTGCTGCCCACTGAGCCACAACTAATACATAAGTGATAATTGCTGCAAGCAGCTGAGATAGACATATAACTCATAAAATGAATGATAGTAGGGTATTTGGAGGGAAGGTCTTATGAGGAAAGTTTGGGGGAGCTGGGGCTTTTCTCTTTAGAGCGGAGAAGGATGAGAGGTGACTTAGAGGTTTATAAGATGATGAGAGGGATTGATAGAGCGGACGTGCAGGGACTATTTCCTCAGGTGGATGTAACTGTTAGTAGGGTGCATAATTATAAGGTTCATGGTGGGAGATATAGGAGCGATGTCTGAGGTAGATTCTTTACTCAGAGAGTGGTTGGGGTGTGGAATGCACTGCCTGCTGTGATAGTGGAGTCGGGCACTTTAGGAACTTTCAATCAGTTATTGGATAGGCACATGGAGCACACCAGAATGATAGGAAGTGGGATAGTTTGATCTTGGGTTTGGACACAGCTCAGCATAACATCTAGGGTCGAAGGGCCTGTACTGTGCTGCACAGTTCTATATTCCATGTTCTATAGAGAAGCTCGCTCACCAAAGTTGAAGAACACCGTTACAATATTCCTCTTTGTGGAAATGAAGGACAGTTGTTGATCAGGAACTGTCACCTTTTTCACACTGGTACTTCCCTGACTTCTTCCTCCGCTTTCCTTTTAATATCCCGTCCTTTTTAAGGATGTCCAGCCGCCTTCCGCATTCTTCTTTGAATCTCTTTGTCCAGCTTAAGCTGTGTGTTCTGAAAATAGCAGTGTATGAATAATTCACCACAGGAGTTCCTGTAACATCCCCTATTTGAACACAGTTTGCTTTCAGCAGAATTATGATTTGCTTATCTTGGTTTTGTTTCACACATCATTTCCTTCCTGTAACAGGCAATCCTTATTGGATAGGGCCAAGTGAGTCAAAGCTAGTATGTGATGCTTGTTACTATTATTAGTTCACTTGTGATGGTTTAGCTATGTACAAATGGCAGTGTCACTTTTCTGGCTTCAAGGCAACTACACCTCAATCCAGGCATCAATGGCACAAAATGGTCTTTCATGCCAACCTTTATTTTCAAGTTTGCTGATGACACCAAGTAGTGGGTTGGATCTCAGTGATCAGACAGAATACAGGAAACAGATAGACAATCTGGTGAAATGGTGCGACAGAAATAATCTCTCCCTTAAAGTCAGTAAAATGGAGGAGATAGTCATCAACTTCAGGAAACGTAGAGGAGGACATGCCCCTGTCTACATCAACAGTGATGAAGTGGAAATGGTCGACAGCTTCCAAGTCTGAGCATTCAGATCACCAACAACCTACACTGGTCCCTCCATGCTGATGCTATAGTTAAGAAAATCCTCCAATGCCTCTACTTTCTCAGGAGGTAAAGGAAATTCAGCATGTCCGCTGCTACTAACACCTATTTTTACAGGTGTACCAGAGAAAACATCCTTTCCAGATGTATCACAGCTTGGTATGGCTCCTGCAAACTACCTCCCATCCACTTCCTGCTGCCTTGGAAAAGCAGCCTGCCTAATCAAGGACCCCATGCAACCTAGACATACTCTCTTCGGCCTATTTCCACTAGGAAAAAGGTACAAAAAAGCCTGAGAACATGTAACGACATACTCAAGTAGATTCTTACCTGCTACCAGACTTTTGAATGGACCTATCATATATTAAGCTGATCTTTCTCTATGCCCTATCTGTAACTGCAACACTATATTTAGCACCCTCTCCTTTCCTTCTGCCCTGTGTACTCTATGAACGATATGTTTTGTCTGTTTGGCATGCAAGAAACAAGTACTTTGCACTGTAGCCTAATACATGTGACAATAATAAAGCAAATCGAATCTCATGACACTGCAGCTGGGAGGCCACTAAGCTTGAAATTCATAATTCTCCCAAGTTAATTTTGTTTTCAAATTTTCAAATGCAAGTTTGACTGTTTCAGATTCATAAAATCTTGCAGCGCAGAAAAGGCCTTCATCCCATTGAGTCTGACACATTAGAAAGATCTGAATTCCCACTTAGAACATAGAACATAGAAAAACTACAGCACAAAGAGGCCCTTCGGCCCACAAGTTGCACCGATGATATCCAAGCCTACTAGGCTTACCTATGACCCTCGATTCTATTAAGTTCCATGTGCTCATCCAGAAGTCTCTTGAAAGACCCTATTGAATTTGCCGCCACCACCACCAATTCTTATTAATCTCATCTGCCAGCAATTGGCTCATAACCCTGAATGTTATGATGTGCCAAGTACTCATCTAAATACTTTTTACAGGATGTGAAGCAACCCACCTCTACCACCCTTCTAAGCAGTGCATTCCAGACTGTCACCAACCTCTATGTAAAAATGTTTTTCCTCACATCCTCCTAAACCTCCTGCTCCTCACCTTGAATCTATGTCCCCTCATGACTGACACTTAAATGAAGGGGAACAGCTGCTCCTTATCCACTCTGTCCATGTCTCATAATCTTGTATATCTTGATCAGGTCGCACCTCAGTCATCTCTGCTCCATTGTAAACAATCTAAACTTATGCAACCTCTCTTCCTAACCTAAATGTTCTGTCCCATGCAGCATCCTGGTGAATCTCCTCTGCACCCTCTCCAGTGCAATCTCATTCTTCCTATAGTATGACAACTAGATCTGCACATAGTGTTTTGGCTCTGGCCTCAAAGTTCTATAAAATTCCAACATGACTTCTCTGCTTTTGTAATCTATGCCTTGATTGAGAAAGGCAAGTGTCTTTTATGCCTTTTTCACCACCCTACTAACATGTCCTTCCATGTTCAAAGATCTATGGACAAACATGCCAAGGTCACCTCATTTTTCAGGGTCAAATTCTGTCTACAACTTATCTACCTATTTGACCATTCTGCCTATATCTTTTAGCCTAAGACACTCAGTCTCACTGTTAACCACTGTTAACCAATCTTTGTATCATCCACAAACTAATCCCACCTTCAGCGTAGTCACCAATGTCATTTATATAAATGGTGAAAAACAGGGAACCCAACACAGACCCCTGTGGTAAGCCACTGCACACTGTCTTCCAGTCACTAAGTAAGAGATTCCAGTCACTAAGACAGCCTTCAGTCATCACCGCCTGTCTCCTATAACCGAGCCAATTCTGAATCCACTTTATCAAATTACCATCTATTCAATATGAATTTACCTTCTTCACAAAGAACAAAGAAAATTACAGCACAGGAACAAGCCTTTCATACCTCCAAGCCTGCACCAACCATGCTGCCTGACTGAAATAAAACACCCTACTCTTAAGGGGACATATCCCCATATTCTCATCCTAGTCATGTTTTGTCCAGATGCCCCTTGAAACTCACTATTGTATCTATTTCCACTATCTCCCCTGGCAATAAGTCCTCGGCACCCACCACCCTGTGTAAAAAAACTTGCCTCGTACATCTCTTTTAAAACTTACCCCTCACACCTTAAACTAACACCCCCTGGGCTTCTGATTACCCACTCTGTCAATTCCCCTCAATCTTGTAGACTTCTATTAGGTTGCCCCTCAACCTTTGTCGTTCCAGTGAGGACAAACCAAGTTTCTCCAACCTCTCCTCTTACTAATGCCCTCCATATCAGGCAACATCCTGGTAAATCTTTTCTGTACACTCTCCAAAGCCTCCACATCCTTCTGGTGGTGTGGCAACCAGAATTGAACACTATATTCCAAGTGTGGCCTAACTAAGGCTCTATAAAGCTGCAACACGACTTGCCAATTTTTAAACTCAATGCCCTGGCTGATGAGGACAAGCATGCCGTATGCCTTCCTGAATATCTTCTCCAGCTGCGTTACCACTTTGTGACCTGTGTACCTGTACACCCAGATCCCTCTGCCTATCAATACTCAAGGGTTCTGCCATTTACTGTGTATTTCCTATCTTTATTAGACCTCCCAAAATGCATTACCTCACATTTATCTGGATTAAACTCCATCTGCCATCTCTCCGCCAAGTCTCCAACTGATCTATATCTTGCTGTAAGCTCTAATGGTCCTCATCGCTGTCCGCAAATCTACCAACCTTTGTGTCGTATGAAACTTACTTATCAAACCAGTTACATTTTCCTCCAAATTCCTATATATTACAAACAGCAAAGGTCCCAGCACTGATCCCTGTGGAAATCCACTTGTCACAGCCCTCCATTTAGAAATACACCCTTCCACTGCTACTCTGTCTTCTATGACAGAGCCAGTTCTGTATCCACCTTGCCAGCTCACCTCTGATCCCATGCAACTTCACCTTCTGCACCAGTCTGCCATGAGGGATCTTGTCAAAGGCCTTACTGAAGTCCATGTGGACAACATCCACAGCCCTACCCTCAAACATCTTCGTCACTGCCTCAAAAAACTCGATCAAGTAGTGATGCACAATCTCCCCTTCACAAAACCATGTTTCCTCTCACTAATACATCCACTTATTTCCAAGTGGGAGTAAATCCCGCCTTGAACAATTCTCTCCAATAATTTCCCTGACGTCAGGCTCACCTGGATTAGTCTTGCAACCCTTCTTAAACAAAGGAACAATATTGGCTATGCTCCAATCCTCTGGGGCCAACCCTGTAGCCAGTAAGGACACAAAGATTTCTCTCAAAGTCCCAGCAATTTCCTCCCTTGTCCCTCTCAGTATTCTGGGGTATATCCCATCAGGCCCTGAGGACCTGTCAATCTTAATGTTTCTCAAGAACCCCAGTACCACCTCCTTTTTGATCTCAACATGACTCAAATATCTACATACTCTTTTCCAGACTCATCCTCCACCAAATCCTTCTCTTTGGTGAATATTGACGCAAAGTGCTCATTTAATATCTCACCCATTTCCTCTTGCTCCATGCATAGATTCCCTCCCCTGTCCTTGAGTGGGCCAACCCTCTCGCTCTTTATACATGTATAAAAAGCCTTGAGATTTTCCTTAATCCTGCTGGCCAATGACTTTTTGTGACCTCTTTCAGCCCTCCTTACCTAAGTTTCTTTCTACATTCTTTATATTCCACACTTCCTTCATGGGTTCCCAGCCTCGACAAATGCTTCTTTTTCTCTTTGACTAGGCTCACAAAAGTTCTCGTTATCCCAGGTTCCCAAAACTTGCCATATTTATCTGTCATTCTTACAGGAATGTGATGGTCCTGAATCCCTATCAACTTTCACTTGGAAGCCTCCCATATGCCTGATGTTGATTTGTCCTCAAACATCTGTCCCCAATCTACATTTTTCAGTTCCTGCCTAATATTGTTGTAATTAGCCTTCCCCCAATTTAGCATGTATGCTTAACCATCAGTACCTTAAAGCTTACTGATTTGAGGTGACTGTTCCCGAAATGTTCCCCTACTGAAATGTCGACCACCTGGCCAGACTTATTCCCCAATACTAGGTCCAGTAGGCCCCTTCCCAAGTTGGACTATCTACATACTGTTTTAAGAAGCCCTCCTGGAGGCTCCTTACAAACTCTGCTCCATCCATGCTCCTAGCACAAAGTAAGTCCCAGTCAACAAGTCTCCAATGTGGGACCTTGTCAAAGGCGTTGCTGAAATCCATAAACTGCGTGGGTTTCCTCCAGATGCTCCGGTTTCCTCCCACAGTCCAAAAATGTGCGAGTTAGGTTGATTGGCCAGGCTAAAATTGCCCTTAGTTTCCTGAGATGCGTAGGTTAGAGGGATTAGTGGGTAAATATGTAGGGATATGGGGGTAGGGCCAGGGTGGGATTGTGGTTGGTGCAGACCCGATGGGCCGAATGACCTCTTTCTGCACTGTAGGATTTCTATGATATCTGTGATTTCTAACTGTACTACCATCGTCTACACACCTGGTCACCTCCTCAAAAAATTCAAATTTGTTAGGCCTGGCCTCCCTCTGATGAAGTTATGCTGACTATCCCTGATCAAGTTTTGCCTCTTCAAGTGGAGATCGATGCTCTCCTTCAGGAGGTTTCTCCAATAGTTTCCCCACCACTGACGTGAGACTCATTGGTCTGTAGTTCCCTGATTTGTCTCTACAACCCTTCTTAAATAGTACAACCACATTAGCTGTTCTCCAGTCATCTGCCACCTACTGCATGGCCAGATAGGAATTGAAAATTTGGGTCAGAACCCCTGCAATCTCCTCCTTTTGTGTCCCACAACAGCTTAGGGCACAATTCATTGAATCATTAAATGGATACTGTGCAGGGGGAGGCCATTCAACCCATTGAGCCTGCACTGACAACAATCCCACCCAGGCCCTATCCCATAACCTCATATTTACCCCACTAACGGTCAGCTTAGCATGGCCAATCAGCCTAACCCGCAAATCTTTGGAATATGGGAGGAAACCGGAGCACCCAGAGAAAACTCATGGGGAGAATGTGCAGACAGTGGTCCAAGCCAGAAATCAAACCTAGATCCCTGGTGTTGTGAAGCAGCTGTGCTAACAACAGTGCCACATTCCTGGTGTGAAGCATCACTAGCTTTCTCCAGACAACAGTACTCATGCAGGCAAGCTTTAAATATTCACTTTTATTCCAGTGATTCCTAACCTATGGTAGCGCATGGGGGAAAAGTGCAATTACACATACCTCCTATGTATAGGTGAACACTTTTTTGAAAGCATTAAGTTATATGAAAGTTAAGGGGGATAAAAAGTTTAAAAAGTATTCAGCGTACTTGGTGCTGTGTGATAAGGAGAAAGCCTCAAAGGTTTAGTCTCTGAAGAAGTTAAACAGGACAGATGGAAAGATCTTCAATAGTGAACTTAAGAAATACAGTAAGTATTTTGAAAGATACCAGAATGAGATTGGCCTCGACAAGTGCTTTCATGACAAGAGCTCAGGGGAGGTGCGAGCAGAGTGATACTGCCACTGGTATAGTAATCAGGAGATCCAAGGTAATGTTCTGGGGACCCAGATTCAAATCCCACCATTGCAGATGCTGAAATCTGAAATTAAAAGTCAATAATGACCATGAAATCATTGCTGATTTTTGTAAAAACCTATCTTTGGGGAAGGAAATATGCCACCCTTACCTGGTCTGGCTTATTTGTGATTCCAGACCCACAGAAATGTAGTTGACTCTTAACTGCCCCTCAAGTAAAAATGGAAGCAAAGATAGGAGCAGGAGGAGGCTATTTGGACCTTCAAGCCTGCTCTGCCATTCATCATGATCATGGCTAATTATCCAACTCAATAGCCAATTCCTGCTTTCTCCCCACATGCTATATCTAGCTGCGTCATGAATACATTCAATGTTTTGACATCAACTACTTCCTGAGGTAATGAATTCCTTGGCTGTTTGGGTGAAGAAATGTCTCCTCATCTCTTTTCTAAAATGGTCTATCCTGAATCCTCAGACTGTGAGCCCTCATGTCCCCCATTTAGGTTGCAATTCAGTAAAGGAGACACAAGTTCTGTTTCTTCATTAACTACCTTTATTTCTTTGATCCAACTGCATATACAATTCTCCACCAACACCCAGTATCACCTGTAGCCCCTTTAAATATCAGAAAGTTCTATTGAATAATTAACATCAAATTAGAACTTAATTGGAAAGTCTGTTAATCCAGTCCTAATAGTCTCCCCTTCCTTGGGGAAAAAATTGATAAATATTATTTCCACAGAAAAACAGAAAAGACTATTTCCTTTTTTTAAAAAAGAATACATTTCTTGAAGAGAATAAACATACATTCACAGAAAGATACACTCTTCCTTAATAATGTCCAAAAGGTTCATTGAACTAGCCCCTCTCTTAGTAAAATAATCGGATAACTGATAGCTACTATCGACCCATTTAATTTGATATTTCCCCTTTGTCTAATATTTGCTTTAAGTTGGCTAAGTTGATCCTCAACTTTTTTCATTTACACTTTTTGTGGAGTGCATTCTCCCAAAGGGATTTATTGTCAATGTGACACTCAATGGTTATTTTACCTGAATTCCCTAACCCCAAAATTTCCCTTAATATTTGGGATATGAAGAAGCCATATCCACTGCCTCTGCAAGGCTTAATGCCTCAAAGGAAAATGTGCTTTTTACCACTCTCCTTATTTTCTTTGCTTCCTACATAAGGGGGCAACATTTTCCATTTTCCCCTAAAACAAATATTATAAAGAAGGGGTCATGAGAAGGCCTTGGCAGGTAAGATTAAGGAAAACCCCAAGGCATTCTACAAGTATGTGAAGAGCAAGAGGATAAGATGTGAAAGAATAGGACCTATCAAGTGTGATGGTGGGAAAGTTTGTATGGAGCTGGAAGAAGTAGCAGAGGTACTTAATGAATACTTTACTTCAGTATTCACAGTGGAAAAGGATCTTGGTGGTTGTAGTGCAGACTTGCAATGGACTGAAAAGCTTGAGCATGTAGATATTAAGAAAGAGGATGTGTTGGAGCTTTTGAAAAGCATCAAGTTAGATAAGTCACCAGGACCAGATGGTATGTACCCCAGGCTAATGTGGGAGGCGAGGGAGGAGATTGCTGAGCCTCTGGCCATGATCTTTGCAACATCAACGAAGACGGGAGAGGTTCTGGAGGATTGGAGAATTGCAAATGTTGTTCCTTTATTCAAGAAAGGGAGTAGAGATAGCCCTGGAAATTATAGACCAGTGAGTCTAACCTCAGTGGTTGGTAAGTTGATGGAGAAGACCCTGAGATGAAGGATTTATGAACATTTGGAGAGACATAATATGATTAAGAAAAGTCAGCATGGCTTTGTCAAAGGCAGATCATGCCTTACGAGCCTGATTGAATTTTTTGAAGATGTGACTAAACAAATTGATGAAGGAAGAGCAGTAGATGTAGTATATATGGACTTCAGCAAGGCATTTGATAAGGTGCCCCACGCAAGGCTTGAGAAAGTGAGGGGTAATGGGATCCAAGGGGACAATGCTTTGTGGATCCAGAACTGGCTTGCCCACAGAAAGCAAACAGTGGTTATAGATGGGTCATATTCTGATTGAGGTCGGTCACCAGTGGAGTGCCCCAGGGATCTGTTCTGGGACCCTTACTCTTTGTCATTTTTATAAATGATCTGGATGAGGAAGTGGAGGGATGGGTTGGTAAGTTTGCTGATGACACAAAGGTTGGAGGTGTTGTGGATAGCATGGAGGGATGTCAGAAGTTGCAGCGAGACATAGATAGAATGCAAGATTGGGCTGAGAAGTGGCAGATGGACTTCAACTCAGATAGAAACATAGAAAAATTACAGCATAAACAGGCCCTTTGCCACACAAGTTGCGCCAATGATATCCATACCTACTGGGCTTACCCATAACCCTCAATCCTATTAAGTCCCATGTACTCATCCAGAAGTCTCTTGAAAGACCCTGTCAAATTTGCCTCCACCACAACCGACGGCAGCTGACTCCACTCACCCACCACCCTCTGAGTGAAAAACTTACCCCTGACATCTCCTCTGTACCTACTCCCCAGCACCCTAAACGTGTGTCCTCTCGTAGCAACCATTTCAGCCCTGGGAAAAAGCCTCTGAGAATCCACCCGATCAATACCTCTCAACATCTTATACACTTCTATCAGGTCACCTCTCATCCTTCGTCTCTCCAAGGATGAAAGACTGAGCTCTCTCAACCTGTCCTCATAAGGCATGCCACCCAATCCAGGCAACAGCCTTGTAAATCTCCTCTGCACCCTTTCAATAGCTTCCAAATCCTTCCTGTAATGAGGTGATCAGAACTGAGCACAGTATTCCAAGAGAGGTCTGACTAGGGTCTTATAAAGCTGCAGCATTATCTCCTGACTCCTAAACTCAATTGATGAAGGCCAGTACACCATACACCTTCTTGACCACATCTTCTACCTACAAGGCCGATTTAAGAGTCCCATGGGCCCAGACCCCAAGGTCCTTCTGATCCTCTACACTGCTAAGAGTCTTACCCTTGATATTATACTCCTTCATCCCACTGGACCTGCCAAAATGTACCACTACACATTTATCCGGGTTGAAGTCCATCTGCCACTTCTCCGCCCAGTCTTGCATCCTATCTATGTCACGCTGCAACTTCTGACATCCACTGGTGACCGACGTCCATGCAGAAAAAGACCCCATCTACCACCATTCTCTGCCTTCTGTGGGCAAGATGTGGGTATGCCGGCGTTGGACTGGCGTAAACACAGTAAAAAGTCTGACAACACCAGGTTTTAGTCCAACCTATTTATTTGATAATATACTCACAAGCTTTCGGGTTAGCCCCTTCGTCAGGTGAATGGAGAGTTCTGGCCTCAGACAGAGCATATAAAGCACAGACAGTTTAGAGATTACTGATTAGAATGCGAATCTTTACACCTAACCTGCTGTTCAAGACCTGAAGTGGCTGATAATGTGAGTGGAAGGAGCACTGATCACAGTTTAAAGAGATGTGTATTGTCTCCAGACAGTACAGTAAGTGAGGTTTTGCAAACCCAGGCAAGTCACTGGGGTTACAGATAGTGCGACATGAACCCAAGATGCCTGTTGAGACCGTCCTCATGTGTGCGGAACTTGGCTATCAGTCTCTGTTCAGCGATTCTGCGCTGTCGTGTGTCGTGAAGGCCACCTTGGAGAACGCTTACCCGAAGGTCAGAGGCTGAATGCCCGTGACCACTGAAGTGTTCGCCAACAGGAAGGGAACAGTCTTGCCTGGTGACTGTCGAGCGATGTTCATTCATCCGTTGTCGTAGCGTCTGCATGGTCTCCCCAATGTACCATGCTTCGGGACATCCTTTCTTGCAACGTATCAGGTAGACAATGTTGGCCGAGTTGCAAGAGTATTTACCATGTACCTGGTGGACGGTATTCTCACGTGTGATGATGGTATCCATGTCGATGATCCGGCATGTCTTGCACAGGTTGCTGTGGCAAGGTTGTGTGGTATTGTGGTCACTGTTCTCCTGAAGGCTGGGTAGTTTGCTGCGAACAATGGTCTGTTTGAGGTTGTGTGGTTGTCTGAAAGCAAGAAGTGGGGGTGTGGGGATGGCCCTGGTGAGATGTTCGTCTTCATCAATGATATGTTGAAGACTCCGGAGAAGATGTCGTAGCTTCTGCACTCCGGGGAAGTACTGGACGACGAAGGGTACTCTGTCCACTGTGTCCTGTGTTTGCCTTCTGAGGAGATTGGTGCGGTTTTTCGCTGTGGCGCATCGGAACTGCCGATCTATGAGTCGAGCACCATATCCTGTTCTTATGACGGCATCTTTCAGGGTCTGGAGGTGTCTGTCACGATCCTCCTCATCTGAGCAAATCCTGTGTATACGGAGGGCTTGTCCATAGGGAATGGCTTCTTTAACATGTTTAGGGTGGAAACTGGAGAAGTGAAGCATTGTGAGATTGTCTGTGGGCTTGCGGTACAGTGAGGTGCCAGGGCTATCCCCACACCCCCACTTCTTGCTTTCAGACAACCACACAACCTCAAACAGACCATTGTTCGCAGCAAACTACCCAGCCTTCAGGAGAACAGTGACCACAATACCACACAACCTTGCCACAGCAACCTGTGCAAGACATGCCGGATCATCGACATGGATACCATCATCACACGTGAGAATACCGTCCACCAGGTACATGGTAAATACTCTTGCAACTTGGCCAACATTGTCTACCTGATACGTTGCAAGAAAGGATGTCCCGAAGCATGGTACATTGGGGAGACCATGCAGACGCTACGACAACGGATGAAGGAACATCGCTCGACAGTCACCAGGCAAGACTGTTCCCTTCCTGTTGGCGAACACTTCAGTGGTCACGGGCATTCAGCCTCTGACCTTCGGGTAAGCATTCTCCAAGGCGGCCTTCACGACACACGACAGCGCAGAGTCGCTGAACAGAGACTGATAGCCAAGTTCCGCACACATGAGGACGGTCTCAA
The DNA here is from genome assembly GCF_965287045.1 of Carcharhinus amblyrhynchos. NCBI lineage: Eukaryota > Metazoa > Chordata > Chondrichthyes > Carcharhiniformes > Carcharhinidae > Carcharhinus > Carcharhinus amblyrhynchos. Next base: position 66,371,707 of record NC_137327.1, read on the forward strand.
CAGGCATCTTGGGTTCATGTCGCACTATCTGTAACCCCAGTGACTTGCCTGGGTTTGCAAAACCTCACTTACTGTACTGTCTGGAGACAATACACATCTCTTTAAACTGTGATCAGTGCTCCTTCCACTCACATTATCAGCCACTTCAGGTCTTGAACAGCAGGTTAGGTGTAAAGATTCGCATTCTAATCAGTAATCTCTAAACTGTCTGTGCTTTATATGCTCTGTCTGAGGCCAGAACTCTCCATTCACCTGACGAAGGGGCTAACCCGAAAGCTTGTGAGTATATTATCAAATAAATAGGTTGGACTAAAACCTGGTGTTGTCAGACTTTATTCTGTGGGCAAGCCAGTTCTGGATCCACAAGGTAACAGCCCCTAGGATCCCATGCCCTCTCACTTTCTCAAGAAGTCTTACATGGGGGACCTTATCAAACACCTTGCTGAAGTCCATATAAATCACATCTACCGCTCTTCCTTCGTCAATTTATTTTATCACATTTTCAAAGAACTCAACCAGGCTCGTAAGGCCGTGCTGTCCACTATTGAGCATACTAAACTTCTCTAAATGTTCATAAATCCTGTTCCTCAGAATCTTCTCCATCAACTTACCAACCACTGAGGTTAGACTCACCGGTCGGTAATTTCCTGGGCTATCCCTATTCCCTTTCTTGAATATAAGATAAGTGTGAGATGGTTCATTTTAGCAGGTCACATAGGATGGCAGAATACAATATTAATGGTAGGAGTGGAGGATCAGAAGGATCTTGGGGTCCGAGTTCATAGGACGATCAAAGCATCTGTGCAGGGTGAAGCTTTGGTTAAGAAGGCAAATAGTGTACTGGCCTTCATCAATCGAGGAATTGAGTTTAGGAGTCGAGAGATAATGTTGCAGCTATATAGAACCCTGGTCAGATCCCACTTGGAGTACTGCGCTCAGTTCTGGTCGCCTCATTACAGGAAGGATGGGGAAGCCATAGAAAGGATGCAGAGGAGATTTACAAAGATTTTGCCTGGATTGGGGAGCATGCCTAATGGGGATAGGTTGAGTGAGCTTGGTCTTTTCTCCATGGAGAGACGAAGGATGAGGGGTGACCTGATAGAGGTGTATAAGATGATGAGAGGTATTGATCGGGTGGGATATGTGGTCAGGTGTCTAGATGGGTAGGGAACTAGCTTGCAAAGAGGAGTCAGAGAGTAATAGTGGAGGGGTCCTTTTCTAGCTGGAGGTCTGTCACTAGTGGTGTGCCGCAGGGCTCAGTACTGGGACCTCTTCTCTTTGTAGTGTATATAAATGATTTGGAAGAGGGAGTAGGTGGTGTGATCAGCAAATTTGCTGATGACACCAAGATGGCTGGATTGGCGGGCAGTGAGGAGTAGTGTCTGGCAATACAGCGGGATATTGATAGGCTGGTATATTGGGCAGATACATGGCAAATGGATTTTAATCCGGATAAATGTGAGGTGATGCATTTTGGCTGGAATAATGTAGGGGGAAGTTATATGATAAAGGGTAAGCCCATAAGGAGTATAGAATCGCAGTGAGACCTGGGGGTGCAAGTGCACAAGTCTTTGAAGGTGGCAGTGCAAGTGGAGAGTGTGGTGAAGAAAGCCTATGGTATGTTAGCCTTCATAGGAAGGGGTATAGAATATAAGAGCTGGAGTCTAATGTTGCAGTTGTACAGAACATTGGTTAGGCCGCATTTAGAGTACTGCATCCAGTTCTGGTCGCCTTACTACCGGAAGGATGTGGAGACTCTGGAGAGAGTGCAGAGGAGGTTTACCAGGATGTTGCCTGGTATGGAAGGACTGGGGTGTGAGGAGAGATTGAATAAATTGGGGCTCTTTTCCCTTGAAAGACGGTGACTGAGTGGGGATCTAATAGAGGTATATAAGATTATGAAGGGTACAGATAGAGTAAACAGAGGTAAGCTATTTCCTATGATAGAGACACACAGGACAAGGGGCCATGGACTTAAGGTGAGTAGGGAGAGGTACAACACAGATATTAGAGGGAGGTTTTTCACACAGAGGGTAGTGGGGGTATGGAATGTTCTGCCAAGTAAGGTGGTGGAGGCAAACACGCTAGAGTCCTTTAAGAGTAACTTAGACAGGCACATGAGTGGGTTGGAGATGGGTGGATATAGGAGATTGTTTAAGTAAGCATTGGGGTGTCCCTGGTAAGGTAAATGGATATGGTACAATAATAATATTTTTTCTCTTTTTCATTCACAGGTTTTAAGTCGGTCCGCCTTGTGTCCAACGAGGGGCATACATGCGATGGGTCATACTTGGGCTGCTCTTGGTTGTTCATGATTGGCCTAGTGCTTCATGTTGTTAGTGTTTAAACTGGGCCAGATACTGGGCAAGATGACAGCTCAGTGACTATCGCTGATTGCTGCGCAGACACATGGATTTGGGCCGGTGTCTGTGGGAGTTTGCGCTTTCTCCCTGTGCTTGCATGGGTTTTCTCCGGGTGCTCTGGTTTCCTCCCACACCCCAAAGATGTGCTATTAGGCTGATAGGCAGTAATAAATTGTCCCTAAATTAGTTTCCCTCAATGTGGATGGCCATAAAACATTAGATAAGTGTCATGGGTGGAGGGGGGAACTGGTGGTGTTGTGGCACAGGCTCGTTGGGCCGAAGGGCCTGTTTCCCGGGCTGTTTTTGTTCTTTGTTCTTTGGATTCTCAAAGGCTTTTTTCCAAGGGCCAATATGGTTGCCACAAGAGGACACAGGTTTAAGGTGCTGGGGAATAGGTACAGTGGAGATGTCAGGGGTGAGTTTTTCACTCAGAGTGGGGGTGTGTGGAATAGGCTACCAGCAGTGCTGGTGGAGGCAGATTCAATTGGGTCTTTTAAGAGACTTTTAGGTAAGTACATGGAACTTAATAAGATAGAGGGTTATAGGTAAGCCTAGTAATCCCTAAGGTAGGGACATGTTCGGCACAACTTTGTGGGCCAAAGGGCCTGTATTGTGCTGTAGTTTTTCTATGTTTCTATAAAACCTCCTGCATTTGAAACCCCATCACACAAATTGGCATCGAATGCATCACTATAAACTATGAGTTTCAGGTGCAAAAGATCACCCAAAAACAGGAACCTCGAAACACACTCCTGTATTTTTAGTTTAGCCAATGTTTTGTTTGCTCTCATTATGTCTTCCGCTGCAGGATCATCATTTTTGTACTGAACTCTAGGACATCAAAACTAATGTCCGGTCTGGTCTGTCTACCAAGTCAATTCATTACCCAAACTTCAGAGTTCTTCTTTTTGTGTCTTTGAAACCATTGTGTCCTTGTGTGAAGCCCTACAATGACCAACTGCAATTGGGCTGATTATCTCCAAATAAGATTGCTCAAGTGACACCTGAGTCATTCTCCCAACCAGATTCCCGGACCAATATATTTGAAAGTGCCTGAAGCCTGACTTCCGTCCCTGAATTCCCTCCTCAGCCCAGAAATTACTATTGTTTCGAAATCATTACTACCACCCACAAAAAAATCATCCATATGCATAATAAAGACAAGAGAAAGATTTCCTTCACAGTGCCAGTAAAACATCACAGGATCTGCTTTCAAATGGCACAACAGCCTAACTTTAACAAAACCAACCTTATCGAAAAATACCAAACTATAGATGCATCCACATACACATAGTCCACATACACATTTACTCGACTTCCAGAGTATTCCTTCTGTGTTAGCTGCCACTTTGAGAGGGCAGAGAAGAATGTCTCTCCAAAGCTGATGTCCCTGAAATAAGGCACCTATAGATATCTATAGATTTGCATTCCCATGCCTTTGTGGCTAACAGAGCCAAGATCTTTAAAAAATCTCTTCCTGCTGTAGGCGAGTCCACTCTTAAATCCTGGTTTTCTAAATTTTCTTCAAATCTCCTGGCCACAAGCCTTATAAGTTCAATCAGGAAGAGCCTTTTCTGTGCAAAACAGTGGGATAGAGCCCTTCGTCCCTGATCTGGTACCTTCCTGTGTGCCCCAAATTCACTCCAACTATGCAGTTCTTGCAGTTTGGCATCATTTACAACATTTTCAACTAATGTATTAGAAGCCACCAAAATCTCATGAGCATGTGGGCTTCTATTCCTCATAGTATTCAGTCTTACTCTTATTTTGAGACCTTGTCAAGCTATGCCCTCTGTCCTGCCTGATATTTGTTTTGTACTACCAATGCTTGATCTTCCCCTCCTGTTTTGGAATGTTTTTTCAATGGTTCACCATCTCGTCCTGTGAACACATTCACTATCGGACTTACTACCAGAACTGACACTACGTTTCTGTGCCCTCCATTTTTGAACTTGAGTTCCCAATCCACGGTCCTGACATCATTCCCTGTATTCTGTACATTCAACTAGTATTTATACTTTCCAGTGGCCTTCCCTGGTCTAGTAATGACAGTTGCATTTTTCCATTGGCTAGACCCTTCAGGCAAGTAAGTCACTTTTGTACCAACCTTTGACAGTTGACCTTTAGAAAAAAGGCTTGTTCTGGGTATTATGTTCCTCTACTCTGTCTACTTCAGCTAACTGGATCTCAAAGTTCTGTAACGTGCAAGTTTCAGATTACCCTAATTCCTCATCATGTTTGGCTGCTCTTTCTAAATTTGTAAGTTTGCAATCTGTACCCATTATCCTTGATGAATGTACCCCAACAGCCTGATTACCATGTTGCAAAACAATTATTTTGCCATCTATGCTTATCAGCTTCCCTGAGCCTTTTCATTTATTAGGATGATTTCTCTTATAGTATACCATGTCTCCTTGCTGAAAAACAGTGTTTGATGGCCATACATTGCGCCTTAAAGCTCTGCAATTTCTTTCAAAGACTTCTGCTTCTAAAAATGCTCTTCTACTTATATGCAATGCATTTAAATGTTCAGCAAAGGCAGAGCTAATTGTAGCCCTTCCCAAGCTGGAGGTGGGTCATTCAAAATGGACGGAGTTTTAAGATTTCTACCAAATACTCATTGATACAGAAAATAGCCCCCATCAGCAAAGAATTTGTTGCACATACTGCCCATGCTAGGGCTGAATTTAATTACAACTTGGCCCCTCTGCCAAAACTTTCCAGAGCATGTCATCTATTACCACATGGTTTCTCGCTCACACACCATTACTAAAAAGTCTGCACCATATTCATGACTATGATATTCATGTTTTCCCACATATCCTGAAACTCATTGCTGGTAAGTTCGCCCCCGCTCCCTTTGTCTGTAAGGAACTTTGCAGTTGGCCCCATTCCTGTCCCTATCCATTTTTCCATGATCTGATCCAGGATTACTCTTTACCACATACAACTGTTGATTGATTAAATCTGGTTGCTAAACCTACAACGTGCAAAATTAATATATTGTTTGCTTTATCCCAGATCTTAAGGTCCATGGTCACAACGTCATTAAAGTCCCTGGCCAAAGGTAGAGTTATTATCAGTTGTGATGGTGTCCTTCTGTACTTTCTACAACCTCACACTGATCACTGACCTGTTCTATAAGCTTAGTATGGTCTTCATCTCTAACACCTGCATCCTTTATTAAATTTTGCAGCCTGAGGAGATGGATGCACAAATTTCTGATGTAGCTTCAACACAATGAGCTTTTTATCAGCTAAGGTCCCATTTCCAGATGTTATTAGCACCCCTAACTTCTTTACCTGAAAAATTAATGGAATACAATAGTGTCCCAACTGTGTAAATTACAAGTGCGCCCTTTTGCCAAAAACTGTTGCCTTATCATTTTCCATAATTAGTTTCATGAGTGCTTTCTTCATCGACGGTATACTCAGAAGCAAGGTTATCTCACTTGACACAACATCTGTATGGATGAAATGATTCACCCCAACAACATTGCAAGGGGTCACCACTCTTTTCAGTGACTTCAGGGGATTATCATCACCAAAGCTGAAACTTTCAAATTCTTTAACCTTGTTCCAACTTTCACATTTAAAGAGTCCAAGTAATATTTTAACCAATCAATTCCACACACAGTAGGCATGCAGCTACTGCCAAAACAGCACAATTAAAAAACTCTGCAACCAAAACTTTCATTACAGGGCAAAAGCTTCTCTTCCTAAAATGTCTTCTTTCTGGTCACTATATTTTTCTTTTTCCAATTCTTCCATGTCACATGTAGCTTCAAACACTCTATTTGATAGTTCCAGACAGTTGAAAGCATAATGAAATTAAGAGTCACACCAAAAACATTGATTAATCATACCCCGGGCATTCTTTGGGTACATTTTTCTAATATCCCCCTCTATATCTTTCCTCCTAATATAGACATTAAAGGGGATTCTGTCCTCGTAATTTCTGGGTGCCAATCTTCTGCCGTATTCCCATGGCCAGCTGGTGTCTGCATGATCTCACATCCTGTTAACAGCGTATCTACCACACAGTCTGTTTTACCAGTGACCTACCCATTTGTATCATAAAAGTCGTGAGTATAGAATGTTTCCCAAAAAAATTTTTAAGGCCACTAACATTTGATCATATAAGGTACCTTTGTCTGCAGATTTAACTCCTGTCAAAACCAGGAGCCCATCCATATTTGTAACTTTAGTACAGTCCAATAATTTAAATGCCAACAAGGACTGTGGCATTTCCAGGTGGTGCTTTTGCAGCTTTATATACAGTCTGTTAAATTCCATCACAAACCCTTCCATAGAAATATCCTTTGATTTCCAAAGACTATCGAAATCGTACCAAGCTTCATACTCACTTAGTAGATCATCCTTTCGATAAATCTGATCCATAAAGTTTAATCTATTATTCAGACCTTCCTCTGAGTCCAAATGTTCGAACTCCAAGAAAATACTTTGGCTAATTTTACTTCTATGTGGTAAAGAGAGAGCGAAGGCTTGTTTTTCTTTTACTGAAAGCAATTACCTTAGTCCACATGATGGTGTTACTTTTCCATAGGTCATAAGATTCCGTTTTTGAGAATAGTGGTGGATTGTCATATCCTGACACTTTTACTCTAGCTTCAGCCATTTTGTTGTCTCCTATTCACTCTCAGTTGATTAGAATTTGAGTGAAGTTTTTTTGTTTTTTTCTTTGAAAATATCATAATTTGCAGCCCTTTATTTGAAACCAACAAACATCCTCCACCACCACTGTTTGATTGCAATTTAGTAAAAGAGCCACAAGTTCTACTTCTTCATAAACTAGCTTTACTTCTTTGATCAAACTCCACATATAATTCTCCACCAACATCCAGCATAACCTGTAGCCCCTTTATATATCAGTGACGTCTACTGAATAATTTACATCAAATCAGGACTTAATTGTAAGGTCTCTTAACCCATTCCTAACATACCCGAATCCTGAGATAATGAAACCTTGTTTACAATCCCCTTGCCAGAAGAAATAACATCCCTGCATCCAGTCTGTCTGGCCCTGTCAGAATTTCGTACGTTTCAATTAGATCTTCTCTCATTCCAGTGAATACACACCTAGTCGACACACCCATTCCTCATATGACATTTGTGCCATCCCAGAATCTTTGTATGAGATGATCCTTTGTCAGAGCTCAAGAGAGATTATAGCTAAAATCTTGAGTCTGGATGACTATTATTAAGTGTTGAAGCATCAGTGCTTTTCTCTCTCCACAGACAAAAGACTTGCTGAGATTTTCCAATGTTTTTTCCTTTTGTCTCTGAAAGATTATAGTTAGGGCATCTACAATGTACTCTCCTACTTCCTTTAACATCCTTGAATGAAACTGCCAGGTCTTAGAGATTCGTCACCCTTTAATTCCATTAATGTCCTCATTATTGACGTTTGGCTTATATTAATTTGAGTTATACCCTGTCCCTGATTCACTTTTCTGCTGAGTCAAGGAAATTAGCACAAAAATTGTGGAATTCATATCTACAGGCAGTGACTATGCAATGATGGTGGGGGCGTTGTATTTAAGAACATAAGAAATAGGAGCAGGAGTAGGCCATCTAGCCCTTCGAGCCTGCCCCGCCATTCAATAAGATCATGGCTGATCTGTCGTGGCTCAGTTCCACATTCCCGCCCTCTCCCCATAACCCTTAATCCCCTCGCCTATCAAAAACCTATCTACCCGTGTCTTAAATATATTTAGCGAGGCAGCCTCCACCACTTCAACGGGCAGAGAATTCCAGAGATTCACCACCCTTTGAGTGAAGAAGTTCCTCCTCAACTCTGTTCTAAACTGTCCCCCCCTTATCTTGAGGCTGTGCCCTCTAGTCCTACTGTCCTTTCTGAGCGGGAAGAGCCTCTCCACCTCTATCCTATTCATCCCATTCATCATCTTATATGTCTCAATGAGATCTCCCCTCATTCTTCTAAACTCTAACGAGTACAAGCCTAGTTTATTCAGCCTCTCCTCATAGCTCAACCCCCTCAACTCTGGTATCAGCCTAGTAAACCTCCTCTGCACTCCCTCCAAGGCCAAAATATCCTTGCGTAAGTGCGGCGACCAAAACTGCACACAGTACTCCAGCTGCGGCCTCACCAGTGCCCCGTACAGTTGCAGCAAGACCTCCCTGCTTTTATATTCAATCCCCCTCGCTATGAAGGCCAGCATCCCATTTGCCTTCCTGACCACCTGCTGCACCTGCAGGCTGGGTTTTTGCGACTCATGCACAAGGACCCCGAGGTCCCTCTGCACCGTTGCATGCTGCAGTTTTTCGCCATGGAAGTAATAGTCCTTCCTACCAAAGTGGACAACTTCACACTTGCTAACATTAAATTCCATTTGCCTGTTCCTGGCCCATTCGCCCAGCCTATCTATATCCTTCTGCAGACTTTCCACACCCTCCGCACAATTTGCCATTCCACCAATCTTGGTGTCATCAGCAAATTTCGACACCATACACTTGGTTCCCTCCTCCAGATCATCTATATAAATGGCAAATAGCTGAGGCCCCAGCACCGACCCCTGGGGCACTCCACTAGTCACCAACCGCCAATCCGAGTAGCACCCATTGACTCCCACTCTCTGCCTCCTATTTGAAAACCAATCTTCTATCCACGCTAACATCCTACCCCCAACTCCATGCCCCCTAACCTTCTGTAATAACCTCTTGTGCAGCACCTTATCAAACGCCTTCTGAAAATCAAGAAACACCACATCTACCGGCTCTCCTCTATCCACTGCCCTAGACACATCCTCATAGAACTCCAATAAATTCGTCAGACACAACTTCCCCTTAACGAAACCGTGCAGCGTCTGCTCTATCAAACAATTCTCCTCAAGATGCCTCGCTATTTCCTCCTTGATCACGGATTCTAGCATTTTACCTACAACAGACGTTAAACTAACCGGCCTATAATTCCCTGCCTTTTGCCTGCCACCCTTCTTAAAAAACAGCGTAACATTAGCCGTTTTCCAATCTTCCGGCACTTCCCCGGAATCCAGCGAGGTTTGGAAAATAATCACCAAGGCATCCACTATCACCTCCGCCATTTCTTTCAGAACCCTTGGATGCATTCCATCTGGTCCTGGGGACTTGTCCACAATCAGTCCCTCCAGTCTGTCGAGCACTGCCTCTCTAGTAACAATAATGTCATTCAGGCCCTCCACTCCTACCATCTTTCCATCACTAACACCCGGCAAACTATTCACATCCTCCTCCGTGAAGACCGAAGCAAAAAAGTTATTCAAGGCCTCAGCCATTTCCCCATCCCCTACCACTAAGTCCCCCCTCTCATCCTCTAAGGGTCCAACGTTCACCCTAGCCAGCCTCTTCCTTTTTATATATTTATAAAAACTCTTGCTATCCTTTTTTATATTTAGTGCTAGCCCAGCTTCATAGTTTATCCTACCCTTCTTTATCAACTTCTTCGTCATTCTTTGTTGACATTTAAACCTCTCCCAATCCTCTTCTCGCCCACTACTCTTAGCTACTATAAACGCCTCCGCTTTTAATTTAGTACTCTCCTTTACCTCCTTCGTTATCCACGGCTGATTATCTCTCCTCCTACGATCCGTTTTAACCATCGGAATAAATTTCTGCTGAGCACCAAGAAAGATCTCCTTAAAGATCCTCCACTGTTCCTCAGCAGACCTACCTTCCAACACGCTCCCCCAATCAACATTCGCCAATTCCTCTCTCATCCTACCGTACTCCCCTCTGTTCAAACAAAGGACGCGTGTCGGGGAACCCACTTTCTCCTCCTCCATCTGCATCAGAAACTCCACCATACAATGATCACTCTCCCCAAGAGGATCCTTCACCACAAGGTCCCTAATTCTACCCGCCTCGTTACATAACACCAGATCCAAGATAGTTCGCTCCCTCGTCGGCTCCAACACACACTGTTCAAGGAAACTATCCCGGCAGCATTCCAAGAATTCTTCCTCAAGCCCACCGCGTCCAGCATTGGTCGACCAATCAATATGTAGATTGAAATCCCCCATAATTATCGCCGTTCCATTCCTGCACACCGCACTTATTTGCGCGTTAATAGCCCGCCCCACCTCCAGATCATTATTTGGGGGCCTGTAGACAACACCCACCAGTGTCTTCCTCCCTTTGCTGTTCCTAATCTCCACCCACAATGATTCCACTTTCTGCTCTTTGGTTCCTATATCATCCCTTGCTACCACCCTGATGCTATCCTTAATCAGCAGAGCTACGCACCCCCCCCTTTTTCCTCCCACCTATCCTTCCTAAACACTTGATACCCCTGTACATTCAGCTCCCAGTCCCTGTCACCTTGCAGCCATGTCTCTGTAATGGCCACCAGATCATATCCATTCGTACTGATCCGTGCCACCAGCTCATCCACTTTATTCCGAATGCTTCGTGCATTCAGATAAAGTGCCTTCATCCCAGCCTTCACCTGGACCCTATTTGCAGGAACGCCACCAACCATACTCACGCACCCTACTCACTTTATTATTGGGACAACCTTGGCCTCTTCCCGTACCTGTACCCCCTCCTTTACTTTAGACCCTGTAATTTCGCCTACCCTCGCACCCTCCCCCCCCCAAATTAGTTTAAAGCCCTATCTACACAATTCGCCAGGACTCTGGTCCCAGCACGGTTCAGACCAACCCCATCCCACCTGAACAGGTCCCACCTACCCCAATACTGGTGCCAATGCCCCATAAATTCAAACCCATTCCTCCCACACCAATCCCTGAGCCACTCATTCACTTCCTTAATCTTATCTACGCCCGTCTGCACACGGTTCAGGCAGTAGTCCGGAGATAACCACCTTGTCGGTTCTACTTTTTAATTCCATTCCCAGCTTTTCATACTCCCTCCCCAGATCCTCAGTTCGCATTTTGCCTACGTTGTTGGCACCCACATGTACTACAACGACTGGATTCTCACCGTCCCACTCCAGGTTCCTCTGCAGCCCAGATGCGACATCCTGGACCCGAGCACCAGGCAGACAACACACCCTTCTGTGCTCTTTGTCATTGTGACAAAGGACAGTGTCAATACCCTTAACCACACTATCCCCAATTACCACTACATCCCTTTTCACCTTCTCTTTGTCTATGTCCTGTGTCTGCATCACTGTACCGTGTGCAGTTTGCTCACCTACCTCACAGCCCTCGTTCTTGTCCACACTGGAAGCAAGAACCTCAAACCTGTTATGCAGATTGAGAGGCTGAGGCATTTGGTCCCCACCCTCCTTCATCCAGTCCCCACCCTCCTTCCTCCAGTCCCCATCCTCCTTCCTCCAGTCCCCACCCTCCTTCCTCCAGTCCCCACCCTCCTTCCTCCTCTCAGCAGCCCCCTCCTGTTCCTGACCCTTAGAGTTAGCCAGTCCAGGGGGGGTGGATGTCTCTTGCACCCCATTATCAATGGCACCCTCCCTCCCCCTGATGAGCCTCAGTGTCTGTAGCTCAGAGGCCAGCTCATCTACTTTGAGCTGTAGCTCCTCCAGCAACCTGCATTTCCTGCAGACATGGTCACTGGGAAGGACCCTGGGGTCCAGCAGCTCCCACATCATACAGAAACAGCACATCACATGCCCCTCCATTATTCCCCTTTAGTAATACTGAACACCATTTTCAACTCAAACTTACCTGGCCCTTTTCTCTCAAGCCCTTTGATCCTAAGCCCTAGCAGTTCACTCTGCTTCCCTCTCACTCCATTGCCCACTGTCTACAGCAGGCCTCCTTTTAAACCTAGCGCGGTTTAAAAGACTGCTTACCCACAAATCCCTGCTATCCACTCCCTTTGAATTCTTAAAGCGGTAAACACAAAAAGCCCGCGAAAATGCTTTAAAATGAATCTAACAGTTTTACAAGGTAAGTTCTTACTAAACACAAAAAAGCCCGCGAAAATGCTTTTAAATGATTTAAACAGTTTTTAACAGGTAATTTCTTACCTGACTCAGTGCTCCTTCACTCCGCCGCTCCAGCGAACAATCTTCTTGAATCGTTGCCGTTGTATTTGGGTGGCTAGTCTCATAGCAAAGACAGAGAAGCTGCACACAATCAGAGAGCAGTTGAAATTGTCAGCAGCTAAGGAGCAGTTGGGTGTAATGCTGGTGGAGAAGGCCAGCAGGCAAATTAACATAATTTTATTGTCAGATAACATAGTCCAACACAGAATCAATGAGATGGCCCACAAAGTGAGTGATTAGCTAATAGCGAGAATACAAGCAGGTTGATTTAATGCACTTACACTGGATGAATCACATTGCAACCTTTCAAACCTGCTCACCAGTGTAAGCTATAAACACAATGGCCAGATACATGAAGACTTTCTCTTTTGTAAATTGTTGCCCACATGCTCAACTGCAGAGGTTATTTTTGACCTGTTGAACACTTTCACAATTCACAATGGGATTGATTGGTCAAAATATGTAGGAGGTAGCATAGGTGGGGCCCTTGTGATGTTTGGCAAACACAGTGAGTTTTTACATGTGTAGGAGCAGCGATTTCACTAGCAACATCCATTCACTGAAGCATCTAGCTGGAAACAAAATGGCTGCTGATCTCAGAGCTGTTTTGGAGGAAATGGCGAAAACTTTATCAAGGCTTGTCTACTGAATTCACAAACATTTATGACTCTATGTGACGAGATAGGCAGTGATCACCATCAACTACTTCTAAATACTGAGGTCCACTGGCTCTCCTGAGGAAAGATACTCGCATGTGTTTTTGAGTTGCGTGATGAAGTGAGAATTTTTTTGCTAGGCTCAGTTTGGACTCTCACAATGCTTCAGTGATTTTCAGTGGCTTACCAAATTGGCATATTGGCAGGTATTTTCAATTAATTAAATGGTTTCAATCTAAGTCTTCAGGGAAAATCAGTGACAGTTTTTCAAATGCAGGACAAAATAGAGGCAATGATCGAGAAACTAGAAACGTAGACCAAACAACTTCGGCTATCAAATTACAACCTTTTGCAAATTCATCAGTTTTTTTGCCCATAGCAGAAATGCAGCTTCCAGTGTAAAACATGACATCAGAGGGCACCTGCAAAGCTTGTATACAGTGACATGAGTACTTCCCTGTTCTTTACACAAAGTTCAACTGGATACAAAATTCCTTTGCAGGCCTTGATGATGACATCTTCACAAGCCTGACCTCAAGAGACCATGGCAGCCTTGTGGAACTGGATTTTTCTCGGAACTACCTGGCTGACTTTTGGCTTAAAGTTGCCTCAGAATACACAGAACTGTCCGATAAAGCAGTAAAGTTTTTGATGCCTTTTCCTACAACCTATCTTTATGAAACTGGATTTTCAGGATTTGTTGCATTAAAAACCAAGTATTGAAATAAACTTAACATTGGACCAGTTCTCCAATTGAGACTGTCACCCCTGGAACCTGACATCCAATGTCTGATATCTGTGAAACAACATCAACCTTCTCACTTGGTAAGCATTATCTGTTTCCACATTTTACTGAAAATAAATGAGCTGTGATGAGTTCAATGTGTTTGTGAGTGTGCACCATAAACTCTTAGAAAAAGCTGTAGTTTTAATACCCATTGATGTAGAAATTTGACTCCTGTCAGTCATATGCTAATTATAAAAATTAGTCTAAAACAGTTCGTGTACGTTGTGGTCCACAAAAACCTTTGTTGATCTCTGGTGGTTTGCATAGAGAAAATGGTTGTGAACCAGTCCTGTGAAAATGCATCATTTTCCAGGAAATCAGTGACGTATTAATAAAAATTTTACACTGCAAAACCAAATAAATAGAAAGGAGATTATCTTTTCTGATAGTTGGTCTTGCATGTAACTTTCTACACTGGCAGAAGCTTTTTAACAAAGATACTGAGTTAGAATTCACAATACAGCCTGGGTTGTTAGCTGTTAATCCTCTCCTTTCACAAGTACTAAAGGCAATAATGTCACGTGCCATACATGTGTGTGGCGAGATAAAAATAGTATGGTTGATTTTACCTCCAATGAAATGAATGGAATGCATGTTTGACAGGATCTGCCAGTGCGATGCAGTTGCCGATCCCCCCAAATCCATGTCCATCATTGCTAGAACTCCATGTTCGCATCTCTCCATTCACATTCCTCCCCGTCACAGTGCTAAATAGTTCTTATCAAAGTCACACATGACATCCTGAGTGACTGTGAAAAAGATAAACTTTTTCTCCTCATCCTGTTCAAGCTGCCTGCAGTACATTGACCACACCATCCTCCCTGATACCATCTTCCCCCAGTGTCTCTTTGCTGTTGCCCAGCTGCGTGGGACTGCACTTCCCTGGTTCCATCCTTATCTAACTAAGTAGGGTAGGGTTAAAGAGAATCCCATGGCATTTTATACATACAGTAAAAACAAGAGAAAATCTAGGGAGAGGGTGGGACCACTCAAGGATAAAGGAGGGAAGTTGTGCTTAGAGGCAGAGGATGTGGGCGAGATCCTAAATGAGTATTTTGTGTCAGTATTCACCAAGGAGAAGGACACAGAGGATAGTGAGATTAGTGTGGAGCATGCTAATATGGTAGGGCACTTTGAGATCAAGAAAGAACTAGTGTTGGGTCTCTTGAAGAGCATTAACATAGATAGGTCCCCAGGACCTGATGGGATCTATCCCAGTTTATTGAGAGGAGACGGCTGTGGCCCTGACAAAGATCTTTGCAACCTCATTAGCCACTGGAGAGGTCCCAGAGGACTTGCAAGTAACTAATGTTGTTCCGTGTTCAACAAAGGAAATAGGAATAATCCAGGAAATTATAGACTGGTGAGTCTCACGTCAGTAGTTGGAAAGCTACTGGACAGGATTCATAGGGACAGGATTTTACGCGCATTTGAAAAAGCATTGCCTAATTTGAGATAGTCAGCATGGTTTGTGCAGGGCAGGTTGTGTCTTACTGACTTGATTGATTTTTTTGGAGGAGGTGACAAAAGTGATCAATAATGATGGAGCAATGGATATTATCTATGTGGATTTTTATAAAACGTTTGACAAGATCCCTCATGATAGGCTCACCCATAGAAGTCAGAAAGTAGTGGTGGAAAGGTGTTTTTCTGGAGAAAAAGACTGGAGGTCTGTGTCTAGTGGTGTTCACAATAAGAAGTCTCACAACACCAGGTTAAAGTCCAACAGGATTATTTGTGAGCAGTAGCTTTTGGAGCTTCAAGCTCCTTCTTCAGGTGAGTGAGGACTTGTGTAAAGACACAAACTCAATTTACAAGATAATCGTTGGAATGCAAGTCTTTACAGGAAATCAAGTTTTAAAGGTACAGACAATGTGAGTGGAGAGAGGGTTAAGCACAGGTTAAAGGGATGTGTATTGTCTCCAGACAGGACAGTTAGTGAGATTTTGCAAACCCAAGCAAGTCGTGGGGGTTACAGATGGTGTGACATGAACCAAAGATCAAGGTTGACGCCGCCCTCATGTGTACGGAACATGACTATCAGTTTCTGCTCAGCAACTCTGCATTGTCATGTGTCGTGAAGACTGCCTTGGGGAATGCTTACCCAAATATCCGAGGCTAAATGCCCGCTGCTACTGAAATGTTCCCTGACTGGAAGGGAACACTCCTGCCTGGTGATTGTTGAGCGGCGTTCATTGAACATAAGAACATAAGAAATAGGAGCAGGAGTAGGCCATCTAGCCCTTCGAGCCTGCCCCGCCATCAATAAGATCATGGCTGATCTGAAGTGGATCAGTTCCACTTTCCTGCTTTCTCCCCATAACCCTTAATTCCCCTGTCTATCAGAAACCTACCTACCCATGACTTAAATATATTTAGCGAGGTAGCCTCCACCACTTCAACGGGCAGAGAATTCCAGAGATTCACCACCCTTTGAGTGAAGAAGTTCCTCCTCAACTCTGATCTAAACCCCCTTATCTTGAGGCTGTGTCCTCTAGTCCTGCTATCCTTTCTAAGCGGGAAGAATCTCTCTACCTCTACCCTATCCATCCCCTCCATTGATTCATTGTCGTAGCATCTGCACAGTCTCGCCAATGTACCATGCCTCGGGACATCCTTTCCTGCAGCGTATTAGGTAGACAACATTGGCCGAGTCGCAAGAGTATGTACCATGTACCTGGTGGATGGTATTCTCACGTGAGATGATGGCATCCATGTCGATGATCCGGCACGTCTTGCAGAGGTTGCTGTGGCAGGGTTGTGTGGTGTCATGGTCACTGTTCTCCTGAAGGCTGGGTAGTTTGCTGCAGACAATGATCTGTTTGAGGTTGTGCGGTTGTTTGAAGACAAGAAACTGTGGGGATGGCCTTGGTGAGATGTTCGTCTTCATCAATGACATTTTGAAGGCTCCAGAGAAGATGTCATAGCTTCTCTGCTCCAGGGAAGTACTGGACGATGAAGGGTACTCTGTCTGCCACGTCCAGTGTTTGTCTTCTGAGGAGGTTGGTGCAGTTTTTCACTGTGACATGTCAGAATTGCTGATCGATGAGCCAAACGTCATATCCTGTACTTATGAGGTCATCTTTCAGCATCTGTAGGTGTGTGTTGTGATCCTCCTCATCTGAGCAGATCCTGTGCTTACGGACGGCTTGTCCGTAAGGGATGGCTTCTTTAACGTGTTTAGGGTGGAAGCTGGAAAAGCGGAGCATCGTGAGGTTATCCGTGGTCTTGCGGTACAGTGAGGTGCTGAGGTAACCGTCCTTGATGGAGATGCATGTGTCCAAGAATGCAACCGATTCCGGAGAGTAGTCCATGGTGAGTCTGATGATGGCATGGAACTTGTTGATGTCATTATATAGTTGTTTCAATGCTTGTTCACCACGAGTCCAAAGAAAGAAAATGACATCGATGTAACTAGTGTATAGCATCGGTTGAAGGCCCTGTCCTATTCAAACCTGTGCATAAATATGTTGGCATATTGAGGCATGAATTTGGTCCCCATGGCTGTTCCGTGTATCTGGTTGAAGAATTGGTTGTTGGAGGTGAAGATGTTGTGGTCCAGGATGAAACGGATAGGTTGTAGAATTGCATCTGGAGATTGGCAATTGTCGGTGTTGAGTACTGAGACTGTTGATTGTAGAATTGCATCATTGACTCGGCCAATGTTGTCTACCTGATACGCCGCAGGAAAGGATGTCCCGAGGCATGGTACATTGGGGAGACCATGCAGACGCTACAACAAAGGATGAATGAAAACCGCTCGACAATTACCAGGCAAGACTGTTCTCTTGCTGTTGGGGAACACTTCAGCGGTCATGAGAATTCAGCTTCTGATCTTTGGGTAAGTGTTCCCCAAGATGGCCTTCACGACAAACGACAGTGCAAAGTTGCTGAGCAGAGACTGACAGCCAAGTTCCACACACATGAGGACAGCCTCAACCGAGATCTTGGGTTCATGTCACACTATCTGTAACCCCCACAACTTGCCTGGGCTTGCAAAATCTCACTGACTGTCCTGGCTGGAAACAATACATATCTCTTTAACCTTTGCTTAACACTCTCTCCACTCACATTGTCAGTACCTTGAAGACTTGATTACCTGTGGAGACTCGTATTCCAACCATTATTTTGTAAATCGAGTTTGTGTCTTTATATGCCCTGTTTGCGAATAGAACTTCCACTCATCCGACGAAGGAGCAGCAAGTGCTCTGAAAGCTAATGGCTTTTGCTACCAAATAAACCTGTTGGACTTTAACCTGGTGTTGTGAGACTTCTTACTGAGTTAACTCCAATCTAACGCTGGCATCTCCATTTCTTGGCCATTGAAGACAGAGGGTAGCAGTAGAGGGGTGCTTTTCTGAATAGAAGGCTGTGTCTAGCAGTGTTCTACAAAGATCAGTTCTGGGACCTTTGTTGTTCGTAGTATATATAAATAATTTGAAGGAAAATGTAGCTGGTCTGATTAGTAAGTTCGTAGATGACACAAAAATTGGTGGAGTTGCGATTAGTGAAGAAGATTGTCAAAAGATACAGCAAGATATAGACCGGTTGGAGACTTGGGTAGAGAAATGGCAAATGGAGTTTAATCCAGATAAGTGTAAGAAAGTGCAGCTTGGAAGGTCCAATGCATGGAGGAATTATACAGTAAATGGTAGAATGCTTAGGAATATTGACTAGGCATACGTGTCCACCGATCACTGAAAGTGGCAACACAGGTAGATATGGTAGTCAAGAAAGCATAAGGCGTGCTTGCCTTCATCGGTCGGAGCATTGAGAATAAAAATTGGTGGGTCATGCTGCAGCTGTGTAGAACCATATTTGAGCCTCATTTAGAATATTGCATACAATTCTGGTCACCGCACTACCAGAAGAATGTGGATGCTTTGGAGAGGGTACAGAAGAGGTTTACCAGGATGTTGCCTGGTCTGGAGGGTATGAGGTATGAGGAGAGGTTGAATAAACTTGGTTTGTTCTCATTGAAACGATAGAGGTGAGGGGTGACCTGATAGATGTCTGCAAGATTATGAGTGGCATGGACAGAATGGATAGTCAGATGCTCTTTCCAAGGATAAAAAAGTCAGGTACCCAGGGCCAAAGATTTAAGTTGCATGGGAAAAAGTTTAGGGGAGATGTGTGAGGCAAGTTTTATGAATGTCTGGAACGTGCTGACTGGAAAGGTGTTGGGAGCAGGTATGATAGTGTCAAATAAGGGGCAGCTAGATGAATACATAAATAGGATGGGATTGGAAAGATGCGGACTCCATAAGTGTATACAGTTTTAGTTTCGGCAGACATCATGATTGGAGGGCTGAAGGGCATGTTCCTGTTCTGTACCTATTTTTGTTCTCTTTGTTCTTTGACTCATCAGTAGCTCCTTACGATGCTGGCTTATAGAGATCTCCTGTCTTGGATCTGGAGGCCATCAGAGTGCTTGTCCGCAATTGCTATACTATCTTCTCTCCGGATCCATGCAGCAAGGACGCACATAGAGTTTTGGGGGAGTACATGCCTCTGGTCGGTCCAGAGGGCGCAGTTAAGCTAGAAGCTCCCCTAAGTCCAGAGGAGCTGACTTGCGTCCTTGACAGCCTCTCAAGGGGGAGCACCCCAGAGCTGAGCGGGGAGTGGAGTGAGGCCAGATCATTCTCAGAATGGGGAAGAGTAAGGCCAGATCATTCTCTGCAGGGTGGGGTGGGAGGGGGAGGGGAGTGAGGCCAGATCTTTCTTTCGGGGGAAAGAGTGGAGCATTGTGAGTGAGGCTACATGAGTCTCTGGGGGGGGACGGAGTGAGGCCAGATCATTCTCTGGTTTGGAGGGGTGGGAAGAGGGAGGCATGTAAGATGGATCTCTGGTTGGGGGGAAGCGTGTGGAGGGGGGAGGCCAGATGGATCTTTGATGGGTGGGTTGGGGGAGTCCACTGCCAGTCTGCTGGCACTCGATGGGGGAAAGGGGCATGGGGTCACGTTCGATCTGGTAGTGAGGGTAGGGTGGGTGGATAAGAGGACAGTAATGTTTGTGGGGGCCATCGCTCCTGCTTTCTGATCCCAGACCACTTTATCCACTTTCTGTGGCTTGGGAGTGATCTGACACGGGTGTGCTTTTTCAAATATTTTTCTAACTGTGCATGCGTAGTTCAGAGCTCCGATCATTTTGGGCATGATAAGCCCCACCCACAATGCAATTCGGATCCGCGATTTTTTTTTAGGCTGAGTGCGTATGGGGGTGCCTGAAAGCAAATTTCCAAGTCACATCTGAATTGCGCCCAGATTCAGCACTTAGAATGAAAATGGTAAAATCAGACCCTATATATTCATTTTGCACTTTGTAGATTTAGCAACCAGATTTAGTCAATTAATAGTTGTCTGTGTAAAGAAAAGAGTAATACTGGGTCAGATCATGGAAAAATGGATAGGGATAAAAATGGGGCCACCAGCAAAGTTCTTTACAGATAATCCGGGGGATGTGGGGGGAGAAAGAGTTGGGGAGAACTTGCTAACGATGAATTTAGCGATACGTGTGAGAACATGAGTATGGCTGCAGAAAGCCCATTTAGAAATGGGGTGTGCGAGTGGGACCATGTGCTAATAGATGACACGCGTCGGAAAATTTTGGTGGATAGATTGCAAGTTAAATTCGGCTCTAGCACGGGCAGTACATGCAAAGAATTCATTGCAGATGGTTGAGGACTACAGTCCATAAGAATTAGTATTTGATAGAAATCCTAAAATTCTGTCCATTATGAATAACCAATCTTCAGTTTGGAAGGGATTATAATTAGCTCTCTCTTTTCTGAGCATTTAAATGCACTGCCTATAAGTAGAAAAGCATTTTTGGAAGCAGAAGTCTCTGAAAGAATTCACAGAACTTTAAGGCACTATGTATGGCTACCAAACACAGTTTTTCAGCGAGGAGACATTGTATACTATAAGAGATCATTTCAATGAACAGAAAGGCCCAGGGAAGGTCAAAGAACAAAAAACAATGATTACAGCAAGGAACAGGCCCTTCATCCCTCCAAGCCAGCACCAACCTTGCTGCCCGACTGAATTAAAATCCCCTATCTGCTTCCACTACCTTCCCCAGCAGCAGGTTCCAGGCACCCACCATCCTCTGGGCCCAATTTTACCAACAATTTGCACCCATTTTCAGGCACGAAATCACAGTAAATTTGGGCATCGGGCCTTTAACACGATCTGAACCCAAATCTGAGCAAATTGCGACTTTACCGACACCCGATTCGGGCATTGATCTGCGCCTGAATCAGGCAGCCCGACAATTTAAATGCATTAGCATGCATTTAAATCAATTTAATGAACCGTGCGTCCGACTCTACTGCCAAATCCCACTTTATCCTCTTCTGGTCCATTCCGGATCCACGCTGTAAGCGACCTGCAAAATAAAAATCTGAAGCCAATTTCTATTCTGCAGGGGAACCTCCGAAGCTCTCTCTTCCCTTGTGAAGTCAGTCTGCGGCCACCATCCTTCTCAACCATCCTTCTCAGGGCTCCCTGATATCCAGCCCATGCCTCCCAACAACAGCAATCCCTCCATCTCCCTCATGCTGGCAAACACCCCGCTCACCACCCCAGCAGACCAACCCGCTTCCCCTGGAGGTAGATCCACCCGACGGGAGGCAGACCCCCCGGCAGAGCACCCCTTGGCAGACAACACCCCCAACCTGCCTCTATCGCTGGTCTCCCTCCACCATCCTTCTTGACCATCTTCAGTCCTTCAAGTGCCTGCAGCACCTTCCTGGCCACAGACTTGGAGCCATGGCTGAAGTAAGCGGCCTTCACACCGTTCCACCAGCATCCGCCAGAGTAGGGGAGCAGGCTCAGATGGATCTCTGGGTGGGGAGGGTAGCAGAGGACATAAACCATTCCAGGCACTTAAACCATTCATTATCTTTACTGTTAACGGATAGGAATTGAAACGTTCGAGTGTTTTAATTCCTGTCCTTTAACAGTAAAAAGCAACTCTTTTCAAAATATTGTTACGCTTTAGAAAGTTAATAAACTAATTTTCCTGCATAAACTACCATTACATTGATTTGATCTAAAATATTAAATTTCTGACACTGTTTAAGTATATCCTAGATGTTCCTGGGACTAGAACTGTTGCTTCAGGATATATGCTACAAGTACTGGATTTGTTATATATTTATTTTCCAATATGTTGATGGAGATACATCTCTGTGACAACAGGAATGCAGTAAAAAGTCTGACAACACCAGGTTTTAGTCCAACCGATTTATTTGATAATAGACTCACAAGCTTTCGGGGTTAGCCCCTTCGTCAGGTGAATGGAGAGTTCTGGCCTCAGACAGAGCATATAAAGCACAGACAGTTTAGAGATTACTGATTAGAATGCGAATCTTTACACCTAACCTGCTGTTCAAGACCTGAAGTGGCTGACAATGTGAGTGGAAGGAGCACTGATCACAGGTTACAGAGATGTGTATTGTCTCCAGACAGTACAGTAAGTGAGGTTTTGCAAACCCAGGCAAGTCACGGGGGTTACAGATAGTGCGACATGAACCCCAGATGCCTGTTGAGACCGTCCTCATGTGTGCGGAACTTGGCTATCAGTCTCTGCTCAGTGACTCTGCGCTGTCGTGTGTCGTGAAGGCCGCCTTGTACCGCAAGCCCACAGACAATCTCACAATGCTCCACTTCTCCAGTTTCCACCCTAAACATGTTAAAGAAGCCATTCCCTATGGACAAGCCCTCCGTATACACAGG
Organism: Carcharhinus amblyrhynchos; assembly: GCF_965287045.1. Taxonomy (NCBI): domain Eukaryota; kingdom Metazoa; phylum Chordata; class Chondrichthyes; order Carcharhiniformes; family Carcharhinidae; genus Carcharhinus; species Carcharhinus amblyrhynchos. The sequence goes on from NC_137327.1 coordinate 66,394,238, forward strand.
ATTTGCTCAGATGAGGAGGATCGTGACAGACACCTCCAGACCCTGAAAGATGCCGTCATAAGAACAGGATATGGTGCTCGACTCATAGATCGGCAGTTCCGATGCGCCACAGTGAAAAACTGCACCGATCTCCTCAGAAGGCAAACACGGGACACAGTGGACAGAGTACCCTTCATCGTCCAGTACTTCCCCGGAGCGGAGAAGCTACGACATCTTCTCCGGAGTCTTCAACATATCATTGATGAAGACGAACATCTCGCCAGGGCTATCCCCACACCCCCACTTCTTGCTTTCAGACAACCACACAACATCAAACAGACCATTGTTCGCAGCAAACTGCCCAGCCTTCAGGAGAACAGTGACCACAATACCACACAACCCTGCCACAGCAACCTCTGCAAGACATGCCGGATCATTGACATGGATACCATCATCACACGTGAGAATACCATCCACCAGGTACATGGTAAATACTCTTGCAACTCGGCCAACATTGTCTACCTGATACGTTGCAAGAAAGGATGTCCCGAAGCATGGTACACTGGGGAGACCATACAGACACTACGACAATGGATGAATGAACATTGCTCGACAATCACCAGGCAAGACTGTTCCCTTCCTGTTGGCAAACACTTCAGTGGTCATGGGCATTCAGCCTCTGACCTTCGGGTAAGCGTTCTCCAAGGTGGCCTTCACGACACACGACAGCGCAGAGTCGCTGAACAGAGACTGATAGCCAAGTTCCACACACATGAGGATGGTCTCAACAGGCATCTTGGGTTCATGTCGCACTATCTGTAACCCCCGTGACTTGCCTGGGTTTGCAAAACCTCACTTACTGTACTGTCTGGAGACAATACACATCTCTGTAACATGTGATCAGTGCTCCTTCCACTCACATTGTCAGCCACTTCAGGTCTTGAACAGCAGGTTAGGTGTAAGGATTCGCATTCTAATCAGTAATCTCTAAACTGTCTGTGCTTTATATGCTCTGTCTGAGGCCAGAACTCTCCATTCACCTGATGAAGGGGCTAACCCCGAAAGCTTGTGAGTCTATTATCAAATAAATCGGTTGGACTAAAACCTGGTGTTGTCAGACTTTTTACTGTGTTTACGCCAGTCCAACGCCAGCATACCCGCATCATGACAACAGGAATGAACAGACACTCAAAATGATACAGGTGTACTTTGTTCTGTGTGGTCGAAGATTCTCAGAAATGCAAATTTTATTTTTGATTTAGAATGCAGGACTGGGCGGAGGAGTGGCAGATGGACTTCAACGCGGATAAATGTGTAGTCGTCCATTTTGGCAGAACCAACGGGATGAACGAGTACACTATCAAGGGCAGAAGTCTGAGTAGTGTTGAAGAGCAGAAGGATCTAGGGGTCCAGGTCCACAGGACTCTTAAATCGGCCTCGCAGGTGGAGGAGGTGGTCAAGAAGGCGTATGGTGTACTGGCCTTCATTAATCGAGGGATTGAGTTTAGGAGTCGGGAGGTAATGCTGCAACTTTATAAGACCCTTGTCAGGCCTCATTTAGAGTATTGTGCGCAGTTCTGGTCGCCTCACTATAGGAAAGATGTAGAAGCTATTGAGAGGGTACAGAGGAGATTTACAAGGATGTTGCCTGGACTGGGAGGCATGCCTTATGAAGTTAGGTTGAGGGAGCTGGGACTCTTTTCCCTGGAGAGACGAAGGTTGAGAGGCGACCTGATAGAAGTTTACAAAATGTTGAGAGGAATAGATAGGGTGGACTCTCAGAGGCTATTTCCCCGGGTTGAAATGGTTGCTACGAGAGGACACAGATTTAAGGTGCAAGGAGGGAAGTTCAGAAGTGATGTTAGGGGTAAGTTTTTCACTCAGAGGGTGGTGAGTGAATGGAATAGGCTGCCGTCAGTGGTGGTGGAGGCGAACTCACTGGGGTCTTTTAAAAGACTTCTGGATGAGTATATGGGGTTTAATGAGATTGAGGGTTATAGGTAGGTCTGTAGGTTGGTAGGTGTTGATGTGATCGGCGCAACTCGTGGGCCAAAGGGCCTGTTTGTGCTGTAGTGTTCTATGTTCTATGTTCTATTTGAGACCTGCAAGTGGACACAATCAGCCCAAAATAATCCAAGCAGCTCATATTCATTCCTGAGACCAAAGTAGATAGTTGAAATAGATGCAAGTATAATCTTTCAACAAAAGCTTTGAGTTTAATAGCATTATCAGATTGTTAGAACAATATTTTCTCTAACAAGAGCAGGTATAATTATTGCCAACTCTTCAATGTGTCAGAGAGCTGCTTTCTCTGCTTTTCTTTCTTTCCCACCCAGGCGCGCTGCTTCAGATTCTTTTTCAAACTGCGCACAGCTAAGCCCCGCCCACAGCACGAATCGAACTGGAGCCGGCAAAAGGCATATGGGCACACTGCAAAGAGGATTCTGGGCTCGGACCTGTATTACGTCCAATTCGGCCCTCTGACTCCAAATGGTAAAATTGGACCCTCTGTGTAAAAAATGTTCTCCAAATATGTGAAGAGTAAAATGATGAAATGTGAAGTAATAGGACCTATAAAATGTGAAGGTGGGAAAGTTTGTATGGAACCGGTAGAAATGGCAGAGGCGCTTAATGAATACTTTACCTCGGCATTCACGGTGGAAAATGATCTGGGTGGTTGTACTGCAGGTTTGCGGCAGACAGAAAAGATTGAGTACTTGGACATTAAGAAAGAGGATGTGTTGGAAGTTTTGAATAGCATCAAGATGGATAAATCGCTGGAACCAGATGGGATGTCCCCCAGGTTACTGTGGGAAGTGAGGGAAGAGATTGCAGAGCCTCTGGCGATGATCTTTGCATCATCAATGGAACAGGAGAGGTTCCGGAGGATTGGACGATTGCGGATGTGGTTCCTATATTCAAGAAAGGGAATAGGGATAGCCCAGGAAATTACCGACCGGTGAGTCTAACCTCAGTGGTTGGTAAGTTGATGGAGAAGATCCTGAGGGACAGGATTTATGAACATTTAGAGAAGTTTAGTATGCTCAAAAGTGGTCAGCATGGCTTTGTCAAAGGCAGATCGTGCCTTACAAGCCTAATTGAGTTCTTTGAAAATGTGACTAAACACATTGACGAAGGAAGAGCGGTAGTGCTTTTTCCACTGAGGCTAGAGGAGAAAAAAAACCAGAGGGCATGGGTTAAAGGTGAAAGGAGAAAAGTTTAAAGGCAATATTAAGGGGGATTCTTCACGCAGAGAGTGGTGGGAGTGTGGGAAAGTGAGTGTGGAGTGTGTAAATGCGGGGTCACTTTTAACATTTAAGAAAAACTTGGACGGGTACATGGATGAGAGGGGTGTGGAGGGATATGGTCCAGGTGCAGGTCAGTGGGACTAGGCAAAAAATGGTTCGGCACAGACAAGAAGGGCCAAAAGGCCTGTTTCTGAGCTGTAATTTTCTAGGGATTTTCTATGGTTTTTCTATGTGGACTTCAGCAAGGCGTTCAACAAGGTCACCCATGCAACACTTTTTGAGAAAGTGAGAGGGTATGGAATCCAAGGGGCTGTTGCCTTGTGGATCCAGAACTGGCTTGCCCACAGAAGGCAGAGAGTGGTTGTGGATGGGTCTTTTTCTGCATGGAGGTCAGTCACCAGTGGAGTGCCCCAGGGATCTGTTCTAGGACCCTTGCCGTTTGTCATTTTCATAAATGACCTGGATGAGGAAGTGGAGGGATGTGTTGGTAAGTTTGCCGATGACACGAAAGTTGGTGGTTTTGTGGATAGTTTGGAGGGAAGTTAGAAGTTGCAGCGTGACACAGATAGGATGCAAGACTGGGCGGAGAAGTGGCAGATGGACTTCAACCCAGATAAACGTGTAGTGGTCCATTTTGGCAGGTCAAGTGGGATGAAGGAGTACAATATCAAGGGTAAGACTCTTAGCAGTGTAGATGATCAGAAGGACCTTGGGGTCCGGGTCCATAGGACTCTTAAATCAGCCTCGCAGGTAGAGGATGTGGTTAAGAAGGTGTATGGTATACTGGCCTTCATCAATTGAGGGACTGAGTTTAGGAGTCAGGAGATAATGCTGCAGCTTTATAAGACCTAGTCAGACCCCACTTGGAGTACTGTGCTCAGTTGTGGTCGCCTCATTACAGGAGGGATGTGGAAGCTATTGAAAGGGTGCAGAGGAGATTTACAAGGATGTTGCCTTATGAAGATAGGTTGAGGGAGCTCGGTCTTTTCTCCTTGGAGAGACGAGGGATGAGAGGTGACCTGATAGAGGTGTAAAAGATGTTGAGAGGTATTGATCGGGTGCATTCTCAGAGGCTTTTTCCCGGGGTGAAATGGTTACTACGAGAGGAGACAGGTTTAGGGTGATGGGGAGTAGGTACAGAGGAGAAGTCAGGGGTAAGTGTTTCATTCAGAGGGTGGTGGGTGAGTGGAATCGGCTGCCATCAGTGGTGGTGGAGGCAAATTCAATAGGGTCTTTTAAGAGACTTCTAGATGAGTACATGGGACTTAATAGGATTGAGGGTTATAGGTAAGCCTAGATATGATCAGCGCAACTTGTGGGCCGAAGGGCCTGTTTGTGTTGTAGTTTTTCTATGTTCTTTGTTCTAACTTGCCTCGTACATCTCCTTTAAATCTTGCCCCTTATACCTTAAACCTATGCCTCCTCGTAATTGACTCTTCTACCCAGGGAAAAAGCCTCTGACTATCCACTGTATCCATGCCTCTCATAATCTTGTAGATTTCTAACAGGTCGCCCCTCAACCTCCATTGTTCCAGTGAGAACAAACCAAGTTTCTCCAACCTCTCCTCATAGCTAATGTCCTCCATATCAGGCAACATCCTGGTGAATCTTTTCTGTAGTCTCTCCAAAGCCTTCTGGTAGTGTTGACTACCAGAATTGAACACTATATTCCAAGTGTGGCCAAACTAAGGTTCTATAAAGCTGCAACATGACTTGCCAATTTTTAAACTCAACGTCCCGGTCGATGAAGGCAAGCATGCCATATGCCTTCTTGACTGCCTTGTTCACCTGCATTGCCACTTTCAGTGACCTGTGTACCTATATACCCAGATCCCTCTGCTTATCAATACTCTTAAGGGTTCTGTCGTTTACTACATATTTTCTATTTTTATACCTTCCAAAATGCATTACGTCACATTTATCCAGATTAAACTCCATTTGCCATTTCTCCAGCCAAGCCTCCAACTAATCTACGTCCTGCTGTATCCTCCAATGGTCCTCATTGCTATCCACAAATCCACCAACATTTGTGTCGTCCACAAACTTATGAATCAAACATTTTCCTCCAAATCATTTATATAGATATATATTACAGACAGCAAGGTCCCATCACTGATCCCTGAGGAACGCCACTTGTCACAGCCCTACATTCAGAAACACATCCTTCCACTGTTATCCCCTGTCTTATAACCGAGCCAGTTCTGTATCCACCTTGCCAACTCACCTTTGATCCCACCTTCTGCACCAGTCTGCCATGAGGGATCTTGTCAAAGGCCTTACTAAAGTCCATGTAGACAACATCCACTGCCCTAACCTTATCATTTTCGTCACTTCCTCGAAAAATTTGATCAAGTTAGTGAGACATGATCTCCCCTTCACAAAAACATGTTGCCTCTCCCTAATACATCCACTTATTTCCAAGTGGGAGTAAATCCTGTCTCGAAGAATGCTCTCCAATAATTTCCCTACCACTGATGTAAGGCTCACCAGCCTGTAATTGCCTGGATTATTCTTGCTACCCTTCTTAAACAAAGAAACAACATTCTCCAATCCTCTGGGACCTCCTCTGTAGTCATGATGTAGAGATGCTGGCATTGGACTGGGGTAAACACAGTTAGAGGTCTCACAACACCAGGTTAAAGTTCAACAGGTTTATTTGTAGCAAACACCACTCGCTTTCAGAATTGGCTCTTCCTTCATCAGGTGGGTGGGAGTTCTGATCACAAACAGGGCATATAAAGACACAATCTCAAATTACATGAATAATGATTGGAATGTGACTTGGCTAATCAAGTCTCAAAGGTACAGACAATGTGCGTGGAGAGAGCATTAAGCACAAGTTAAAAAGATGTGTATTGTTTCCAGACAGGAAAGTTAATGAGATTTTGCAAGCCCAGGCCACTTGTAGGAGTTACAGATAGTGTGACATGAACCTAAGATCCCGGTTGAGGATGTTCTCATCTGTGCGGAACTTGGCTATCAGTCTCTTCTCTGCTCAGCAACTCTGCGCATCGTGTGTCGTGAAGGCTGCCTTGGACAACACCTACCCAAAGATCAGAGCCAAATGCCTGTGACCGCTGAAGAGTTCCCCAACAGGAAGAGAACAATCTTGCCTGGTGATTGTCGAGCGGTGCTCATTCATCCGTTGTCGTAGCGTCTGTATGGTCTCGCCAATGTACCACGCCTGGGGACATCCTTTCCTGCACTGTATCAGGTAGACAACATTGGCTGAGTTGCAAGAGTATGTACTGTGTACCTGGTGGATGCTGTTCTCACATGAGATGCTGGCATCCGTGTTGATGATCCGACATGTCTTGCAGAGGTTGCTGTGGCAGGGTTGTGTGGTGCCGTGGTCACTGTTCTCCTGAAGGCTGGGTACTTTGCTGTGGACAATGGTCTGTTTGAGGTTGTGCGGTTGTTTAAAGGCAAGAAATGGGGGTGTGGGTATGGCCTTGCAGAGATGTTCATCTTCATCAATGACATGTTGAAGGCTCCGGAGAAGGCGTCATAGACTTTCCGCTCTGGGGAAGTACTGGACGACAAAGGGTATTCTGTCCACCATGTCCCATCTTCTGAGGAGGTCGGTGCGGTTTCTCACTGTGGTGAGTCAGAACTGTCAATTGATGAGCCGAGTGTCATATCCTGTTCTTATGAAAGCATCTTTCAGTGTCTGTAGGTGTCTGTTGCGATCCTCCTCATCTGAGCAGATCCTGTGTATATGGAGGGCTTGTCCGTGGGAGATGTTTTCTTTAACGTGTTTGGGATGGAAGCTGGAAAAGTGGAGTATCTTTAGGCTATCCATGAGCTTGCGGTACAGTGAGGTGCTGAGGAGACTGTCCTTAATGGAGATGCTTGTGTCCAAGAACGTGACCAATTCCAAGAGTAGTCCAAGGTGAGCCTGATGGTGGCATTGAACTTGATGATGTCATCATATAGTTGTTTCAGTGATTGTTCACCATGAATCCAAAGGAAGAAAATGTCATCGATGTATCTAGTGTATAGCATCAGTTGAAGGTCCTGTGCGGTGAAGAAGTCTTGTTCGAACATGTGCATGAAGATGTTGGCATATTGAGGTGCAAACTTGGTCCCCGTGGCTATTCCGTGTGTCTGGATGAAGAACTGGTTGTTGAAGATGAAGACATTGTAGTCCAGGATGAAGTATATGAGTTGTAAAATTGCAACTGGAAACCGGCAGTTGTCAGCGTTGAGTACTGAGGCAGCTGAAGCAATGCCATCGTCATGGGGGATGCTGGTGTAGAGTGCCAAGACATCCATTGTTACGAGGAGTGCTCCTGGTTCAACTGCTCCATGTGTGCCAAGTTTCTGTAGGAAGTCCATAGTGTCGCAACAAAAGCTGGGGGTTCTTTGTACAATGGGTTTCAGGATGCCCTCGACGTAGCCAGAGAGGTTCTCACACAGGGTCCCATTGCTTGATACGATGGGACAGCCGGGTGTGTTTGCCTTGCGTATCTTCGGGAGGCAGTAGAGATCTCCAAAGCGGGGAGTACGTGGGATGAGAGCACAGAGGGTGCTCTGAAGGTCCAGAACAAAGGTCTCAATCAGAGTGTTGAGTTGACGGGTGTGTTGTTTGGTCAGCTCTGTGGATAACTGTTTGTAGTGTTCCTCATTGTTCAGTTGTCGGTACACTTCTTTGCAGTAATCCATTCTGTTCAGTATTACTATGGCTCCTCCTTCGCCTGCTGGTTTGATGACATTGTTGCGGTTGGTCTTGAGAGCGCAGATGGCGTTGCGTTGTGCTTGGGTGATGTTCGGGGCTGTCTTGTGAGTGCAGTTGATGCACCTCCTTACGTTTTGGGCATACGTGTCAAGTCGAGGGCAACGGCCTTCCGGAGGAGTCCAATTGGACTCTTTCCTCTTCAGTTGCTGCACTGTGGATCTCTCTGTTGGCTCTTCCGGTTCATTGGCTGTCTCATTGTATTCACTATTGGCCTCTTGGAGTTTGTGGGAGAACTCCCGCAACCTCATTCACCTAATGAATTCCTCTGTGTCTGTAGCGAGACTGATGGGATCGTGCAGGAGTGACAGCAATGGATGAATGAACACCACTCGACAATCATCAGGCAAAAATGTTCTCTTCCTGTTGGGGAACACTTCAGCGGTCACGGGCATTCGGCCTCTGTTCTTCAGGTAAGCGTTCTCCAAGGCGACCTTCATGACACACGACAGCGCAGAGTCGCTAAGCAGAGACTGATAGCCATTTTCCACACACGTGAGGAAGTCTTCAATCGGGATCTTGGGTTCATGTCACACTATCTGTATCCCCCACAACTTGCCTGGACTTGCAAAATCTCACTAACTGTCCTGTCTGGAAACAATATATTTTTAACCTGTGCTTAATGCTCTCTCCACTCACACTGTCTGTACCTTTAAGATTTGACTAGCTGTAAAGACTCACATTCCAATCATTATTCACGTAAATTGCGTTTGTGTCTTTATATGCCCTGTTTATGATCAGAACTCCCATCCACCTGACAAAGGAACAGCCAGTTCCGAAAGCTAGTGGTGTTTGCTGCGAATAAACCTGTTGGACTTTAACCTGGTGTTGTGAGACTTTTACTGTGACCTCCCCTGTAGCCAGTGAGGAAAAGAAAGGTTTCTCTTCAGGCCCCAACAATTTCCTCCCTTGCCTCTCTCAGTATTTTGGGATATATCCCATCAGACCCTGGGAACTTATCTACCTTAATGTTTCTCAGGAACCCCAATACTTCCTCCTTTTTGATCTCAATATGACTCAACTATCTACGTACCCTTTCCCAGATTCATCATCCACCAAGTCCTTCTCTTTGGTGAATACTGACGCAAAGTAATCATTTAATACCTCGCCCATTTCTTCTGGCTCCACGCATAGATTCCCTCCTCTGTCTGTGAGTGGGTCAACCCTCTCCCGGCTACACTCTTGCTCTTTATATATGTATAGAAAGCCTTGGGATTTTCCTTAATCCTGTTGGCCAATGATTTTCCGTAACCCCTTTTAGCCCTCCTTACTCCTTGCTTAAAACTCTTTCTACTTTCCATACATAGGCATAAATAGGTATAGATATAGGCCTAAATGGCAAAAAAATTATTTTGCAACTCGGTAATCAGGCTGTTCGAGTACATTCATCAAGAATAATGGGTACAGATTATCGATTTGCGAACTTACAAAGAGTAGACAAACATGAGGAACTAGGGTCATCCAATACTCACATGCTACAGAATTATGAGAACCAGTTAGCTGAAATAGGATATCTGTAGAGGAACACAATACTTCTGATGAACTAGAACAGGCCATTTTTCCAAACGTTGGTACAAAAGTAACATACATGTCTGAAGGATTCAGTCAATGGAAGGATGCAACTGTCATTAGTTGAGCAAGAAAGGCCACTGGAAAGAACAAAGAACAAAAACAGCCCGGGAAACAGGCCCTTTGGCCCAACGAGCCTGCGCCGCCATCTTAACACCACCAGTCCCCCCCTCCACCCATGACCCTTGTTTAATGTTTCATGGCCATCCAGATTGAGGGAAACTGATTTAAGGACAATTTATTACTGCCAATCAGCCTAATAGCACACCTTTGGGGGTGTGGGAGGAAACCGGAGCACCCGGAGAAAACCCACGCAAGCACGGGGAGAATGCGCAAACTCCCACAGACACCGGCCCAAATCCATGTGTCTGCACAGCAATCAGTGATAGTCACTGAGCTGTCATCTTGCCCAGTATCTGGTCCAGTTTAAGCACACACTAACGACATGAAGCACTAGGCCAATCTCGAACAACAAAGAGCAGCCCTTGTACGACCCATCGCGTGTATGCCCCTCGTTGGACACAAGGCGGACCGACTTAAAACCTGTGAATGAAAAAGAGAAAAAAAACATTATTATTGTACCATATCCATTTACCTTACCAGGGACGCCCCAATGCTGATGACCCTTTTTTAAAACAATCTCTTATATCCACCCATCTCCAACCCACTCATGTGCCTGTCTAAGTTACTCTTAAATGACTCTAGCGTGTTTGCCTCCACCACCTTACTTGGCAGAGCATTCCATACCCCCACTACCCTTAAAAACCTCCCTCTAACATCAGTGTTATACCTCTCCCTCCTCACCTTAAGCCCATGGCCCCTTGTCCTGTGTGTCTCTATCATAGGAAATAGCTTACCTCTGTTTACTCTATCTATACCCTTCATAATCTTATATATCTCTATTAGATCCCCCCTCAGTTGCCGTCTTTCAAGGGGAAAGAACCCCAATTTCTTCAATCTTTCCTCATACCCCAGTCCTTCCATACCAGGCAACATCCTGGTAAACTTCCTCTGCACTCTCTCCAGAGTTTCCACGTCCTTCTGGTAGTAAGGCGACCAGAACTGGACGCAGTACTCTAAATGCGGCCTAACCAACATTCTGTACAACTGCAACATTAGACTCCAGCTCTTATACTCTATAACCCTTCCTTTAAAGGCTAACATACCATAGGTATAAACACTGGTTGAATGTACAGAATACAGGGGAGACTGTCAGGATCATGGATTGGGAACACAAAATTCAAAAATGGAGGCACAAAAACTTTTAATGTCAGTTCAGACAGTTGGTCTAACAGTGAACGTGATCATAGGAAGAGATCGAGAACTATTGAAAGAACATCCCAGAGCAAGAAGGAAAGATCAAGCATTGGTAGTACAAATGAGATATCAGATGGGATGACTTGACAAGGTCTCAGAATATGAGTAACACTATGAGAAATAGAAGCCTACTTGCTCGTGAAATTTTGGTAGCATCCAATCAATTAGATGAAAAAGTTATAAAAGATGCCAAATAGGAAGAACTCCTTAGTTTGAGTGAATTCAGGGTATACACGGAGGTACCAGATAGAGGACAAAGAGTTCTATCTCAGATGGATTTGCATGGAAAAGGTGCTTCCCAATGGATCTTATAAGGCAAAGGCCAGCTTGTGAAAGGGAATTTGAAGAAAATTTTGGAGACTAGGAATTAAGGGTGGATTCACCTATGACATGAAAAGTTATTTTAAAGATCATCTTGGTTCTGTAAGCCACAAAGGCATACAAATGCAAACCTACGGATATTAAAGCTGCCTTTTTGCAAGGGCATCAACTTCAGAGAGACATTTTTCTCTGTCCTCCTAAAGAGGCAGCTAACACAAAAGAGTTACTTTTGGAAGTTAAATGTGTATATGGGTTAAACGATACCTCCCTTGTTGGTATTTTTTGAAAAGGTCAGTTTTGTTTAAGTTAGGCTGTTGCCAGTTGAAAGTAAATCCTGTAATGTTTTACTGACACAATGAAGGAAAGTTTTCTGGTATCTTGATGATGCATGTTGATTTTTTTTTGTGGGTAGTAGTAGTGATTTTGAAGCTGTTGTGATTTCTAGGCTGAGGAAGGAACTCCAGGTTGGAAGTCAGACTTCAGGGGCTTTCAAATAAATTAGGCTGGAAATTGGACTTCTGCCCCTTTACCTCTTCTATGCTTACCATTGAAGGTCCAAAACACTCATTTCAGTCACTCCTCCACCATGCCCAACACCTCTCCCATCACCCATGGCAACTTCCCGTGCAATCACAGAAGGTGTAACATCTGCCCCTTCACCTCTTCCATGCTTACCATCCAAGGTTCAAACGCTCATTCCAGGTTAAGCAGCATTTCACTTGCACCGCTTTTAATTTGGTCCATCGCATTTGCTGCTCCCAATGTGGTCTCCTCTATATTGGAGAGACAGAATATAGACTGGGTGATCACTTTGCTGAGCACCTTCAGCCTGTGCACAATTAGGACCTTGACTTTCCCGTTGCTTGCTATTTTAATACACAATTCTGCTCCCATGCCCATGTGTCTGTACTTGGCTTGCCGCAATGTTCCCATGAAGCTCAACTCAAACTAGAGCATGTCATCTTCCGGCTAGGTGCATTACAGCCTTCAGGTCTCAACATTGAATTCAACAACTTCAGATCGTTAGCTCTACTCCACCTCAACCCCTTTGTTTCCATTTTATTTAATTTCTAATTGTTCCCTACCTTTTTTTTGTCTTTCTTTATTTTTCTTGCTCTTTCACCCGATTTCATCGCCCTTTCCTTACCTTTTCATCCCCTTTGCTTCCTCTTTCTTTCAGTTTTACCACTCTCCCACCCATTCCCTATTCTCCCCATCCCCCCTCCCCCCTCCCCCCCACCCAACTACATCTTCATCTGTCACAGCTTACCCTCTGATTTCAGCTTTTCTGCTGTTTCACCGTTCACTCTCTCTGGACTACCATGAGCAGTCTTTCTCCTTGTTTTTGTGGCTATGACTCATCTTTCATTGTTTCACCCTACAGTATAAATATCTCCCATTTTCTATGCCTTTTAGCTTTGATAAAGGGTCATGTGGACTGAAAACATCAGCTCTTTTCTGTCCTTATAGATGCTGTCAGACCTGCTGAGATTTTCCAGCATTTTTTCTTTTGGCTCCAATCTATCTATATGCTGTTGTATCCTTTGACAATCCCCGGCACTATCAGTTAATCTTCGTGTCATCGCAAACTTACTAATTGGAACACGCACATTTGTCAGACTATTTATATATATATTACAAACAACAGAGGTCCCAGGTCTGATCCCTGTGGATCACCACTAGCTACAGATCTTCATGCTGAAAAACATCCTTCCGCCGCTACTGTCTGTCTTCTATAATCAAGCCAGTTCTGTATCCAACTAGCCAGGTCACCTTGAATCCCATGTGATTTTACTTTTTGTGCCATGTGGGACCTTGTCAAATGCCTTACTGAAGTCATTTAAACTATATCCATAGGAGGAGGGAATTTGGCCAATGAAGTCTGCACTCAAGCTCTGTCTTCCAATTTCCTGCATAACCCCACGCATTTACTATGGCAAATCCCTTTAATCTACACATTTTGGAACACTAAGAAGCAATTTAGCACCTAACCTGCACATCTTTGGACTGTTGGTGGTAACTGGAACATGCTGAGGAAACACAGTCACCCAAGGCTGGATTCAAATCCAGGTCCCTGGCACTGAGGCAGCAGTGTTAACCACTGTGCCACTATTCCACCCCTGTAATCAGAGACATAAGTTCTAGATTTGAAAACACATCCTCGTGTTACGAAAATTACAAACACAGATGTGAAGCCACATATTTCAAATGGCATGGTGACACAGTGGTTAGCACTGCTGCTTCACAGTGCGAAGGACACAGGGTCAATTCGTGGTTTAGATCACTGTCTGTGTGGGGTTTGCACAATCTCCCTGTGTCTGCATGGGATTCCTCCGGGTGTTCCAGTTTCTTCCCACAGTCCAAAGACGTGCGGGTTAGGTTGATTGGCCATGCTGAATTGTCACTCAATGTCAGGGGGACAAATAGGGTAAATGTGTGGAGTTACAGGGATAGAGCCTGGATGGGATTGTTGGCAGTGCAGATTCGATGGGCTGAATGGCCTCCTTCTGCACTGTAGGGATTCTGTCATTCCCTTCTGCAATTTGAACACCTCGACATTTACCATCAGCCATGCCCTTAACACTCTCCATGAATTCTATGCTGCTTTACTTTCTGTCTGTCAGTGAAATCCGTAGTGCTTTACGTGTTCTCTCTCTGAAATTAGTAGTGCTTTGTAGGCTGTCTCTTTCCCACTCTCTGTGACAGTGATAGAAGTTGTAAGATTACAGGTAGCTCCAAGAAAAATAGGGTGGTAATAGAAGGGGATTTTAAGTTTCCCAGCATTGATCGGGACAGCCATAGTATTAGACAGTTGGATGGAAGAAATTTGTTGACTGTATTCAACGGGAATTTCTCACTCAGTACGTGGATGGCCCAACTCGCGAAGGGGCAAAACTTAACTTCCTCTTAGGAAATAAGGAAAGACAGGGGACAGAAGTATTAGTGAGGGATTACTTTGGACCAGTGACCATAATTCTATTAGTTTTAAGATAGCTATGGAGAATGATAGGTCTGGACCAAAAGTTAGAATTCTAAATTGGGGCAAGGCCAATTTTGATAGTATCAGGCAGGAGCTTTCAAAAGTTAATTGCGGGAGTCTGTTGGAAAGCAAAGGGGCATCTGGTAAGTGGAAGGCTTTCAAAAATGTGTTAACCAGGTTCAGGGCAAACACATTCCTCTTAGAGTGAAGGGCAAGGCTGGCAGAGATAGGGAATCCTGGGTGACTCTGGATATCGAGGCCCTGGTCAAGAAGAAGGAGGAGGCACATGACAAGCATAGGCAGCTGTGATCAAGTGGATCTCTTGAAGAGTATAGGGGGTGTAGAAGTAGAGTTAAGAGAGAAATCAGGAGGGCAAAAAGAGGACTCGAGACTGCTTTGGCAGATAAGGCAAAGGAGAATCCAAAGAGCTTCTATAAATACATTAAGGGCAAAAGAGTAGGGAGAGAGTAGGGCCTCTTAAAGAGCAACAAGGTCATCTATATGCAGATCCACAAAGGATGGGTGAGATCCTAAATGAATATTTCTCATCAGTATTTACTGTTGAGAAAAGCATGGATGTTAGGAACTTGGGGAAATATATAGTGATGTCTTGAGCAGTGTATATGTTACAAAGAAGGAGATGCTGGAAGTCTTAAAGCACATCAGGATACATAAATCCCCGGAATCTGATGACGTGTACACCAGATCACTGTGGGAGACTAGGGATGAAATTGTGGGTCCACTAGCCAAGATATTTAAATCATCGATAGTCACAGGTGAGGTGCCTGAAGATTGGAAAGTGGCAAATGTCGTGCCTTTGTTGAAAAAGTCTGCAGGGAAAAGGCTGGGAGCTACAAGCCAGTAAGCCTCACATCTGTGATGGGTAAGTTGTTGGAAGGTATTTTGAGAAACAGGATCTACAGACATTTAGAGACGCAAGGACTGATTAGGGACAGTCAACATGGCTTTGTGAGCGGGAAATCATGTCTCACAAATTTGATTGAGTTGTTTGAAGCAGTAACCAAGAAGGTAGATGAGGGCAGTGCAGTTGAACTTGTCTACATGGACATTAGCAAGGCCTTTGACAATGTTCGACATGGTAGGTTGTTGCATAAAGTTAAATCTCACGGGAACCAGGGTGAGGTAGCTAAACGGATGCAAAATTGGCTTGATGACACAGTGTGGAAATGTTGGCATTGGACTGGGGTAAACACAGTAAGAAGTCTCACAACACCAGGTTAAAGTCCAACAGGTTTATTTAGTAGCAAACGCCACTAGCTTTTGGGGCTCTGCCCCTTTGTCAGGTGAGTGGGGAGTTCTGATCACAAACAGGACATATAAAGACACACACTCAGTTTACAGAATACTGACAGTAGCCGGAGGGTAGGTTTGGAGGCTTGATTTTCAAACTAGAGAACTGTTATTTTCATTAGAAAGAAGAAAGTTAAGAGGTGACCTGATTGAGGCATACAAGATGATCAAAGGATTGGATAGGGTGGATAGTGAAAGCCTCTTTGCTCGGATGGTGATGGCTAACACGAGGGGACATAGCTTTAAATTAAGGGGTGGTAATTAAAGGACGGATGTCAGAGGTAGGTTCTTTACTCAGAGGGTATAAGGGCATGGAATGCCCTGCCTGCAGCAGTTGTGGACTCGCCAACTTTAAGGGCGTTCAAATGGTCAGTGGATAGGCATATGGATAACATTGGAATAGTTTAGGTTAGAGGGTCATTAGGTTGGTTCCACTGGTCGGCGCAACATCAAGTGCCGAAGGGCCTGTACTACACTGTAATGTTCTATGTTCTATGTAACCAGCAGTGTGCCTCACGGATCGATGCTGAGTCCACTGTTATTTGTCATTTATATTAATGATTTGGATGAGAATATAGGAGGCATGGTTAGTAAGTTTGCGGCTGACACCAAGATTGGTGGCATTGTGGATAGTGAAGATTATCTCTGATTGCAGCGGAATCTTGATGAATTGGGCCAATGGGCTGAAGAATGGCAAATGGAGTTTAATTTAGATAAATGCAAAGTGATGCATTTTGGTAGATTGAACCAGGGCAGGACTCACTCAGTTAATGATAGCGTGTTGGGGAGAGTTATAGAACAAAGAGATCTAGGGCTACAGGCTTATGGCTCCTTGAATGTGGAGTCACAGGTGGACAGAGTGGTGAAGAAGGCATTCAGCATACTTGGTTACATTGGTCAGAACATTGAATACAGGAGTTGGGACATCTTGTTGAAATTGTGCAAGACATTGGTAAGTCTACACTTGGAATACCGTGTACAGTTCTGGTCACCCTATTATAAGAAAGATATTATTAAACTAGAAAGCGTGCAGAAGAGATTTATTAGGACTTGATGTTTTAAGTTATAAGGACAGGCTAGATAGACTGGGACTTCTTTCTCTGGAGCATAGAAGGCTGAAGGATAATTTTATAGAGGTCTACAAAATAATGAGTGGCACAGATCAGCTGAATAGTCAATGTATTTTCCCAAAGGTAGGGGAGTCTAAAACTAAAGGGCATAGATTCTGTTCATCCACAGGATAAAGAATTTCTCAAGGGCAATTAAAAGTAAAATATTTAAAATCATCTTACACTCAAATAATACAACACAGGGAGAGAGTTAACATCTCAGAGAGAGAAGAGAGTGAGTTAATATAGAATCATAGAAACTCTACAGTACAGAAGGAGGTCATTTGGCCCATAGAGTCTGCACCAATGACAATCCCACCCAGGCCCTATTCCCATAACACCACGCATTAATCCCCTAATCACCTGACACTAAGGGGCAATTTAGCATGGCCAATCCACCCCATCTGCACATCTTTGGACTGTGGGAGGAAACCAGAGCACCAAGACGAAACCCACACAGACAAGGAGAAAACGTGCAAACTCCACACAGTCACCCAAGCTGAGAAGTGAATCAAAGTTCCTGGATCTGTGAGGTAGCAGTGCTAACCACCATGCCATCCCTATCTCAGGGACAGAGAGCAGGGACTGAGTTACTATCTCACAGGGAGAGCACGGAGTGAGTTACTATCTCACAGGGAGAGCAGGGAGTGAGTTACTATCTCACAGGGAGAGCAGGGAGTGAGTTACTATCTCACAGGCAGAGCAGGGAGTGAGTTACTATCTCACAGGGAGAGCAGGGAGTGAGTTACTATCTCACAGGGAGAGCAGGGAGTGAGTTACTATCTCACAGGGAGAGCACAGAGTAAGTTACTATCTCACAGGGAGAGCAGGGAGTGAGTTACTATCTCACAGGGAGAGCACAGAGTGAGTTACTATCTCACAGGGAGAGCAGGGAGTGAGTTACTATCTCACAGGGAGAGCACGGAGTGAGTTACTATCTCACAGGGAGAGCACAGAGTGAGTTACTATCTCACAGGGAGAGCACAGAGTAAGTTACTATCTCACAGGGAGAGCACAGAGTAAGTTACTATCTCACAGGGAGAGCAGGGAGTGAGTTACTATCTCACAGGGAGAGCAGGGAGTGAGTTACTATCTCACAGGGAGAGCAGGGAGTGAGTTACTATCTCACAGGGAGAGCACAGAGTAAGTTACTATCTCACAGGGAGAGCAGGGAGTGAGTTACTATCTCACAGGGAGAGCAGGGAGTGAGTTACTATCTCACAGGGAGAGCAGGGAGTGAGTTACTATCTCACAGGGAGAGCACGGAGTGAGTTACTATCTCACAGGGAGAGCATGGAGTGAGTTACTATCTCACAGGGAGAGCAGGGAGTGAGTTACTATCTCACAGGGAGAGCACAGAGTAAGTTACTATCTCACAGGGAGAGCACGGAGTGAGTTACTATCTCACAGGGAGAGCACGGAGTGAGTTACTATCTCACAGGGAGAGCAGGGAGTGAGTTACTATCTCACAGGGAGAGCAGGGAGTGAGTTACTATCTCACAGGGAGAGCACAGAGTAAGTTACTATCTCACAGGGAGAGCAGGGAGTGAGTTACTATCTCACAGGGAGAGCAGGGAGTGAGTTACTATCTCACAGGGAGAGCACAGAGTAAGTTACTATCTCACAGGGAGAGCAGGGAGTGAGTTACTATCTCACAGGGAGAGCACGGAGTGAGTTACTATCTCACAGGGAGAGTGTTAATATCTCACAGATTAACCAGGGAATGAGGTAATATCTGACATGAAATGGCACAAGAGAGTGAGTTAATATCTCACAGGGAGATCAGGGAGTGATCTGATGAAGAGAGGCACAGGGAGTGAGTTAATATCCCTTATTGACATACACCAGCGAGTGCATCAATATCTCACAGGGAGAGACACCAGGGAGTGTGTCAATATCTCACAGGGAGAGGCACCACAGCATGAGTTAATATCTCACCAGGAGAGGCACCAGGGGATGGATGGTGCAGCCTGAGTTAAATCTCCCAAGAGGGTGAGGTGAGTTAACATCTCATAAGAACATAAGAAAAAGGAGCAGGAGTAGGCCATCTAGCCCTTCGAGCCTGCCCTGCCATTCAACAAGATCATGGCTGATCTGAAGTGGCTCAGTTCCATTTTCCCACTTTCTCCCCATAACCCTTAATCCCCTTGCCTACCAAAAACCTATCTACCCGCGTCTTAAATATATTTAGCGAGGTAGCCTCCACCACATCTCGTGGGGGAGGGTGGGAGAGTGTGATAATTTAACATCTTATCGGGGGGGAGGTGAATTCACATCTCACGGTGGTGGAGGGGAATGAATTAACATCTCATTGGAGGTGGGGGGATGAGTTAATATCTCATGCGGAGAGCAGGGAGTGGTTGTGATTTTCCAAAAATCCTTCGATTCTGGAGAAACACCAGATGATTGGGAAACTGCCAACGTGACCCTTTGTTCAAAAAAGATGTGAGGCAAAAAACGGATAACTACAGGCCAATGAGATTCACATCTATTATTGGAAAAATGTTGGAATTAATAATTAAGGAAGTACTAACAACACATTTGAAAAATCATAAACTAATCAATCAGATTAGCACAACTTCATGAAAGGGAAATTGTGGCTGACTGATTGTTCTTGACTGTGACTTGATTGATTGCGACTGACTGAATGTTCTTCAAGAAAGTCTCAACCAGAGTGGATAGAAAGGAACCAGTAAATGTGTTGTATTTGGACTCCCAGATGGCATTTGGCAAAGTACCTCACAAAAGATCAAGTCATAAGTTAAGAGCCCTTGGATTTGGAGGTGGTATATTGGCATGGGTAGAGAATTAACTAATGGGCAGGAAACTGCAAGTGGAGGTAAGGGGTTCTTTTTCAGATTGGTGTTCTATAACCAGCGGGGATCTGCAGGGATCATTGCTGGCGCGCTGCAGTTGTTTACAAAATCTATTAATGACTTGGGAGGGGGGGAGCAAATGCACTGTAGCCAAATTTGCAGATGACAAAAAAATAGGTGGAAAGACAAGTTGTGAGAGGGATATAAATGGTTTGCAAAGAGATATTGATGGGCAAAAAGTTGGCAGTTGGAGTCAGATGTGGGAAAATGTGAAGTTGATCATTTTGCAAGGGAGAAATAAAGAACAGTCTTACTTAAATATAGAAAAACTGCAGAAAGCTGCAACACAAAGGGACTTGACAGCACTGAACACAGAAAGTTAGCACACAAGTGCAGCAGCTAATCAGGAAGACTAATGGAATCTTGGCCCTTATTTCAAGGGGGTCAAAGTGTAAGAGTAGGGAAGTCTTGCTGCAACTGCGCAGGTACGGGTGAGACCACATTTGGACCACAGAGTGGTTTGGTCCCTTTATTTTAGGAAATATATTATTTCATTGCAGGCAATTCAGAGAAGGTTCACAAGGATGATCCTGGTTTTGATGGATTATCGTATGAGGAAAGTTCATACTCTACTCATTGGATTTTAGAAGAATGAGATATCATTGAAATATATAAAATTCTTAAGGGGCTTGACAGGGTAAATTCTGAGAGGAACTTTCCCCTCATGGGAGAGTCTAGGTCCAGCGGTTGAGCACCATATCCTGTTCTTAGGAGGATGTCATTCAGTGTCTGTGAGTGTTTGTTACGTTCCTCCTCATCTGAGCAGATCCTGTGTATATGAAATCTTGTCTGTAGGGGATGGCTTCTTTAATATGTTTAGGGTGGAAACTGGAGAAGTGGAGCATCTTGAGGTTATCTGTGGGCTGGGGTAGAGTGGAGTGCTGAGGTATCTATCCTTGATGGAAATGTGTGTGTCCAAGAATGCAACCGATTCTGGAGAGTTGTCCATAGTAAATCTGATAGTGGGATGGAATTTGTTGATGTCATCATGTAGTTTTTTTCAATGATTCTTCTCCGTGAGTCCAAAAGAAGAAAATGTCATTGATGTATCCAGTCTGGATGGTAGTAGTCATGGGTTTGGAAGGTGCTGCCAAAGGAATCTTGGTGAGTGCTTGCAATGCATCACGTGGATGGTACTCACTGCTGCCACTATTTATCAGTCTTGGTGGGAGTGAATGTTTGTGGAAGGGGTAGCAATCAAATGGGTTGCTTTGTCCTGGATGATGTGAAGCTTTTTGAGTGTTTTCAGAACTGCATTCATTCAGGCATGTGAAGAGTATTCCATCATACTCCTGACTTGTCCATAGATGGTGGACAGTTTTAGAAGTCGGGAGGCGAGTTACTCACCACAGGATTTCTAGCTTCTCATGTAGTCACAGTATATAAGCATAGGAATTAGGAGCAGAAGTAGGAAAATTCCAGCCTGCTCTGTCTTTCAATTAGTTCATGGTTGATCTCTTTCTGGTCTCACATCTACCTCCCCACCTGTTCCCCACATTCCCTTACCTCTTTTTGTTTAATTTGCAATATATCTACTTCTTGAAACCATTCAATGATTCAGACTACGCTGCCCCAAGGAGTTGTGAGTTCCACAGATTCACCACCCTCTGCAAGAAGTAGTTCCTCCTCAACTCAGTTTTAGATCTGCCCCTTCGCAACCCATACCTGTGACCTCTTGTTCTAGATTTCCCCATTCGAGGAAACATTTGGTCTAGATTTACTTTATCAACTCTTTTAAAATTTTATAAACCTCGATCAAATCCCCTCTCATTCTTCCAAACTCCAGTGAATATAAGCCCAAACTGTTTGATCTCTCATACATCAACCCTTTCATTCCTGGAATCAATCTGGTGGACTCCTATCAATGACCTCCAAAGCCACCACATCCTTCCTCAAATAAGGAGACCAGATGTGGTCTCACCAACATCTGTACAATTACATCAACAATCTGATGAATGGCAGATGGAGTTTAATTTAGACAAATTATCCTGGAGTTCAGTTACCGGTGGTGTACCGCAAGGATCTCTTTGGGGCCACTGCTGTTCGTCATTTTCATAAATGACCTGGATGAGGGTGTAGAAGGATGGGTTAAGAACATAAGAAATAGGAACAGGACTAGGCAATCTAGCCCCTTGAGCCTGCCCGCCATTCAATAAGATTATGGCTGATCTGAAAGTGGTTCAGTTCCACTTACCAGCCTGCTCCCCATAACCCTTAATTCCCTTATTGATCAGAAATCTATCTACCTGTGACTTAAAATATTCAACAAGGGTTAGTAAATTTGTGGATGACACTAAAGTCAGTGAAGTTGTGGACAGTGCAGATGTTGCAGGTTGCAGAGGGACATAGATAAACTGCAGAGCTGGGCTGAGAGGTGGCAAATGGAGTTTAATGCGGAAAAGTGCAAAGTGATTCACTTTGGAAGGAGTAACAGGAATACAGAGTATTGGGCTAATGGTAAGATACTTGGTAGTGTGGATGAGCAGAGAAATCTTGGTGTCCATGTGCAAAGATCCCTGAAAGTTGGCACCCAGGTTGATAGGGTTGTCAAGAAGGTGTACGGTGTGTTCGCTTTTATTGGTAGAGGGATTGAGTTTAGGAGCCATGAGGTCATGTTGCAGATGTGCAATATTCTGGTGCGGTCACACTTGGAGTATTGCGTATAGTTCTGGTTGCCGCATTATAGGAAGGATGTGGAAGCATTGGAAAGGGTGCAGAGGAGATTTATCAGGATGTTACCTGGTATGGTGGGAAGGTCTTATGAGGAAAGGCTGAGGGACTTGAGGCTGTTTTCGTTAGAGAGAAGGTTAAGAGATGACTTAATAGAGGCGTATAAGATGATCAGACGATTAGATAGAGTGGACAGTGTGAACCTTTTTCCTCGGATGTTGATGGCTAGCATGAGGGGACATAGCTTTAAATTCAGGGTTGATAGATATAGGAAGATGTCAGAGGTAGGTTCTTTACTCAGAGACTAGTTACAGCACGGAATGCCCTGTCTGCAACAGTAGTGGATTCGCCAATATTAAGGGAATTTAAATGGCCATTGGATAAACATATGGGTGATATTGGAATAGTGTGGTTAGATGGGCTTTAGATTGATTTCACAAGTCGGCGCAACGTCAAGGGCTGGAGGGCCTGTACTGCGCTGTAATGTTCTATGTTCTAAATGCGAGGTAATGCTTTTTGGTAGATTGAACCAGGGCAGAACTTACTCAGTTAATGGTAGGGTGTTGGGGAGAGTTACAGAACACAGAAATCTAGGGATACATGTTCATCGCTGCTTGAAAGTGGAGTCACAGGTGGACAAAGTGGTGAAGGAGGCATTTAGCAAGCTTGGTTTCATTGGTCAGAACATTGAATGCAGCTGTTGAGATGTCTTGTTGAACTTGTACAAGACCTTGGTAAGGCCACACTTGGAACACTGTGCACAGTTTTGGTCACTCTATTATAGAAAGGATATTATTAAACTAGAAAGAGTGCAGGAGAGATTTACTAGGATTCTACCTGGACTTGATGGTTTGAGCTATAAAGAGAGGCTGGATAGACTGGAACTTTTTTCTCTGTGTCTTCAAAAGCTGAGGGATGATCTGATAGTGGTCTATAAAATAATGAGTGGCACAGATCAGCTGGATAGTCAATATCTTTTCCCAAAGGTAGGGGAGTCTAGAACTAAAGGGCATAAGTTTAAGGTGAAAGGGGAGAGAAACAAAAGGGTCCTCAGGGGCAATTTTTTTTACGCTAAGGGTGGAACAAGTTGCCAGAGATAGTAGTAGAGGCAGGCACAATTTTTCTTTTAAAAAGCATTTAGACAGTTACATTGGTAAGTGGGCGTAGACAGATATGGGCCAAATGCGGGCAATTGGAACTAGCTTAGGGGTTTAAAAAAAAAGGTGGCATGTACAAGTTGAACCGAAGGGCTTGGTTCCATGCTGTAAATCTCTATGACTCTAAGTAGTTCTTCCCAGAGTAATCATGCAATACTTACTCAGAAACAATCAAGCCTTTCATGCTTAGTTTTGGTTCTGTGAGGTCCCTTGGTCAGCCCTGGTTCAAACACAGACAGAAGAGCTGTGTAACATGTGGCCTGAGCTAACTGCGTAGCACTTGGCACTTAAGTGGATGGTTTCTATGCTTGGCATTGTAGGCTCAACTGTCTTCAGCTGCAAGGGGATTTTCACAGTAACTTCATTGCAGTATAAATGTTATCCCACTTGTGCCTAATAAATAAACTTTAAAACTGTTACCTTCCTTCAGTCACAATATCAGAAGTGGCAATGTTTGCTGAAGACTGCATAATATTTATCATTCATGAGTCCTCTGACACTGAGTCAGTCCATGTTCAAACACAGCATGAACTGGACAATATCAAGGCTTGGGCCTACAAGTGGTAAGTAAGATTTATGTCAAATCCTTACTATCAACAGCTTGGAGGGGGAAAGAGAGTTATCATTAACCAGAAACTGAACTGGACTAGCCACATAAATACTGTAGTTACCAGAGCAGGTGAGGAATCCTGCAATCTCCTGACTCCCCAGAATCTGTTCATCCACAGGATAAAGATCCTCTCAAGGGCAATTAAAAGTGTAGAATCACTGCAAAAGAGGCTATTCAGCCTGCTGAGTCTGCACCAACTCTCAGACAGGGCATCCTACGCAGGTCCTCTACTGGTAACCCCACACTTTCCACGGCCAATCTACCTAACCTGCACATCTTTGGATTATGGGAGGAAACTGGAGCACCCGTACAAAACCCTCGCTGACATGGGGAAAACATGCAGACTCCACACAGTTACCCAAGCAGAAATCAAACCTGAGTCCAGCGTGAGGCACTGTGAGGCATGGTGAGGAGGAGAGCTGACTGCTGGTGATTTAACCCGACAATCATTATCTTCAAGGCACACGCTAGATGTCAAGGTTACAAAGTTATAGAGGTTTACAGCATGGAAACAGGCCCTTCGGCCCAACTTGTCCATGCCGCCATTTTTTTAAAACCCCTAAGCTAGTACCAATTGCCCGCATTTGGCCCATATCCCTCTGTACCTATCTTACCCAGGTAACTATCTAAACACTTGTTACAAGATAAAATTGTACCCGCCTCTACTACTACCTCTGGCAGCTTGTTTCAGACACTCACCATCCTCTGCGTAAAAAAATTGCCCATCTGGACACTTTTGTATCTCTCCCCTCTCACCTTAAACTTATGCCCTCTAGTTTTAGACTCCCCTACCTTTGGGAAAAGATATTGACTACCTAGTAGATCTATGCCCCTCATTATTTTATAGACCTCTATAAAATCACCTCTCAGCCTCCTACGCTCCAGAGAAAAAAGTTGCAGTATATCCAGCCTCTGCTTATAACTCAAAGCATTGAGTCCCGGTAGCATCCGAGTAAATCTCTTCTGCACTCTGTCTAGTTTAATAATATCCTTTCTATAATAGGGTGACCAGAACTGAACGCAGTGTTCTAAGTATGGCCTTACCAATGTCTTGTACAACTTCAACAAGATGTTCCAACTCCTGTTTTCAATGTTTTGACCAATGAAACCAAACATGCTGAATGCCTTCTTCACACCACCCCACCCCCCCGCCCTGTCCACGTGTGACTCCACCTTCAAGGAGCTATTAACATGTACCCTTAGATTTCTTTATTCTGTAGCTCTCCCCAACGCCCTACCATTAACCAAATAAGTCCTGCCCTGGTTCAATCTACTAAAATGCATCATCATGCATTGATCTAAATTAAACTCCATCTGCCATTTGTCAGCCCACTAGCCCAACTGATCAAGGTCTCGTGGCAATTGGAGATAACTTTCTTCACTGTCCACTATGCCACTAATCTTGGTGTCATCTGCAAACTTACTAACCATGCCTCCTATATTCTCATCCAAATTATTAATCTAATTGACAAATAACAGTGGACCCAGCACTGATCCGAGGCATATCGCTGGTCACAGGCCTCCAGTTTAAAAAACAACACTCTATGACCATCCTCTGGCTTCTGTCATCAAGATGTGGAGATACTGGTGTTGGACTCAGATAAACACAGTAAGAAGTCTCACAACACCAGGTTAAAGTCCAACAGGTTTATGTGGTAGCAAAATCCACTAGCTTTCAGAGCGCTGCTCCTTCGTCAGGTAAGTGGGAGTTCTGTTCACAAACATATAAAGACACAAACTCAATTTACAAAATAATGTTTGGAATGTGAATCTTTATAGGTAACCAAATCTTAAAGGAACAGATAATGTGAATGGAGAGAGCATTAAGCACAGGTTAAAGAGATGTGTACTGTCTCCAGACACGACAGTTAGTGAGGCTTTGCAAACTCAGGTAAGTCGTGGGAGTTACAGATAATGTGACATGAACCCAAGATCCCGGTTGAGGCCGTTCTCATGTGTGCAGAACTTGGCTATCAGTCTCTGCTTAGCGACTTTGCATTGTCATGTGTCGTGAAGTCCTCCTTGGAGAACGCTTACCCGAAGATCAGAGACTGATTGCCCATGACCACTGAAGTGTTCCCCAACAGAAAGAGAACACTCTTGCCTGGTGATTGTCGATCGATGTTCATTTATCAGTTGTCGTAGCGTCTGCATGATCTCCCCAATGTACCAAGCCTCGGGACATCCTTTCCTGCAGCATATCAGATAGACAATGTTGGCTGAGTTGCAAGAGTATGTACTGTATACCTGGTGGATGTTCTCACATGAGATGATAGCATCCCTGTCGATGATCTGGCACATCTTACAGAGGTTTCTGTGGCAGGGTTATGTGGTGTCGTGGTCACTGTTCTCCTGAAGCCTGGGTAGTTTGCTTCAGACACTGGTTTGTTTGAGGTTGTACAGTTCTATGAAGGAAAAAAGTGGGTGTGTGGGGATGGCCTTGGCAAGGTGCTCATCTTCATCAATGACATGCTGAAGGCTCCAGAGAAGATGTCATAGCTTCTCTGCTCCAGGGAAGTGGAGCATCGCACTGAAAACTAGCAGATATTGGTACCAAATAAACCTGTTGGACTTTAACTTGGTGTTGTGAGACTTCTAATTCTGTCATCAAGCCAATTTTGTATCCATTTAGCTACTGCACCCCGGATCCCGTGAGATTTAACCTTTTGCGAGCGTGACGAGGCCAGAAACAAGTTAGCGTTAGGACAAGGCTCTTCAGAGAGGAGAGCACATTCGAGATTCAGGGCGGAGTGTCGCATTCAAAGGGCGGTGGTCAGGGGACGGAATGCTGCGTCAGGGGGCGGAGCTCCGAGGTCGGGAGGGGCGGAGCTCCGGGGTCGGGGCGGAACTCTGCGTCAGGGGGCGGAACTCTGCGTCAGGGGGCGGAGCTCCGGGGTCGGGGCGGAACTCTGCGTCAGGGGGCGGAGCTCCGAGGTCAGTAGGCTTGGGCCTGAACTTGCTCGAAGACGGAAGCGGGACATTGGCACGAAACGGATGCAAAAAAAGCCGGTAAAATATTTAAAATCATGAGTTAATATCGCGGAGAGAGAAGAAAGTGAGTTAATATAGAATCCCTACATGCAGAAGGAGGCCATTCAGCCCATAGAGTCTGCGCCGACCACAATCCCACCCAGGCCCTGTTCCAGTAACCCTAGGCATTAATCCCCTGACAGGAAGAGACAATTTAGCATTAGCGGATCCACCTGACTTGCACATCTTTGGACTGTGGGAAGAGACCCACACAGACAGTCACCTAACCTGGGAATTGAATCCAGGTTCCTGGATCTGTGAGGCAGCAGTGTTAACCACCATGCCACCCCTATTTCAGAGAGAATCAATGATTCTATGAGCAGGGAGTGCGTTGATATATGAGAGAGAGCAGTTAGTGAGTTATTATCCCACAGGAGACTGTTAATATCTCACAGATAGATCAGGGACTACGGTAATATCTGATACATCTCGGGAATTCTCTGCCCGTTGAAGTGGTGGAGGCTGCCTCACTAAATATTTTTAAGACGCGGGTTGATGGGTTTTTCATAAGAGAGGGGATTAAGGGTTATGGGGAGAGGGCGGGAATGTGGAACTGAGCCACGACCGATCAGCCATGATCTTATTGAATGGCGGGGCAGGCTTGAAGGGTTAGATGGCCTACTCCTGCTCCTATTTCTTATGTTCTTAAAACAGCACCAGGGAGTGAGTTAATATCCCATATTGATACACACCAGGGAGTGTGTCAATATCTCACAGCAAGAGGCACCAGGGAGTGAGTTACTATCCCACAGGGAGAGGCAATAAGGCATGAGTTACTATCTCACAGGGAGAAGTACCGTAGGGTGAGTTAACATCTCACCAGGAGGGAGTGAGGTGAGTTGACATCTAACCGGGGGGATGGGGTGAGTTAACATCTAACCGGGAGGGGGGGCGGTGAGTTAACATCTAGGCGGGGAGGGGGATGAGTTAACATCTCACGAGGGGGGAGGTGAGTTAACATCTCACGGGGGGGGAAGGTGAGTTAACATCTCACGGGGGGGGGAAGGTGAGTTAACATCTCACGGGGGGGGGGAAGGTGAGTTAACATCTCACGGGGGGGGGGGGAGGTGAGTTAACATCTCACGGGGGGGGGGGAGGTGAGTTAACATCTCACGGGGGGGGGGGAGGTGAGTTAACACCTCACGGGGAGGGGGGAGGTGAGTTAACACCTCACGGGGGGGGAGGTGAGTTAACACCTCACGGGGGGGGAGGTGAGTTAACACCTCACGGGGGGGAGGGGGGAGGTGAGTTAACACCTCACGGGGGGGAGGGGGGAGGTGAGTTAACACCTCACGGGGGGAGGGGGGAGGTGAGTTAACACCTCATGGGGGAGTTGGTGAGTTAATATCTCACTGGGGGGGGGAGGGGGGAATAGGGTGGTGGGGGTGGTATGAGTTAACGTCTCACGGGGAGACCAGGGAATGGTTGTGATTTTCCAAAAATCCTTGAATTCCGGAGAACACCAGATGACTGGAAAGCTACCAATGTGACTGTTCAAAAAAGGCATGAGGCAAAAAACAGACAACTACAGGCCGATGAGTCTAACATTTATTGTTGGAAAATGTTGGAATCAATAATTAAGGAAGTAATAACAACACATTTGAAAAATCATAAACTAATCAATAAGAATTAGCACAGCTTCATGAAAGGGAACTGTGGCTGATTGATTTATTAATGTTCTTCAAAAAAGTCTTCACCAGAGTGGATAGAGAGGAGCCAGTAGACGTATTTTATTTGGACACCCAGATGACGTTTGATAAAGTACCTCACAAATGGTCATAAGATAAGAGCCCTTGGATTTGAAGGTAGTATATTGACATGGGTAGAGAATTGGCTAACAGGCAGGGAAACTGCAAGTGGGGGTGAGGGTTTCTTTTTCAGGTTGGTGGCCTGTAACCAGTGGGGATCTAATCATAGAAACTGTACAGTGCAGAAAGAGGCCATCTGGCCCATCGAGTCTGCACTGACCACAATCCCACGCAGGCCCTACCCCTGTGTCTGTACCCATTTACCTGCTAATCCCTCTAAACTACGCATCTCAGGACACTAAGAGGCAATTTTATCGTGGCCAATCAACATAACCCGCACATCTTTGGACTGTGGGAGGAAACCAGAGCACCCGGAGGAAACCCACGCAGACATTAGGAGAAGCCAGAAATCTAACCCAGGTCCCTGGAGCTGCAACTGTTTACAACATCTGTTAATAACTTGGGAAGGAAGAAGCAAATGTGCTGTAGCCAAATTTGCAGATGGCAAAAAAAAGGTGGAAAGACAAAAAAAAGGTTGCGAATGAGATACAAATGGTTTACAAAGAGATATTGATAGGTTAAATAAGTGGGCAAAAACTTGGCAAATGGAGTCAAATGTGGGAAAATGCGAAGTTGATCATTTTGCAAGGGAGAAATAAAGAATAGTATTATTTAAATATAGAAAAACTGCAGAAAGCTGGAACACAAAGGGACTTGGCAGTACTTGTGCAGAAAACACAAAGCTAGCACACAGATGCAGCAGGTAATCAGGAAGGTGAATAAATCTTGGCCCTTATTTCAAGGGGGTCAAAGTGTAGGTAGGGAAGTCTTGCTGCAACTGTGCAGATACTGGGTGAGACCACATCTGGAATACTAAGAGTAGTTTGGTCCCTTTATTTTAGGAAATATATTATTTCATTGGAGGCAGTTTAGACAAGGTTCACACAGATGATCCCTGGTTTTGATGGATTTCTTATGAGGAAAGCTTTAACAGATTGACACTCTACTCATTGGAATTTAGAATGAGAAGTGATATCATTGAAATATATAAGATTCTTAAGGGGCTTGACAGGGTAAATTCTGAGAGGAACTTTGCCCTCATGGCAGAGTTTAGGTCCAGAGGTCGAGGACCATATCCTGTTCTTAGGAGGATGTCTTTCAGTGTCTTTAAGTGTTTTTTTGAGTTCTGAGCAGATCCTGTGTCAATGAAGTCTTGTCTGTAGGGGATGGCTTCTTTAACGTGTTTAGGGTGGAAACTGGAGAAGTGGAGCATTGTGAGGTTATCTGTGGGCTTGCGGTAGAGTGAAGTACTGAGGTACCCATCCTTGATGGAGGTATGTGTGTCCAAGAATGCAACCGATTCTGGAAAGTAGTCCATAGTAAGCCTGATGGTGGGATGGAACTTGGTGATGTCATCATGTAGTCTTTTCAGTGATTCTTCTCCGTGAGTCCAAAACAAGAAAATGTTGTTGATGTATCTGGTATAAATGGTAGTAGTCATGGATTTGGAAGATGCTGCTGAAGGAATCTTGGTGAGTTCCTGCAATGCATCTTTTAGATTGTACACACTGCTGCCACTATTCATCAGCCTTGGTGGGAGTGAATGTTTGTGGAAGGGGTAGCAATCAAATGGGTTGCTTTGTCCTGAATGGTGTGAAGCTTCTTGAGTGTTTTTGGAACTGCACTCATTCAGGCATGTGGAGAGTATTCTATCACACTCATGAGTTGTGCATAGATGGTGGAAAGTTTTGGGAGTCGGAAGGCGAGTTACTCACCACAGGATTCCTAGCCTCTGACCTACACTTGTAGACACAGTATAGAAACATAGAAATGTTCAGCCCTTCGAGCCTGCTCTGCCTTTCATTGTTGATCTCTTTCTGGTTTCACATCTACCTCCTCACCTGTTCCCTACATTCCCTTATCTCTTTTTTAATTTGTAGTATATCTACTTCTTGAAACCATTCAAAGATTCAGACTACACTGCGCTATGGGGCAATGAGTTCCACAAATTCACCACCCTCTGCAAGAAGTAGTTCCTCCTCATCTCAGTTTTAGGTCTGCTACCTCGCAACCCATACCTGTGACCTCTTGTTTTAGATTGCCCCATTTGAGGAACATAAGAAATAGGAGCAGGAGTAGGCCATCCAGCCCTTCAAGCCTGCCCTGCCATTCAATAAGATCATGGCTGATCTGTCATGTCTCAGTTCCACATTCCCGCCCTCTCCCCATAACCCTTAATCCCCTCGCTTATCAAAAACCCATCAACCCGTGTCTTAAAAATATTTAGCGAGGCAGCCTCCACCACTTCAACGGGCAGAGAATTCCAGAGATTCACCACCCTTTGGGTGAAGAAGTTCCTCCTCAACTCCGTTCTGAACCGCCCCCCCTTTATCTTGAGGCTGTGCCCCCTAGTCCTACTGTCCTTTCTGAGCAGGAAGAGCCTCTCCACCTCTATCCTATCCATCCCATTCATCATCTTATACGTCTCGATGAGATCTCCCCTCATTCTTCTAAACTCTAACGAGTACAAGCCTAGTTTATTCAGCCTCTCCTCATAGCTCAACCCCCTGAACTCCGGCATCAGCCTAGTAAACCTCCTCTGCACTCCCTCCAAGGCCAAAATATCCTTGCGTAAGTACGGCGACCAAAACTGCACATAGTACTCTAGCTGCGGCCTCACCAATGCCCTATACAGCTGCAGCAAGACCTCCCTACTTTTATATTCAATCCCCTTCGCTATGAAGGCAAGCATCCCATTAGCCTTCCTGACCACCTGCTGCACCCGCAGGCTGGGTTTTTGCGACTCATGCACAAGGACCCTGAGGAAACATTTGGTCTTCATTTACTTTACCAACTCTTTTAAAATTTTATATACCTTGATCAAATCCCCTTTCATCCTTCCAAACTCCAGTGAATACAAGCCCAAACTGTTTGATCTCTCATACGTCAACTTTTTCATTCCTGGAATCAATCTGGTGAATTCCTTTGAACTACCTACAATGCCAACACATCCTTCCTCAAATAAGGAGACGAAAGCTGGACACAAGACTCCAGATGTGGTCTCACCAACACTTGTACAATTACAACAATCTGACAAATGGCAGATGGAGTTTAATTTAGATTAATGTGAGGTGATGCATTTTGGTAGATAGAACGAGGGCAGGGCTTATTCAGTTAATGGTAGGGCATTAGGGAGAGTTACAGAACAGAGCCATTTAGGGGTTCATGTTCATAGCTCCTTGAAAGTGGAGTCACGGGTGGGCAGAGTGGTGAAGAAGGCATGCTTGGTTTCATTGGTCTGAACATTGAATACAGGAGTTGCGATGACTTGTTCAAGTTGTACAAGACATTGGTAAGGCCATACTTGGAATACTGTGTACAGTTCTGGTCACCCTATTATAGAAAGGATATTATCAAACTAGAAAGAGTGCAGAAAAGGTTTACTAGGATGCTACCAAGACTTGATGGTTTGAGTTATCAGGAGAGGCTAGATAACATGGGACTTTTACCTCTGGAGCATGAGGCTGAGGGGTGATCTTATAGAGATCCATAAAATAATGAGTGGCACATCAGCTAGAAAGTCAATATCTTTTCCCAAAGATAGGGAAATCTAAAACTAGAGGGCCTAGGTTTAAGGTGAGAGGGAAGAGATATGAAAGTGTCCAGAGGGGCAATTCTTTTACACAGAGGGTGGTGAGTGTCTGGAACAATCTGCCAAAGGTCATTGTAGAAGCGGGTGCAATCTTGTCTTTTAAGAAGCATTTAGACAGTTACATGGGTAAGATGGGTGTAGAAGAGTATGGGCCAAATGCAACTGGGATTAGCTTAGAGGTTTAAAAAATCAGGGCGGCATGGTTAAGTTGGGCCGAAGGGCCTGTTTTCATGCTGTAAGCCTCTATGACTCTATAACACTTCTCTACCCTTATATTCCAGTCCCTTTGCAATAAATGTCAACATCCATTTGCCCTTTTTATTACATAGAACATAAAACATTACAGCGCAGTATAGGCCCTTTGGCCCTCAATGTTGTGCCGACCAGTGGAACCAATCCAATGACCCTCTAACCTAAACTATTCCAATATTATCCATATGTCTATCCAATGACCATTTGAATGCCCTTAAAGTTGGTGAGTCCACAACTGCCGCAGGCAGGGCATTCCATGCCCTGAGTAAAGAACCCACTTCTGGCATCTGTCCTATATTTATCACCCCTCAATTTAAAGCTATGTCCCTTCGTGTTAACCATCATCATCCGAGGAAAAAGGCTCTCACTGTCTACCCTATCTAATCCTCTGATCATCTTGTATGCCTCAATTAAGTCACCTCTTAACCTTCTTCTCTCCAACAAAAACAACCTCAAGTCCCTTAGTCTTTCCTCATAACACCTTCCCACCATACCAGGCAACATCCTGGTAAATCCCCTCTGCACCGTTTCCAATGCATCCACATCCTTCCTATAATGCGGCAACCGGAACTGTACGCGATCCTCCAAGTGCGTCCGCACCTGAGTTTTGTACGGTTGCAACATGATCTCATGGCTCCAAAACTCAATCCCTCTACTAATAAAAGCTAACACACCATACACCTTCTTAACATCCCTATCAACCTGGGTGTCAACTTTCAGGGATCTATGCACATGGATACTATGCACTTGCATACTAATTTGCTGTGATTCATGAACATAGACATCCAGATCCATCTGCTCAGATGTATTTTCAATCTGCTTTCCATTTAGGTAATAATTTGCCTTTCTATTTTTTCTGCCAAAATGTATAATCTCACACTTATCCACAACTCCATCTGCTAGCCTATTTATATCTGTCTGTGAAATATACATATCCTCTTCACTGCTTGCTTTCCCACAAAGTTACATTGTGTCCCTGCTTGCAGATCATTTATATACATTGTAAATAGTTGAGATCCAAGGACTGACCCCTGCAACACCCCACTAGTTACATTTTGCCAGCCAGAGAAGGATCCGGACCCATATATCCTGACCCTCTGCTTTCCTTCTGTCAAAATGTGGAGATGCTGGCTTTGGACTGGGATAAACACAGTAAGAAGTATCACAACACCAGGTTAAAGTCCAACAGGTTTATTTGGTAGCAAAAGCCACTAGCTTTCGGAGTTCTATTCGCAAATAGGGTATATAAAGACACAAACTCAACTTACAAAATAGTGGTTGGAATGCGAATGTTGGCAAGTGTGAAGTTATCCACTTTGGCAGGAATAATAGTAGGAAGGACTACTACTTACAGGGCAAAAAGCTGCAGCATGCTACGGTGCAGAGGGACCTGGGGGTCCTTGTGCATGAGTTGCAAAAACCCAGCCTACAGGTGCAGCAGGTGGTCGGGAAGGCAAATGGGATGCTGGCCTTCATAGTGAGGGGGATTGAATATAAAAGTAGGGAGGTCTTGCGGCAGCTGTACAGGGCACTGGTGAAGCCGCAGCTGGAGTACCGTGTGCAGTTTTGGTCGCCGCACTTGCGCAAGGATATTTTGGCCTTGGAGGGAGTGCAGAGGAGGTTCACTAGGCTGATACCAGAGTTGAGGGGGTTGAGCTATGAAGAGAGGCTGAATAGACTGGGCTTGTACTCGTTAGAGTTTAGAAGGATGAGGGGGGATCTTATTGAGACGTATAAGATGATGAAAGGGATGGATAGGGTAGAGGTGGGGAGGTTCTTCCCGCTCAGAAAGGACAGCAGGACTAGAGGGCACAGCCTCAAGATAAGGGGGGGTGGTTTAGAACAGAGTTGAGGAGGAACTTCTTCACTCAAAGGGTGGTGAATCTCTGGAATTCTCTGCCCGTTGAAGTGGTGGAGGCTACCTCACTAAATATATTTAAGACGCAGGTAGATAGGTTTTTGGTAGGCAAGGGGATTAAGGGTTGTGGGGAGAAAGCAGGAAAGTGGAACTGATCCACTTCAGATCAGCCATGATCTTATTGAATGGCGGGGCAGGCTTGAAGGGCTAGATGGCCTACTCCTGCTCCTATTTCTTATGTTCTTATGAGAGTGTTAAGCACATGTTGAAGAGATGTGTATTGTCTCCAGCCAGGAGAGTTAGTGAGATTTTGCAAGCCCAGGCAAGTTATGGGGGTTACAGATAGTGTGACATGAGCCCAAGATCCCGGTTGAGGTCGTCCTCTTGGGTGCGGAACTTGACTATCAGTCTGCTCAGCGACCTGCACTGTCGTGTGTCAAGAAGGCCGCCTTGGAGAACGCTTACCTGAAGGTCAGAGGCCGAATGCCCATGACCACTGAAGTGTTCCCCAACAGGAAGAGAACACTCTTGCCTGGTAATTGTTGAGTGATGTTCATTCATCCGCTGCCGTAGCGTCTGCATGGTCTCCCCAATGTACCATGCCTCGGGACATTCTTTCCTGCAGCGTATCAGGTATGATGTGGGTATGCCGGCGTTGGACTGGCGTAAACACAGTAAAAAGTCTGACAACACCAGGTTTTAGTCCAACCGATTTATTTGATAATAGATTATCAAATCTAGCGAGGCAGCCTCCACCACTTCAACGGGCAGAGAATTCCAGAGATTCACCCCCCTTTGAGTGAAGAAGTTCCTCCTCAACTCCGTTCTAAACCGCCCCCCCTTTATCTTGGGGCTGTGCCCTCTAGTCCTACTGTCCTTTCTGAGGGGGAAGAGCCTCTCCACCTCTATCCTATCCATCCCATTCATCATCTTATATGTCTCAATGAGATCTCCCCTCATTCTTCTAAACTCTAACGAGTACAAGCCTAGCTTATTCAGCCTCTCCTCTCCTCTCCTCATAGACAATGCTGGCGAGTTGCAAGAGTGTGTACCGTGAATGTTGTTCTCATGTGAGATGATGGCATCTGTGCTGATGATCTGGCACGTCTTACAGAGGTTGCTGTGGCAGGGTTGTGTGGTGTCACGGTCACTGTTCTGAAGGCTGGGTAGTTTGCTGTGGACAATAGTGTGTTTGAGGTTGAGCGGTTGTTTGAAGGCAAGAAGTGGGGGTGTGGAGGTGGCATTGGCGAGATGTTCATCTTCATCAATAACGTGTTGAAGGCTCCGGAGAAGATGTCATAGCTTCTCTGCTCTGGGGAAGTACTGGACGATGAAGGGTACTCTGTCCGCCGTGTCCCATGTTTGTCTTCTGAGGACGTCGATGTGGTTTTTCGCTGTGGTGCATTGGAATTGTCGATCTATGAGTCGAGCGCCATATCTTGTTCTTATGAGAACATTTTACAGCGTCTGGAGATGTCTGTTGCGATCCTCCTCATCTGAGCAGATCCTGTGTATACGGAGGACTTGTCTGTGGGGGATGGCTTTTTTAACACGTTTAGAGTGGAAGCTAGAGAAGTGGAGCATCATGAGGTTATCCATGGGCTTGTGGTACATTGAAGTGCTGAGGTGACCATCCTTGATGGAGATGCATGTGTCCAAGAATACAGCCGATTTCGGAGAGTAGTCCATGGTGAGTCTGATGGTGGGATGGAACTTGTTAATGTCATTGTATAGTTATTTCAATGATTGTTCATTATGAGTCCAAAAAATGTTATTGATGTATCAAGTGTATAGCATCGGTTGAAGGTCCTGTGTGGTGCAGAAGTCTTGTTTGAACCTGTGCAAGAAGATGTTGGCATATTGAGGTGTGAATTTGATCCCCCGGCTGTTCCGTGTGTCTGATTGAAGAATTGGTTGTTAAAGCTGAAGACATTGTGGTCCAGGATGAAGCGGATGAGTTGTAAAATTGCATCTGCAAACTGGCAGTTGTCAGCGTTGAGTACTGAGGCAGTTGAAGCAATGCCATCGTCGTGGAGGATGCTGGTGTAGAGTGCCGAGACATCCATTGTGATGAGGAGTGCTCCTGGTTCAACTGCTCCATGTGTGCTGAATTTCTATAGGAAGTCCGTAGTGTTGCGACAAAAGCTGGGGGTTCTTTGTACAGTGGGTTTCAGGATGCCCTCAACGTAGCCGGAGAGGTTCTCGCATAGGGTCCCATTGCCTGATATGATGTGATGGCCAAGTGTGTTTGCCTTGTGTATCCTCGGGAGGCAGTAGAGATCTCCAACGTGGGGAGTACATGGGATGAGTGCACAGAGGGTGCTCTGAAGGTCCAGATCAAAGGTCTTGATCAGTCTGTTGAGTTGATGGGTGTGTTGTTTGGTCGGATCTGTGGGTAACTGTCTATAGTGTTCCTCCTTGTTCAGTTGTCGGTACACTTCTTGGCAGTAATCCATCCTGTTCAGTATGATGATAGCCCTCCTTTGTCTGCTGGTTTGATGACAATGTTGTGGTTGGTCTTGAGAGCGCGGATGGCGTTGGTTGTGATTGGGTGATGTTCGGGGCTACCTTGTGAGTGCAGTTGATGAATCTGTTGTTGACGAACCTCCTGATGGCTTGGGCATACATGTCAAGTTGAGGGCACCGGCCTTACGGACGAGTCCAATTCAACTCTTTACTCTTAGGTTGCTGCACTGTGGATCTGTTGGCTGTTCCAGTTCATTGGCTGTCTCATTGTGTTCGTTCTTGGCCTCTTGGGGTTTGTAGAATAACTCCCGCAGCCTCATTCGCCTGATGAATTCCTCTCTGTCTGCTGCGAGACTGATATGGTCTATTTTGATGGTGGAGCAGAAATTAAGCCCTCGGCTGAGAACTTCGATTTCATCTGGTTGAAGTGTGTAGTGTCACAAGTTGACAATGGACTTCTCTGCGGTGGTACTGTTTTCTACAGTGGTACCAGGGGAGGCTTGGTTGCTGCTGGTGGTGATGCCGAGTTTCTCAGGTTTCCTGTTCTTGGTGTGCGTGTAGTTCCGTTGTCGCATCTACTTGGAGAGTTTCGCAACTGGTCTGCATCCTGAGCGCAAGTTGAGAATATGGACACTATCTTGATTTCCAGGATGCGTTGTTTGCTTTAGAGTAGGTGTATGAGGTGGTTGAGGAGTGTGAGAGAGGTGCGACAGCGAAGTCTCTTAGCATAGTCTATGTTATAGGTTGACCTGAGTGGGTTCCTGCTCTTGTAGTCCTTTCAGTATCTTGTCTGCTTTCTTCCAAGTTTGTAGGGATTTGATGTCTGTGTCAATATGAGCTATCTTCTTGGAGATCCCCTCCACTTGGAACGAGCAGTTTGCGGTGTCAATGGTAGTCATGATGTCGAGATGCCGGCGTTGGACTGGGGTAAACATCGTAAGAAGTCTCACAACACCAGGTTAAAGTCCAACAGATTTATTTGGTAGCAAAAGCCACTAGCTTTCGAAGCGCTTGTTCCTTCATCAGGTGAGTGGGAGTTCTATTCACAAACAGGGCATATAAAGACCCAAACTCAATTTACAAAATAATGGTTGGAATGCGAGTCTTTACAGGTAATCAAATCTCAAAGGTACAGACAATGTGAGTGAAGAGAAGGTTAAGCGCAGGTTAAAGAGATGTGTATTGTCTCCAAACAGGACAGTTAATGAGCCCAGGCAAGTCATGGGGGTTACAGATCGTGTGACATGAACCCAAGATCCCGGTTGAGGCTATCCTCAAGTGTGCGGAACTTGGCTGTCAGTCTCTTCTCGGCTCAGCAACTCTGCGCTGTCGTGTTTCGTAAAGGCCGCCTTGGAGAATGCTTACCCAAAGATCAGAGGCTGAATGTCTGTGACTGCTGAAGTGTTCCCCAATAGGAAAAGAACACTTTTGCCTGGTGATTGTTGAGTGGTGTTCATTCATCCGCTGTCGTAGCATCTGCATGGTCTCCCCAATGTACCATGCCTCCCTGTTGCTTATCAGGTAGACAACATTGGCTGAGTTGCAAGAGTATGTGTCATGCACCTGGTGGATGGCATTCTCACGTGAGATGGTTGCATCCGTGCCGATGATCCGGCATGTCTTGCAGAGGTTGCTGTGACAGGGTTGTGTGGTGTCGTGGTCACTGTCGTTTCGTCAGCCAGCTAATCCTCAATCCAATCTAGTACTCTACCCCCAATTCCTTGCGATTCCATCTTCTGGATCAGTCTTTTATATGGCACCTTTTCAAATGCCTTCTGGAAGTTTAGATGTACCAATCCACAAGTTCCCCACTCGACCTTGCTGGTTATGTCCTCAAAGAACGCAAGCATGCTGACAATGGTGGATTGAACTCATTCATTTCCTCCTTAATGATTGATTCCAGCAACTTCCCCACCACAGAGGTCAAGCTAATCGGCCTATAGTTTCCTACTTTTTGACGCTCTCCCTTTCTGATTAGGGATGCCACATTCGCATGTCTCCAATCCAACTGGGGCCTTACCAGAATCCAAGGAAATTTGAAATATCACAACCAATGCATCTACTATCTCTGCTGCCACCTCCTTTAATACCCTAGGGTGCAGGCTTTTTTTTAAGTTAGGTCCTGGAGGCTTACCTGCCTTCAATTCCATTAGTTTATTCAATACTAAAATATTAAAAATGTAATACTAAAATTTAAATTTATATACTAAAATGTAAAATGGGCCCTAGCTCCCTGGCTGTGATTTGTGTACTGGCTTCTGGCTGTGAGATGTGAACTGACCTGTTTGGCTCTGAAGGGGGTACAGTTATACTGTTCCAAGTTTCAGAGTCAACAGTCTACATATCTCAAAATTATTTCTTTTTGTGCAACTTAGCATTTCTAAAGCCCTGAATTACCCAGTCTTTTATGTAAATTTTTCTGCTTATGGAACTTAACATTTCTATAGCAGTCATTTTAGTAATCTGCTTTTACTACTAGATCAAATCACAACTGATCATCTTTAGATGTTCTCATGTCTTTGGAAGACACTGATCACTGGAGGCATGCAGGCTTGCTTGTCCCTGGAAATGCTGGCTGTTACTGATGCTAGGCACATTTCTGTCTCTGGCCTTTTAAAATCTTTGTTACTGTTGCTAGGTAGGTTTGTACCTTTCAAACCTATTTAAATTCTCGTTACTGTTACTCTCGGCAAATTCCTTATAGTATAGACTGGAAAAGTCAGATGGGCAAAGGTAGCCTCAATCAGCGCTACATTGAATATTTTCAGGGTAGTTTCTTCTTTCTGTTTTGGAGCAAGCCAGAAAAGGTGGTGGAAGTAGAGCCTTTGAATATTTTTTCGACAGAAGTGGAGATGATTGGGTAGGACCACTCAAGGATAAAGGAAGGAAGTTGTGCTTGGAGGCAGAGGATGTGGACGAGACCCTAAATTATAACTTCGTGTCAGTATTCACCAAGGAGAAGGATGCAGAGGATAGTAAGATCAGTGTGGGGCATGCTAATATGCTAGGGTATTTTGAGATCAAGAAAGAAGTGGTGTTGGGTCTCTTGAAGAGCATAAAGGTGGATAGGTTCCAATGGGATCTGCCCCAGGTTATTGAGACAGGCAAGAAAGAAGGTTACTGGGGCTCTGGCAAATATCTTAGGATACAATGTACAAATATTTACATATATTTGTATCCTTGCTAGCCACAGGAAAGATCCCGGATGATTGGCGAGTACCTAATGTTATTCCTCTGTTGAAGAAACGAAATAGGAAATTATCCAGGAAATTACAGATTGAGTCTCACATCAGTGATTGGGAAACTATCGGAGAGGATCCTTATGGATAGGATTTACGCACATTTGGAAAAGCAGAAGGATGTGGAGAGAATACAGAAAAGATTTATCAGGATGTTGCCTGGTATGGAGGGCATTAGCTATGAGGAGAGGTTGGAGAAACTTGATTTGTTCTCACTGGAATGACGGAGGTTGAGGGATGACCTGATAGAAGTCTACAAGATTATGAGGGGCATGAACAGAGTGGATAGTCAGAAGCTTTTTCACAGGTGTAAGAGTCAATTACTAGGGGGCATGGGCTTAAGCTGCTAAGGGACAAGGTTTAAAGGAGTTGTAAGAGACAAATCTTTTACACAGAGGGTGTGGGTGCCTGGAACTCACTGCCGGAGGGGGTAGTGGAAACAAATGCACTAGTAACTTTCAAGGGGCATCTTGACTAATACATGAATAGGATGGGAATAGTGGGATATGGTCCCCCAATGAATAGAGGGTTTTAGTTTAGTTTGGCAGCATGATTGGTCAGGCTTGGAGGGCCAAAGGGTCTGTTCCTGTGCTGTAATTTTTTTCATCCTTTGTACTTTTTCATGGCTTGATTAAGGAAAGTCTATGGCTTTGTGCAGAGCAGGTCGTGTCTTACTAACTTGATTTTTTTTTGAGGTAGTACAAAGGTGATTGACGAGGGTAGAATGATGGATGTTGCCTACGTAGATTTTAGTAAAGCTTTAGATAAGGTCTAACATGGTACACTCATCCAGAAGATTAAGACATATGGAACCATGGTGATTTGTCCACTTGGATTCTGAATTGACTTGCCTGTAGAAGTCAGAGAGTAGTGGTGGAAGGATGTGTTTTCTAGCTGGAAGTCCATGACCGGTGGTATTCCGCAGGGTTCCATTCTGGGACCTCTGCTGTTTGTGATATATGTAAATGAATATGTCAATGGGTGGGTTAGTAAGTTTATAGACAACACAAAGATAGGTAGAGTTGTGGATAGTGTAGAAGATTGTTAAAGGATACAGCGTGATATAGATCAGCTGCAGGTATGGGCAGAGAAATGGTGGATGGAGTTTAATCCAGGCAAGTGTGAGGTGCTGTCCTTTGGGAGATCAAATGTTAAGGATAAGGTATACAGTTAATGGCAGGACAGTGACCAGCAGTGATGTGCGGAGGGATCTTGCAGTTCAAGTCTGCCCCCTGAAAGTGGCCACTCAAGTAGATAGAGTGGTGAAGAAGGCATGTGGCTTCCTTGCCTTTATTGTTTGGGGCATTGAGCACAAGAGTCAGCATATCATGTTGCAGCCTTATAAAACTTTGATTAAGCTGCATTTAGTATTGCATTTGATTTTGTTCACTGCATTACAGGAAGGATGTGGAGACTTTGGAGAGGTTTACCAGGATGCTGCTTGTATTAGAGGGTATGAGTTATCAGTAGATGCTGGACAAACTAGGGTTGTTTTCTCTGGAGCAGTGGAGGCTGAGGTTAGACCTTAGAGAAGTCTATAAAATTATGAGAGAAATAGATAGGGTCAACTGT
This sequence comes from Carcharhinus amblyrhynchos, assembly GCF_965287045.1. NCBI lineage: Eukaryota > Metazoa > Chordata > Chondrichthyes > Carcharhiniformes > Carcharhinidae > Carcharhinus > Carcharhinus amblyrhynchos. The sequence continues at coordinate 66,435,937 of NC_137327.1, forward strand.
CAGAATCTTTTTTGAGTTGAAATGTCTAATACCAGGAGGCATGCTTTTAAGGTGAGAGGGGGAAAGTTCAAAGGAGGTGTGAAGGCCAAGTTTTTTTACACAGAGTGGTAAGTGTTTGGAACATGCTGCCAGGGGTGGTGGTACAGGCAGATACAATAGCAGGGTTTAAGGAGCTTTTAGATAAGCAGATGAATATGCAAAGTGTGAAGGGATATGGACCAAGGACAGGCAAAAGGGATTTGTTTAATTCAGTGTCATGTTCAGCACAACATTGTGGGCCAGAGGACCTGTTCCTTTGCCTGCACTGTTCTATGATCTGTGATTACCTGCTATTTGTATGGCATGAATGTAACTTAACACTTACCAGCCCAAGCTTGGGTGCTGTCTGGGTCTTGCTGCATTTTGACATGGACTGCATCAGTTTGTGAGGAGTTACAAATGGTACTGAACATTATGCAAATTTCAGCAAATTACCCCACTTCTGACCTTATAGGGGATAGGTCATTGATGAACCAGCTGAAGATGGTTGAGCCTAGGACACTACCCTGAGGAACTTTCTGCAGTGATGGGCTAGAGCTGATATGATTAACCTCCAACCACCACAACCATCTTCCTTTGTGCCAGGTGTGACTCCAACCACTCCCTCTCCCCCACCCCCCCCCCCCCCCCCCCCCCCACACCCCAACTCCCATTGACTCCAGTTTTACTAGGGCTCCTTACAATCATAGAAAAACTACAGCACAAACAGGCCCTTCAGCCCACAATGAGCGCCGATCATATCTCTACCTACTAGGCTTACCTATAATCCTCAATCCTATTAAGTCCCATGTACTCATCCAGAAGTCTCTTAAAAGACCCTATTGAATTTGCCTACACCACCACCAATGGCAGCCGATTCCACCACCCTCTGAGTGAAAAACTTAACTCTGACATCTCCTCTGTATCTACTCCCTAGCACCTTAAACCTGTGTCCTCTTGTGGCAGCCATTTCAGCCCTGGGAAAAAGTCTCTGAGAATCCACCCGATCAATACCTCTCAACATCTTATACACCTCTACCAGGTCCCCTCTCATCCTTTGTATCTCCAAGGAGAAAAGACCGAGCTCCCTCAACCTATCCTCAAAAGGCATGCCACCCAATCCAGGCAACATCCTTGTAAATCTCCTCTCACCCTTTCAATGGCTTCCACATCCGTCCTGTAATGAGGCGACCAGAACTGAGCACAGTACTCCAAGTGGAGTCTGACCAGGGTCTTATACAGCTGCAGCATTACCTCCCGACTCCTAAACTCAATTCCTCAATTGATGAATGCCAGTACACCACACATCTTCTTAATCACATCCTCTACCTGCGAAGCCAATTTGAGAGTCCCGAGACCCTTCTGGTCTTCCACACTGCCAGGAGTCTTACCCTTAATATTATGTTCCTTCATCCCATTGGACCTTCCAAAATGTACCACTACACATTTATCCGGGTTGAAGTCCATCTGCCACTTCTCCGCCCAGTCTTGCATCCTATCTATGTCATGCTGCAACTTCTGACATCCCTCCAAACTCCAGACAAACATTCCTTGAAAATCTGCCACCTTACTTCAGTACTTTTCCCCGAGAATACCTCCTTCCAATTTACGTCTGATTTCCTGCCTGATGGCTTCATATTTCCCCTTACTCCAGATAAACACTTTCCTAGTTTGCCTGATCCTATCCGTCTCCAATGCTAGTGTAAAGGAGATAGAGTTATGATCACTATCCCCAAAACGCTCTCCCACTGAGAGATTGACACCTGTCCAGGTTCATTACCTCCAACACCTCCAACCTTCGCGTCATCAGCAAACTTACCAACCCATCCCTCCACTTCCTCATCCAGGTCATTTATAAAAATCACAAACAGCAAGTATCCCAGAACAGATCCCTGGGGCACTCCACTGATGACCGACCTCCATGCACAAAAAGGCCCACCTATAACCACTCTGTGCCTTCTGCGAACAAGCCAGTTCTGGATTCACAAAGCAATGTGCCCTTGGCTCCCATGACCCCTCACTTTCTCAATACGTCTTGCATGGGGGACCTTATCGAACACCTTGCTGAAGTTCATACAAACCACATCTACCGCTCTTCCTTCGTCAATGTGTTTAGTCACATTTTTTAAAAACTCAACCAGGCTGTAAGGCACAATCTGCCTTTAACAAAGCTGTGCTGACTACTTTTGATCATACTATAATTCTCTAAATGTTCATAAATCCTGTCTCTCAGGATCTTTTCCATCAACTTACCAACCACTGAGGTTAGACTCACGGGCCGATAATTTCCTGGGCTACCTCTAGTCCCTTTCTTGAATATATAGGAACCATATCTGCAATCCTCCAATCGTTCGGAATCTCTCCTGTCTCCATCGATGACGCAAAGATCATTGCCAGAGGCCCTGCAATCTCTTCCCTCGCTTCCCACAGTAACCTGGGGTACATCGCATCCGGTCCCAGCGACTTATCTATCGTGACGCTATTCAAAAACTCCAACACATCCTCTTTCTTAATGTCCATATACTCAAGCTTTTCAGTCCACCGCAAGCTTGCACTACAACCACCAAGATCCATTTCCACTATGAATACTGAAGTAAAGTATTCATCGAGCACCTCTGCTATTTCTACCGGTTCTATACAAACTTTCCCACCGTCACATTTTATAGGTTCTATTCCTTCACATCTCATCCTTTTACTCTTCACATTTTGTAGAATGCCTTAGGGTTTTCCTTAATCTTACCTGCCGAGGCCTTCTCATGACCCCTTCTGGCTCTCCTAATTTCCTTCTTAAGTTCCTTCCTACAAGCTGTATACTCCTCTAGATCCCTAACATTACCTAGCTTCCTGAACCTTTTGTACGCTTTTCATTTTGACTAAATATGTTACAACGTTCGTGCACCACAGTTCCTGTAACCTATCAAAACCTCCCTCTCATTGGAACGTTGTCGTGCAGAACTCCAGACAAACATTCCTTGAAAATCTGCCACCTTACTTCGGTACATTTCCCCAAGAATACCTCCTTCCAATTTACATCTCTAATTTCCTGCCTGATTGGTTCGTATTTCCCCTTACTCCAGATAAACACTTTCCTAGCTTGCCTGATTCTATCCCTCTCCAACGCTAGTGTAAAGGAGATAGAGTTATGATCACTATCCCCAAAATGCTCTCCCACTGAGAGATCTGACACCTGTACAGGTTCATTACCCAATACAAGATCTTGTAGGCTTATCCACATACTGTGTCAGAAAACCCTCCTGAACACACCTAACAAACTCCTCCCCACCCAAACCCCTTACTCTAGGGATATTCCAATCGATATTTGGGAAATTAAAGTCTCCCATCACAACAACTCTGTTACTATTACATCTCTCGAGGATCTCTTTCTCTATCTGCACCTCAACAACCCTGTTACTACTGGGCGCCTGTAGAAAACACCCAGTAAAGTTATTGACCCCTTCCTGTTCTGAACCTCCACCCACAGAGACTCCATAAACAATCCCTCCACAGCATCCACCTTCTCTACAGTCATGACAGTGTCCCTGATCAACAGTGCCACTCCCCCACCCTCTTTTGCCTCCCTCCCTGTCCCTCCTGAAACATCTGAAACCCGGAACTTGAAGTATCCAGTACTGTCCCTGAGACATCCAAGTCTCTGTAATGGCCACCACATCACATTTCCAAGCAGCGATCCACCCTCTAAGGTCATCCACTTTGTTCACAACACTCCTAGCGTTGAAACGTTTGCTGAAAAACATATTGCCAGCCTAAAGTTACTGTAAATAAAAATAGTTTAAAATAAAATTTTTAGTCAACAAAAATGGAGGTGCTGGGGAGAAAACTTCATCTTATGCTAAATGAGATTTCTTCAATGAGCTTATATAGGAATTCATGAACTTGTTGCCCCCAAAAATAATTTCTACCCCTCAGAATATTCTTGAGCCCCCTGCCCAAAACACCACAAACAAGGCAACAAAAACACATTTCATTACATCAAGAATTCTTAAACACATAAGACCATCATTTCACAAAATTACCAAAATGTGCAACTACTGATGATACAACCCTCTTCAGGATGGTACATGGACCAATACTGGGATCTATCAGCCATTTCCCAATTTCTCCATTAGTATTATGAAAGTGGGAGTGGTAAAAATTGAAGTTAAATGAGGTCACTAAGAGATAATTAGGTATGAATCCAATGGACAATAATTACTGGACAAATTGCAATGCTGTAAAATGGCTCAGAGAGTAGTTTGAGCTCAAAAAGATTATCTGTCAGAGTAATGCTGTTTCCTGAATGCAGAAATGCAGCAAAATGGGGGAGAGAGCAGCAACAAGAATGAGCAGTGTGTACTACAGCTGACTCAACATCTGGTTCCTTTCCTCTCTTGGCTACAATCTGATTTGTGCAGGCCCAGATCCAATGAACTGTTGTCAGTGGAATCCAGTTTCTTAAAAATCTATTTGGCAATGATTACAATACCCTGAGCCAAAAATGTTCATTGTGTCTGAATAAGATGGATGTAGATAGAATTCTTCAATTCTTGAATCCAAAAATAAATTCAACCGTGAAAGGTTTTGCGTTCAAAAGGGAGGTGGAAGTAGATTCAACAACAGGGGAACTAGATAAATCCTTGAAATTCAGGACTATAAGGGAATTGTCAAAGAGTGCAAGTGTAGAGTTATAAAACTTCAAGAAATTTACAGCACAACAGTCCATTCAGCTAATGAATTAATAGCTCTACCAGTGAACCAGGACAGGTCTTGCTAATGGAAGCCACTGACCTGAAACATTAACTCTATTTCTTTCTCCACAGATGCTGCTAGACCTGCTGAGTATTTCTAGCATTTTCTGTTCTTGTTTGATTAGTAATCCTAATGTTAGATGCCAGGTCCAAGAAGAGATAGACACATGAAACACATATCCAAGAACATCAGGCGATCAGAACCAATAACTAGAATAAAGGAATGCTAAAATACTTTAAGAATAAAGCTTAATCTGAGTGTTTATCGCACACCTGTCTGAATATTCATGTTGGGCTTGGAAAACAAGTCAGACAAATTCTTGCCTCTTCACTCAATTCCCACCAAATTCCGACCAGAGAGATGAGGATGGGATAAGGGTGGGTTTTGTTACAACCGACTGGTTGCAACTTGGATGTGTGCCAGTATGAGCTTGCTGTGGAGATGGATGCTTCCCATCTGTGCCCAATAGAAGGGCAGCAGCTGACGCAGGGCTATGGGCCCTGACAATATTTAGGCAATAACACTGAAGACTTGTGCTCCAGAACAAGCTGCATCCTTAGCCAAACTGATTCCAGTACAGCTACAACAGTAGCATCCATCTGGCAATGTGGCAACTTGTCGAGATATGTCCTGTGCATGAGAAACAGGACAAACTTAATTGTAGCCCCATTAGTCTACTCTCAGTCATCAGTAAATTGATGGTGGGGATGGGCAGCGTGCTATCAAGCAGCACTTACTCAGATACAATCTGCTGCTCAGTTTGGATACTGCCAGGATCACTCATCTCCTGATCTCATTACAGCATTGGTTCAAACATGGACAAAAGAGCTAAACACCAGAGACGAGGGAAGAGTGACTTCCCTTGACATCAAGTCAGTATTGGCTGAATATGGCATCAAGGCGCATCCCAGAAATCCTGAAGTGGGAGGAAGAGGACCCAGAAGTCGTGGTACATATTGGTACTGCTGACATAGGTAGGAAAAGGGAAGGGGGCATGAAAAGAGAATATAGGGAGTTAGGTAGACAGTTGAGAAGGAGGAACGCAAAGGTAGTAATCTCGGGATTGCTGCCTGTGCCACGAGAAAGTGAGAGCAAGAATGAAATGAGGTGGAGGATGAATGCGTGGCTGAGGGATTGGAGCAGGGGGGCAGGGATTCAGGTTCCTGGATCATTGGGACCTCTTTAGGGGCAGGTGCGACCTGTACAAAAAGGTGGCACTTGAATCTCAAGGGGACCAATATTCTGGCTGGAAGGTTGGCCAAGGCTACTGGGGAGACTTTAATGGTTGTGGGGAGGGAATCGAAATGAAATGACTGGGAGCGAGGAGGTTAGCTCACAAATAGTGAGGGATCGTCGACAGTGTAAAAGAGGGAGGATAGACAGGTGACGGAGAAGGGGAGCGCTCAGACAGATGGTTTGATATGATATCATTGATCACTCACAGTAACTTTAGGCTGGCAATATGTTTTTCAGTAAATAGACCAGAAGTAACAAATTTATTTTATTCCTAGTTGCTCTTGTCCCCTTTCTTGTATAGGACTGTTTTTTTTGTCATTTTGCATAATTCTTGTTTTTGTAGAATTTTTATTTTGATTCTGCACCAGTTTTCTTTAATGTTTTCAGTTCTCCATGGTCTGGCCAGTTTGACTTTTGAGACTTGTTATACTTGTTATACCAGTTATACTTCTAATGCAGTTCAAAGTAGCCCCCTTCTGTACATTTTTCTCTAGCTGTCACTATTCCACCATTTTCCTCAAGTAGCCCCTAGAACAAACTATTTGGTAGGTATCTTCACCATTTGTACAGTTGTAGGTGAGTTACCCATAATTTTTGCTGCATTGTGTTCAGTAGCTGAAGACGATGAAATGATTCCTGTACTGCCTACCTAGTCCTATTGCTCTGCCTGGTCCCTTCCTGTCTGTGATATCTTAGCCTGCAGTGTGATCACCTCTGTAAACATGCTATCCACAATACTGTCCATCTCGTGGATGCCCCACAATGTTCCCCAGCAGGGGCTCCGGCTCTGAAACATGGGCTTCCCGGAGCTGCAGCTGGAGACGCTCTCTGCACACATTCCTGGCACTGGAAATGTTCCAAACTTCATACACGCAGCGGGAGTCGCGAACTACAGCTTTGAGCTCTCCTGTCATGACTTACTCTTTAAACCTTTTGCAAGATGCTTAATATCAATTAATCTAGGGCCCTTCATTCCTGATCCTCATTGCTACATGATGTGGAGATGTTGCCATTGGACTGGGGTGGGCACAGTAAGAAGCCTCACAATATTAGGTTCAAGTCCAACAGATTTACCTAGTATCATGAGCTTTTGGAGAGCTGCTCCTTCATCAGCTGAGTGACTCTCCTGATGAAGGAGGAGCGCTTCATAAGCTTGTGATACCAGATAAACTTATTGGACTTTAACCTAGTGCTGTGAGACTTCTTTCTTGTTACTACAAAATATGGACCTTCCAAACTATAAAGTAAAAAATGACCTTGCAAAGCAGAAGTGATAAAAGTAGTAAGTACTTGCCCAACCTTTCCTACTACTTACTAATCCGCTTGGTGCTGAATTCCCACCGTGCTCCAAGTTCTCAAAAAACATGCGTTCACTCTGGCTGTGCCTCACTCAGGAAGTGCTCTCTCCTGCTGCTCATGCACAAAACTCACTGAAGGCCCTGTAATCCTGTGTGAATTTGAGACATGAAGGTTGGAACCCACGTGAGTAAGTTGCTGAAGGTTGGAACCCGCATGGGTAAGTTCCTGTTGCTGAGGAAGGAATTGAGTCTACGAAAGCAAGCTTTGGTGCAAACACCTTATCAAACAGACTGAGGGAAACGGAAGGCATTGAGGGTTGCTCAAGCAAAGTGAAAGAGACAAATTGATGGAGAGAAGAGCAGAGCTTCTTTAAGGTGGGTATCCCTGGAAGATAAGTGGCCATAAAATGAAACAAAATATTGCGGATGCTGGATATCTGAAAGGTGAGAGGGCATGGGATTCAAGGGGCTTTGGCCTTGTGGATCCAGAACTGGCTTGCCTGCAGAAGGCAGAGAGTGGTTGTGGATGGGTCTTTTTCTGCATGGAGGTCAGTCACCAATGGAGTGCCCCAGGGATCTGTTCTAGGACCCTTGCTGTTTGTCATTTTCATAAATGACCTAGATGAGGAAGTGGAGGGATGGGTTAGTAAGTTCGCTGATGACATGAAGGTCGGTGGTGTTGTGGGTGGTCTGGAAGGATGTCAGAAGTTGCAGCAGGACATAGATAGGATGCAGGACTGGGCGGAGAAGTGGCAGATGGACTTCAACGCAGATAAATGTGTAGTCGTCCATTTTGGCAGGACCAGTGGGATGAACGAGTACACTATCAAGGGCAGAAGTCTTAGTAGTGTTGAAGAGCAGAAGGATCTTGGGGTCCGGGTCCACAGGACTCTTAAATTGGCCTCGCAGGTGGAGGATGTGGTCAAGAAGGCGTATGGTGTACTGGCCTTCATTAATCGAGGGATTGAGTTTAGGAATCGGGAGGTAATGCTACAACTTTATAAGACCCTTGTCAGGCCTCACTTGGAGTACTGTGCGCAGTTCTGGTCGCCTCACTGTAGGAAGGACGTAGAAGCTATTGAAAGGGTACAGAGGAGATTTACAAGGATGTTGCCTGGACTGGGAGGCATGCCTTATGAAGTTAGGTTGAGGGAGCTGGGACTCTTCTCCCTGGAGAGACGAAGGTTGAGAGGCGACCTGATAGAAGTTTATAAAATGTTGAGAGGAATAGATAGGTGGATTCTCAGAGGCTATTTCCCCAGGTTGAAATGGTCTCTACGAGAGGACACAGATTTAAGGTGCGGGGAGGCAAGTACAGAGGTGATGTCAGGGGTAAGTTTTTCACTCAGAGGGTGGTGAGTGAATGGAATCGGCTGCCGTCAGTGGTGGTGGAGGCGAACTCGCTGGGGTCTTTTAAAAGACTTCTGGATGAGTATATGGGATTTAATGGGATTGGGGGTTATAGATAGGTCTATGGATTGGTAGGTGTTGATGTGATCGGTGCAACTCGTGGGCTGAAGGGCCTGTTTGTGCTGTAGTGTTCTATGTTCTATGCTGGAAAAACTCAGCGTCTCTGGAGAGAGAAACGTTAACATTTCGAGTCCAATGTGAATCTTTTTCAGAACCAAAGAGCGGTAGAAATGTAATGTTTTGTGATGTTGATCAATGGGGGAGGGTGAAGTAGAACAAAATGGTAGGCCAGAGATTGATTAGAGGGTGGCAGAGATTCAATAATGAAGCTACCATGGAAGAAAAGGCAAAGAGAATAGGAATAGTTGTACAAAAGAAACAAATCTTTGGTTGACAATACATGTTAATTGCAAAATAATGAAAGCAAAAATATGCAAACAATATGGCCCTAGACAGAAAAAAATTGAAAGGTAAGACAGAGTTCATGACCTAAATGTTGTAACATTGTTATTTCAACAGTGACTCTGTGGGTAGTGCACTGGCCTGGGAGTCAAATGTCAGAATATCACCCCAGGAATTGTGTACAGAAATCTAGGCAGTACTCCAGTATAGTAGTGAGGGTGTGCTGCACTATCAGAAGTGCCATCTTTCAGATGAGGCCTTAAGCAAAATCTAAATATGGATAAAAACAAATTACTGCGGCTGATGGAATCAGAAACTGAAAGGGAAAATGCTGGAAAATCTCAGCAGGTCTGACAGCATCAAGGAGAGAAAAGAGAAAAGGCTTGTTGCAATGTAAAGTGCAACGCAAACTGGAGGAATAGCATCTCGTCTTCTGGCTAGGCACTTTATAACCTTCCGGTCTCGACATCGAATTCAACAACTTCAGGTGATTTGCTCTACCCCACTGCGGCCCCTTTGTTTTCATTTATTTTGTTAATTTTTTATTGTTCTCTACCTTTTATTTCTTTATTGTCTTTCTTCAGTTTTCTTCCCCCCCAACTCTTCCCCCTACTTTATCTCCTTTAACTTTTCTCCCCCTTTTGCTTCTCTTTTTCTAAATCATACCTCTGTCCCATTTCCACTGCCCCCCCCGCCCCTCCTGTGCCCACCAACATACATCTTCATTTTCGCTTCTCTGCCGTTTAGCCATTCGTACCCTTTGTTTTCTCTGTGGACAGCCATTGGCAGTCGTTTCCCTTGGTTTCTGTGGTTATGTCTCATCTTTCATTCCCTCACCTTGCAGTATAAATATCTCCCACTTTTTATGCCTTTTAGCTTTAACAAAGGGTCATTTGGACTTGAAACGTCAGCTCTTCTCTCCTTACGAATGCTGCTAGACTTGAGATTTTCCAGGATTTTCCCTTTTGGTTTCAGATTCCAACATCTGCAGTGATTTGCTTTTATCCAGCATTTAACTCACTGACACTTCTCTTCCAGGAGTGCCTTCCCTGAAGAAGTACTGCTCTTCTCTCTGACAGGATTTCTGTACGTCTCTCCCCCTCTAACCTACACTGCTTTCTATTTGTCTCTATGTTGGACAAGGTTTTTACCAAGACTTGGTTCCACAGTCACATTTCCTTTCTCAGTGACTGTCTTTGTCTTCAACTTACTCCACGCGGATTTCAACTCGAATTCCATCCTGCATGTAACCTCCAAGATTTACAGGTACCTCCAGGATGTACAACATTCTTCGAACTGCTGTTCTCACTGCATTCTGAAAGCCACACTCAGTTCCATGCGCCACCACATGAAGACACTCGACATCTCTCTCCAGCAACACTGTCCTCCTCTCTCTCAAAGCTGTCCCTGTCGTCAGTTTCATTTCATCCTCCGCATCATTCAGTATCTTATCAAAAAACCTTTCCTCTTTCTTGCAGATATAAAGGAATGCAAGCTTCAATAACTTATCACCAGCACTGCCCATCCCAGGCTCTCCACCAGCCCCAATCGTTCAAACTTCATCTCTTCTAGCCATGTTTTCACCATACCGTCCGACCTTCTGCTCTCCGAGGCTGAGCAAAGAACTCAGCTTTGTACCCTTACGTTTCCACCTCAATGAATTCCAGGCTCTACATGATGTTTAACTAATCTTCCTTTGTCTCCATGTCCACTTTTTTGGGCAAGAGTCCTCTCCCCGTTCCACGGATCCTTTCATGTGCCGCCAACATTCTGCCTCCAATTGGACACCCCCACCAGGACAATTACCTGTCCTTGATCTTTTCATTGGGAACTGTCGACGGGACATTGGCTGCCTCAATTTTTCTGCCCCCCTCATCCATTCCAACGTCTCTTCTTCTGAACTTTCCTCCATTTCTCCCTCAGGTACAACCCTGACGTTGTCATCAAACCTGCCAACAAAGTGGGTGCTGTTGTCGTCTGACAGACTGACCTCTACCTTGCAGAGGCTGAGCGCCAACTCTCAGATGCTTCCTCCTACCTCTCCCTGGACCACGACCATACCACTGAAAATCAAGCCATTTTCTCCAACTCCAACACCATCACCGACCTCATTTCCTCCGGATGCCATTCCCCCCACAGCTTCCAACCTCATAGTCTCCCAACCCCAGATAGCCCGCTTCTACCTACTTCCCAAAATTCACAAAAAGGACTGTCCTGGTAGGCCCATTGTGTCAGCATGCTGCTGCCCCACTGAACTTATTTCATCTTACCTTGACTCCATCCTCACTCCCCTATCCATTCCCTCCCCACCTACATCCAGGATTCCTCTGATGCCCTGCGTCATATTGACAGCTTCTAGTTCGCAGGCCCCAACTGCCTCCTATTCACCAGGGATGTGCAATATCTCTATGCCTGCACCCCACACCAGGGTGGCCTGAGAGCTCTTCACTTCTTTCTTGAAAAGAGGCCTGAACAATTCCCATCCACCACCACTCTGCTTTGCCTGACTGAGCTTGTGCTTTCTCTCAACAAAATCTCCTTTAACTCATCCCACTTTCTCCAAATCAAAGGAGTAGCAATGGATATCCGCATGGGTCCTAGCTGCGCTTGTCTTTTTATGGGATATGTGGAACATTTCTTATTCCAAGCCTACCCAAGTCCCCTACCACAACTCCTTTACCGGTACATCAATGACTATTTTGGTGCTGCTTCATGCTGTCATCCAGACCTCGAAAAATTCATCAACTTCGCTTCCAGTTTCCACCCCTCCATTGCCTTCCCCTGGTCCATCTCAGACACTTGCCTCCCTTGAGCTTTCTACAAAGAACAACCCAGCACGGGAAACAAGCCCTTCGGCCCAACGAGCCCGCGCCGCCATTTCAACAAAGCATTTTCCTACACTTACCCTGCCCTGTGTGTATGTGAATGGTACCCCTAATGTAGCCAGATTCAGGGGAGAATAGTGTAGGGTCAATTTGGTACACCAATCAGCCTAAGATCACATCTTTGGGGTGTGGGAGGAAACCAGAGCACCCGGAGGAAACCCACGCAACCACAGGGAGAATGCGCAAACTCCCACAGACACAGGCCCAAATCCATGTATCTGCGCAGCTAGCAGTGATAGTCACTGAGCTGTTGTGGTGCCCGTCTGCTGGTCCAGGATTAAGCACACACAACGACACGAAGTACTAGGCCACTCTCGTAACCTCCAAGAGCAGCCCATGCACGACCCACCATGTGCATGCCCCTCATTTGACAACAAGGTGGCCCGACACCTGTGGATTAAAAGAGACAAAACATTAACATGTAATATTACATTTCCAGTGTCGTTCCGAGGCTCTGACCCTTTTTAATACTGTCTTCTATAACCCTCCATCCCTGTTTCACTCATGTGTCTGTCTAAGTAAACCTTAAACAAGTCCAACGTGCCTGCCTCCACCACCTTACTTGGTAGCGCATTCCATACCCCCACGACCCTCTGCGTGAAAAACCTTCCTCTAGCATCTAAATTATACTTCTCCCCCCCTCACCCTTAGATCGTGACCTCTCGTAATAGTTGTCCCCAATCTAGGGAAAAGCCTGCCACTGTTGACTCTATCTATTCCCTTCATTATTTAATACACCTCTATCAGATCCCCCCTTAATCTCCGTCTTTCTAAGGAGAAGAGCCCCAGTTTTTCCAATCTTTCCTCGTAACTCAGTCCTTCCATACCAGGCAGCATCCTGGTAAACCTCCTCTGCACTCTCCAGGGTCTCCACGTCCTTCCAGTAGTAAGGTGACCAGAACTGGACGCAGTACTCCAAATGCGGCCTAACCAACGTTCTGTACAACTGAAGCATTAGACGACAGCTCTTATACTCTATACCCCTTCCTATAAAGGCTAGCATTCCGTAAGCTTTCTTCACAACCTTCTCTACCTGTGTTGACACCTTCAGAGACTTGTGCACCTGCACTCCCAGGTCCCTCTGTATTTCTGTACCCTTAATCGGTCTACCTTTTTTCATGTAACTCCTCCCTGCATTATTCCTTCCAAAATGCATCAACTCGCATTTGTCAGGATTGAATTCCATCTGCCATCTATCTGCCCAGTATACCAGCCTATCTATATCCTGCTGTGTCACCTGACAATCTTCCTCAGTATTTGCCAATCCTGCCATCTTGGTGTCATCTGCAAACTTGCTGATCACACCACGTACGCCCTCTTCCAAGTCGTTTATATATATTACAAAGAGGAGAGGTCCCAGTACTGAGCCCTGCGGCACACCATTGGTGACTGACCTCCAGCCAGAAAAGGACCCTTCCACTACTACTCTCTGTTTCCTGTTGCCCAGCCAGTTTTCAATCCATCTAGCTACCTGTCCTTGCATCCCATGTGCCTTAACCTTTTCTACCAGCCTACTGTAAGGGACTTTGTCAAACGCCTTACTGAAATCCATATAGATGACATCAACAGCTCGCCCATTGTCAACCGTTTTTGTCACTTCATCAAAAAATTCTACCAGATTCGTAAGGCAAGACCTCCTCTGAACAAAGCCATGTTGCGTATCCCTAATCAGATCGCAACGCTCCAAATGCTCATACATCCTATCCCTAAGAATTTTTTCCAATAATTTTCCTACCACCAATGTCAAAGTCACTGGCCTATAATTACCAGGGTTATCCCTACTGCCCTTTTTCAACAGCGGTACCACATTAGCTACCCTCCAGTCCTCTGGGACCTCACCTGTGTCCAAAGAAGAGACAAAGATTTGCATCAGAGGCCCAGCAATTTCATCCCTCACCTCCCTAAGCAGCCTGGGATAAATACCATCAGGACCCAGAGCTTTATCCGTTTTTATGCTACCTAAAAACCCTAGCACTTCCTCCCTCGTAATGGATATTTCCTTCAAATGATCTACAGCTCCCTCCAAGACATTACACGACACCAAACCCCTCTCCTTCGTGAATACCGACGCAAAGTATTCATTCAGGATCTCCCCCATTCCCTCAGATTCGATGCATAGCCCCCTTCCTTTGTCCCTAAGAGGACCAATTTTCCCTCTAACCACTCTCTTGCTCCTAATATAAGAGTAAAATGCCTTTGGATTTTCCTTAATCCTATCAGCCAAACCCATTTCATGCCCTCTTTTTGCCCTTCTAACTCCCCTTTTAAGCTCCCTCCTACTCTCTCTATATTCCTCCAGCGGTCTCTCCGTTCCCAGTTATTTCGCCTTAACATATGCCTCTCTCTTCTTTCTGACCAAGTCTTTAATACCCCCTGTAATCCACGGCTCTCTAATCCTGCATTTCCCATCCTTCCTCTTTGCCGGCACATGCCTTTCCTGCCACATTATCAGTTTGCCCGTGAAAGCCTCCCACTTACCAACCATGGACTTGCCAGCTAACAACCCCTCCCAATCAGTGTCCTTCAGTTCCCTCCTAATCTGGCTATAGCTCCCCTTCCCCCAGTTCAGCACCCTCCCCTTCCCCCAGTTCAGCACCCTCCCCTTCGGACGGCACTCATCCCTTTCCATTTTCATCCTAAAGTAGACAGACTTGTGGTCACTGTTAGCCACATGTTCACCTACCTCAACCACCTGCCCCGGCTCATTACCCAACACTAAATCCAGTATAGCCCCCTCCCTAGTCAGGCTAGTTACGTACTGCTCCAAGGACCCTTCCAACACACATTTTACAAACTCCTCCCCATCCGTACCTCCAGCTCTAGGCACCTTCCAATCCACTCCAGGAAGATTAAAGTCACCTACTACAACCACCTTATTCTTTCTGCACCTATCTAAAATGCCTCTGCAGATACCTTCCTCCACTGACCTCGGGCTGTTGGGTGGCCTATAGTATACCCCTAGCATCGTAATCTCTCCCTTTTTATTCCTCAACTCCACCCACAGTGACTCAATCCCCAACTCCTCCATATTATCCTCCCTCTGCACTGCTGTGATGTGCTCCTTTACTAACAACGCCACCCCACCACCTCTCTTCAACCCTCCTCTGTCACACCTAAAACACTTTTATACCCAGGAACATTCAGCTGCCAGTCCTGCCCTTCCTTTAACCACGTCTCCGTCACTGCCACCACACCTAAATTCCTCACAAACATCAAGGCCCTAAGCTCATCCGTTTTACCCGTCACACTCCTCACATTGAAACAGACGCAGTCCAACCCACCAGGCCCACTCGGAACCTCCTTCCCCCGATAATTTTCCTTTCGCCCAAACCTACCCTATCACCCAACTCACTCCCGACCCCAGTGTCTAATAAGCTATCAGTCTCATTCCCACCCCCCTCCCTATTAGTTTAAACCCTGCCTAAACACTCCAGCTAACCTCCCTGCTGAGACATTTGTCCCCCTCCCATTCAAATTTTCCCCATCCCTCCTGTACAGGTGCCCTTCTGTCTCTGTTTCCAGCAATAGACTATCTACCAATATCCATTACAAGCCCACTGACTCCCACAGCTATTTACACTAAAGCTCTTCACACCCCACGTTGTGTAAGGACTCCACCCTTTCTCTCAGCTCCTTCGCCTCTATTGCATTTGTTCCAATGATACTTTCCAAAGTGGTGTTTCTAATATATGCTTTTTTCTCATCAATCGTGGATTCCCATCTACAGTTGTTGACAGGGTCCTCAACAGCGTGCTGTCCATTCCCCTGCCACGATTCTCACTCCCTCCCCTTCTTCCCAAAACAAGGATAGAGTCACCCTTGTTCTCACATTTCACCCCACGAGCCTCCGCATGCGAAGCATAGTCCTCCGCCATTTTCACCAACTCCAGCTTGATGCCGCAACTACACACATCTTCCCTTCACTCCCTCTATCAGCATTCCAAAGAGACCGTTCCCTCCGGGATAACCTAGTTCACTGCTTCTCTATACCCAATACCTCATTCATGGCACCTTCCCATACAATTGCAGAAGCTGTAACACCTGTCCCTTTACCTCTTCTATGGTCACCATCCAAGGTCCAAAATATTACTTTCAGGTTAAGCAGTGTTTCACTTGCACCTCTTTCAATTTGGTGTATTTCATTCACTGCTCCCAGTGTGGTCTCCTGTATATCGGAGAGACCAAGCTTAGACTGGATGATCGCTGTGCTGAGCACCTTTGGCTTGAGTGCAGTCAGGACCCTGACCTTTCAGTTGCTTGCAATTTTAACACATTCTCCTGCTCCCATACCCACATGTCTGAGCTTTGACAAAGGGTCGTCTGGACTTGAAATGTCAGCTCTTTTCTCTCCATACTGATACTGTCAGATCTGTTGAGATTTTCCAGCATTTTCACTTTTGGTCCCTGTAAGGGGAAGTTTTTGCTTCCTACCAACATAAAAGACAAGCAGACATGAGTACAGTACAAAAGGCAACACAAACTTTATTCCCTGTCCAAAATAACAAACCACAGGCCTGGGGGAACACAGCTGCTAGCCAACTGCTTCCCCTGGCCATTGCGCGCTTTCCAATTTATAGGGTTTTGAACTTCGTGCCAAACGTATGGTAATGGGCTCATTCAAAGCGGTTGCTGATAGCATGAATCGGACCCATGTGGGTGATTGTCATTTACTACAAGTTACGCCATTAGTACCTACTAAAACAATCAGCAACAACACAAAGCAGTGACACAATAACAAAGTATTGAAAAGCCATTATAGATAGGTGGGGTTGATCTGTGGCTAATGGTGAAGTGATCCTATTTCGCCTGGGCTGATCTCTTTCTGGAGAGTACCCTTTGTGATTTGAACTTCTTGCATAATCTAATCAGTTGAGCTATTGTCTATGTTTCCCTGCCTGGAGTCTAAAGTGATTAAGACTGTCTGTAGTGATTAGAGGGTGCAAGAAACCTCTCCATGAGTCATCACATTGCTGTGAGCTGCCAATACTATTTCCCATTATTCATTGCCGGGCAAAATAAATTTGATATGAACACGTACACATGTAAAAATGTTCATGACATTAAGCATAAAAGTCATCCTCTTCAGTCCCACATGTCTGTCGTTGGCTTGTTCCAGTGAAGTTCAACGCAAACTGGAAAATTTGTAGATTTTGTAAATTGGTAGAGCTAGGGAACCGTGGTGCACTAAGAAAGTTGGTTCGCTGGTTAAAAAGAAAAAGGAGGCTTATGTCCGGGTGAGGCTTGAGGGCTCAGGTAGTGCACTAGAAAGCTTTAGATTGGCTAGGAGGGAGTTAAAGAGTGAGTTAAGAAGGGCTAAAAGAGGACATGAGAAGACTTTGGCTGATAGGATTAAGGAGAATCCTAAGGCGTTCTATAGATATGTTAAGAACAGAAGGTTGGTTAGGGCAAGATTGGGGCCAGTTAGAGACAGCAGTAGGAGTTTGTGTGTGGAGCCGGAAGAGGTTGGAGAGGCATTGAACCAATATTCCTCTTCGGTGTTCACGCAGGGGGACATAAATGTAGCTGTGGAGAACACTGGGTTACAGGGTTGTAAACTGGACAGCATTGCAGTTGATAAGGAGGATGTGCTAGATATTCTTGAGGGTTTGAAAATAGATAAGTACCCTGGGCCGGACGGGATTTACCCTAGGATTCTCTGGGAGGCAAGAGAGGCGATTGCAGAGCCTCTGGCTCTGATCTTTAGGTCGTCGTTGGTCACAGGTATAGTGCCGGAGGATTGGAGGATGGCAAATGTTGTCCCATTGTTTAAGAAGGGGAACAGAGACTTCCCCGGGAATTATAGACCGGTGAGTCTTACTTCTGTTGTGGGTAAGGTTTCAGAGAAAATTATTAGGGATAGGATTTATAGTTATTTGAAGAGTAATGAATTGATTGGAGATAGTCAGCATGGTTTTGTGGAGGGTAGGTCATGCCTTACTAACCTTATTGAGTTTTTTGAGAAAGTGACCAAAGAGGTGGATGGGGGTAAGGCAGTTGACGTGGTATATATGGACTTTAGTAAGGCGTTTGATAAGGTTCACCATGGAAGGCTTCTGCAGAAAATGCAGATGTATGGGATTGAGGGTGATTTAGGTAATTGGATCAGAAATTGGCTGGCGGACAGGAGACAGAGGGTGGTGGTTGATGGTAAGTATTCATCATGGAGTTCAGTTACGAGTGGTGTGCCTCAGGGATCTGTCTTGGGGCCACTGTTGTTAGTAATTTTTATAAATGATCTGGATGAGGGTATAGTTGGGTGGATTAATAAATTTGCTGATGACACCAAAGTCGGAGGTGTGGTAGATAGTGAGGAAGGGTGTCTTAGTTTACAGGGGGACTTGGACAAGTTGCAGAGCTGGGCCGAGAGGTGGCGGACGGAGTTCAATGTGGATAAGTGTGAAGTAATTCACTTTGGCAGGAATAACAGATGTGTGGAGTATAGGGCTAACGGTAGGACTCTGAATAGTGTGGATGAACAGAGGGATCTAGGTGTATGTGTACATAGATCCCTGAAAGTTGGGAATCAAGTAGATAGGGTTGTTAGGAAGGCATACGGCGTTTATTGGTAGGGGGATTGAGTTTAGGAGCCGCAGCGTCATGTTGCAACTGTACAAGACTCTGGTGCGGCCGCACTTGGAGTATTGTGTGCAGTTCTGGTCCCCTCATTATAGGAAGGATGTGGAGGCTTTGGAGAGGGTGCAGAGGAGGTTTACCAGGATGTTGCCTGGTATGGAGGGGAGGTCCTATGAGGAGAGACTGAGGGATTTGAGGTTGTTTTCGTTAGAAAGAAGGCGGCTAAGAGGGGACCTTATTGAAACATATAAGATGATTAGAGGTTTAGATAGGGTGGACAGTGATAGCCTTTTTCCTCGGATGGAGAAAGCTAGCATGAGGGGACATGGCTTTAAATTAAGGGGTGGTAGTTATAGGGGTAGGTTCTTTACCCAGAGGGTGGTGAGGGATTGGAATGCCCTGCCCGCTGCAGTTGTAAATGCGCCTAGTTTGGGGGCGTTTAAGAGATCCGTGGATAGGTTTATGGATGGAAAGGGTTTGGTTTAGGTTAGCGGGTCATTGCTTTTTAACTGGACGGCGCAACATCGTGGGCCGAAGGGCCTGTTCTGCGCTGTAATGTTCTATGTTCTAACTGGAGGAACAGCATCTCATCTGGCTAGGCATTTGACAGCCTTCCAGTCTCAACATCGAATTCAATAACTTCAGATGATTTGCTGTACCCTACCTTAACCCCTTTGTTTTCATTCTATGTTATTTAATGTTTTACTGTTCTCCACCTTTTGTTTTTTATTGTCTTTCTTCATTTTTCTTCCCCCGCCCCCACTCTTCCCCCTACTTTATCCCCCTTCACTTGCCTTTTCTGTGGACAGCCATTGGCAGTCATTTCCCCTGGTTTCTGTGGCTATGGTCATCTTTCAGTCCCTCACCCTGTAGTATAAATATCTCCCACTCTCTATGCCTTTTAGCTTTGACTCGAAACGTCAGCTCTTTTCTCTTCTTACAGATGCTGCCAGACCTGTTGAGATTTTCCAGCATTTTCCCTTCTGGTTTAAATCTGCTATCGTGTTGATGTAAATAACTGTATGGCACTGGCAGCACCGTGGTTACCACTGCTCCCTCACAGTGCCAGGGACCTGGGTTCAATTCTGGCCTCAGCTATCTACCTGTATGAAGTTTGCATGTTCTCCCTGAATCTGCGTGGCTTCCTTCAGAAGTTCCGGTTTCCTCCCACAGTCCAAAGATGTGCAGGTGAGGATTCACCATATTAAATTGATCCTTAATGTCAGCGGGACTAGCAGGGTAAATACATGAGGTTACAGGGACAAGACCTGGGTGAGATTGTCATTGGTGCAGGCTCAGTGGGCTGAATGGCCTCCTTCTGCACTATAGGGTTTCTATGATTTTATGATGATTCTATTGAAGAGGAGCAGGAGAATTGTTCCTTATTTCATGGTCAATGTTTATCCCTTAATCAACATCACAATGCTCATGATAATATTGCCATTTTTTTGAGCTTGCCATGCAATGCTATTTGTAATGTATTACAATGATGACTACACTTGGTGTATTTAATTGGCTAGAGAATGATTTGGGATTCTCTTACCTTGCGGTGGGCAGCAAGGTGACACAGTGGTTAGCACTGCTGCCTCACAGCACCAGGGACACGGGTTCAATTCTGACCTTGGGTCACTATCTGCGTGGAGTTTGCACATTCTCCCTGTGTCTGCGTGGATTGCCTCCAAGTGCTCTAGTTTCCTACCACACTTTGAAAATGTGCAGGTAGGTGGATTGACCATGCTAAATTGTCCCTGAGTGTCAAGGGAATTAGCAGGGTGGTTATGGGGATAGGGCCTGGGTGGGATTGTTGTTGGTGCAGGCTCGATAGACCAAATGGCCTCCTTCTGCACAGTAGGGATTCTGTGATTAAACACTTGGTCTCTTCCTTCCATTTCTTATGTGCAAATAAAAATTCTTAATATTTATTTTTATATTGTTTACTAATCATGTTTTATGGCTGAGCTTGCTTTTCTCATTTCTCCATCTAGATTTTCTTTCTACATTTTGTGTATAATTTTACATTTTCTATTCAGGGCTCATATTTAAGGAGGTTCAATATCTTGTAAATCTCTCATCCTATTATTGGAATCACCCTTTAACATGAATGCTGGTGATGGGGGGTGTGGGGGAGGAGTGGTGGAGAGAAAGGATTGATTAAGTCAGCTTTTTAAGTGGAAAAGGTACTGTGAAGTGAATCATACAAAAGGAATGCAAACAATAACTTTGAAGATGCAGTTGCCTGTCAGAACAGTTTGGTAGCTATCATGCATGAATACTCTTCAAAGTTTCCAGTTACTCTGGTGTATCACAGCTATAGTGAAAGCAAGCTCTAGGATCCTGAAGAAATGGCACTCCCTCGCAGTGAATAACAGCAGCATTGCCAGACTTGGCTACAAGTTGATGGTGTATCTTGCTTGTGCTTAGTCTGCTTCCTCTGCAATTCACTGAAAGTAGTTTGATTCCACTCTACAGGGCTTAATAAGTAGAATTGTGTTGAAGTTGGCACGATGGTACAGCACAGTATTCTCTCCTACTGTTGTCAGCAGGGAATTCCCAATTAGTGAAATTGCAATTAAAAATGTCTTGACTTTATATGAACTATATAAGCAAAATATAAAGACTTCCAGTGCTTTCTGCTGAAGTCACAGAGTTTTACAGCACAGAAAGAGACTGACCCATCATATCTGTACTGACCATCAAGCACTTATCTATTCTAATCCCATTTTCCAGCACTTGGTCCACAGCTTTCTATGCTATGGCATTTCAAGTGCTCATCTAAATACTTCTAAATGTTGTGAGAGTTCCCACCTTTACTGCTCTTTCAGACAGTGAGTTCCAGATTCCCAACATCATCTGAGTGAAAAAGATTTTCCTCAAATCCCCTCTAAATCTCTTGCCCCTTACCTTAAATCTATGCTTCCTGCTTATTGACCCCTGAATTAAGGGGAAAAGTTTTTTCCTTATTAATGTCCCTCATAATTTTGAACACTTGATTTGGTCCCTCTCAGCCTTCTCTGCTCTGAGCAGAACAATCCCAGTCTAAAGTGGAAGCGGATACAGTAGTGACTTCTAAGGGGCGTCTTAACATGTACATGAACGAGATGGGAATAGAGGGATGTGGTCCCCGGAAGCATGGGGGGTTTTAATTAAGTCAGGCAGCATGGTCGGTGCAGGCTTGGAGTTCCTGTTCCTGTTCCTGTGCTGTAATTTTCTTTGTTCTTTGTTCTTTTTAACCACCCACACTACCTGTGCTGCCTTCAGAGATACTTGGACATGCACCACAAGGTCCCTCTTGGTACTTCCTAGTGTTCTACCATTAATACTGTAATCCCTTGCCTTGTTAGTCCTATAAAAATGCACCACCTACGCTTTTCAGAGTTAAATTCCATTTGCTGGGGTCACGTGATATAAGCATAGGAACGGCAGCATTTTTGTGAACTCTGGCGCTTTTAATCTTTTTATTTATCTTGATTCACAACCCATAATTATCTAACCCTGGAGTGTATGTATACTTTGTGCTATGTTCCTGGAACATCCTCGTTTGATCAAGGCATTCGAAGACAGCCAGGGTGGGCCTTGTTCACAGTGACAGTTTAGCTGGTGAGTGGGCTCACACTCTGGCAATGTTGAGATAATAGTTGCCTTTGTGAGTAAAGTTGTGGATGACAGTCTTGGCTCCCTGGCACAAATCATTGGTCCTCACGTTTGAATATCTTGCAGTTCTAAAAAGAAAATGAATGAAGCACTCAGTGGAGAGGGCTGTTTCTTTGGTGGAAGCTCACCTCCAGTCCTTGTAAATCTTGCAACATAGTGTGTTGGACATCATGCTAATTTGGGTAGCTGGGACAGGAGAGGAATGTGCCTGATCTCTCCTGGGAAGGTGAGGATAAATTCCCGACTGAATTTGAGAACTAGCTACCGTGCTTTCGTAATCTCCATTTGAAAGCTGGGCATTTCAAGTTCAAAGAGGCACGCTGAATCTGGTTTTCAAGATCTGGAGTCAGTTATATGTCTGGTCTTACCTTGTCTTGACATTGGTAGAGGTAGTTGGATGCGATGGGACCTCACTACATGCCGGGGCCTGGCTCTCTCTCTGCTGGGGCTTCTAAGTGATGACACAGTGGAGATTATGGATGGATCCTTGATGTCACTTGACAATTCTGTTAAAGGCTTTGGCTTTTTCAAGTTCTGTGAATAGCTAGGTTATCCTACTGCCCATCATTGATCCTGAGCTACTCCTTTTGTGATTATAAACCTGATTTTGTGATGTTATCTTCTATCCAAACAAGGGTGTTTGATATGTGCACTGAGGCATATGTCATCTGTTATTCTTTGAAAACCAGGATAACTATTTTTTTATAATGGATTTCACCCACCAGTATGCTGTGGCTGGAACGAGGGAGACCATAGTTTAAAGTGTGTTACTGTTTCCATTGAATTTTGGTCTTTCGGTGTGGTATTAGGTGGGTAGTGTGGATAAAGGGGTCTGCCCACCTGACTTCTGTCTCTCCATCAAATTTAAATCTCTAGGATCTAGTGTTTGCAATATGAAGATGTTTCCTTTGTGGACTAATAATAAATCTCATTTTTGCCCTCTGAAATGGCCAAGCAAGTCACTCAGTTGACGGGCAAATAGGGATTGGCAATAAATGAATGAAAAATAAACCGCTTTTGCTGAGTCTCACTGGAAGGAGTGGGCTGAGAGCTGGTGTTGTTTAGTAATCCCAGTGCCATACAAACAGGTCAATTTTAAGGAATTGGGAAGAATTTGTCAGAGATTTCACATTTTTTTTCTGGGTTATTTTGCATTTGTCAAACGTTGGCATTATTTGAAATGTGGGATGCTACTGAACACGATTGTCATCATCCACTGGTTTGATTAGTAAGTTTGTGGACGAGACAAAGGTTGGTGGATTTGTGCATAGTGATGAGGACCATCAGGGGATACAGCAGGATATAGATCAGTTGGAGGCTTGGGCAGAGAGATGGCAGATGGAGTTTAATCCAGACAAATGTAAGGTAATGCATTTTGGAAGGCCTAATACAGATAGGAAATATACAGTAAATGGCAGAACCCTTACGAGCATTAATTGACAGAGGGATCTGGATGTACGGTACACAGGTCTCTGAAAGTGGCAATGCAGGTGGAGAAGGTAGTCAAGGAGGCATACGGCATGCTTGCCTTCATTGGCCGGGGCATTGAGTTTAAAAATTGGCAAGTGATATTGCAGCTTTATAGAACCTTAGTTAGGCCACACTTGGAATATAGTGTTTAATTCTGGTCACCACACTACCAGAAGGATGTGGAGGCTTTGGAGAGGGTACAGAAGTGATTTACCAGGATGTTGCCTGCTATGGAGGGCATTAGCTGTGAGAAGAGGTTGGAGAAATGTGGTTTGTTCTCACTGGAACAGTGGAGGTTGAGAGGCGACCTGATAGAAGTCTACAAAATTATGAGAGGCATGGACAAAGTGGATAGTGAGAAGATTTTTCCCAGGGTGAAGGAGTCAATTACTAGGGGGCACAGGTTTAAGATGTAAGGGGCAAGGTTTAAAGGAGATGTACGAGGCAGACTTTGGACACAGAGAGTAGTGGGTGCCTGGAACCCGTTGCTAGTTGGTAGTAGAAGCGGATAAGGTACTGACTTTTAAGGGGCATCTTGACAAATACATGAATAGGATGGGAATAGAGGGATATGGTCCCTGGAGGATAGGGGATTTTAGTTCAGTCGGGCAGCATGGTCAGTGCAGGCTTGGAGGGCTCTTCCTTGTGCTGTAATTTTCTTTGTTCGCTAACCCATGTCTTCATTTTCATGTTCTCTGTTGTATTTTATAAATAGCATGCTGGATTAGTGTACTGTCAAACTTCAGCAGGGACAGAAAAAGATCAGCTTTATTCATTGGAAAATGTTACATCAGTCTGACTGGTGTTTGGGACTATATCCAGTAAACAACTATTGTTGCATCATATCCTTTTTTGACATTATAGGTTGATTTATAGATAAATTTTAAACTTAAGCAAGGAGGGCTAAAAGGGGTCACGAAAAATCATTGGTCAGCAGGATTAAGGAAAATCCCAAAGCTTTTTATACATATATAAAGAGCGAGAGTGTTGGCCCACTCAAGGACAGGGGAGGGAATCTATGCATGGAGCCAGAGGAAATGGGCAAGGTATTAAATGAGTACTTTGCGTCAGTATTCACCAAAGAGAAGGACTTTATAGACGATGAGTCTGGGAAAAGATAGTTTAAATCGTGTTGAGATCAAAAAGGAGGAGGTATTGGGTTTCTTGAGAAACATTAAGGTAGACAAGTCCCCGAGGCTTGACGGGATATACCCCAAAACACTGAGAGGCAAGGGAGAAAATTGCTGGGGTCTTGAGATAAATTTTTATATCCTCACTGGCTACAGAGGAGGAGGTGCCGTCTTTGGATTGGGGTAAACACAGTAAGAAGTCTGACAACACCAGGTTAGAGTCCAACCAGCTTATTTGATAGTTATCTCACAAGTTTTCGGAAATGGTGTTCCTTCGTCGGGTGTGTGGAAGGTTCTGATCAGAGAAGGGCATGTAAAGTCAAACAGTTTACAGAATACTGATTAGAATGCAAGTCTTTACAGCTAACCTGCTAATCAAGTCTTAAAGATGCAGACAATGTGAATGGAGATAGCATTAGCATAAGTTAAAGAGATGTGTCTTGTCTCCAGACAGGACACTCTGTCCTGTCTGGAGACAAGACACATCTCTTTAACTTATGCTAATGCTATCTCCATTCACATTGTCTGCATCTTTAAGACTTGATTAGCAGGTTAGCTGTAAAGACTTGCATTCTAATCAGTATTCTATAAACTGTGTTTGACTTTATATGCCCTTCT
The DNA here is from genome assembly GCF_965287045.1 of Carcharhinus amblyrhynchos. Classification (NCBI taxonomy): domain Eukaryota; kingdom Metazoa; phylum Chordata; class Chondrichthyes; order Carcharhiniformes; family Carcharhinidae; genus Carcharhinus; species Carcharhinus amblyrhynchos. Next base: position 66,461,374 of record NC_137327.1, read on the forward strand.
CTGATCAGAACCTTCCACACACCCGACGAAGGAACACTGTTTCTGAAAACTTGTGAGATAACTATCAAATAAACTGGTTGGACTCTAACCTGGTGTTGTCAGACTTCTTACAGAGAAGGTCCCAGATGACTGGAGAATAGACAATGTTGTTCCTTTGTTTAATCCAGGTAATTACAGGCCCGTGAGCCTTACGTTAGTGGTAGGGACATTATCGGAGACGATTCCAATTATTCTTTGAGACAGGATTTGTTCCCACTTGGAAATAAGTGGACATATTAGCGAGAAGCAACATGGTTTTATGAAGGGGAGGTCATGGCTCACGAACTTGATCGAGTTTTTCAAGGAAATGAAGAAAATGATTGATGAGGGTAGGGTATGGACTTCAGTAAGGCCTTTGACGGGGTCCCTCATGGCACACTGGTGCAGAAGGTGAAGTCACATGGGATCAGAGGTGAGATGGCAAGGTGAACTGGCTCAATCATAGAGGGTAGCAGTGGAAAGGTGTGTTTCTGAATGTGGAGCTGCGACAAGTGGGATTCCTCAGGGATGAGTTCTGGGACCTTTGCTGTTCGTGAGATATATAAATGATTTGGAGGAAAATGTAACTGGTTTGATTAGTAATTTTGTGGATGACACAAAGATTGGTGGATTTACGGATAGCCATGAGGACCATCAGAGGATACAGCAGAATATAGATTTATGAGCATTTGGAGAAGTTTAGTATGATCAGAAATAGTCAGCATGGCTTTGTCAAGGGCAGGCCGTGCCTTACAAGCCTAGTTGAGTTCTTTGAAAATGTGACAGAACACATTGATAAAGGAAGAGCGGTGGATGTGGTTTACATGGACTTCAGCAACGTGTTTGATAAGGTCCTCCATGCGAGACTTCTTGAGAAGGTGAGAGGGCATGGGATCCAAGGGGCTGTTGCCTTGTGGATCCAGAACTGGCTTGCCTGCAGAAGGCAGAGAGTGGTTGTGGATGGGTCTTTTTCTGCGTGGAAGTCAGTCACCAGTGGAGTGCCCCAGGGATCTGTTGTAGGACCCTTGCTGTTTGTCATTTTCATAAATGACCTGGATGAGGAAGTGGAGGGATGGGTTAGTAAGTTTGTCGATGACACGAAGGTTGGTGGTGTTGTGTATAGTCTGGAGGGATGTCAGAAGTTGCAGCGAGACATAGATAGGATGCAAGACTGGGCGGAGAAGTGGCAGATGGACTTCAACGCGGATAAATGTGTAGTGGTCCATTTTGGCAGGTCCAATAGGATGAAGGAGTATGATATCAAGGGTAGGACTCTTAGCAGTGTTGAGGAGCAGAAGGACCTTGGGGTCTGGGCCCATAGGACTCTTAAATCGGCCTTGCAGGTGGAGGATGTGGTCAAGAAGGCGTATGGTGTGTTAGCCTTCATTAATCGAGGGATTGAGTTTAGGAGTCGGGAGGTAATGCTGCAACTTTACAAGACCCTAGTCAGACTGCCTTGGAGCACTGTGCGCAGTTCTGGTCGCCTCACTACAGGAAGGATGTGGAAGCTATTGAGAGGGTGCAGAGGAGATTTACAAGGATGTTGCCTGGATTGGGAGGCATGCCTTATGAAGATAGATTGAGGGAGCTAGGTCTCTTCTCCCTGGAGAGATGAAGATTGAGATGTGACCTGATAGAGGTTTATAAAATGTTGAGAGGTATAGATAGGGTGGATTCTCGGAGGCTATTTCCCAGGGCTGAAATGGTGGCTAAGAGAGGACACAGGTTTAAGGTGCTGGGGAGCAGGTACAGAGGTGATGTCAGGGGTAAGTTTTTCACTCAGAGGGTGGTGAGTGATTGGAATCGGCTGCCGTAGGTGGTGGTAGAGGCGAACTCGCTGCGGTCTTTTAAAAGTCTTCTGGATGAGTAAATGGGATTTAATGGGATTGGGAGTTATAGATAGGCCTGGTAAGTATGGATATGATCGGCGCTACTTGTGGGCCGAAGGGCCTGTTTGTGATGTAGTGTTCTGTGTTCTATGTTCTAAATGTGAGGGAATACATTTTAGAAGATCTAATCAAGAAAGGAAATATATAGTAAATGGCAGAGCCCTTAAGAGTATTGATAGGCAGAGGGATCTGGGTGTACAGATACACAAGTCACTGAAAGCGACAATGCAGGTGGAGAAGGCAGTCAAGAAGGCATATGGCATGCTTGCCTTCATCGGCCAGGGCGTTGAGTTTAAAAATTGTCAAGTCATGTTGCAGCTTTATAGAACCTTAGTTAGGCTGCACTTGGAATATCGTGTTACATTCTGGTTGCCATGCTACTAGAAGAATGTGGAGGCTTTGGAGAGGGTACAGAAAAGATTTACCAGGATGTTGGCTGGTATGGAGATTGGAGAAACTTGATGTTTTCTCACTGGAACGATGGAAGTTGAGGGATGACTGATAAAAGTCTACAAGATTATGAGAGGCATGGACAGGGTGGATAGTCAGAAGCTTTTTCCGAGGGTGGAAGAGTCAGTTATTAGGGGGCATAGGTTTAAGGTGCAAGGTTTAAAGGAGATGTACGAGGCAAGTGTTTTTACGCAGAGTATGTTGGGTGCCTGGAACTCGCTGCCAGGGGAGATGGTGGAAGCAGATGCAATGGTGAGTTTTAAGGGGCACCTGGACAAATACATGGATAAGATGGGAATGCAGGGATATGTTCCTCAGAAATATATGGGGTTGTTAGCGCGAGTGGGCGAAACGACCACTACAGACTCAGGGGGAATTCAATAATGGCACAGCTTTATTTTCTTTACGTCGACGGAGAAGCACAGTCAGGACATACAATCGGACTGTCCCGAAAGTGCCCTAAAGACTCCCCCACAACGGGCTACAGTTATACCTGAACTTCGCGTTTCAAATGCTAATCCTTTATTTGCAGTAATTGACTTCAGCCATCCTGTTTCGATGTTTTCGAGTGTTGGAGCAACTGTTTTAAGTGTGTGTTAATTGTTTTTGTCTGGTTGGTTATCAATGGTCTGGAATCTCTGGGGTTTGAACCATAGGTGTGTTATTGATCTCAAGAGTCTTGAGGGGCCAGGGACGTTTCCTTAACTGTGTTAATTTTAGGTGTCTCCATGGGTTGTTTGACTGGTTTAGAAGTGCTGATTTTGATGGGGTGGGGATGTGTTCTTTAATTTAGTTCCTGTAGGTGCCATCCTGTCCAATTTCCCTTATGTGCTAGCCCTCATTTGCATTCTAAAAGCATGCTCTTGCCTACTGATTAGTGTCTGTTACTTTGTGATTTTAGTGGAGGGCTCTGAGGATAGCTTTAGTTTGCTTCCATTTTGTGTGCCCAATTTCATAAAATTATAACAGGGTTTTAGTTCCGTCAGGCAGCATGGTCGGTGCAGGCTTGGAGCGCCAAAGGACCTGTTCCTGTGCGGTAATTTTCTATTGAATTTTCTATTCTATTTGCATCAGTCAATATATTAAGTTGCAACATGGGTGTGAATTTTGAAGGTGTGAGAACCCCACACCTCTAAGGATGATATGATTTTTAAATTGGAAGGACATTGGATTATTTGGTCTCTCTTCATTGATTTATAGGATTTATGTGCAAGTTTGAATGCAAGTTCCATAGTTTATTCTATACAGATTAGTGAAGAAACAGTTCTTTGTATTCAATAATTTTTTCGTAAAGGTGTGTTATTTAGGTATGTCCCTACTATTCTCTCCATAGGCTGCCTTTGAGAATGGAATTCAGAAAATAGCAGAGTGTAATGCTGGTCTGAGTGGAAGAATTTTCCCCTTGAGATGAGTCAGAGTGGTGGCTCCCAGGTGGTGGAGAGAGGACAATCTAACAAGTCGCCATTGCTGAGCAGCCACAGCCAGCAGAGCCTCAACCTGCCACCTGAAAGGATGTGTAGCCCAGAAACTGTGCCATCAGCTCCCAAAATGGGTGGACAGCTTCCAAGTCCACAGCTTTCTCTGTGCATGGATGGCGACTGGGAGAGCCGGGAGGAGCTGCGACTGCGAGAGCTGGAGGAAGCTCGAGCACGGGCAGCCCAGATGGAGAAGACCATGCGCTGGTGGTCAGACTGTACAGCTAACTGGCGGGAAAAATGGAGCAAGGTGAGGGCAGAGAGGAATAAATCCAGGGAGGAAGTGAGGCAGCTGAGACAGAAGCTGGAGGCGCTCAGCAAAGAACTGACTACACTCAAACGTGAAAAACAAGAACTATTCAATGAAAACGAGCAGCTGAGGCTGGAGGGAGAGCGGATGAAGAAGAGTGAACAATCACTGGATAATAAACTGGTCTCTGAGAAGGAGAGTGAGAGTTTTAATCCAGAGCAGGAACCAGTACGAGATAAAGAATCTGAGAAAAGTTCTAGAAACAAGGTAAGCTCCTCAAAACATGTAATCTGCACAGTTTGTGACTGCTCAACAAGAACTCTTCGCTCATTCATTTGAAGTTTTCAATGATGGTGCTTCCTTACTCTTACCAATCAGCTGCCACACTCGTCTTGTCCATGAGACTCCTGTTCCCTCACCAAACTGCTGACCACCCAACATCTCTGCTGAGCCACAGTGTTAATTAATATTGTTAACAGCCCCCCTTTTTCCCAAGGTACTGTCATCCATCAATCTCAAAACCCACCCTTGATTACTCTGCCCTTGCAAATTCCAGCCCAATCTCCAACCACACTATCCTTTGCTCTCATCTCCCAAATTCATGGCCAACTTTTCAAAGCTAATGTTTGAATATCCAATGGCGGGGCAGGCTCGAAGGGCTAGATGGCCTACTCCTGCTCCTATTTCTTATGTTCCCTTTGCCATTGTACTGAGCTCTTACCAAAGTCACAAATGACATCCTGTGTAACAGTGAGAAAGACCAACTTTCCCCTCTTATCCTTTTGACCTGTCTAAGATTTTAACATATTGACTTCATCACCCTCGTCCTGCCATCCAGCTGGGTGACACTATCTCTCCCCTCCATGCTTTTCTAACCGGTGTAGCATCAAGTAAGTCGTTGTACAAATAATTAATTATTAATCTTCCTAGTAAAATATACTGAATTTTCCCATGTTAGTTCCTACTTCCAGCTCAAAAGCTATTTTACCTCATCAATTTGCAAGATGTTACAAACCCCCAATTCGAAAGATGTAATTTGATGACAGCTGCAGCAAGAATCGTTACACACAATTGCAGCAAAAGTGTGAGGAAAGTTGTTACCATCCCTATTGAGACCAATAACTTTACAAGTGAGATTCCAGCTTCAGTTAATAGCTGAAAGAATGACACGTTAAGATTTTTTGCTGTGACATATAAGAACATAAGAAATAGGAGCAGGAGTAGGCCATCTAGCCCTTCGAGCCTGCCCCGCCATTCAATAAGATCATGGCTGACCTGTTGTGGCTCAGTTCCACATTCCCACCCTCTCCCCATAACCCTTAATCCCCTCTCTTATCAAAAACCCATCAACCCGTGTCTTAAAAGTATTTAGCGAGGCAGCCTCCACCACTTCAACGGGCGGAGAATTCCAGAGATTCACCGCCCTTTGAGTGAAGAAGTTCTTCCTCAACTCCGTTCTAAACCACCCCCCCTTTATCTTGAGGCTGTGCCCCCTAGTCCTACTGTCCTTTCTGAGCGGGAAGAGCCTCTCCACCTCTATCCTATCCATCCCATTCATCATCTTATACGTCTCAATGAGATCTCCCCTCATTCTTCTAAACTCTAACGAGTACAAGCCTAGTTTATTTTTAGGCAAATTGTGCGGAGGGTGTGGAGAGTCTGCAGAAGGATCTAGATAGGCTGGGCGAATGGGCCAGGAACAGGCAAATGGAATTTAATGTTGGCAAGTGTGAGGTGGTCCACTTTGGTAGGAAGAATGGTAGGAAGGACTATTACTTACGTGGCGAAAAACTGCAGCAGGCGACGGTGCAGAGGGACCTCGGGGTCCTTGTGCATGAGTCGCAAAAACCCAGCTTGCAGGTGCAGCAGGTGGTCAGGAAGGCGAATGGGATGCTGGCCTTCATAGCGAGGGGGATTGAATATAAAAGTAGGGAGGTCTTGCTGCAGCTGTATAGGGCATTGGTGAGGCCGCAGCTGGAGTACTGTGTGCAGTTTTGGGCGCCGCACCTGCGCAAGGATATTTTGGCCCTGGAGGGAGTGCAGAGGAGGTTTACTAGGCTGATACCGGAGTTGAGGGGATTGAGCTATGAGGAGAGGCTGAATAAACTAGGCTTGTACTCGTTAGAGTTTAGAAGAATGAGGGGAGATCTCATTGAGACGTATAAGATGATGAATGGGATGGATAGGATAGAGGTGGAGAGACTCTTCCCGCTCAAAAAAGACAGTAGGACTAGGGGGCACAGCCTCAAGATAAAGGGGAGGTGGTTTAGAACGGAGTTGAGGAGGAACTTCTTCACTCAAAGGGTGGTGAATCTCTGGAATTCTCTGCCCGTTGAAGTGGTGGAGGCTTCCTCGCTAAATATTTTTAAGAAGCGGATTGATGGGTTCTTGATAAGAGAGGGGATTAAGGGTTATGGGGAGAGGGCAGGAAAGTGGAACTGAGCCACGACAGATCAGCCATGATCTTATTGAATGGCGGGGCAGGCTCGAAGGGCTAGATGGCCTACTCCTGCTCCTATTTCTTATGTTCTTATGTTCTTATTCAGCCTCTCCTCATAGCTCAACCCCCTCAACTCCGGCATCAGCCTAGTAAACCTCCTCTGCACTCCCTCCAAGGCCAAAATATCCTTGCGTAAGTGCGGCGCCCAAAACTGCACACAGTACTCCAGCTGCGGCCTCGCCAATCCCTATACAGCCGCAGCAAGACCTCCCTACTTTTACATTCAGTCCCCCTCGCTATGAAGGCCAGCATCCCATTCGCCTTCCTGACCACCTGCTGCACCTGCAAGCTGGGTTTTTGCGACTCATGCACAAGGACCCCGAGGTCCCTCTGCACCGTCGCCTGCTGCAGTTTTTCGCCACGTAAGTAATAATCCTTCCTACCATTATTCCTACCAAAGTGGACCACCTCGCACTTGCCAACATTAAATTCCATTTGCCATTTCCTGGCCCGTTCGCCCAGCCTATCTAGATCCTTCTGCAGACTCTCCACACCCTCTGCAGAATTTGCCGTTCCACCAATCTTGGTGTCATCAGCAAATTTCGACACCATACACTCGGTTCCCTCCTCCAGATCATCTGTACAAATGGTAAATAGCTGAGGCCCCAGCACCGATCCCTGGGGCACTCCACTAGTCACCAACCGCCAATCTGAATAGCACCCATTGACCCCCGCTCTCTGCCTCCTATTTGACAACCAATCCTCTATCCACGCTAACACCCTACCCCCAACTCCATGTCCCCTGACCTTCTGCAATAACCTCTTGTGAGGTACCTTGTCAAACGCCTTCTGAAAATCAAGAAAGACCCCATCCACCGGCTCTCCTCTATCCACCGCCCTAGACACATCCTCATAGAACTCCAATAAATTTGTCAGACACGACTTCCCTTTAACGAAACCGTGCTGCGTCTGCTCTATCAAGCAATTCCCCTCAAGATGCCTCGCTATTTCCTCCTTGATGACGGATTCTAACATTTTACCTACAACAGACGTTAAACTAACCGGCCTATAATTTCCTGCCTTTTGCCTGCCACCCTTCTTAAACAGCGGCGTAACATTAGCCGTTTTCCAATCTCCCGGCACTTCCCCGGAATCCAGCGACGTCTGGAAAATAACCACCAAGGCATCCGCTATCACCTCCGCCATTTCTTTCAGAACGCTCGGATGCATTCCATCCGGTCCTGGGGACTTGTCCACAATCAGCCCCTCCAGTCTGTCGAGCAGTGCCTCTCTAGTAACAGTAATGTCATCGAGACCCTCCAGTCCTACCACCTTTCCATCTCTAACACCCGGCAAATTATTCACGTCCTCCTCCGTGAAGACCGAAACAAAAAAGTTATTCAAGACCTCAGCCATATCCCCATCCCCTACCACTAAGTCCCCCTTCTCATCCTCTAAGGGTCCAACGTTCACCCTAGCCAGCCTCTTCCTTTTTATATATTTACAAAAACACTTGCTATCCTTTTTTATATTAAGCGCTAGCCCAGCTTCATAGTTTCTCCTACCCTTCTTTATCAAATTCTTTGTCAATCTTTGTTGACATTTAAACCTCTCCCAATCCTCTTCTCGCCCACTACTCTTAGCTACTCTAAACACCTCCGCTTTTAATTTAACACTTTCCTTCACCTCCTTCGTTATCCACGGCTTATTACCTCTCCTCCTACAGTCCTTTTTGACCATCGGAATAAATTTCTGCTGAGCACCAAGAAAGATCTCCTTAAAGATCCTCCACTGCTCCTCAGCAGACCTACCTTCCAACGCGCTCCCCCAGTCCACATTTGCCAATTCTTCTCTCATCCTACCGTACTCCCCTCTGTTCAAACAAAGGACGCGTGTCGGGGAACCCACTTTCTCCTCCTCCATCTGCACCAGAAACTCCACCATACAATGATCACTCTCCCCAAGAAGATCCTTCACCGCAAGGTCCCTAATTCTACCCACCTCATTACATAACACCAGATCCAAGATAGCTCACTCCCTCGTCGGCTCCAACGCACACTGTTCAAGGAAACTATCCCGGCAGCATTCCAAGAACTCCTCCTCGAGACCACCGCGTCCAACATGGGTCGACCAATCAATATGTAGATTGAAATCCCCCATAATTACGGCCGTCCCATTCCTGCACGCCGCACTTATTTGCGCGTTAATAGTCCGCCCCACCTCCAGATCATTATTCGGGGGCCTATAGATGACACCCACCAGCATCTTCCTCCCTTTGCTATTCCTAATCTCTACCCACAATGATTCCACGTTCTGCTCTTTTGTTCCTATATCATCCCTTGCTACCACCCTGATGCTTTCCTTAATCAGCAGAGCTACGCCCCCACCCTTTTTCCTCCCGCCTATCCTTCCTAAACACTTGGTACCCCTGGACATTCAGCTCCCAGTCCCTGTCACCTTGCAGCCACGTCTCTGTAATGGCCACCAGATCATATCCATTTGTGCTGATCTGCGCCACCAGCTCATCCACTTTATTCCGAATGCTTTGTGCATTCAGATAAAGTGCCTTCATCCCAGCCTTCACCTGGACCCTATTTGCCGGAACGCCACCAACCATACTCACGCCCCCTACTCCCTTTATTGTTGGGACATCCTCGGCCTCTACCCTTACCTGTACCCTCTCCTTAACTTTAGGCCTCGTAACGTCACCTACCCTTGCACCCTCCCCCCCCCCCCCCCCAATTAGTTTAAAGCCCTGTCTACAGTCCTTTTTACACAATTCGCCAGGACTCTGGTCCCAGCACGGTTCAGACCAACCCCATCCCACCTGAACAGGTCCCATCTACCCCAATACTGATGCCAATGCCCCATAAATGCAAACCCATTCCTCCCACACCCATTCACTTCCTTAATCCCATCAACCCTACGCCCGTCTGCACTCAGTTCAGGCAGTAGCCCAGAGATGACCATGACTAAAAAGCCTATTACATGTGTAAGGAGATTGCAGAAAGCTCTGAGAAAAATAGGGTGATAATAGTTTGTTTTAACTTTCCCAACATTGGCTAGGACAGCCACAGTATTAGAGGGTTGGATGGAGAGAAATTTGTTGAGTGTATTCAGGAGGAATTTCTCATTCAGTATGTGGATGGCCCAACTAGAGATGGGGCAAAACCTGACCTCCTCTTGGAAATAAGGATAGAAGTGTTAGTGAGGGATCACTTTGGGACCAGTGACCATAATTCTATTAATTTTAAGATAGCTATGGCGAATGATATGTCTTGACCCAAAAGTTAAAATTCTAAATTGGGGCAAGGCCAATTTTGATGATATCAGGCAGGAACTTTCAAAGGTTAACTCGGGGAGTCTGCAGGAAGACAAAGGGACATCTGGTAAATGGGAGGCTTTCAAAGTGTATTAACCAGGATTCAGGATGGGCTTATTCCTCTTAGAGTGAAAGGCAAGGCTGGTGGAAGTAGGCAACCTTGGGTAACTCGGAATATTGAGGCCCTAGTCAAGAAGAAGAAGGAGGCACATGAAATGCATAGGCAATTGGGATCTTAGAACCAGCACAGAAACAGGCTTTTTGGCCCTTCTTGGCTGTGCCGAACCATTTTTCTGCCTAGTCCTGCACCTGGACCCTCCACACCCCTCTCACCCATGTACCTGTTCAAGTTTTTCTTAAATGTTAAAAGTGAGCCAGCTTTCACCACTTCATCTGGCAGCTCATTCCACACTCCCACCACTCTGTGTGAAGAAGCCCCCCCCAATATTCCCTTTAAACTTTTCCCCCTTCACCCTTAACCTATGTCCTCTAGTTTTTTTTCTCCCCTAGCTCAGTGGGAAAAGCCTGCTTGCATTCACTCTATCTATACCCATCATAATTTTATATGATCAAATCTCTCCTCATTCTTCCACACTCCGGGGAATAAAGTCCTAACCTATTCAACCTTTCTCTGTAACTCAGTTTCTCAAGTCCCGGCAACATCCTTGTAAACCTTCTCTGCACTCTTTCAACCTTATTAATATCCTTCCTGTAATTGGGTGACCAGAACGGCACACAATACTCTAAATTCAGCCTCATCAATGTCTTATACAACCTCACCATAACATACTCAATACTTTGATTTATAAAGGACAGTGTACCAAAAGCACTCTTTACGACCCTATCCACCTGTGACGCCACCTTTAGGGAATTATGTATCTATATTCCCAGATCCCTCTGTTCTACTGCACTCTTCAGAGTCCTACCATTTACCTTATATGCTCTACCTTGGTTTGTCCTTCCAAAGTGCAATACCTCACACTTGTCTGCATTAAACTTCATCTGCCATTTTTCAGTCCATTTTTCTAGCTGGTCCAAATCCCTCTGCAAGCTTTGAAAACCTTCCTCACTGTCCACTACACCTCCAATCTTTGTATCATCAGCAAATTTGCTGATCCAATTTACCACATTATCATCCAGATCATTGATATAGATGACAAACAACAATGGACCCAGCACTGATCCCTGTGGCACACCATAGTCACAGGCCTCCACTCAAAGCAATCTTCCACTACCACTCTCTGGCTTCTTCCATTGAGCCAATGTCTATCCAATTTACTACCTCTCCATGTATACCTAGCGACTGAACCTTTCTAACTAACCTCCCATGCGAGACCTTGTCAAAGGCCTTACTGAAGTCCATGTAGACAACATCCACCACCTTCCCTTCATCCACTTTCCTGGTAACCTCCTCAAAAAACTCTAATAGATTGGTTAAACATGACCTACCATGCACAAAGCCATGTTGACTCTTCCTGTCCCTGTCTATCCAAGTATTTGTAGATCCTATCTTTTAGTACTCCTTCCAATAATTTACCTACTACTGACATCAAACTTACTGGTCTGTAATTTCCCGGATTACTTTTTGAGCCTTTTTTAAACAAAAAAGGCTCAAGTGGATTCCGTGAAGAGTATAGAGCGTGTAGGAGTAGAGTTAAGAGAGGAATCAGGAGGACAAAAAGGGGACACGAGATTGTTTTGGCAGATAAGGCAAAGGAGAATCCAAAGAGCTTCTACAAATGCATAAAGCCAAAAGAGTAACTAGGGAGAGAGTAGGGCCTCAAGGAACAACAGGGTCATCTATGTGTGGATCAACAAGAGATGGGTGAGATCCTAAATGAATATTTCTCAAGCATGGATGTTAGGTAACATGTCAGCCTATTCTCTCCCTATTTTCTTCTTGAGAGCATGTTCTGTCACAGATTAACTGAAAAGTGTCTGCTCCCAATCCACTCTGGCCAAATTATATCTGATCTTATTAAAATTAGCCTTCCCGAATTTAGAACTATTTTAGACCCATCCTTGTCCTTTTCCATAACAATCTTGAATCCAACAGCGTTACGATTGCTGTCTGCAGAATGATACTTCAACCACTTGCCCAGCTTTGTTACATAAATTGAGTTAAATATTGCCCCCTCTCTTGTAGGACCTTCTTTTATTGGCTTGAAAAGTTCTCCTGGATATATTTTAACAATTGCGCTCCCTCTAAACCTTTCACATTATGACTATTTAATGTTTGGCAAGCTGAAATCCCCCACTTTCACTATCCTATTACTTTTACTCTTCACTGAAATTTGCCTACATACGGGCTCTTCTTTTTCCCTCGGACCTTTACAACATTCCCAGGAATGTGATTGCCTTTTTTGGTTTTTAAGTTCTACCTATATGGCTTTATTTGAAGAGCTGTCTAAGATGTCATCCCTGATCAGAATTGTGACACCCCCTTTTTTTTTTTAACCTCCTTCCCTGCCTCGTCTCAAGATCCCATATCCTGGAATATTGAGATGCCAGTCCTGCCTTCTCAACTATGTTTCAGAAATAGCAATGACGTCATGCCCCGAGTTTTAATTTTCACCTCAAGTCATTTGCCTTATTTTTCAGACTCCTTGTATTAACATTAATACCATCCCATCTTGTCAAACTTCCTTGTGTCTTAACTAGCCTATTATGTCTATGCCTTTCTGACTCAGTTGCTGTTTCCTCTAATTTTGGCTGAGTGTCTCCCACAGCTGGAACTTCTCTCAGAATCCCAACCCCCTGCCTAGTTAGTTTAAATCCTCCTCAGCAGCATAAGCAAGGATGCTGGTCCTATTTTGGTTTATTAGGTGCAACCTATCCAACATGTACAGGTCCCCCCCCGTCCTCAAAAATGATCCCAATCTCTCAGAAATCTAAAACCCCCCGTCCTGCAAGAGCCAAGGATCTGGTATGTTTATTAACAGCCTTCATAAAGAACAAAGAAATTTACAGCACAGGAACAGGCCCTTTGGTCCTCCAAGCCTCCAGTGACCATGCTGTCAAACTTAACTAAAACCCCCTATCTTTCGGGGTACTATATCCCTCTATTCCCATCCTAACAGAAAGTTACACAACTTAGGACTCTTAAATTGGCCTCGCAGGCGGAGGATGTAGTCAAGAAGGTGTATGGTGTACTGGCCTTCATTAATCGAGGGATTGAGTTTAGGATTCGGGAAGTAATGCTGCAACTTTATAAGACCCTTGTCAGACCCCACTTGGAGTACTGTGCGCAGTTCTGGTCGCCTCACTACAGGAAGGATGTGGAAGCTATTGAAAGGGTGCAGAGGAGATTTACAAGGATGTTGCCTGGAATGGGAGGCATGCCTTATGAAGATAGGTTGAGGGAGCTCTGTCTCTTCTCCCTGGAGAGACAAAGGTTGAGAGGTGTCCTGATAGAGGTTTATAAAATGTTGAGAGGAGTAGATAGGGTGGATTCTCGGAGGTTATTTCCCAGGGCTGAAATGGTGGCTACAAGAGGACACAGGTTTAAGGTGCTGGGAAGCAGGTACAGAGGAGATGTCAGGGGTAAGTTTTTCACTCAGATGGTGGTGAGTGAGTGGAATCGGCTGCCGTCGGTGGTGGTAGAAGCGAACTCGCTTGGGTCTGTTAAAAGACTTCTGGATGAGTACATGGGATTTAATGGGATTGGGAGTTATAGATGGTTCTATGGCCTGGTAGGTATGGATATGATCGGTGCAACTTGTGGGCCGAAGGGCCTGTTTATGCTGTAGTGTTCTATGTTCTCCTGCATCTTCAATGATTGTTTTACATAATCCCACATCACACTGTTCCGGCACCCTCTTTAGAGTTGTGCCAGTTAATTCATATTGCTGCTTCTCATTCATGCTTCTCTGCGCACTGTACAGATCATTATGAACTGAAATCCCACTTACTTGACGAAGGAGCAGCGAGCACTCTGAAAGCTAGTGGCCTTTGCTACCAAATAAACCTGTTGGACTTTAACCTGGTGTTGTAATACTTCTTACAGAATCATTATGCCAGGAGCGCATTTTAAGTGATGGTCCAAATTAGCAAACGGTCCCATTTCATGTTGTTGTCCTTTCCTTTGATCTGCACTCTCATGAAACTTCCACTCCTCAATCTCCTTTGAGAGTACACATGAATGTTGATTTAATTACACTTCTTTTTGCACAGATGATGAGCTATTTTTGAAAGTCTTCCAATTTCAGTTCAGGCAATTTGAGCAACTCAGGAACAGGTTCCAAAACAGTCAATTCATCTCATATCCGTCTCCACACCTCAATTTCTTTAATCACATCATTGTCCAGTAACTACACCAATTTTATGTGATCAAGGCTTTTGACTGCTGCATCTCAGACCATGTAAACATAAACTTCTCCTTCACAGCCTGTGCTAACTTGAAAAGGTTAAGTTTGCAAAGTGTTCTTCTACTTCACTCTCAATTATCTTAGTACTCCCCAGTGTATTCCCACATATCTGTCCATGTGATTTTAATAACTCTTTATGTCATTTTGATTTTCCCCCAAAAGGTAACTCAACAAATCATTCATTTTTTTAAATTTACTTCCTTGTTATCCAATTTAATTTGAGGAATGTCAAATTCAGAATCATCTGGATTTGGTTCTTCACTCTAGTTGTAACCACTAACACATCTGATTTCTGCTTTCCTTCCCTATCAAAATAATGTTTGAGAACATTCATAATCCCCTGATACCTCCTCGGATAGTGATGCAAATACCTCACCAGCACTACCTATCAACTTTGTTTGAATCAAATGAAATGAAAAAGGCTTCTACATCCTTCTTGTTAAATTTTGGCAATGTTTGGACAAACTTAAACATCTCACCAGGCCCTTGACTATGACGCTGTCATAGAAACTAGAAAGGAGTAGGCTACTTGGCCCTTCGAGCCTGCTTTGCCATTCATTTTGATCATGGCTGAACATCAAATTCAATATCCTGATCATCCCTTCTCCCCATTTCCCTTTTAGCCCCATGAGCTATATCTGCTTTCTTCTTGAAGTCACATGTTTTAGCCTCAACTACATTCTGTGATAGTAAATTCCATACATTCACGACCCTCAGGGTGAAGAAGTATCTCCTCACATCACTTCTAAAAGTTTATCCCTTAACCTCAAACTATGACCCCCTAGTTCTAAACACCCCCACTATTGGAAACATTCTTTCTGAATCAACCTTGTCTAACCCTGTTAGAATTTTATAAATCTCTATGAGATCCCCTCTCACTCTTCTAAACTCCAGTGAATATGATCCTAACCAATTTAAATACATTTTGTTTATATTGCCTCTCCTCATCACCCTCACCATTCTCATCACTATTGTCAGACTGTACCCCCTTTACCTCCGCAATTTTAAATTGATGTTCCCTTTTCATTGCCAGTTTACGAATTTCAAATTCACTCTTTTTTTTCCCTTTGTCTGCAATTCAGGCAGTTTCATTTCTATTTTATCTCCGTTTCTGTTGCTTTTTTGGCTGTAATTGCCTCCCTCTCTTTTGCTTTTTCTATTGCAGTGGTGTCTCTTTTGCTTTCACTACTTATTTTTAATTTCAAATTTAAGCTGTTTTGATTCTTTTTGTGTTCAAGCTGTTTCATTTGTAATTGAATTCTAGCCATTTCCAATGATTCTAATATAACAATCAAGAGGCACCTGGATAGATACATGAATAGGTAGGAAATAGAGGGATATGGATCATGTAGAGACAAGAAAATATTAGATTAGAGAGGCATCTGTG
Organism: Carcharhinus amblyrhynchos; assembly: GCF_965287045.1. Classification (NCBI taxonomy): domain Eukaryota; kingdom Metazoa; phylum Chordata; class Chondrichthyes; order Carcharhiniformes; family Carcharhinidae; genus Carcharhinus; species Carcharhinus amblyrhynchos. The sequence goes on from NC_137327.1 coordinate 66,476,972, forward strand.
TCGGCACAGGTTTGGTGGGCCGAAGGGCCTCTTCCTATGCTGTACAGTTCTTTGTTCTTTGATTCTGACTATGTTTCTTGCAATTTTAGTTGTTGCGCTACTGCCACAATTATTTCCCCCTTCCTTACGGCATCAGGTAATGTCAACTGCAATGCTTTTGCCTATTCCAAAAGCTTTGTTTTAGTCACCTTTTGTAAACCACCCTGAGTGATGTCTTCTACCCCAGGAACACTTTAGCCTCTAAAAGAGCCATTATTCCACAGTGCATTGCCTATTTAAACCTGAGTGCAACGTCTGAAAAGAAAACATAAATATGTTTATCGTTCATTGTCTTTGAATCCCAAAGCAAACAAAGAGTATAGATTTTAATCCCACCAACACATCCCCAGTTGTTATAATCCAGGTCGGAATCTCCAAGGTATTTTATTAAATCAGCTTAGGCTATAAGTTTTGCACTTTGGTACGGGCAATCAGAAGATATTTCACTCAATGTTTTATTCAAGTGAGCCAGTAGGGAGCTTTTCTCAAACAAAATTTAAGAATACAGTTAACATATAATAAGACAATCAGCAATAACTTTGCTGGATTTTGCAGCTTTGCAACACCTGCTACAAAACAGTCCTTTGGATGAGGAATTGAAACTCTGGCTTCCCCATCCTGGAGCTACCAGCACACCTTGACATAGAGATAGAGCCACTGCTTGGCTGTAGTTAGCAAGCCACTGACAGCAAACTTTTCCCTCCAGAGAGAGAGAGGCAAGAAAGATTGCTTCTGGTCTGCAGCCAAACTGAGAATAAAGACCTTTGGATATCTCCTGTGAGAAAACAAAACTATCCAAAGGCACCTGACCTACCAATCAATCACAAATCAATAATTCCTAAAAGGGTCATAAAACTCCATTGGGCCAAATTAAAAATAATCATTGCTATAACGAGCATAAAAGACATCGGCACAGCACGATGCCAAAACAAAAGAACATAAGAACTAGGAGCAGGAGTAGGCCATCTGGCCCGTCGAGCTTGCTCCGCCATTCAATAAGATCGTGGCTGATCTTTTTGTGAACTCAGCTCCATTTACCCACCCACTCACCATTACCCTTAATTCCTTTACTGTTCAAAAATTTATCTATCCTTGTTCTTTGTTCTTTGATTCTGACTATGTTTCTTGCAATTTTAGTTGCTGTGCTACTGCCACAATTATTTCCCCCTTCCTTATGGCATCAGGTAATGTCAATAGCCTTAAAAACATTCAATGAGGAAGCCTCAACTGCTTCATTGAGCTGGGAATTCTACAGTTTCACAATCCTTTGTGTGAAGAAGTTCCTCCTCAACTCAGTCCTAAATCTGCTTTTTCTTATTTTGAGGCTATGTCCCCCGGTTCTGGTTTCAAAAAGCCAGGTGTGTTTGAAAAATCTTATGTGGAGGTGCTGGCGTTGGACTGAGTAAAAACAGAAAGAAGTCTCACAACACCAGCTTACAGTCCAACAGGTTTACTTGTAGCAAATGTCACAAGCTTTCGGAACAGGCCTACTTCTGAAGTTACGATTTTAGTCGTTGTTTACTACACCTCAGAATTTTGTATTAGCTGCAAACTTTGAAATTATTCCTTTTTATGAAAATCCAGATCATTAATAATTCTCAGCGCAGACTTTAACCAGACCTTGAGTGCTTCAGCTCACTTGGGTGAATGTGTGAAACAACATGCCCATGTCCAGAAAATCTTTGCACTTCGTTTCAGATGTTAAGGAATGTCAGCTGCAACAACTCAGGAACATCAACCATCCTTTTTTCTTTATTGCTTCATCTTCTCATTTCACCTCTTACTATTCAGTATACTCTCTGATCTTCCCCTTCCCTCTTTGAACAATCTGAATTTAACAAAAGATTCTGTTTTATCCCCTTATGGCCCCATCTCAGTAAATTTCAAACTCATTATGACTTTGAACTCTTCTTCCATTGCCTTCATCTCTGTGATCAGTTTTTTGCTCCTCTCCACCAACTATTAGAATTTTTCGTCTGTTTCCAATATTTTCCCTCCACCAGGACCTCTGCTTCTGCCCTTTTATCCATTCTTAATCTTTCCGTTGAGAACTGTCGCCGTGACATTGGCCACCTAAAATTCTCTGCTCCCCTCACTCATTCCAATCTGCCTCTGAATTTGCTGCACTCCACTCTCAATCTAACCCTGACTCTGATATCACATCTGCTGACAAGGGTGTTGTGGCCTGCGCTTTGACCTCACCTTGCAGGGGTTGAATGCCAACTCTCAGACACTTCCCCATCTCTCTCAGATCATCACAGCACTATGGGACATTAAGTCATTGTTTCCAGGACTATGCATCTCAAAAGGACCAATCTATAACTTAATCTTTTGCATTCAGAGTGTGCTGGCTGTTGTTCTGTTAACATAATCTGACTTTTATACCACAATTAACACTTGTCTCAGTTTTTTATTATTACTGCTGCTTTATCCATTACATCTTTTTCAGATATCTCTTGGGCTCCCTCCTATCTCTTACTATTTTGCTCAAGTACCTCCATAGCATAAAACCACTTGTTTGTGCCTTCTCTTTAATCCTGAAGAAGAGTCATCCAGCCTTGAAACATTAACTTTGTTTCTTTCTCCACAGATGCTGTCTGAGCTGCTGGGCCTTTCCAGCATTTTCTGTTCGTAAACCTAAAGTATTGTACATTTTAAGTTTTTCACAGCCATAGTAACATTGAGTGGCTTTACCTGCTACACAGTGTAATTTGAAGCAGCATTGAGCCAAGATGATACAAGTGCCAATGCCATGGGCTATCATTTGTTCATTGATTCTGCAGGAGATTGAGTTAATGGAAACCATTCTGAAAAACAAACAGGAGAACACAGAGACATGGGACCAACGCAGCACTCAGAGTGTGCGCACTTCACTCAGCCGCCACGAGAGGAACCGCATCCTCTGGGAAGAGGTGACAGTAATTGAAGAGGATGCCACCAAAGTTACTGCATTACAGCTACGTTTGGACGAGTCTCAGAAAACTCTGCAGAAAGAAAGGGAGTAAGTGAGGAGGACCAAACCTCCCAAAGTATCTTTGCAGTAGTTAGTTGCTTCCATCTTTCTAAGATGTTGTCCAGAAACTCGCTGATGGGCTGTTCATTATTAAAGGGTCAACAGGCTGTGGGTTTTAATCCCACTCTAAAGTGTCAGTAACCCAGGCTGCCAGTCCAGTGCAGTATTGAAAAATCACATTGTCAGAAGAGGAGATTTTGTTAATGATGTTAAACTTGAGTTCTGTTAGCTCTCTCAAGTAAATAAAGAAGATCCTGTGGCAATATTTTGAAGAGTGGGAGAGTTAGTATGTTAACCTAATCAACATGTGTACCTCAACAGGCATCATACAAGTAGTAAATCTGGGCTTGTCTCAGCAGTTTCAGGTCCCACAGCTTGGGAAGGAGATGTTGGCCTTGGAGGGAGTACAGTGTCAATTTACCAGAATGAGACCTGAACTCCACAGGTTCAATTACAAGGAGATATTAAACAAAGGAGGATTGAAATATCTGGAGTTTAGAAGGTTACAGAATGATGTGATAAGCATTTTCAAGCTGGTAAGGGGAATAGGTGAGCTCGCTAAAGAGAAAATATTTTCACTATGGAGAAAGTTGGTGATGCAGAGAAGTAGGTTTAAAAATATAAGCCCAAGGGATCCAGGGGAATGTAGCAAGCTCGATATGGATATAAAATTGATTCAGTGGCAACAAACAAAGTTTAATGGTTAACAAATGTTTTTGCAACTGGAGACTCTTTCCAGTGGGGCTCCACGGAGCTCAGTACTCGGTCCAATGCTAGCCACATATCCATTGATGTCATTGCCATCCAGAAATCTAACAATCTCTCGATATACTCGATGATTGAGCTTCCACAGCATTTTCAGGTCAAATATTCCAAAGGTAAACTATCTTCTGAGTGAAGAAATGACCTCTTATCTCCGTCACACCCTCAACCCTCAGTCAGGGGAAACGTACTGCATCTGATCTGTCTTGCCGCTTAAAAATTTTCTAAGTTTTGAAGTTTCAGTGACATCATCATGTTTTTCATAAGTTTTGAAATCAGAGTATTATTATCTTGCAAATAGATATTGGCACACAGAATAAATTGTTGCTGTCTTTGAAATTTGGTATTTCTGCATCTGTCCTGATGCGTGCAAAATGAAAAACTTTGAGAGCATGTCTCTTTTTTCAGCGATATTCAGATGAGTTTTAACTAAAATGACTTGTTTGCAGCAATTTCCTTACAGTACTCATTTGTGTCTTCTTAGGGACAAGACTGCACTCAGTAAATACATTGAGAAGCTGGAGGCAGATGTTACTCAATGGAAAATCAAGTATGAAGAACTCAATAAGTGCAAGCAGGAAGTGGTTAAACAGGTAAAGAGCAGTAAGGAGTCTCCTATAGTTACAAATGAGAGGTCACGTGACACCAGGTTATAGGCAAACAAGTGTATTTCTTTTGGAGCGCTGCTCCTTTGTCAGGTGAAGTGGAAAAACACATGGAGGCACAGAATATATAGGTGGAACGACGAAAGCCTGATACTCTCAGGTAATCAAAAGTGTCAACAGATAAATAGTGCAATGTAGGCCAGCTGAATAACAAGATTCTTTCCACTTAGAAAGGAAAACAGAACTAGCGGGCACAGCCTCAAAATAAGGGAGGGGGGAGCAGTTTAGAATGGAGTTGAGGAGGTACTTCTTCACTCAAAGGGTGGTGAATCTCTGGAATTCTTTGCCCATTGAAGTGGTGGAGGCTACCTCATTGAATATATTTAAGACACAGGTAGATAGATTTCTGATAGACAAGGAAATTAAGGGTTATGGGGAGAAAGCAGGAAAGTGGAACTGATCCACTGCAGCTTAGCCATGATCTTATTGAATGGCGGGGCAGGCTCGAAAGGCTAGATGGCCTACTCCTGCTCTTATGTCTTATGTTCTTAAGTGCTAATAGGTAAGTGCAAGCAATTAAGTATCATCAGTGTGTGTAAAGTGTTGACAGGCTGTATAACAAATGAAGGAATGACCTAAGAATCAATAATTTAAGGCACAGAGATAATTACATATAATCAGAGAGTGGATGGTGCTAAACACTATGCAGACTAATTCAGGCAGAGAGATCCTGGTGTTGTGTGACCTTGCATCATGTCCACCCCATTCCAACACTGGCATCTCTATATCCTATAATACGGGCATTCATTCATTAAAATGTACCAAATTAACAAGCGAACAGGGTTAAAACCTTTGGAAATTTAACCTCACACTTTCAATTAGCAATCTAACGCTCAGATTTGCTCTATTGATCTAGATTGCATGTCATTCCACTTACGTTTAAGTGGCCGCCCAATAGTAACAGAGATGTTGAGGAACAGACAGAGAAACAGATCCTGGAGAGATGTAGTAGTAACAGAGTTGTCATGATGGGAGACTTTAATTTCCCAAACATCGATTGGAATATCCCTAGGGTAAGACGTTTGGATGGGGAGGAGTTTGTTAGGTGTGTTCAGGAGAGTTTCCTGACACAGTATGTGGATAAGCCTACAAGCCTACTGTACTCGATCTGGTACTGGCCAATGAACCTGGAAAGGCATCGGATCTCTGTGGGAGAACATCTTGGGGATTGTGATCATAACTCTATATCCTTTACGCTAGCATTGGAAAGAGATAGGATCAGGCAAGTTAGGAAAGTGTTTATCTGGAGTAAGGGGAAATATGAAGCCATCAGGCAGGAATGTGTGGATGAACAGAGGGATCTAGATGTATGTGTACATAGATCCCTGAAAGTTGGGAATCAAGTAGATAGGGTTGTTAAGAAGGCATACGGTGTCTTGGCGTTTATTGGTAGGGGGATTGAATTTAGGAGTCGCAGCGTCATGTTGCAACTGTACACAACTCTGGTGCGGCTGCACTTGGAGTACTGTGTGCAGTTCTGGTCCCCACATTACAGGAAGGATGTGGAGGCTTTGGAGAGGGTGCAGAGGAGGTTTACCAGGATATTGCCTGGTATGGAGGGGAGGTCCTATGAGGAGAGACTGAGGGATTTGGGGTTGTTTTCGCTGGAAAGAAGGCGGCTAAGAGGGGATCTTATTGAAACATATAAGATGATTAGAGGTTTAGATAGGGTGGACAGTGATAGCCTTTTTCCTCGGATGGAGAAAGCTAGCACGAGGGGGCATGGCTTTAAATTAAGGGGGGGTAGTTATAGGACGGATGTCAGGGGTAGGTTCTTTACCCAGAGGGTGGTGAGGGATTGGAATGCCCTGCCTGCTGCGGTTGTAAATGCGCCTAGTTTGGGGGCGTTTAAGAGATCCGTGGATAGGTTTATGGACGAAAAGGGATTGGTTTAGGTTAGTGGGTCATTGTTTTTTAACTGGTCGGCGCAACATCGTGGGCCGAAGGGCCTGTTCTGCGCTGTAATGTTCTATGTTCTATGAAATTAGACGAGTAAATTGGAAGGAGGTATTCTCAGGAAAAAGTATGGAAGTAAGGTGGCAGATTTTCAAGGAATGTTTGTCTAGAGTTCTGCACGACAATGTTCCGATGAGACAGGGAGGTTTTGGTAGGTTACAGGAACCGTGGTGCACGAAAGTTGTAATGAACCTAGTCAAAAAGAAAAGCAAAGCGTACAAAAGGTTCAGAGAGCTAGGAGATGTTAGGGAACAAGAGGAGTATACGGCTTGTAGGAAGGCACTTAAGAAGGAAATTAGGAGAGCCACAAGAGGTCATGAGAAGGCCTTGGCAAGTAAAATTAAGGAGAACCCTAAGGCGTTCTACAAATATGTGAAGAGTAAAAGGATGAGATGTGAAGGAATAGGAACTATAAAATGTGAAGGTGAGAAAGTTTGTACAGAACTGGTAGAAATAGCAGAGGTGCTTAATGAATATTTTACCTTGGTATTCACGGTGGAAAAAGGTCTGGGTGGTCGTACTGCAGGCTTGCGGCGGACTGAAAAGATTGAGTATGTGGACATTAAGAAGGGGGATATGTTGGAAACTTTAAATAGCATCAAGATAGATAAGTCACCGGGACCGGATGGGATGTACCCCAGGTTACTGTGGGAGACGAGGGAAGAGATTGCAGAACACCTGGCGATGATCTTTGCGTCGTCGATGGAGACAGGAAAGGTTCCAGAGGATTGGAGGATTGCGATGTGATTCCTATATTCAAGAAAGGGAATAGGGATAGCCCAGGAAATTACCGACCGGTGAGTCTAACCTCAGTGGTCGGTAAGTTGATGGAGAGGATTCTGAGGAACAGGATTTATGAACACTTAGAGAAGTTTAGTACGCTCAATAGTAGTCAGCACGGCTTTGTCAAAGGCAGATAGTGCCTTACGAGCCTGGTTGAGCTCTTTGAAAATGTGACTAAACACATTGATGAAGGAAGAGTGGTAGATGTGGTTTATATGGACTTCAGCAAGGCGTTCGATAAGGTCCCCCATGCAAGACTTCTTGAGAAAGCGAGAGGGCATGGGATCAAAGGGGCTGTTGCCTTGTGGATCCAGAACTGGCTTGCCCGCAGAACCCTCCATTCACCTGACGAAGGGGCTAACCCGAAAGCTTGCGAGTATATTATCAAATAAATAGGTTGGACTAAAACCTGGTGTTGTCAGACTTTTTACTGTGTTGCCCGCAGAAGGCAGAGAATGGTTGTAGATGATCTTTTTCTGCATAGAGGTGGGTCACCAGTGGAGTGCCCCAGGGATCTATTCTGGTATCCTTGCTGTTTATAATTTTCATAAATGACCTGGATGAGGAAGTGGAGGGATGGGTTGGTAAGTTTGCTGATGACACGAAGGTTGGTGGTGTTGTGGATAGTTTGGAGGGATGTCGGAAGTTGTAGCGTGACATAAATAGGGTGCAAGGCTGGGCGGGGAAGCGGCAGATGGACTTCAATGCAGATAAACGTGTAGTGGTCCATTTTGGCAGGTCAAATGGGATGAAGCAGTGTAATATCAAGGGTAAGACTCTTAGCAGTGTAGAGGATAAGAAGGACCTTGGGGTCCGGGTCCATAGAACAAAGAACAAAACAGCCCGGGAAACAGGCCCTTCGGCCCAATGAGCCAGTCTAAGTAACTCTTAAACAACTCCAGCGTGCCTGCCTCCACCACCTTGCTTGGTAGAGCATTCCATACCCCCACTACCCTCTATGTGAAAAACCTCCCTCTAACATCCGAATTATACCTCACCCCCTCACCCTAAGCCCGTGTTCCCTTGTAATGTGCGTTTCCAACCTAGGAAAAAGCTTACCACGGATTACTCTATCTATACCCTTCATAATCTTATGTACCTCTCAGTCACCGTCTTTCCACTCAGTCGCCGTCTTTCAAGGGAAAACAGCCCCAATTTGCTCAATCTTTCCTCATAACCCAGTCCTTCCATACCAGGCAGCATCCTGGTAAACCTCCTCTGCACTGTCTCCAGGGTCTCCACGTCTTTCCGGTAGTAAAGCGACCAGAACTGGACGCGGTACTCCAAATGCGGCCTAACCAACGTTCTATACAACTGCAACATTAGACTCCAGCTTTTATACTCTATACCCCTTCCTATAAAGGCTAACATACCATAAGCTTTCTTCACAACCTTCTCCACTTGTACTGCCACCTTCAAAGACTTGTGCACTTGCACTCCCAGGTCCCACTGCGTTTCTATACTCTTTATAGGTTTACCCTTTATCATATAACTCCCCCCTACATTATTCCAGCCAAAATGCATCACCTCACATTTATCAGGATTAAACTCCATTTGCCATATATCTGCCCAATATACCTGCTTATCTATATCTCGTTGTATTGCCTGACACTGCTCCTCACTGCCCGCCAATCCAGCCATATTAGTGTCATCTGCAAATTTGCTGATCAAACCACTCACTCCCTCTTTCAAGGCACTTACGTATATTACAAAAAGAAGAGGTCCCAGTACTCTTAAATCGGCCTTACAGGTGGAGGATGTGGTTAAGAAGGCGTGTGGTGTACTGGCCTTCACCAATCGAGGGATTGATTTTAGGAGTCGGGAGATAATGCTGCAGCTTTGTAAGACTCTAGTCGGACCCCTCTTGGAGTACTGTGCTCAGTTCTGGTTGCCTCATTACAGGAGGGATGTGGAAGCTATTGAAAGGGTGCAGAGGAGATTTACAAGGATGTTGCCTGGATTGGGTGGCATGCCTTATGAGGATAGGTTGAGGGAGCTCAGTCTTCTCTCCTTTGAGAGACGAAGGATGAGAGGTGACCTGATAGAACGTATAAGATGTTGAGAAGTATAGATCGGGTGGATTCTCAGAGGCTTTTTCCCAGGGCTGAAATGGTTGGCAGGAGAGGACACAGGTTTAAGGTGGTGGGGAATAGGTACAGAGGAGAAATCAGGGGTAAGTTTTTCACTGAGAGGGTAGTGGGTGAGTGGAATCGGCTGCCATTGGTGGTGGTGGAGGCAAATTTGATAGGGTCTTTTAAGAGACATCTGGATGAGTACATGGAACTTAATAAGAGTGAGGGTTATAGGTAAGCCCAGTACGTAGGGATATCATCAGCGCTACTTGTGGGCCGAAGGGCCTGTTTGTGCTGTAGTTTTTTTTATGTTTTATGGTCTATGTTCTATGTTTATACCTAGCAGTACCAGATACTCTGGGCTGGATTTTAATGAAGGAGACAGGAAGCATGGGAAAGTTCCCAGCACTTCCAAACTGTCTCTGCCATATTTTTGTTCTAGGACAGGATGGAGTCAGTTTGCTGGCTCAAAAAGCAAGTCCAAGGCAGCAACAGAGGTACAGATGGTGAGGTTGGATATTACCCCAGTTATAAAGATGGGCATCATACCCTCAAACCCTCATCTCCCTCCTCCCACCCACCCACCCTAAAATAACTCAGCTGGTGTCCCTTCCATAAGACCATAAGATATAGAAGCATAGTCTGCTCCTTCATTCAGTTATGGCTGATACATTTCTCAACTCCATTCTTCCATCTTTTCCCCGTAATCTTTGATCCCCTTACCAATCAAGAACCTGTAGATCTCTGTCTTAAATACACTCAGTGACCTGGCCTCCACAGCTTTCTGTGGCTATGAATTCCATAGATTCAGCACACTCTGGTTGAAGAAATTCCTCCTCATCTCAATTCTAAATGTTCGCTCCTTTATTCTGAGGCCTCAGGTCCTTGTCTCTCCTACTAAGGAAACATCTTCCCCAAGTACCCTCTATCCAGGCCTTTTCAGTATTCTGTAAGTTTCAATGAGATTCTCCTCCCCCTATCCTTCTAAACTCCATCGAATTCAGACCCAGTGTACTCGAACACTGTTTATATGATGTGGAGAAACTGGCATTGGATTGGGGTGGGCGCAGTAAGAAGTCTCACAACACCAGGTTGAAGTCCAACAGGTTTATTTGGTATCACGAGCTTTCGGAGTGCTGCTCTTTCTCCAGAGCCAACACATCCTTCCTTAGACACGGGCCCCAAAATTGCTCACAATATTCCAAATGTGGACTGACCAGAACCTTATAAAACCTCAGCAGTACATCCCTGCTTTTGTACTCTAGTCCTCTTGAAATGAATGCTAATATTGCATTTACCTTCCTAACCACCAACTCAACATGCAAGTTAACCCTAAGAGAATCCTGAACTAAGGCTCCTAAGTCCCTTTGCTTTTCCAACCTCAGAATTCCTTCACCATTTAGAAAACAGTCTACACCTCTGTTCTTCCTACCCAAGTACGTAACCTCGCACTTTAACACGTAGTATTCCATCTGCCACTTCCATGCTCACTTTCCTAATCTATCTGAGTCCTTCTGCAGCTTCCCTCCCTCCTCAATACTATTTGTCCCTCCACCTGTCCTTCTATCATCTACAAACTTAACCACAATGCTGTCAGTTCATTTATCTAAATCATTGATTTATAAAATGAAAAGTTATGGTCCCATGGATCACTCCTACAGAACTCCACTGATCATCAGCTGCCGTTCTGAAAAGGGCCCTCTCATCCCCATTCTTTGCCTTCTGCCAGTCAGTCAATCTTCTATCCATGCTAGTACCTTGCCTCTAATATCATGGACTCTTATCTTACTCACAGCCTCCTGTGGCACCTTGTCAAAGGCTTTCTGGAAATTCAAGTAGATGACATCAACGTGCTCTACTTCGTTTGACTTCCTTAAAGAATTCTAACAGATTTGTCAGGCACGACTTCCCCTTTCCATGCTGACTTTGCTCTATTTTACCATGCACTTCCAAGTATTCTGAAATCTCATCCTTAATAATGGACTCTAAAATCTTACCAATGACTGTAGTCAGACTAAGCAGCCTGTCATTTCTTGTGTTTTGCCTCCCTTTTTAAACAGGACTTTTACTTAAGAGATTTTCCAGTCTTCAGGGACCCTGCCTGATTCCAGTGATTCCTAAAAGATCACCACTAACACCTCCACTATCTCATCTTGAATTTTCTGGCATCTTTCACCATGAAGACTGACACAGAGTACCTATTCAATTCCTCTGCCATTTCTTCGCTCCCCATTACGACTTCTCCAGCATCATTTTTCAGTGATCCAATGTCCACTTTTACGTCAGGTAATGCGTTTTGGAAGATCTAATACAGATGGTAAATGCAGTAAATGGCAGAACCCTTAAGAGTACTGATAGGACAGTAAAAAGTCTGACAACACCAGGTTTTAGTCCAACCGATTTATTTGATAGTAAACTCTCAAGCTTTCGAGGGGACTCCCTCTTCGTCAGATGAATGGAGAGTTCTGGCCTCGGACAGAGCATATAAAGCACAGTTTAGAGATTACTGATTAGAATGCGAATCTTTACACCTAACCTGCTGTTCAAGTCCTAAAGTGGCCGACAATGTGTGTGGAAGGAGCACTGATCACAGGTTAAAGAGATGTGTATTGTCTCCAGACAGTACAGTAAGTGAGGTTTTGCAAACCCAGGCAAGTCACGGGGGTTACAAATAGTGCAAGTTGAACCCAAGATCCCTGTTGAGACCGTCCTCGTGTGTGGAACTTGGCTATCAGTCTCTGCTCAGCGACTCCGCGCTGTCGTGTGTCGTGAAGGCCGCCTTGGAGAACGCTTACCCGAGGCCAGAACTCTCCATTCACCTGACGAAGAGGGAGTGCCCTCAAAAGCTTGTGAGTTTACTATCAAATAAATCGGTTGGACTAAAACCTGGTGTTGTCAGACTTTTTACTGTGTTTACCCCAGTCCAACGCCGGCACATCCACATCAACAGTATTGATAGGCACAGGGATCTGGGTGTACAGGTATACAGGTCACTGAAAGTAGCAACGCAGGTGGAGAAGATAGTCAAGAAGGCATACAACATGCTTGTATTCATCAACCAGGGCATTGAATTTAAAAATTGGCAAGTCATGTTGCAGCTTTATAGAATCTTGGTTAGGCCACACTTGGAATATAGCGTTAATTCTGGTTGCCGCACACAATAAGGATGTGGAGGCTTTGGAGAGGGTACAGAAAAGATTTACCAGGATGTTGCCTGGTATTGAAGGCATTAGCTATGAGGAAAGATTTGAGAAACTTGGTTTGTTCTCACGAGAACGATGGAGGCTCGGGCAACCTGATAGAAGTCTACAGATTATGAGGGGCATGGACAGAGTGGATAGTCAGAAGCCTTTTCCCAGGATGGGAGAATCAGCTACAAAGGGGCATAGGTTTAAGGTGCGAGGGGAAAGGTTTAAAGGAGAAGTACGAGGCATGATTTTTACACAGAGGGTGGTGAGTGCCAGGAACTTGTTGCGGGAAGTGGGTGGAATGGAGCAGATGCGATAGTGACTTTTAAGGGATGCCTAGACAAATATATGAATAGGATGGGAATAAAGGGATATGGTTCCGGGAAGGGTAGAAGGTTTTAGCAGATGGGCAGCATGGTCACTGCAGGCTTGGAGGGCTGAAGGGCCTGTTCCTGTTTTGTAATTTTCTTTGTTCTTTGTTTACTCTCATATTTCATCTTCTTTGCCCCTGTATGTTTTTTTTGTTGTCCTCTGCTGGTTTTTAAAGGCTTACCAATCCCTTTGTGAGGTCTCTTTACAGAGGGATCTCCCCCAGTTACTCCGGGGACCTGGGGTGGAGGGCGATGCACACAGGAGTTCTGCACAACAGTAGGATTCACTGGTTCACGGGCTCCGAAGCTTGCCCTTCTGTGGCATTGTGGAGTCCGTAGACCATGTCTATGTTTCATGTCTTAGGCTGCGCTCCCTTTTTGTTTTCCTGAAGAACCTTTTATTCAGTCCTACGCTCCTGATCTACGCACACCTGGTTCGGAGAGGGGCGTGTCAGGATGGTGACCCCCTCGTGAAACTGCTCCTGGGCCTGGCGAATCGCGCCATTTAAAGGTCCAGGCAGCGGGCGATCGAGGGGGCTGTCCATCCTGACTGTCTGCCCCTCTACCACAGCTGTGTTCGTGGCTAGGTGTCCCTGGGGAAGGAGCATGTGGTGTCCACAGGCACAATTGACACCTTCTGTGCCCGTTGGGCCCCACAGGGGCTGGTGTGCATTATCGACCCTAATAATCACATTTTAATTTAATGTTTTCATGTGTCCTTAAAAAAAAATCCTGTGACTTCCAACTAATTTTTGCCACATTATATGTTTTTCCTTTTGCCTTCATACTATCCCTGACTTCCCTCATCAGCCATGCCTCGTCCTCCCTTTAATATGCTTCTTCCTCAGGATGAAATTTTGCCCTCTCCTGAATTACTCCCAAAAACTCCTGCTGCTGCTGTTCCATCATTTTTCTTGCCAGGCTCCTCTCCCAATCAACTCTGGCCATCTCCTCCCTCATGGCTCTGTAATTGCCTTTACTCAATTGTAATACATTACATCTGATTCCAGCTGCTCCACCTCAAACTGCAGGATGAATTCTATCATGTTATGGCTCCTAAGCATTCCTTCATCTTCAGCTCCTCTACCAAGTCTGCCTCATTAAGCATCACTAAATCCAAAATTGCCTGTTCCCTAGTGGGCTTCACCACAAGCTACTCCAAAAAGCCATCTCGTAGACATTTCACAAATTCCTCTTCTTGGGATCCAATCCAATACTAACTTGATTTTTCCAGTTCATCTTCACGTTGAAGCCTTCATGATCACTGTAACCTTACTGTTCTTGCATACCTTTTTTATCTCCTTCATCAATAAATTCAATTTGATGAGTCAAACTCAATCTGTCTTCTACAAATAAGAACACAAGGAATAGGAGCAGGAGTAGGCCTTCGAGTCCTTCGAGTCTGCCCTGCCATTCAACAAGATCATGGCTGATCTGAAGTGGATCAGTTCCACTTTCCTGCTTTCTCCCCATAACCCTTAATTCCCCTGTCTATCAAAAACCTATCTACCCATGACTTAAATATATTTAGCGAGGTAGCCTCCACCACTTCAACGGGTGGAGAATTCCAGAGATTCACCACCCTTTGAGTGAAGAAGTTCCTCCTCAGCTCTGATCTAAACTGCCTCCCCCTTATCTTGAGGCTGTGCCCTCTAGTCCTGCTATCCTTTCTAAGCGGGAAGAACCTCTCTACCTCTACCCTGTCCATCCCCTTCATTATCTTATACATCTCTATAAGATCCCCCCTCATCCTTCTAAACTCCATTGAGTACAGACCCAGTCTATTTAGTCTTTCTTCATAGTCCAACCCCCTCATCTCCGGTATCAGCCTATTGAACCTTCTCTGCACTCCCTCCAAGGCCAAAATATCCTTGCGCAAGTGCGGCGACCAAAACTGCACACAGTACTCCAGCTGTGGCCTCACCAGTACCCTGTACCGTTGCAGCAAGACCTCCCTACTTTTATATTCTATCCCCCTCGCTATAAAGGCCAACATTCCATTTGCCTTCTTGATCACCTACTGCACCTGCAAACTGGGTTTTTGCGACTCGTGCACAAGGACCCCGAGGTCCCTCTGCACCATAGCATGCTGCAGCTTTTTGCCTTTTAAATAATAATCCCTCCTACTATTATTCCTGCCAAAGTGGATAACCTCACACTTGCTAACATTATACTCCATCTGCCAGGTCCTCACCCACTCGCTCAGCCTATCCAGATCTCTCTGCAGACTTTCCACACCCTCCACACAATTTGCTTTTCCACTTATCTTCGTGTCATCAGCAAATTTCGTCACCCTACACTCAGCCCCCTCCACCAGATCATCTATATAAATGGTAAATAGTTGATGCCCCAGCACCGATCCCTGCAGCAGTCCACTAGTCACCAACCGCCAACCAGACTAGCACCCATTGATACCAACTCTCTGCTTCCCATTAGACAGCCAATCCTCTATCCATGCTAACATCTTGCTCCCAACTCCGTGCATCCTGACCTTTTGTAGCAGTCTTTTATGAGGCACCTTATCAAACGCCTCTTGGAAATCTAAAAACACCACATCCACCGGTTCCCCTCTGTCTACTGCACTAGTCACATCCTCATAGAATCCAATAAATTTGTCAAACACGACTTCCCCTTAATGAATCCATGCTGTGTCTGCTCGATCAAACGATTCTTTTCTCGGTGCCTTGCTAATTCTTCTTTGATGACGGATTCTAGCATTTTTCCAACTACGGACATTAAACTAACTGACCTATAATTCCCTGCCTTCTGTCTGCTAACTTTTTTAAACAGTGGCAAAACATTAGCTGTTTTCCAATCTTCTGGCACTTGCCCAGAGTCCAGCGAATTTTGATAAGTAACTACTAAGGCATCCACTATCAGCTCTGCCATTTCTTTCAGAACCCTGGGATGCATTCCATCCGGTCCTGGGGACTTGTCCACCTTCAGTCCCATTAGTCTATCAAGCAGTACCTCTCTAGTGACAGTAATCGCATTTAGGCCCTCAACTCCGACCATCCTTCTATCGTTAATATCCCTATGCTGTGCTATCTATGCTAGCTGTCTTTAATTAACCCAGACCTGTCTAAATGCTTATTGATATTTTCCCCAATTATTGTTTCTAAAACCTACTATTGATATACTAACATGTCTGTAGTTGCTAGCGCTGTCCTTTCCTCAATAAGGGAAATATTTGTCATGATGAGGGCATTTGTCAATCTCCAGTCTTCTGGCACCCCTTGACCACCCCCCCCCCCCCACCCACCCCTACCCCTACCCCATGCAAGCCAAGTATCTTATCCATTGCAACCATAGCCAGTGTTATGCCTGCTGCACAGTCTGTTTTAACCCTTATACGGTGGACAAAGAATTGCAAGTAGACTTTTTGTTAGTGCAACAATATTTATTTAAACACACAATCAATAATCACCCACCCAACCAACAATAAGTTATCTTATAGAAATATTAAAGTTCAATCCAATACTAGACCTTGACTTAACTTTGCATGACTGCCAAGTACCCAAGCAGATATTGGCCTTTATCTGTGCCGTGGTCTCTGTAGTCCTCTGTGTGGCCTGGTCCTTTGGTCTGGTCTGGCACTCTGGCTCTGGTCTTCCTTCCTTCTTGGGTATGATAGCTCTCTTCATGCTGGTCGATGCTGGCGATTGTCATCGTTATTGTAGTTCGCTCGTGGGGTCAGAGAGAGAGTGATTCTTAGTTATACAGCACTCTTTATACGCTGTTGTTTTTGTGCCCCTTTTGGCCATTGCCAATCAGTTGATCAGAACTGAATCACTCTGATCGATAAAGTCCAATCGGGTGCTGCCACACCAGTCTCTGGGTGTGTCCCCAACGGCCATGTCTCTAGGCGCTGGGGACACATAGCATGCACACTCCCTCTCAAATAAGGGGTTAAGGCAAACCCTGGTGAACAACCCAGTTTGACCAGAAAGTCCCCTTTGCCCTGGAGGTGGCCCATATTCTGTGTATTCAGTCGTCTGAGCTGCAGCCTGTTTATCTTTTGTCTTTTAGGTTGCAGCCTTCTGTTTTAGTTCTTGCCCAATTGCCCCAGAGTACTTTATAAATTGCCATTTTTAGGTGGCCCTTTTGGCCACATTAGCCTCTCCAATACATCTTGCTATCAATTTTCACTCCATCCATTATTGCTACCATTTCTGCTTCTGCTGATTTCTTTTATCAGATTTCTCATCTTTACTAAATACTGATTAAAGATTACTCATTAAGTATTATAACCTTGCTCTGTACTTCTAAGCACATATTGCTCTGTTTGTGCCAAATAGGACACATTCCATTTCTTACTACATGCTTACTGTTTACATTCCAGTGGAAGAGTTTTGGTTCTCTTTTTTGTTAACTGCGATTGTCTTCTCACTCTCTCTCTTAGCCAGTCTTATTTTCTTCTACACCAATTATATTTGACCTGGTTCTCCCTTGAAAGATTCACCTGAAATATATCATACACTCTCATTTTTTGTTTCATTTTAATCTCTATCTCTCTCACCATCCAAGGAGCCAGTTTTTTCCCTCTTGTTGGAATGGACCTAGCCTGTAACTGAAGCACCTCTTCGTTCTGTTAGTTTTTCCTGTCAGTCTTGACTTACGTTTTACCCAGGCTAAATTCCCTCTATCCTCTGATGTCTGGAAATACTTTTCCAAAAACTCCCACATCCCCACACCATTTTAAACCCAGAACCTGGTGATGGATTCTGCAGGATAGTCAGGAGTGTGACTCACTAAGTGATCAGTCTTTTTGGAAAGCAGTTGTTGAGACAGGTTATGCATTAAAATGAAAACATCCTCCCCATGCACCAAGAATCAATTAGAGAGGGAGAGGAGTTTGAGTGCAGGTCACTCCGAACTTTAACCCTAATCCTCGAGCAAAGCTGTCAGAGGGTCAATACTTAACCTTCTTAGTGGTTTTGGGGCCACTACTGTTTGTCATTTTTATAAATGACCCGAATGAGGGCGTGGAAGGATGAGTTAGTAATTTTGCGCATGACACTAAAGTCGGTGGAGTTGTGGACAGTGCGGAAGGATGTTGCAGGTTACAGAGGGACATAGAGAAGCTGCAGAACTGGGCTGAGAGGTGGCAAATGGAGTTTAATGTGGAAAATGTAAAGTGATTCACTTTGGAAGGAGTAACAGGAATACAGAGTTCTGGGCTAATGGTAAGTTACTTGGTAGTGCGGTTGAACAGAGAGACCTCGGTGTCCATGTGCGTAGATCCCTGAAAGTTAGCACCCAGGTTGATAGGGTTGTTAAGAAGGCGTATGGTATGCTAGCTTTTATTGGTAAAGCGATTGAGTTTAGGAGCCATAAGATCATGTTGCAGCTGTACAAAACTCTGGTGCAGCTGCATTTGAAGTTATGCGTACAGTTCTGGTCACCACATTATAGGAAGGATATGGAAGCATTGGAAAGGGTGCAGAGGAGATTTACCAGATGTTGCCTGGTATAGTGGGAAGGTTTTATGAGGAAAGGCTGAGGGACTTGAGGCTGTTTTTGTTAGAGGGAGGAAGGTTAAGAGTTGACTTAATAAAAGCATATAAGATGATCAGAGGATTGGATAAGATGGACAGCGAGAGCCTTTTTCCTCAGATGTTGATGGCTAGCACGAGGGGACATAGCTTTAAATTGAGGGATGATAGATATAGGACAGATGTCAGAGATAGGTTCTTTACTCAGAGAGTAGTAAGGGCATGGAATGCCCTGCCTGCAACAGTAGTGGACTCGCCAACTTTAAGGGTATGTAAATGGTCATTGGATAAACATATTGATGATATTAGAATAGTGTAGGTTAGACGGGCTTTAGATTGGTTTCACAGGTCGGCGCAACATCGGGGGCTGTAGGGCGTGTACTGCCCTGTAATGTTCTATGTTCTGCTAAGTGATCCATTTCTGATTCTCAAATAATTCCCTATTTGGAGGACTGTATGCTCCCCACTGTTAACAGTGCATTCTAATGACATGATAGATAGGTGGCTGCTAAAAACGGTAACTGGTGTCTTGAGAACGGATAGACAGTCATAGTTTACAACTGAACTGACAGCTCAGTTCCTGGTGATCTATTACAGAGATAGCAGTTTTACAATAACATTTTAATCCCAGACTACAGGAGTGAATCCATTCTTTCATTGGCCTTCCTGCTTGCTGGGCGGGGAGTTTGTAACTACTGAACAAATATCTGCAACAGTGTAACCTGTGATACTGCTAGGGTGAGTTATACCAAGACCTGCTGCTAAGTTACTATGAATGTGGCACAGCAATCAAGACTGTCAAACTTTGTTGTAAGGAAGCTGCCAAATGATTACTGAACATTAAGATGTGGATTTTCATCACTGAGGCAGATAGCAGGAGTCAGGAACATTCCAGACTCTGCTCACTCCCTAAGGAGAAAGTGCCTGCAATGCCAGGCCTTCTTTGCCAGGAGGGGTGTGTGGGCTGGAGTTGTTCAGGCCACCTGGGAAAGAGAGCAGAGGCAGATGCATTGATTAAAAGGCCTGGCTTTGTGCTGCAGGGCTTCATCCCCCTTAAAATTGAAACAGACCCTCTGCCCCACACATATACCAGGTCCCATCAATTTCACCTCATGCCCTCCCACCAGTCCCCATGACTTACATCCTCATGCAAAGTAATAGAATGCTACCCATCCTCCATGGCCATCATGCCGCCTAGGCCAAGCCATTGCATGTCCATTGATTCTGTATACAATGTACACAGTCAATAAACCCGACAGTGACAGTAGGCGGTGTTTTAAAAAAAACAAAGAGTCATTCATTCATTTTTTTAGTGTGTTAAAGTCATTTCACTACAGTACAATAGAAGTGTTAATCGTCCAAATGTTTTCAAGTATCAGTAACAGAAACTGTAAGTAAATATTGTGAAATTGACAGCAGAGATCCAGAGCTGTCAATCAAGTAATATTTTATCCAAAGCTCAGGTATTTCTTCAGCTCACTGGATTTCTAGCTATCAGCCAAGACTCATTGCGGTAGGCTAAGATTCCAGACATGCGTTACTCTTGTGAAAGCTACCTGAGCCCCAGGGAAAAGATTGCTTGATTGACAGCTCTGTCCTTCTGGTATCTGCAGTCAATGTCACAATGTTTATTTACATAAGGAAAGTGGTTTTAAGAGTCATTGAGGTTTATGGCATGGAAACAGGCCCTTTGGGCCAAATTGCCCATGCCATCCCTTTTTTTAAACCCCATTTGACCCATATCCCTCTGTATCCATCTTACCCATGTAACTGTCTAAATGTTTTTTAAAATCAAAATTGTACCCATCTCTACTACTACCTCTGGCAGCTTGTTCCAGACACTCAACATCTCTGTGTGAAAAATTGTCCCTCTGGAAACTTTTGTATCTTTCCCTTCTTACCTTAAAGCTGTGCCCTCTAGTTTTAGACTCCCCTACCAAGAGCTTGCAGGTTCTACAAAAGAGGACAAAATATTTTATCAGGAGAGGGAAAATGGAGCTTGAGTAGAATTGTAGGAAACATAGAAACTGACCATAAAAGCTTCTATAAATATGTGAAGAGAAATATGTAATAAAGACAAATGTAGGTCCCTTACAGTCAGTCGCTAGGATAATTATAATGGGGAACGAAGAAATGACAGATGAATTGAAGTGGAGATGCTGACATTGGACTGGGGTAATTGGACACAAACTTTGGTCCCTTTTCACAAAAGAGGGCATAAACAACCTCCTGGAAGTGTTCGGGAACTAAAGGGCAGAATGGGAGGATATTCGTATTAATAAATGGTGTTCGGAACATTAGTGTGGTGAAAGGCAGAAAAATCACCAGGGTGTGACGGTCAACATCTCAGAAGTGGCCCTGAAAATATTGGATGTATTGGTGGCCAACTTCTAAAATTCTATTGACTCTGGAGCAGTTCCTACAAATTGGATGATTCCAAATGTAATCCCACTAATTAAAAAAGAAGGGAGAGAAGAAAAGAGAGAATTATAGACCAGCTAGCCTGAGGGAGAATAATACCCATGCTAATAATTATGGAACAGAATCATGGCCATATTGTATTAAGTAACTATGGCCAATAAAGAGTTAAAAACAAATATATATATAAATCAAAGAATCATAGTTATATATCATATCTGAATATACATATAACCTGCACACAGCTAACTAGCAAGCTGATTCACAAAGACTGTCCCTTCAATTAAGAAGGGGGAAAAGAAGTCTGGGGAAAGCTTATTAAGGCAGGCATTAGAATTATTTGTGTTTATGATTGTCATCCAGATAAGAGGGGAAGATAAAGAAGTCTTAGCCTGGGGAGAGACGGATGCTGGGTTGATTTGTGTTCCTACATTCAGCCACAGCTAGGATGTTCAAAGATAGTTGAGACAATGCCCATCTGATGCAATTAAAAACCTCACATCAATTGGATATTATAATTAAGCAAATATAAGGTGATTGTGATTGGTTTTAATACCTGAATGATATAACCTTAATAACTCTGAGCGGATAGAGTTAACTCTTACACTGTGATTGGCATATGCTAATTATGTGCAATCAAATTTGAAATTATAACTGCTTGTGCATTCCTGAATTCTGGGCTCTGGCTAGTTACCGGCATTGCCTTTGGCTTTCGAGGGACTGAGCTGTAGCTTGATTAAAACAGCTGTTTAAGAGAACTCCATGACTTAGTCTGGATACTTTAAGAGTAAAGTTGTGATCAAAGTGCTAATATCAAGGTCTGCAACATTTTATTTAATTTATTATTGTCACATATATTAGTATGCAGTGAACGGTATTGTTTCTTGCGCACTGGATAGACAAAGCATATTGTTCATGGAGAAGGAAAGGAGAAAGTGCAGACTGTAATGTTACAGTCATAGCTAGAGTGTAGAGAAAGATCAATTTAGTGGGAGGTAGGTCCATTCAAAAGTCTGATGGCAGCAGGGAAGAAGCTGCTCATGAGTTGGTTGGTACATGACCTCAGACTTCTTTCCAACAGAAGAAGGTGGAAGAGAAAATGTCTGGGGTGCATGAGGTCCTTAATTATGCTGGCTGCTTTGCTAAAGCAGTGGGAAGTGTAGACAGAGTCAGTGGATAGGAGGCTGGTTTGTGTGCTGGGTTGGGCTACATTCATGATCTTTTGTAGTTTCTTGCAGCTTTGGGCAGAACAGGAGCCAAAGCAAGCTGTGGTACAACCAGAAAGAATGCTTTCTATGGTGCATCTGTAAAACTCGGTGAGAGTCGTAGCTGACATCCCAAATTTCTTCAGTCTTCTGAGAAAGTAGAGGCGTTGGTGGGCTTTCTTAACTATAATATCGGCATGGATGTACCAGGACAGGTTGTTGGTGATGTGGATGCCTGAAAACTTGAAGCTTTCGACCCTTTCTACTTCGTCCCCATTGACGTAGACAAGGACATTTTCTTCCTGAAGTTGATGACAAACTCCTCCGTTTTGTTGACATTGAGGGAGAGATTATTGTCGCCGCACCAGTTCACCAGATTCTCTACCTCATTCCTGAAATCTGTCTCGTCGTTGTTTGAGATCTGACCCACAGTGGTGCTGTCCTCAGCAAACTTGAAAATCAGGTTGGAGGGGAATTTGGCTACACAGTCGTAGGTGTATACAGGGTATAGTTGGGAGCTGAAACACAGCCTTGTGAGGCACCAGTGTTGAGGATGATCGTGGAAGAAGTGTTGTTGCCTATCCTTACCGAGGAGAGACTGAGGGATTTAGGGTTGTTTTCGTTGGAAAGAAGGCGGCTAAGAGGGGATCTTATTGAAACATATAAGATGATTAGAGGTTTAGATAGGGTGGATAGTGATAGCCTTTTTCCTCAGATGGAGAAAGCTAGCACGAGGGGGCATGGCTTTAAATTAAGGGGGGGTAGCTACAGGACGGATGTCAGGGGTAGGTTCTTTACCCAGCGGGTGGTGAGGGATTGGAATGCCCTGCCTGCTGCAGTTGTAAATGCGCCTAGTTTGGGGGCGTTTAAGAGATCTATGGATAGGTTTATGGACGAAAAGGGATTGGTATAGGCTAGTGGGTCATTGTTTTTTTAACTGGTCGGCGCAACATCGTGGGCCGAAGGGCCTGTTCTGCGCTGTAGTGTTCTATGTTCTATGTTCTATGTTCTATTGTGGTCTATGGGTTAGGAAGTTCAGGATCCAGTTGTAGAGGGAGGAGCTGAGGCCCAGGCCATGGAGTTTGGAAATGAATTTCATAGGAATAATGGTGTTGAAGGCTGAGCTGTAGTCAATAAATAGGAGTCTGACATAGGTGTCCTTGCTATCTAGGTGTTCCAGGGTTGAGTGCAGAACAAAGAACAACCCGGCACGGGAAACAGGCCCTTCAGCCCAACGAGCCCGCGCCACAGTAGGGAGATGGCGTCTCCTGTGGATCTGGCAACATAGCCTGACATCAGTAGTGGGAAGACGTTAGAATATTATAAAAGGTGTGATAACAACGTTTGGAAAGCATTAACGGGATTGAACAAAGCTAGCATGGCTTTATAAAAGGCAAATCAGGTTTAACAAATCTACTGGAATTTTTTGAGGATGTAACTGATAGAATAGGAAAGGGAAAACCAGTGGATGTGGTGTATGTGGACTTAAGGTCCCTTGTAAAAGGTTAGTGTGCAAAATTAATGCACATGGTGTTAATGTATTGGCATGGATTGAGAATTGGTTCATAGACAGGAAACAGAGAGTGGGAATAAATGGCTCTTTTTCCCAATGGCAGGCAGTGACTAGCAGGGTACTGCAGGGAACAGCTTGGGCCCCAGCTGTTATTACTCAGTTATTAATCTAAACACCCTCTAAGCATCCCAGTTTAATGAGACAGACAAGAACAGGACTCGATTCTTTAATTAATCCTACAATTTCTTTTTAACACTTTAGGTACCAACTCAGACTTAAACAGTTACAACTCATGCTCTTTTACTGAACTTTAACTCTCAACTGAATATTAACTTTAGTTATTTAACTGAAAATAGATACTACCAGGTTTAGGAAAACTCAAGAAATACCTCCAATGTAGAATCTTTTATCTGCAAATTCTTCACTGGCTTCCAGAAGATTCTCTGTCATCCTGCCAATTATGGAATCAGAAACCAATTTCATGACTCAAACAGCTAATGAAATTCCTTGTAAACAATGCCGTTATGTTTAGTTCAGATGACGTGTCCCTCACACAACAGCAAAAATATCCAGACTAATTCAAAAGTAAACAACTTCCCGTATTTGGTCAAAATAAACTTCAGATCATAGTTCCCAGACAAGAATCCAGAGCAGAATAATTTCAAGACTTCCATCTGGTTTTTTAAAAGTCCCAGCATGCTTAAATCTCAGCCAGAATAGCCATTTTAAAGCAAATATTATTATTATTATTATTATTATTATTACAGATTGTCATCTATAGCAATGATCTGGGTGATAATGTGGTAAATTGGATCAGCAAATTTGCTGATGGTACAAAGATTGGAGGTGTAGTGGACAGTGAGGAAGGTTTTCAAAGCTTGCAGAGGGATTTGGACCAGCTAGAAAAATGGGCTGAAAAATGGCAGATGAAGTTTAATGCAGACAAGTGTGAGGTATTGCACTTTGGAAGGAAAAACCGAGGTAGAACATACATGGTAAATGGTAGGACACTGAAGAGTGCAGTAGAACAGAGGGATCTGGGAATACAGATATATAATTCCCTAAAAGTGGTGTCACAGGTAGATATGGTCGTAAAGAGTACTTTTGGAACGTTGGCCTTTATAAATCAAAGTACTGAGTATAAGAGTTGGAATGTTATGGTGAGGTTGTATAAGGCATTGGTGAGTCCGAATTTAGAGTTTTGTGTGCAGTTTTGGTCACCTAATTACAGGAAGGATATTGACAAGGTTGAAAGAGTGCAGAGAAGGTTTACAAGGATGTTGCCGGGACTTGAGGAACTAAGTTACAGAGGTTGAATAGGTTAGGACTTTATTCCCTGGAGCGTAGAAGAATGAGGGGAGATTTGATAGAAGTGTACAAAATTATGATGGGTATAGATAGAGTGAATGCAAGCAGGCTTTTTCCACTGAGGCTAGGGGAGAAAAAAAACTAGGGGACATGGGTTAAGGGTGAAGGGGGGGAAGTTTAAAGGGAATATTAGGAGGGTCTTCACACAGAGAGTGGTGGGAATGTGGAATGAGTTGCCAGATGAAGTGGTGAAAGCAGGCTCACTTTTAACATTTAAGAAAAACTTGGACAGGTACATGGATGAGAGGAGTGTGGAGGGATATGATCCAGGTGCAGGTCAGTGGGACTAGGCAGAAAAATGGTTTAGCACAGCCAAGAAGGGCCAAAAGGCCTGATTCTGAGCTGTAATGTTCTATGGTTCTATTAAAGCATTGTTGTGGTCATTCTTTCTGCATCCACAGTCCCTCTTGATCTTGGATTGCGAAACAAAATGGATCACATACCATGACCAAATCCTTTCCCAACGAGGTAGAATCAAAAACCAGCCAAACTCACTGTTAACATATTACTAATATTTACAAATAATGGAATTTTCTTTCATAACAACATTTCATATGGAACTGTTGTGTTATTTCTCTTTCCGATTTTGCAAACCGAACTGTAAGCAGTATCAAATAACTCAAAGTACACAATATAATCAATACTGTAATATGAGACATTACTGGAACTAAAGGATGAATTTGTATATTGGAACTCTAATTCCAGAAATTATCCCACCAATTTGTTCCCTTTATATTCTTAACATCCCGATCAATAGTTTAACAGTTTGTTTCATTTGAATGGAAAATTGATAAGCAGTATCTAAATGTGCTCTAATGTATTCCAAATTTTCATGTAGTAGGCTAATAATACTATGTTGCTCAAATTATTCACACAAAGTGTCTTGCAGTTCATTCATTACATTTAATGGTGATTGCTGTCATTGATGCATGTCGACTAATTCAGTACAGGTTATTCTTGTTGGTATTTGTGGAGTAACATGAAAAATAGTGTGGACAATGTTACAAACTAAAGCTCTACATTAACGATGGTTTGATGAGAATGTAATGCAATATTCACCCTCTTCTCTGAAAGTTACTTTTGTGATGTTTATCTGTAGATGATTA
Source organism: Carcharhinus amblyrhynchos (assembly GCF_965287045.1). Classification (NCBI taxonomy): domain Eukaryota; kingdom Metazoa; phylum Chordata; class Chondrichthyes; order Carcharhiniformes; family Carcharhinidae; genus Carcharhinus; species Carcharhinus amblyrhynchos. The sequence goes on from NC_137327.1 coordinate 66,502,926, forward strand.
AATTCCTAAAGTAAATTTAGATTATTATCAACTTTAAATAAACAAGAAGCTTGTTCATTAGGATATATGGGATTTGGACAATTATTCTTTCTGACTGTTGACATCCCATCATATGGTAAAACATTGTCATATCACATCCATATGCTGTCTGTAATGATACCAATATTTTGAACCTTTGATACAATCCATACCATTGCATCCATTGGAATCACTGGAATCCAACACTACATGAAGTTCCATTCTGTTATTTCCCATCATGAATTGCCTTGTCTTTAATAAGTTGATTAATTGTTTTTTGGCATGTCTTTCTCACGCTGTTACCAAATATTCATTAGCATATTGTAGAAACAAAGATCTTGATCCTGCATCTTAAAGTTGTTATTCACTTCAGCCTTTACTTGCTTAACCTGCCTGGGTAACGTTTGAAATCTAAATTTGCAAAATCAAGAGTCTTAACTGTGGATATTCCTGCACGAGAGCAGTTGCTGAATCATCAATTAACTCCCCCCTCCCACCCCCAATAACTCTTTAAATCACCGAACCACTCTTGCTCCTCATCTGTTATTTCTTGATTTAACAGCCTCTGTATTAAATGAAAATATAATTCTCAAATTTGAGAGGGACACCAATGTCTGGTAAATGTATTTTAGTGAAGTCCAATGCAACTGGTACCAATTCATAGCAACCATTGTCATCTAATGCCTTGTTCAAATTCATTATGATTAAACCATTTTTAGGTTCAGTATGCACGGGACAATCATATATCATTGGTGAAGATGGAAGAGGGAAACAAAATTTAAATTTGGATGTAGGAGGGTCATGTTGTTGAGTTTGTTTTACGCGAGACTCTTCCGTCCTTGATACAAAGGCAAACACCAATCGCTATCCGATTCAAAAGTTCTTTATTCTCCTTATGTATGCAAGTTGGCAAACCTTTGCTATGTAACTTCTACTCAGTGCTGGGAGTCAGGTAGCAAAGGTGTACTGAACAATGGGATGGTTCCCCTTTATATAGCTTTTACAATCCTTCAGATCACGTGCGACCTGATACAATATAGCTAATCACAAGACACCCTTTATTCTAGTCAGGTTAACCATATCTAAGGTCATAATATCGTTATGTTGAAAGAAAGAGAACTGTTAAAGGGTAAATTTGTCTTAAGCTTTTCATTTTGAAATCAACACAAGTTCTTCCACACACCTGACGAAGGAACACCGTTTCTGAATGCTTGTGAGATTACTATCAAATAGAAGGTTGGTGGTGTTGTGGATAGTCTGGAGGGATGTCAGAAGTTGCAGCAAGACATAAGATGCAAGACTGGGTGGACTTCAACGCAGATAAATGTGTAGTGGCCCATTTTGGCAGGCCCAATGGGATGAAGGAGTACAGTATCAAGGGTAGGACTCTAAGCAGTGTTGAGGAGCAGATCATCGGCCTCGCAGGTGGAGGATGTGGTCAAGAAGGCGTATGGTCTGCTAGCCTTCATTAATCGAGGGATTGAATTTAGGAGCAGGGAGGTAATGCTGCAACTGCACGGGCAGCACGGTAACTCAGTGGTTAGCACTGCTGCTTCACAGCTCCAGGGTCCGGGGTTCGATTCCCGGCTCGGGTCACTGTGTGGAGTTTGCACATTCTCCTCGTGTCTGCGTGGGTTTCTGCCGGGTGCTCCAGTTTCCTCCCACAGTCCAAAGATGTGCGGGTTAGGTTGATTGGCCATGCTAAGAAATTGCCCCTCAGTATCCAGGGAAGTGTAGGCTAGGGATTAGTTGGTATAATATGTAGGGATATGGTGGTAGGGCCTGGGTGGGATTGTGTTCGTTGCAGACTCGATGGGCCGAAGGGCCTCTTTCTGCACTGTAGGATTCTATGATTCTATGAACTTTATAAGACCCTTGTCAGACCCCAATTGGAGTACTGTGCGCAGTTCTGGTCGCCGCACTACAAGAAGGATGTGGAAGCTATTGACAGGGTGCAGAGGAGATTTACAAGGATGTTGCCTGGATTGGGAGGCATGCCTTATGAAAATAGGTTGAGGGAGCTAGGTCTCTTCTCCCTGGAGAGACGAAGATTGAGAGGCGACCTGATAGAGGTTTATAAAATGTTGAGAGGTATAGATAAGGATGGATTCTCAGAGGCTATTTCCCAGGGCTGAAATGGTGGCTACGAGAGGACACAGGTTTAAGGTGCTTGAGAGCAGGTACAGAGATGTCGGGGTATGTTTTTCACTCAGAGGGTGGTGAGTGAATGGAATCGGCTGCTGTCGGTGGTGGTAGAGGCGAACTCGCTGGGGTCTTTTAAGAGACTTCTGGATGAGTAAATGGGATTTAATGGGATTGACAGTTATAGATAGGCCTGGTAGGTATGGATATGATGGGTGCAACTTGTGGGCCGAAGGGCCTGTTTATGCTATGTTAAATAATCTGGTTGGACTCTAACCTGGTGTTGTGAGACTTCTTACTGTGTTTACCCCAGTCCAACGCCGGCATCTCCACACCATTTAGATCTCAACAGGTGTACCTTGGGGTGGAGATGTAGGGAGCCATAATGCCGGACATAGGGGACCACGTATGCTCGATAGCAAGATCCAGACCAGTCCCAGGGAAGCCAAGGATAGGCGTTACCTCCACAGACAAAATAGGTGCCACTGTACACTACCATGTTGTTTAATAGAACTGGGTTGAATTAGAATGGAGCCCCCACAGTAGTCCAAAATGATTTGGCAGTATAGGGCAATGGACTTTAAGCCTCAGTGTTACTATACTACTACAGAGACTGGTGACATTAAACTGCTGAATGCAGTAGCTGCAGCCAACGGATTTGGTTCAGTTTCTTATCAAGCAGATAGATCCTCCTTGTTGATTGTAAACAATGAAGTGGGGTGGAGAGTCTGACCCTGAGTTGGGCTGATAATGTTGCTTAAAAGTTGATAGAGTGCATTCCCCCTTCTTCATTGTATAGCCATCACTGCTGATGTCAATTAGCCAATTTCCTCCCATGGTCCTTTTTATTCTGTTCTTAGTCCCATTTTGATACAAAATCCACTCTATCATTTCCTTGGTTTTGAGAGGAATAGGAAACAGGGGGATCCCCTCTTTGGCCTGTGGTTGTATGTGTGAGCAGACCCAACACATGCTTACATTAAATTTTACAGCATACTCATAAGACATGTACAAAAAGGGTGTTAAAGTGAAATTGTCCATTAGTCATTCCATCTTTCAGGCTTCCTTTCCGTTGATCCGGTTGTCCTGGTGCCAGGAAAATAGCCAAAAGGCGGAAGAAGCTGAAGATAAACTTCATGATTTATTAGTGGATGTTGGTGTCCGCTGTTTACAGTCGCTCAAATGTATCCAGCAAGGTTGTCTTTGAACCTGATTGCAGTTGGAGTCTGGAGGAGAACTTGTAATGGTCCTTTCCACCGTGGCCCAAGTTTGGGTCGATCCCAGTTCTTCATTAGCATGAGGTCTCCTATCTGTGGTCCAGGGAAGTAGTCTTGTGGGCCAGAATCTTGATCCGGTGTCCGTGGAGTTGATCCAAAGGCGCACTGTACCTGTGAATGAAGAAACTTTAAAGACAATGTTAGCTGTCGGAAGTACTTTTGCATTTCGTCTCTCCTAATGCGTAAATCTATCTGGGTGGACGGGCTTGTATTTGCATCCCAGGGCCTCCTGCTTGGTTTACCATTGATTATCTCCGCAGCCAATCGTCCATGGTAGAGTGGGGTGTTATTCTCATGTGGTAGAGGGCTAAGGGCTTTTAACCAGTTTAGACTGGTTTCAGATGTTAGCTTTGAGGACCCCATTAGCTCTTTCTACTGATTTGTTCAGCTGGAGCAGGACAGAGAGGGAGAGATTCTTAGCAGGAGTGCTGAGAGCAGCCAAAGTACTGATATTTTATTTATTTATTCCGTTTTTTCATGTGTTTTTCTTTTTGAGTTTAAACTCAGGGAAGCGGAAGTTGGCCACAGGGGATTCTGAGAGGTTGAGTTTTTTCTCGAGGCTGTGCAGGGGTCTGACGTCAACCAGTGATGAGCAGGAGGTTTAAAGAACAGGCCACTCTATACAGCAGGCAGCGTTAAGAGTGAGAGCTAAAGGGCTTTGGCTCATCGGGCTTAGACAAAAAGGGCAAGACAGGGTAAGTTTAATTCTGAATTACTTTTTTCTGTGTTCCTTAAAAAAAGGGAAATTATGAGAATGAGGCCGGTATGTTGTTCCTAGTGTAGGATGTGGGAGGTCCTGGAGCCCCTGACCTCCCAGATGTCCATATCGGTGCTGGGTGTGTCGAGCTGCGGTCCCAAGGGACCGTGTTAGAGAACTGGAACTGCAGCTCGAGGATCTTCGTCTGGTTAGGAAAAATGAGGAGCTACCGGCAGGTGGTCACACCGGGGCCACTGGAGGCAGACAAGTGGGTAATGGCCAGGAAGGGGAAAGCTCGGGTGATAGAGAGCACCCCAATGGATGTGCCCCTTCACAATAAGTACTGCTGGGGGGGACAGCCCAGCTGGGGGAACCAGCAGTGGCCGTGTCTCTGGAGCAATGTCCGGCCCTGTAACTCAGAGGGCTAAGGGAAGGTGGAGGAAGGCAGTATTAACTGGGGACTCTATAGTGAGGGGGTATGTCCCTGGTCATGTCCCAGAAGTCCTGAGGTGGGAGGGAGAGGAGCCAGAGGTTGTGGTATATATTGGTACCACTGACATAAGTAGGAAGAGAGAAGGAGTCATAAAAAGAGAATATTGGGAGACGGTTGAGAAGGCGGAATGTAAAAGTAGTAATCTTGGGATTGCTGCCTGTGCCACGGGAAACTGAGAGCAGGAATGGAATGAGGTGGAGGATGAATGCGTGGCTGAGGGACAGGAGCAGGGGACAGGGCTTCAGGTTCTTGGATCATTGGGACCTCTTTTGGGGCAGGTGTGACCTGTACAAAAAAGAATGGTGGCACTTGAATCCCAGGGGACCAATATCCTGGTGGGAAGGTTAGCTAAGGCTACTGGGGAGGGAATCGAGATGAGGTGACTGGGAGCGAGGAGGTTAGCTCGCAAATAGAGAAGAATTGTAGACAGTGTAAGAGGGAAGATAGATGGGTGATGGAGAAGGGGAGCGCTCAGACCGAAGGTTTGAGATGTGTCTATTTTAACATCAGGAGTGTAGTGAATAAAGTGGATGGGCTTAGAGTGTGGATCGCTGCTTCGAAATGTGATGTGGTGGCCATTACGGATGTCTCAGGGACAGTACTGGATACTTCAGGTGCTGGGTTTCAGATGTTTCAGAAAGGACAAGGAGGGAGGCAAAAGTGGGTGGGGGAGTGGCACTGTTGATCAGGGATAGTGTCACAGCTGTAGAGAAGGTGGAAGCCGTAGAGGTACTGTCTATGGAGTCTCTGTGGGTGGAAGTTCAGAACAGGACAGGGTCAATAATTTTGCTGGGTGTTTTCTATAGGCCGCCCAATATTAACAGGGATGTTGAGGAGCAGATAGCAAGACAGATCCTGGAAAGATGTAGTAATAACAGAGTTGTCATGATGGGAGACTTAATTTCCCAAACATCGATTGGAATATCCCTAGGGGAAGATGTTTGGATGGGGAAGAGTTTGTTAGGTGTGTTCAGGAGAGTTTCCTGACACAGTATGTGGATAAGCCTACAAGAGGAGAAGCTGTACTCGATCTGGTACTGGCTAATGAACCTGGATAGGTGTCGGATCTCTCAGTGGGAGAACATCTTGGGGATAGTGATCATAACTCTATCTCCTTTATGCTAGCATTGAAAAGAGATAGGATCAGGCAAGTTAGGAAAGTTTATCTGGAGTAAGGGGAAATATGAAGCCATCAGGCAGGAAATTAAACAAGTAAATTGGATGAAGGTATTCTCGGGGGAAAAAGTACCAAAGTGAGGTGGCAGATTTTCAAGGAATGTTTGTCTAGACATGTCTAGCATGTCTAGACATGACAATGTTCCGATGAGACAGGGAGGTTTTGGGACCGTGGTGCACGAAAGTTGGAATGAACCTCGTCAAAAAGAAAAGTAATGCATACAAAAGGTTCAGAGAGCTGAGAGATGTTAGGGATCTAGAAGACTATACGGCTCATAGGAAGGAACTTAAGAAGGAAATTAGGAGAGCCAGAAGGGGTCATGAGAAGGCCTTGGCAGGTAAGATTAAGGAGAACCCTAAGGCGTTCTACAAATCTATGAAGAGTAAAAGGATGAGATGAGAAGGAATAGGAACTATAAAATGTGAAGATGGGAAAGTTTGTACAGAACCAGTAGAAATAGCAGAGGTGCTTAATGAATACTTTACCTCAGTATTCACGGTTGAAAAAGATCTGGGTGGTTGTACTGCAGGCTTGCGGCGGACTGAAAAGATTGAGTATGTGGACATTAAGAAAGAGGATGTGTTAGAAATTTTGAATAGCATCAAGATAGATAAGTCGCCGGGACCAGATGGAATGTACCTCAGGTTACTGTGGGGGGCGAGGGAAGAGATTGCAGAACCTCTGGCGATGATCTTTGCGTCGTCGATAGAGACGGGAGCGGTTCCAGAGGTTTGCGGATGTGGTTCCTATATTCAAGAAAGGGAATAGGGATAGCCCGGGAAATTACCAACTGGTGAGTCTAACCTCAGTGGTTGGTAAGTTGATGGAGAAGATTCTGAGGGACAGGATTTATGAACATTTAGAGAAGTTTAGTATGCTCAAAAGTAGTCAGCAGATCGTGCCTTACGAGCCTGGTCGAGTTCTTTGAAAATGTGACTAAACACATTGACGAAGGAAGAGCGGTAGATGTGGTTTACATGGACTTCGGCAAGGCGTTCGATAAGGTCCCCCATGCAAGACTTGAGAAAGTGAGAGGGCATGGGATCCAAGGGGCTGTTGCTTTGTGGATCCAGAATTGGCTTGCCTGCAGAAGGCGGAGAGTGGTTGTAGATGGTCTTTTTCTGCATGGGGGTCGATGACCAGTGGAGTGCTCCAGGGATCTGTCCTGGGACCCTTGCTGTTTGTAGTTTTCATAAATGACCTGGATGAGGAGGTGGAGGGATGGGTTGGTAAGTTTGCTGACGACACGAAGGTTGGTGGTGTTGTGGATAGTTTGGAGGGATGTCAGAAGTTACAGCGTGACATAAATAGGGTGCAAGGCTGGGCGGAGAAGTGGCAGATGGACTTCAACCCGGATAAATGTGTAGTGGTCCATTTTGGCAGGTCAAATGGGATGAAGGAGTATAATGTCTACTCTTAGCAGTGTAGAGGATCAGAAGGACCTTGGGGTCCGGGTCCACAGGACTCTTAAATCGGCCTCGCAGGTAGAGGATGTGGTTAAGAAGGTGTATGGTATACTGGCCTTCATCATTCGAGGGACTGAGTTTAACATAGAACATTACAGCGCAGAACAGGCCCTTCGGCCCACGATGTTGTGCCGACCAGTTAAAAAACAATGACCCTCTAACCTAAACCAATCCCTTTTCATCCATAAACCTATCCACGGATCTCTTAAACGCCCCCAAACTAGGCGCATTTACGACTGCAGCAGGCAGGGCATTCCAATCCCTCACCACCCTCTGGGTAAAGAACTTACCCCTGACATCCATCCTATAACTACCCCCCCTTAATTTAAAGCCATGCCCCGTCGTGCTAGCTTTCTCCATCCGAGGAAAAAGGCTATCACTATCCACCCTATCTAAACCTCTAATCATCTTATATGTTTCAATAAGATCCCCTCTTAGCCGCCTTCTTTCTAGCGAAAACAACCCCAAATCCCTCAGTCTCTCCTCATAGGACCTCCCCTCCATACCAGGCAATATCCTGGTAAACCTCCTCTGCACCCTCTCCAAAGCCTCCACATCCTTCCTATAATGTGGGGACCAGAACTGCACACAATACTCCAAGTGCGGCCGCACCAGAGTTGTGTACAGTTGCATCATGACGCTGCGACTCCTAAATTCAATCCCCCTACCAATAAACGCCAAGACACCGTATGCCTTCTTACCAACCGTATCTACTTGATTCCCAACTTTCAGGGATCTATGTACACGTACACCTAGATCCCTCTGTTCATCCACACTACTCAGAGTCCTCCCGTTAGCCCTATACTCGACACATGTGTTATTCCTACCAAAGTGAATTACCTCACACTTCTCCGCATTAAACTCCATCCGCCACCTCTCGGCCCAGCTCTGCAACCTGTCTAAGTCACCCTGCAAACTACGACACCCTTCCTCACAATCTACCACACCTCCGACTTTGGTGTCATCAGCAAATTTACTAATCCACCCAACTATACCCTCATCCAGATCATTAATAAAAATTACAAACAGCAGTGGCCCCAAAACAGATCCCTGAGGCACACCACTCGTAACTGAACTCCATGACGAATATTTACCATCAACCATCAACCACCACCCTCTGTCTCCTATCTGCTAGCCAATTCCTGATCCAATTTCCTAGATTACCCTCAATCCCATACATCCGCATTTTCTGCAGAAGCCTACCATGGTGAACCTTATCAAACGCCTTACTAAAATCCATATATACCACGTCAACTGCCTTTCCCCCATCCACCTCTTTGGTCACTTTCTCAAAAAACTCAATAAGGTTAGTAAGGCACGACCTACCCGCTACAAAACCATGCTGACTATCTCCAATCAATTTATTACTCTCCAAATAACTATAAATCCTATCCCTAATAATTTTTTCTAAAACCTTGCCCACAACAGAAGTAAGACTCACCGGTCTATAATTCCCGGGGAAGTCTCTGTTCCCCTTCTTAAACAATGGGACAACATTCGCTATCCTCCAATCTTCCGGCACTATACCTGAGACCAACGACGACCTGAAGATCAGAGCCAGAGGCTCTGCAATCACCTCTCTTGCCTCCCAGAGAATCCTAGGGTAAATCCCGTCCGGCCCAGGGGACTTATCTATTTTCAAACCCTCAAGAATATCCAGCACATCCCCCTTATCAACTGCAATACTGTCTAGTTTACACCCCTGCAACCCAGTGTTCTCCTCAGCTACATTCATGTCCCCCTGCGTGAAGACCGAAGAGAAATATTGGTTCAATGCCTCACCAATCTCTTCCGGTTCCACACACAACTTCCCTCTGCTGTCTGTAACTGGCCCTAATCTTGCCCTAACCAACCTTCTGTTCTTAACATACCTATAGAACGCCTTAGGATTCTCCTTAATCCTATCAGCCAAAGTCTTCTCATGTCCTCTTTTAGCCCTTCTTAATTCACTCTTCAACTCCCTCCTAGCCAATCTAAAGCTTTCTAGTGCACTACCTGAGCCCTCAAGTCTCATCCGAACATAAGCCTCCTTTTTCTTTTTAACCAACGAATCAACTTTTTTAGTGCACCACGGTTCCCTAGCCCTACCAATTCCTCCTTGCCTGACAGGGACATACCTATCAAGGACTCGCAGTAGCTGCTCCTTGAAAAAACTCCACATTTCGGACATTCCCAGTCCCTGTAGCCTCCTAGTCCAACCTATGCTTCCTAATTCTCTCCTAATAGCCTCATAATTACCCTTCCCCCAGCTAAAACTACTGACCCGAGGCTCATGCCTATCCCTTTCCATCACTAAGGTGAACGTAACCGAATTGTGGTCACTATCACCAAAATGCACACCAACTTCCAAGTCCAGCACCTGGTCTGGCTCATTTCCCAGCACCAGATCTAATATCGCCTCACCTCTAGTTGGCCTATCAACATACTGAGTCAAAAAACCTTCCTGCACGCTTTGTACAAAAACTGCCCCCTCTAACGAGCTAGAGCTATAGCAATTCCAATCAATATTAGTAAAGTTAAAGTCCCCCATAACAATTACCCTATTACTTTCACTCCTAACGCAATCCTTTCCTCAACCTCTCTAGAACTTTTAGGAGGTCTATAAAAGACTCCCAACAGGGTGACCTCTCCTCTCCTATTTCTAATCACCGCCCATACTACCTCAACAGACAAGTCCTCATCAAACTTCCTCTCTGACACTGTGACACAGTCCTTGACTAATAATGCTACCCCTCCCCCCCTTCTACCTCCTTCTCTACTCCGACTAAAGCATTTGAACCCCGGAACTTGCAACAACCATTACTGACCCTGCTCTATCCACATCTCTGAAATGGCCACAACATCAAAGTCCCAGGTACTGATCCACGCTGCAAGTTCATCTACTTTATTGCGAATACTCCTCGCATTAAAGTATACGCATTTCAAACCCTGCTCCGCCCCACCCCCGCGATGCCGTGCATTGCAGTTAGGAGTTGGGAGATAATGCTGCAGCTTTATAAGACCCTTGTCAGACCCCATTTGGAGTACTGTGCTCAGTTCTGGTCGCCTCATTACAGGAGAGATGTGGAAGCTATTGAAAGCTCTGTTAATAAAGGATAATATCAGGGCAGTAGTAAGAGAAGATATAGGGTCCAAAGAGCAAAACATGGAATCATTGTGGGTGGAGATAAGAAATAGTAAGGGGAGAAAGTCACTGGTGGGCGTGGTCTATAGGCCCCCAAATAATAACTTTGAGGTGGGCGGGCTATAAACAAGCAAATAATTGATGCATGCAAAAACAGAACGGCGATAATTGTGGGGGATTTTAACCTGCATATTGATTGGATGACCCAAGTCGGACGCGGTGGGCTTGAGGAAGAGTTCTTGGAATGCTGTCAGGATAGTTTCCTTGAACAGTATGTAACGGAACTTAGGAGGGAGCGAGTTATCTTAGATCTGGTATTTACGAGGCAGGTAGAATTAGGGATCTTCTTGTGGGGGATCCTCTTGGGATGAGTGATCACAATATGGTGGAATTTCTGATGCAGATGGAGGGTGAGAAAGTAGGGTCCCAAACCAGTGTCCTCTGCTTGAACAGAGGGGAGAATGATAAGATGAGGGCGGAATTGGCTAATGTAGATTGGAGGCACAGATTGGTTGGTAGGACAGCTCAGGAACAGTGGAGGATTTTTAAGGAGATCTTTTTCAGTACTCAGCAGAAATATATTCTGGTGATAAAGAAGGACTGTAAGAAAAGGGATAACTAGCCGTGGATATCGAAGGAAATAAAGGAGACTATTAAATTAGAAACCGATGCGTACAGAGCGGCTAAAAATGGTGGGGAGTTAGAAGATTGGGAAAGATTTAAAAAAAAACAAAGAATGACTAAAAAAGCTATAAAGAAAGTAGAGTATGAAACTAGACTAGCTCTAAATATAAAAAACGATAGTAAAAGTTTTTACAAATATATAAAGAAGAGGAGACTGGCTAGAGTGAATGTTGGACCCTTGGAGGACGAGAGGGGGGATTTAATGGTGGGTAAAGAGGAAGTGGCTGAGACTTTAAGTTTTTTGTGTCGGTCTTCACGGAGGAAGACACAAATAGCTTACCGAATATAATGGATAATGAGAGCCTTTTTCCTTGGATGGTGATGGTTAACACGAGGGGACATAGCTTTAAATTGAGGGGTGGTAATTATAGAACAGATGTCGGAGGTAGGTTCTTTACTCAGAGGGTAGTAATGGCGTGGAATGCCCTGCCTGCAGCAGTTGTGGACTTGCCAACTATAAGGGCGTTCAAATGGTCAGTGGATAGGCATATGGATAACATTGGATTAGTTTAGGTTAGGGGGGTCATTACATTGGTTCCACTGGTTGGTGCAACATCGAGGGCCGAAAGGTCTGTACTGCACTGTAATGTTCTATGTTCTATTAAAGATAGAGGGATGGTAGGAGATGAGGTCCTTAATACAATTACTGTTACTAGAGAGGTAGTGCTTGGTAGACTAACGGAACTGAAGGTAGACAAGTCCCCGGGACCGGGTGGAATGCATCCCAGGGTTCTGAAAGAAATGGCAGAAGTAATAGCAGATGCATTAGTAATTATTTATCAGAATTCGCTGGACTTTGGGGAAGTGCCTGCGGATTGGAAAACAGCTACTCTTACGCCACTGTTTAAAAAGGCAGCAGACAAAAGGTGAGGAATTATAGGCTGGTTAGCTTAACTTGCATAGTTAGAAAAATGCGAGAATCCATCACTAAAGAAGAAATAGCAGGACACCTAGGAAAGAACGGTTCAATAAAACAGACGCAGGGTGGATTCGTGAAAGGAAAGTCATGTTGAATGAATTTACTGGATTTTTATGAAGATGCGACTTGTGCGGTAAACAGAGGGGAACCAGTGGATGTGGTGTTTTTTAGATTTCCAGAAGGTGTTCGATAAGGTGCCTCACAAAAGGTTGCTGCAAAACGTAAGGGTACACAGAGTTGGGGGTAAAGTGTCAGCGTGCGTTGAGGATTGGTTATCTAACAGGAAGCAGAAAGTTGGAATCAATGGGTGCTTTTCTAGTTGGCAGTTGGTAACTAGTGGTGTGCCGCAGGGATTGGTACTGGGGCCTCAACTGTTTACATATACATAGACGATCCAGAGGAGGGGGCTGAGTGTAGGGTAACAAAATTTGCTGATGACATGAAGATGAGTGGAAAAGCGAATCATGTGGAGGACGTCGAAAGCCTGCAGAGAGATCTGGATAGGCTGAGTGAGTGGGCAAGGACCTGGCAGATGTTAGCAAATATGAGGTTATCCACTTTGGTAAAAATAATAGTAGGAAAAAATATTATTTAAATGGTGAAAAGTTGCAGCATGCTACTGTGCAGAGGGACCTGGGGGTCCTTGTGCACGAATCGCAAAAATTCAGTGATCAAGAAGGCAAATGGAATATTGGCTTTTATCGCGAGGGGGATAGAATATAAAAGCAGGGAGGTCTTGCTGCCACTGTACAGGGCACTGGTGAGGCCTCAACTGGAGTGCTGTGTGCAGTTTTGGTCCCCTTATTTGCAAAAGGATGTATTGGCCTTGGAGGGAGTACAGAGAAGGTTCACCAGGCTGATACCGGAGACGAGGGGGTCAGCTTATGAGAAGAGATTAAATAGACTGGGCCTGTACTCGTTAGAGTTTAGAAGTCTGAGGGGGGATCTTATAGAGACTTACAAGATAATGAAGGAGCTAGATAGGGTAGAGGTAGAGAGATTCTTTCCGTTTAGAAAGGAAACCAGAACTAGAGGGCACAGCCTCAAAATAAGGGGGACAGTTTGGAACCGAGTTGAGGAGGAACTTCTTCACTCAAAGGGTGGTGAATCTCTGGAATTCTCTCCCCATTGAAGTGGTGGAGGCTGCCTCGTTGAATATATTTAAGTCACAGGTTGATAGATTTCTGATAGTCAAGGGAATTAAGGGTTATGGGGAACAGGCGGGAAAGTGGAACTGATCCACTTCAGATCAGCCATGATCTTATTGAATAGCGGGGCAGGCTCAAAGGGCTAGATGGCCTACTCCTGCTCCTGTTTCTTATGTTCTTATGAAAGGGCGCAGAGGAGATTTACAAGGATGTTGCCTGGATTGGGTGGCATGCCTTATGGGGATAGGTTGAGGGAGCTCGGTCTTTTCTCCTTGGAGAGACGAAGGGTGAGAGGTGACCAGCATAAGATGTTGGGAGGTATTGATCGGATGGATTCTCAGAGACTTTTCCCAGGGCTGAAATGGTTGCTACGAGAGGACACAAGTTTAAGGTGCTGGGGAGTAGGGACAGAGGAGATGTCAGGGGTAAGTTTTTTGCTCAGAGGGCGGTGAGTGACTGGAATCAGCTGCCATTGGTGGTGGTGGTGGAGGCAAATTCAATAGGGTGTTTTAAGAGATTTCTGGATGAGTGCATGGGACTTAATAGGATTGAGGATTATAGGTAAGCCTAGTAGGTAGGGATATGATCGGCACAACTTGTGGGCCGAAGGGCCTGTTTGTGCTGTAGTTTTTCTGTGTTCTATCCCTGCTGCCTGGGGTGGTAGGCATAGTGGAACTGCTGCTGAATGTGCAATACGTCACATAGTTTCTTACTCATTTTCCCTACAAAATGGGTGCCATTGTCCGAGCTAATCTGTTGGGGTACCCCAAATCTCAGTATTATTTGTCAATAACAACTTTACTACTGTCAAGGCCTTGTTATTTGTAGTTGAGAGCCTCTATCCATCTAGTAAACACATCAACAATTACAAGACAATACTTATAACACTGCACACGCAGTATTTCGATAAACTCCAACTGAATACAGTCAAATCGGTCACCTGGCCAGGATGTTTTCCGTGGTGAGCACTTAATCCTTGGCTAATGTTATTAATGTTAATGTTGGCATGTTCAACATGATGTTATATGAAACTACGCAGCTTCGGCTAGTCGGGAGTGCCACCAGCTATGACGCAATATTCCACTCATTTCCTCCTTCTCAAGGTGGGTGTCAGAGTGTAGATAACCAATCAGTAAAGGCAGTAATGCATCTGGTATACAAACTTGGCCAGTTGGAGTAACCCAGAGACTTTTTGATGCAGAATGCGAACACCTATGTGTCTTCCAACGATCTTTTTCAGAAGCAGAGGTGTCCCCCTGTAAGCGCTGAATAGTGACTATACCTGGCATGCCCGGTGTGTTCAGAGAAGGCGAGTGATTTATTCATGGAGGGCACTATGTTAGTTTGGGCTGTTGCAGCCTTTTTGGCGGTGTAGTTAGCCTTGGCATTACCCCTGGTGTCAGTAACTTTGGAACAACAATGGCACGCCAAATATGTCAGGAGGTACCTCCAATTTTTTATCTTTCCTTTGTGTGGCTTGTCACTCTAGCCCTTTTTCTCAGGCTCATCTCTCCCTTTCCAACCGCTATCCCTGCTCTATCTCTTTTGCTCTTCTCATACTTCTCACATTCCCACTTCAACATTTCCCAAGTTTTGGGTTTCCCTTCCCTTCATCACATTCACTGATCCCTCTCCTATGTGCATTGTTCTTCCAGCTGGCCAGCTTTGATTTTTCAGTTACTTTCTTTTGCTTGGCACAAGTAGTCACATTTCCAACTTCACCTAATTCCCACCCTTTAATTTTACTTTCTGAAAACAATTTAATAAATACTCCACAAGGACAAACAGGCTTTAGCAACAACTGCTCTCAATCTAAGACAACAACAACCACCTACATTTGACAAGCAACCAGACCACACATGTGGGCGACTCAAACCCTCCACTTTCTTACTGAATGAACCTGGGGACTCTAACCACCAGGCCACTCGGGGAACTCTAACCATCCGGTGTCTTAACAAATAAACCTGGGGACTCTAACCACCAGGGCAACTAGGGGACTCAAACCATCCGGCGAAGAACTAGTCGGTGTTCAAGGATGTGAGCTGTCTCCGGATTCCGTCAGGGCCTCGGGGGACCAGGAGTCGACTGGGTATTAGTTGAGTGAGAGAGACCAAGATTAATCTCACCTTGTGGGCCCGTCTGTCTCATGTTACCGACACCCAGACGATTGCTTATTCAGTCTACCTCGGAGAACATCTGTATATGTTGGAACCCTGCTCTGCAGTGCCAATTGTTAAGTTTGTTTTTCACAGGACTCTTCTATCCTTGATACAAAAGCAAACACCAACTGCTGTCTGATTCAAAAGTTCTTTATTCTTCTTACATATGCAAGCTGGCAAACATTTGCTACGTAATTTCCACTCAGTGCTGGGAGTCAGGTAGCAAAGGCGTGCCAACAATGGGATGCAATGTAGCTTTTACAATCCTTCAGATCACATGCGATCTGATACAATATAGCTAATCACACGACACTCTTTGTTCTAGTCAGGTTAACCATATTTAAGGTCATAATATCGTTATGTTGAAAGGAAGAGAACTGTTAAAGGGTAAATACGTTAATCACAGATGTCTTAAGCTTGTCATTTTGAAATCAACTCAAAAGTTCTTAGTTGCATGCGATGTTAACCCCTTAATATCTCAATGTACCAAAAGGTACTGAAAGTGTCGGTTTAACTCTCCAACATATTTGATTATTAAAAATGACCCATATTCACATAATGAACAACTACCATTATAAATCTAAATTTCCAACAGTCACAACTCAAAATCTATTTCCTATTACCATATACGTGCTACGTGCTTTTAAAACTCAGTTACCCAATGGACAATCAAGAAGTAATTCAAGTGATTTATGCTGGTTTAACAAGTCGTAGAGAAACTCTTCAATCGTTTTTTTTGTTCATGGGACATGCATTGCTAGATCACCAGTATTTATTGCCCATCCCTAGTCCTCCTTGTTCAGAGGTCAGTTAAACTTCAACCACATCGCTGTGGCTGTGGAGTCCCATATAGGTCGAACCAGGTAAAGGCGGCAGATAGAACATAGAACATAGAACATAGAACATTACAGCGCAGAACAGGCCCTTCGGCCCACGATGTTGCGCCGACCAGTTACAAAAACAATGACCCACTAGCCTATACCAATCCCTTTTCGTCCATAAACCTATCCAGAGATCTCTTAAACGCCCCCAAACTAGACGCATTTACAACTGCAGCAGGCAGGGCATTCCAATCCCTCACCACCCGCTGGGTAAAGAACCTACCCCTGACATCCGTCCTGTAGCTACCCCCCCTTAATTTAAAGCCATGCCCCCTTGTGCTAGCTTTCTCCATCCGAGGAAAAAGGCTATCACTATCCACCCTATCTAAACCTCTAATCATCTTATATGTTTCAATAAGATCCCCTCTTAGCCGCCTTCTTTCCAACGAAAACAACCCTAAATCCCTCAGTCTTTCCTCATAGGACCTCCCCACCATACCAGGCACCATCCTAGTAAACCTCCTCTGCACCCTCTCCAACGCCTCCACATCCTTCTTGTAATGCGGGGACCAGAACTGCACACAGTACTCCAAGTGCGGCCGCACTTATTTCTTATCCCAAAGGACACGAGTGAAGCAGATGGATTTTTACGACAATCGACAATGGTTTCTTGGTCATCAGTAGATTCTTAATTCCAAATTTTTTAAATTGAACTCTGATTCCACCGTCTGCAGTGACGGGATTCGAATCTGGGTCCCCAGAACATTAACTGAGTTTCTATATTAATTGTCCAGCGATAATACCATTAGGCTATCGCCTCCCTGCTTTTACCAATTTTTAAAAATCTATGAATAACGTGATCTGCACAAATGGTTTATTTGTTCCTCTTCTAAGAGTTTTAACTTCTGTAAGCCCAGATAATTAAATAATAGGAAAATCATGTCAGTGTTGCAATGCCACTAACACTGTCTAGAGCCCTTACCTTTCACAAAAAAACTTCTAACTTATTAGCATTTAGATACATTGAACCTGGGTTCACGAGCATTACCTTAAATAACATTTACTCAATATTGATATCACACAAACCAAATAGTACTTTGTAAAATTATTCCTAATTCAAATGGTGACATCATGAACTGAGAATGTATTTCAATTTATCTTTCTTCAACAACAAATGAAAAGTTTATTTCCTTGAAATGCAAAAGTCACACAGAACCTCTTTCCATTGCCCTTTATTTGTCAAAGATTAAAATTTATTTATCCCCTCAGTTATATGTGTTGGCTATTCCATGCACTCAATTTATTCAATCAATATCAAACCCATAATGCTTAAGTATAATCAATCATTTTAATTCAAAAGACCGGTGAGTCTTACTTCTGTTGTGGGCAAGGTTTTAGAAAAAATTATTAGGGATAGGATTTATAGTTATCTGGAGTGTAATGAATTGATTAGAAATAGTCAGCATGGTTTTGTAGCGGGTAGGTCATGCCTTACTAACCTTATTGAGTTTTTTGAGAAGGTGACCAAAGAGGTGGATGGGGGCAAGGCAGTTGACGTGTTATATATGGATTTTAGTAAGGCGTTCGATAAGGTTCACCATGGTAGGCTTCTGCAGAAAATGCAGATGTATGGGATTGTGGGTAATCTAAGAAGTTGGATCAGGAATTGGCTATCAGATAGGAGACAGAGGGTGGTGGTTGATGGTAAATATTCATCATGGAGTTCGGTTACGAGTGGTGTGCCTCAGGGATCTGTTTTGGGGCCACTGTTGTTTGTAATCTTTATTAATGATCTGGATGAGGGTATAGTTGGGTGGATTAGTAAATTTGCTGATGACACCAAAGTTGGAGGTGTGGTAGATTGTGAGGAAGGGTGTCATAGTCTGCAGGGAGACTTAGATAGGTTGCAGAGCTGGGCCGAGAGGTGGCGGATGGAATTTAATGCGGAGAAGTGTGAGGTAATTCACTTTGGTAGGAGCAACAGATGTGTCGAGTATAGGGCTAACGGGAGGACTTTGAATAGTGTGGATGAACAGAGGGATCTAGGTGTATGTGTACATAGATCCCTGAAAGTTGGGAATCAAGTAGATAAGGTTGTTAAGAAGGCGTACGGTGTCTTGGCGTTTATTGGTAGGGGAATTGAATTTAGGAGTCGCAGCGTCATGTTGCAACTGTACACTACTCTGGTGCGGCCGCACTTGGAGTATTGTGTGCAGTTCTGGTCCCCACATTACAAGAAGGATGTGGAGGCTTTGGAGAGGGTGCAGAGGAGGTTTACTAGGATGTTGCCTGGTATGGTGGGGAGGTCCTATGAGGAGAGACTGAGGGATTTAGGGTTGTTTTCGTTGGAAAGAAGGCGGCTAAGAGGGGATCTTATTGAAACATATAAGATGATTAGAGGTTTAGATAGGGTGGACAGTGATAGCCTTTTTCCTCGGATGGAGAAAGCTAGCACGAGGGGGCATGGCTTTAAATTAAGGGGGGGTAGCTACAGGACGGATGTCAGGGGTAGGTTCTTTACCCAGCGGGTGGTGAGGGATTGGAATGCCCTGCCTGCTGCAGTTGTAAATGCGCCTAGTTTGGGGGCGTTTAAGAGATCTGTGGATAGGTTTATGGACGAAAAGGGATTGGTATAGGCTAGTGGGTCATTGTTTTTGTAACTGGTCGGCGCAACATCGTGGGCCGAAGGGCCTGATCTGCGCTGTTATGTTCTATGTTCTATGTAACAGTGAGAAAATCTGAATGAGCCAAACTCTTCCACAGAGGCAAAGCCTTTAGGACTCTATTATAAACAACCTCGAAGTCCTGAAGCTGCTAGACCTGATCGTTATTTGTAATTCACAATCCACCTATTTAAATCAAAACACAAAAATATATTTGGCTTAATTAAAAACACAAAAGAGATTCCAACAGATTCCAATTTGATAACCTCATTACACCTTGAAACGACAAAGGGAAGAGATCACATTGTTTCCTCCAAGTTTTAAATCCTGTCTGTCCCAGTTTGAACACAGTAAAAAGCCTGACAACACCAGGTTTTAGTCCAACCTATTTATTTGATAATATACTCACAAGCTTTCGAGGGACACCCTCTTCGTCAGGTGAATGGAGAGTTCTGGCCTCAGACAGAGCATATAAAGCACAGACAGTTTAGAGATTACTGATTAGAATGCGAATCTTTACACCTAACCTGCTGTTCAAGACCTGAAGTGGCTGATAATGTGAGTGGAAGGAGCACTGATCACAGTTTAAAGAGATGTGTATTGTCTCCAGACAGTACAGTAAGTGAGGTTTTGCAAACCCAGGCAAGTCACGGGGGTTACAGATAGTGCGACATGAACCCAAGATCCCTGTTGAGACCGTCCTCATGTGTGCGGAACTTGGCTATCAGTCTCTGTTCAGCGACTCTGCGCTGTCGTGTGTCGTGAAGGCCGCCTTGGAGAATGCTTACCCGAAGGTCAGAGGCTGAATGCCCGTGACCACTGAAGTGTTCGCCAACAGGAAGGGAACAGTCTTGCCTGGTGACTGTCGAGCGATGTTCATTCATCCGTTGTCGTAGCGTCTGCATGGTCTCCCCAATGTACCATGCTTCAGGACATCCTTTCTTGCAACGTATCAGGTAGACAATGTTGGCCGAGTTGCAAGAGTATTTACCATGTACCTGGTGGATGGTATTCTCACGTGTGATGATGGTATCCATGTCGATGATCCGGCATGTCTTGCAGAGGTTGCTGTGGCAGGGTTGTGTGGTATTGTGGTCACTGTTCTCCTGAAGGCTGGGTAGTTTGCTGCGAACAATGGTCTGTTTGAGGTTGTGTGGTTGTCTGAAAGCAAGAAGTGGGGGTGTGGGGATAGCCCTGGCAAGATGTTCGTCTTCATCAATGATATGTTGAAGACTCTGGAGAAGATGTCGTAGCTTCTCCGCTCCGGGGAAGTACTGGACGACGAAGGGTACTCTTCGGACTACACACTTCAACCAGATGAAATCGAAGTTCTCAGCTGAGGGCTCAATTTCTGCCCCACCACCAAAATGGACCCCATCAGTCTCGCAGCGGACACAGAGGAATTCATCAGGCGAATGAGGCTGTGGGAGTTTTTCCACAAACCCCAAGAGGCCAGCAACGAACACAATGAGACAGTCGATGAACCAGAACAGCCGACAGAGAGATCCGCAGTGCAACAGCCTAAGAGGAAGGAATCCAATTGGACTCCTCCGGAAGGCCGCTGCCCTCTACTGGACTTGTATGCCCAAACCATCAGGAGGTGCGTTAACACCAGATTCATCAGCCGCACTCACAAGACAGCCCCGAACATCACCCAAGCACAACGCAACGCCATCCACGCTCTCAAGACAAACAGCAACATTGTCATCAAACCAGCAGACAAAGGAGGGGCCATCGTCATACTGAACAGAACGGATTACTGTAAAGAAGTGTACCGACAACTAAACAATGAGGAACACTACAGACAATTACCCACAGATCCGACCAAAGAACACACTCGTCAACTCAACAATCTGATCAAGACCTTTGATCCGGACCTTCAGAGCACCCTCCGTGCTCTCATTCCACGTACTCCCCGCATTGGAGATCTCTACTGCCTCCCAAAGATACACGAGGCAAACACACCTGGCCGTCCCATCGTATCGGGCAATGGAACTCTGTGTGAGAACCTCTGCGGCTACGTCGAGGGCATCCTGAAACCCATTGTACAAAGAACCCCCAGCTTTTGTCGCGACACTACGGACTTCCTACTGAAACTCAGCACACACGGAGCAGTTGAACCAGGGACACTCCTCGTCACGATGGATGTCTCAGCGCTCTACACCAACATCCCCCACAACGATGGCATTGCTGCGACTGCCTCAGTACTCAATGCTGACAACTGCCAGTTTCCAGATGCAATTTTACAACTCATCCGCTTTATCCTGGACCACAATGTCTTCACCTTCAACAACCAGTTTTTCATCCAGACACATGGAACAGCCATGGGGACCAAATTTGCACCTCAATATGCCAACATCTTCATGCACAGGTTCGAACAAGACTTCTTCACTGCACAGAATCTTCAACCGATGCTGTACACTAGATACATCGATGACATTTTCTTCCTTTGGCCTCATGGTGAACAATCACTGAAACAACTATATGATGATATCAACAAATTCCACCCCACCATCAGACTCACCATGGACTATTCCCCAGAATCAGTTGCATTCTTGGACACACGCATCTCCATTAAGGACGGTCACCTCAGCACCTCACTGTACCGCAAGCCCACAGACAATCTCACAATGCTCCACTTCTCCAGTTTCCACCCTAAACATGTTAAAGAAGCTATTCCCTATGGACAAGCCCTCCGTATACACAGGATTTGCTCAGATGAGGAGGATCGTGACAGACACCTCCAGACCCTGAAAGATGCCGTCATAAGAACAGGATATGGTGCTCGACTCATAGATCGGCAGTTCCGATGCGCCACAGCGAAAAACCGCACCGATCTCCTCAGAAGGCAAACACAGGACACAGTGGATAGAGTACCCTTCGTCGTCCAGTACTTCCCCGGAGCGGAGAAGCTACGACATCTTCTCCAGAGTCTTCAACATATCATTGATGAAGACGAACATCTCGCCAGGGCTATCCCCACACCCCCACTTCTTGCTTTCAGACAACCACACAACCTCAAACAGACCATTGTTCGCAGCAAACTACCCAGCCTTCAGGAGAACAGTGACCACAATACCACACAACCCTGCCACAGCAACCTCTGCAAGACATGCCGGATCATCAACATGGATACCATCATCACACGTGAGAATACCATCCACCAGGTACATGGTAAATACTCTTGCAACTCGGCCAACATTGTCTACCTGATACGTTGCAAGAAAGGATGTCCCGAAGCATGGTACATTGGGGAGACCATGCAGACGCTACGACAACGGATGAATGAACATCGCTCGACAGTCACCAGGCAAGACTGTTCCCTTCCTGTTGGCGAACACTTCAGTGGTCACGGGCATTCAGCCTCTGACCTTCGGGTAAGCATTCTCCAAGGCGGCCTTCACGACACACGACAGCGCAGAGTCGCTGAACAGAGACTGATAGCCAAGTTCCGCACACATGAGGACGGTCTCAACAGGATCTTGGGTTCATGTCGCACTATCTGTAACCCCCGTGACTTGCCTGGGTTTGCAAAACCTCACTTACTGTACTGTCTGGAGACAATACACATCTCTTTAAACTGTGATCAGTGCTCCTTCCACTCACATTATCAGCCACTTCAGGTCTTGAACAGCAGGTTAGGTGTAAAGATTCGCATTCTAATCAGTAATCTCTAAACTGTCTGTGCTTTATATGCTCTGTCTGAGGCCAGAACTCTCCATTCACCTGACAAAGAGGGTGTCCCTCGAAAGCTTGTGAGTATATTATCAAATAAATAGGTTGGACTAAAACCTGGTGTTGTCAGGCTTTTTACTGTGTTTACGCCAGTCCAACGCCGGCATACCCACATCATGTCCCAGTTTGAAGCCAGGATTGTTCAAAGTTCAGATTGGTTATGTTATGGAGGTGAAGGTTGATTCCCTCGCTGAGAACTAATACTTAACCATTGAAAGAGGAGTATCTCCCCTTCGTAATGGGCTAAAATATGTGAGAATGGATAATATCTGTTCTTCGGCAACATTTAATGGTTAAATCAAAATAACTACCTGAGACTTTCTCTATAAAAGCAACAAGTAACATTTTATTTATCTAACTAACAGTGAAGGGGTTAACTGAACTAGTAACAAATAATAGAATGCTGTTTAGGTAAATACAATTCTTACTTATTAACAAAAAATATAATTTTTAGTCACTCTCCAAATACAACCAGGTTTTATCTTCTGTCTTCTTTGCTGATTTTTTTCTATCTTTACTATTGAGATAAGGCTTTCTATTAAGACATAAATGTGCTGTGTCAGAGGCAGTTGCTAGCAGAGGCAGCTTCTGTCTGGCTCATTGGAGCTGGGAGCTAGCTCTTATTCCCCCTGATGACATAGCAAAATTCCCACAATAAGATTGGTTTACAGGTTACCAAAACATCACATTCAAATCTGATAGGCTGCTGTTATTCAAATGCCTAATTTAAACTTCCAAAAACAACCTGTTGCCCTGGCATACACTACTCCCTAGCCTCACAATACAATGTTTCAGTCTATGTAATGCATGCACCTGCATTTTTCAGTGTAGAAAAAAAACTACCTTTTTTAACAGAACCATGAAATGCTTTCTCCTCTTAGCATTGTACAATTTTATAAACACCAAATTCTAACATCCTATTCCACTACACAGCAGTTATTTCATACTAATTGGCTATGGGCCAATTGCTGACAGATGGGATTAGGTGGGAGTTCAGATGTTTTGATGTATCGGTGTGGACTCGATGGGCTGTATGCTTCTATGAGTCTGTATCCCAATATATGTACTTTAATTTCAAAATTTTAATTTACTTTCCAAAAATTGTGTTCAAAGTAACTTCTCACATATACGTATATATATGTATGCCCTATATCTCTTGAGAACAACTATGGTCATCAATTATACTCAAGATTAAGGAATTTCAAAAAATTATCTTATTTCAATTTACACTTCAATCCAATCCAATTTCCATTTGATTTTAAACTATATCAAAACCACTATTGTAAAAGCACAATTAGGGGAAAACATAACACAAAACATCCACACACGTTTTTTATTAAAGACAAACATTCGCTCACAGAAGCTCCCAGCACATTACACAGCATTTTGCTTCCGTTCAATCTTAACGTTTTAAATTGCGACTAATAGCCACAGGATACATCAGACCGGGGCAAGTTCAAGGGATTAATTGCCTTTGGAAAAGGAGATGGGGGTCCCCTGTTAATGCCACATGCAAAACAGACATTCTCTTTCAGATGCAATCCACAACCCACTCCATAATCACCATCTCCCTCAGATTCAACTGTCACAAATACAGACATCCCTAACAACATTGACAGCTGAGATTTTAAATTATTAATCTCCTGCTGATACTTTGCGTAATCAGAACTTCGATTCTCTTCACTAGCATGCTTTATTTTCTCGCATTGAATTTTAAACTGACTCATATACAACATATTATCTCATTCTTTTGTTTCTAGTTTCCTACTTTTTCACACAACTTCTCATTTCTTCCCTTAATTTCTCAACTAATTCTCTTATATTTTCCAACTCAACTTAATTTTGTCTGATTTCTCACTATGCTGTTGGAACTTTACACGATTTTTTTAGAAATAGAAGAAGAAGAAGAAGTCATAGAAACCCTACAAAGCGTTTGATAAGGTTCCCCATGGTAGGCTATTGCAGAAAGTGCAGATGCATGGGATTGATGGTGATTTAGCAGTTTGGATCAGGAATTGGCAAGCTGATAGAAGACAGAGGGTGGTAGTTGATGGGAAATATTCAACCTGGAGTGCAGTTACAAGTGGTGTACCTCAAAGATCTGTTTTGAGGCCACTGCTGTTTGTCATTTTTATAAATGACCTAGATGAGGGTGTAGAAGGATGGATTAGTAAATTTGCTGACGACACCAAAGTTGGAGGAGTTGTAGACAGTGAGGAGGGATGTTACAGTTTGCAGAGGGACATAGATAAGCTACAGAGCTGGGCCGAGAGGTGGCAGATGGAGTTTAATACGGAGAAGTGTGAGGTGATTCACTTTGGTAAGAATAACAGGAGTACAGAATATAGGGCTATTGGAAGGACTCTTAGTAGTGTTGACGAGCAGAGAGATCTCGGGGTTCATGCGCATAGCTCCCTGAAAGTTGGCACCCAGGTTGATAAGGTTGTTAAGAAGGCGTACGGTGTGTTAGCTTTTATTGGTAGAGGGATTGAATTTCGGAGCCGTGAGGTCACGTTACAACTGTACAAAACTCTGGTGCGGCCGCACTTGGAGTATTGCGTACAGTTCTGGTCGCCGCATTATAAGAAAGATGTGGAGGCATTGGAAAGGGTGCAGAGGAGGTTTACCAGGATGTTGCCTGGAAGGTCTTATGAGGAAAGGCTGAGGGATTTGAGGTTATTTTCATTGGAGAGAAGAAGGTTACGAGGTGACCTGATTGAGGCATATAAGATGATCAAAGAATTGGATAGGGTGGACAGTGAGAGCATTTTACCTGGGATGGTGATGGCTAACATGAGGGGACATAGCTTTAAATTAAGGGGTGGTAATTATAGGACGTATGTCAGAGGTCGGTTCTTTACTCAGACGGTAGTAAGGTCGTGGAATGCCCTGCCTGCAGCAGTTGTGGACTCGCCAACTTTAAGGGCGTTCAAATGGTCAGTGGATAGGCATATGGATAACATTGGAATAGTTTAGGTTAGAGGGTCATTAGATTGGTTCCACTGGTCGGCGCAACATCGAGGGCCGAAGGGCCTGTACTGCGCTGTAATGTTCTATGTTCTACAGTGCAGAAAGAGGCTCTTTGGCCCATCGAGTCTGCACCAACCACAATCCCACCCAGGCCCTACCCCCACATCCCTTACACATTTACCCGCTAATCCATCTAATTTACGCATCACAGGACACTAAGGGGCAATTTTAGCATAGCCAATCAACCTAACCCGCACATCTTTGGACTATGGGAGGAAATCGGAGCACCCGAAAGAAACCCATGCAGACATGAGGCGAATGTGCAAACTCCACACAGACAGTGACCCAAGCTGGGAATTGAACCCAGATCCCTGGAGCTGTGAAGCAGCAGTGCTAGCCGCTGTGCCACCCAAAGTGTCAAGTTAGTGTGAAAACGGGAGAGATGCTGATTTGCTTTTCGGGTGACTTTTCACTCCCAATTTTATACACTTGATCTCTGACAATATTGGCCGATCTGTTTCGAGCCACAAGAGATTGTGGCTGGGGCCTAATTCGCCAGGTAGTCTGCAGCTCAAATCAGAGCCACAAACTGCGCATGCGCCGATAAAGCTCAAAAATAGCAGCTCTGCTGACAGAATACCCCTGGGCCAGATATAGCCCTCCCTTCTCCCCTACGGACATCAGAGACCTCCTCCCCTTCCCCCCCAACATCAATGACCACTTACCCCCTCAACCCCCACCACTCCCCAAACAAGCCATCCTGTGGTACATATCCCCCATACCCCCGGCCCTGATGGTTGGCTGACATGACTCTCTTGCTCTCCCCTGTCCCCGATCATCATGGAGGCACAATCAACACAAGAAAGTGCTGACTTGCTTTCCCCTTCATGGTAACAAGGCAAACTGCATTAAGCTCACTGAAATGCTCTAATGGGCGCGTGACTAGCCCACACTACCTGCCCTAACAAGGGACAGCTCTATATAGCCCCCAAGGATGAACAGACAGGCAGGCAGTGCAGGAAGAAATGGTCTGCAGGAAGAAATGGTCCCCAGGAAGACAGCTCCCCGGTTTTCAGATATGGACCTGGTGAGGTTGCTGGAGGCAGTGGAGGCAAGGCCCACCCCCCGCCCCCTCCAGCAGCATGCCATTCCAGAGGAAGAGATGGAAAAGTGGCCTGGGAGGTAGTAGCAGCATGAGGTAGTGTCAGGGGGCCAGGAGGACCAGGAAGCAGTGCCACAAAAAATTGAATGACCTAATCTGTGCGGCGAGAGTCAGTGTTTTGCCTCGTCTGGCATCTTTCCCCTAAATGATCCCCAAATTCCCCACCCCCAGCACACTGCTTGCCTTCAGCCCCTGATCCCCAAGTATTTCCTTTCTCTCACCCAAGAGCATCACAGCTCTTGTCCTCTGAGGGCGACCCACTGAAACACATGCCATCAGATTTTACATGACTTCTTTATCCCACAGATACAGGTCCTCACGCCCTTTGAGGAGCAGGCACTGGTGCTTGGGCAGAGGAGGGCATGTGGATAGTCAGTGACAGCACAGTCAGGTGGAGCATTGAAGTGAGCACTTGATAATCCTCCACTTGTTGGAAAAATCTCAAGTAAGTTGTACGCAGCCCAGATTCCTCTCCCTCCCTTTCTCCCTTTCCTTGTGTCCTGTGTTGCTGGAAGGGACCCCGCTGCGCCTGAGCCACTGACATCACAGCGCCCACTGCTGCTCCCGCCTTGACACTTGGAGGATGCCTTGGATGAAGAAACCTCCAAGGCTGGCACCATTTTTGCATCAGCTTCCACCTCGCAACTAACCATCACAGAAACTCTCACATCAGTGGCTCAAGTTAGTGCTGCAGCATCTGAGTCGCACTATGATGCGCACAACGTATTTACTGATGTACATCGGGTGAAGGAGGGAATGTCGGAGGTCTCAAGGACCTGGGGACCTACCAGAGGCAAGGACTCAGCTGGCCCCAGGCTACATGCTGGGCGATCACTTCTGCCTCAGCTGCTAGAGATGCAGCAACAGAACCAGAGAATGCAGGAGGGATTGACAGCAGCACTAGACCAACTGCAAAGTTGTTGGGAGGAGTCCCAAAGCTTTCAGGAGAACCAACTATTGCTGTGGTTCCCAGGCTAACACTGCAAGGGTGGTGTCCATGGTAGGGGCAGAAGACAAGCGATGGCAGAGTCCCAGAGGGCCACGGCTGAGAGCATCAACAGTCTTTGAGATACCGGGGTTCATCGCTGAGAGGCTTGAGAGTTCACAGGAGACCCAGCAGGCTATGGCTGGAGCCTTTGAGAACATGGCCCAGTCTCAGAGGGTCATGGCTGAGGGACTGCAGAGCTTGCAGGAGACCCAGCAGGACAGTGCCAAGACACGGCAGTTACAGCAACAGCCCTTGAGAACATGGACCAGTCACAGAGGGTCATGGATGAAGGGCTGCAGAGCATTGCCCAGTCTGAGGGTACCATTGATAGGTGGCCCCCAACACAGGTGGCCATCACAGAGGGCTCAACCACCATGGCTAGAGCACAGGTGGTCTTCTAGAACTGGCAGGCGATGCCAGAACTGCTGGAACTCACTGCAGAAGCACCACTGTCCCACGGACTGACCCAGGGGCCCACAGGAATTCCCAGGGAGAAGGGCTCAAGGCCGTGCTGGGGCCTTCCACCCAGGAGACTGTGGCTACACCTTCTGATTCTCTCCTTCTTGACACTGGAGGATCTCAGAGGCAGCAGAAAGAAGAGGGTGTCATGGATACGTCCCTGACACATGGAAGCTGGCTAAGCCCTCCAGAAGATGATCTCCAAGGGCATCACAGGCAGCTGGCCGCCTCCTCTCTCCTCTCCCCACCCACCCACTGCCACTGCCACCATATATCCTGGGCAGACATCGAGACGTAGTGGTAGGCCATGTAAGGTTAAGACATTGTAACAGCATTAAGATGGCATGGATGAAGGACATCACAAGGTAAATAGAATATTTAGGCACTTTAAAGTCTCAAATTCATATGTTATGTCATCACTTTTTGGGAAACCACTATTATTGGCAACAGTAAATGTTATTTCACCCCACACCTGTTCTTACCTTGTCTCTAATTAGCCTCTAACAAGGATGCACTTCCCCCAACGGTTGCCGGAGGGACCCTGCATGTTAATATCAATTGGGGAGGCCCCTCGATGCACTGCTGCTACTTAGAAAATCGAAGCAAAAAACAAAGCAGGAACCCCATATGTCCCATAAGCCTGCCAATTCTTCTCTTCACCTCCTGCCGATTCCTACCAATTGTGTAACCAGAAACCAATCACATGGCTGGAACGGCCAATGAAATTACTTGTAAATGGTGCCATTTGTTCAGATGGCATGTCTTTCACATAATGGCAATAAAATTTAATTCCTCCCCAACTGACATCAATATGCAGGATTCCTCCGGCAACAATCGGGGTAAGTGCATCCCTGTTAGAGGCTAATTAGAGACAAGGTAGGAACAGGTGTGGGGTGAAATAACCTTTATTGTTGCCAAAAATGGTGGTTTCCCAATAAGTGATAATATAACATGTGAACTTGAAACTTTGAAGTGCCACCCATGCCATCTTAATGCCGTTACAACTATTTAACCTTACCTTGTTTAAGCTCGTTCTGCTGTTGTTTTAGTACACCAAATGAAATTCCTGGGTTACTTTTAACCACTTGGCAAATAAAAGGCTCGATCTCAGAGTAGCTGCTTTTATTGAGACCCCATTGGGACGCCAATATTACTCGGCTATCAATCTAAACACCCTCCAAGCATTCCAGTTTAATGAGACAAAAAGAACAGGATTGAACTCTTGAATTCATCCAACAATCTCTTTATTTAATACTTAGGTACCGACTAAAACTTAAACAGTGGCAATTCTTACTCTTTTACTGAGCTTTAACTCTTAATTGTACATTCCTGTCAACTGAACTTTAACTTCAATTATTTCAGTGAAAATAGATAGTTTAGGAAAACCTTGGCCAAGAAATGTTCCCGACGAAGAATCTATCTTCTCTCTGAAGAATTCTTTAGGGCACACTTTTTACAATGGTGAATTTCTATAGGGTTGTCTTTGGCAAACAAAGGACTGTACATCTCTTATCTACAAATTCTTCTCTTGCTTCCAGAAGTGCTCTGTCATCCAGCCAATTGTGTAACCAGAAACCGATCACATGGCTTGAACAGCCAATGAAATTACTTGTAAATGACGCCATTTGTTCAGATGGCATGTCTCTCACATAACAGCAGTAAAATTTAATGCCTTCCAGACTGCTCAAAAGTAAATAACTCCCCATATTTGGTCAACATAAAAAGCTTCCCAGACCAGAACCCTGACTCAGTAACTTTGTGACTTCCATCTGGTTTTAATTGTAAATTGATCAAGCATCCCAGCCTGCTTAACTCAGCCAGAATAGTCATTTAAAATCTAATATTGCCATTGTTGTAGTTGTTATTTCTTCATCTATACTGTTCACAGTATATAAATGACCAGGGTGAGAAAACCAAATATAACATTTCCAAGTTTGGTGACGATACAAAACTGGATAGAATTGTGAAGATGATGCAAAGTGATTTAGACAATTTGAGAGAATGGACAAACAAAAGGCAGATGCAGTACAACATGGCTAAATATGAAGTTATACACTTTGGTACGAAAAACAGAAAGATAGAATATTATTTAAATGGTAATACATTGGGAAGTCTGGATGTACAAAGGTACACCAGTCATAATGAGGTTTAATGCATGGAAATAGGCCCTTTGGCCCAACTTGTCCATGCTGCCCAGTTTTTAACCACCAAGTCCCAGTTGCCTGCATTTGGCCCTCTATATCCATCTTACCCGTGTAAGTGTCTAAGTGCTTTTTAAAAGACAAAATTGGATCTGCCTCTGGCAGCTCATTTCAAACACTCACCACCCTCAGTGAAAAGAATTGCCCCTCTGGACCCTTTTGTATCTCTGCCCTCTCACCTTAAACCTATGCCCTCTAGTTTTAGACTCCCCTACCTTTGGGAAAAGATATTGACCATCTAGCTGATCTATGCCCCTCATTATTTTATAGATATTTATAAAGTGACCCCCTCCTACACTTCAGAGAAAAAAGTCCCAGTCCATCCAGCCCCTCCTTATAACTCAAACCATCAAGTCCTGGTAGCATCCTAATAAATCTTTTTGGCACTGTTTCTAGTTTAATAATATCCTTTCTATAATAGGGTGACTAGAACTGTACACAGTATTCCAAGTGTGGCCTTACCAATGTCTTGTACAACTTCAACAAGACATCCCAATTCCTGTATTCAGTGTTGTGACCAATGAAACCAAGCATGCTGAATGCTTTCTTCAGCATCTGTCCACCTGTGATCCCGCTTTCAACGAATTATGAATATGTACCCCCCACACCTTTGTTCTATAATTCTCCCCAGTGCCCCACCATTAACTGATATTGTTATAAAACAGAGGTTGACCCCCTCTGAGAACTAACACCTAACCACTCAAAGAGGAGTACTTTGCCTCATAATCTGTTAAAAATGTGAGAAGTAATATGACGTGGGGGTCTTCATTAACAAACCAAATAAAACACTATTCTACTGGAATGCTGTTTAGATAAATACAATTCCCACTTATTCACAAAAAAAATAGAACTTTTAGTTAGTCTCTAAATTTCAACCAGGTTTGTCATCTTCCAGAATCTTCTGTCTGGAGTCTGTCTTTTTTTAGTACTTTTGATATTCATAGAACATAGAACATTACAGCACAGCACAGTACAGGTCCTTCGGCCCCCCAATGTTGCGCTGACCTGTGAAGCCAATCTAAAGCCCGTCTAACCTACACTATTCCAATATCATCCATATGTTTATCCAATGACCATTTAAATGCCCTTAATGTTGGCGAATCCACTACTGTTGCAGGCAGGGCATTCCACACTCTTACTACTCTCTGAGTAAAGAACCTACCTCTGACATCTGTCCTATATCTATCACCCCTCAATTTAAAGCTATGTCCCATCATACTACCATCCGGGGAAAAAGGCTTTCGCTGTCCATCCTATCTAATCCTCTGATCATCTTATATGCTTCTATTAAGTCACCTCTTAACCTTCTTCTGTCTAACGAAAACATCCTCAAGTCCCTCAGCCTTTCCTCATAAGACCTTCCCACCATACCAGGCAACACCCTGGTAAATCTCCTCTCCACCCTTTCCAATGCTTCCATATCCTTCCTATAATGCGGCAACCAGAACTGTACACAATACTCCCAAGTGTGGCCGCATCAGAGTTTTGTACAGCTGCAACATGACCTCATCACTCCTGAACTCAGTCGCTCTACCAATAAAAGCTAACACACCATATGCCTTCTTAACAACCCAATGAACCTGGGTGCTAACTTTCAGGGATCTATGCACATGGACACAGAGACCTCTCTGCTCAACCAAGTACCATTAGCCCAGTACTCTGTATTCCTGTTACTCCTTCCAAGGTGAATCACTTTACATTTTCCATATTAAGCTCCATTTGCCGTCTCTCAGCCCAGCTCTGCAGCTTATCTATGTCCCTCTGTAACCTGAAACATCCTTCCGCACTGTCCACAACTCCACCGACTTTAGTGGCATCCGCAAATTTACTAACCCATCCTTCTACACCTTCATCCAGGTCATTTATAAAAATGACAAACAGCAGTGATCCCAAAACAGATCCTTGCAGTACACCACTAGTAACTGAACTCCAGGATGAATATTTCCCATCAACCACCACCCTCTGTCTTCTTGCAGCTAGCCAATTTCTGATCCAAACTGCTAAATCACCCTCAATCCCTTCTTCT
Source organism: Carcharhinus amblyrhynchos (assembly GCF_965287045.1). Lineage (NCBI taxonomy): Eukaryota > Metazoa > Chordata > Chondrichthyes > Carcharhiniformes > Carcharhinidae > Carcharhinus > Carcharhinus amblyrhynchos. The sequence goes on from NC_137327.1 coordinate 66,535,255, forward strand.
GCAATGGTTTACAGTGGGGAATCTTATCAAAAGCTTTACTGAAATCCATGTATACCACATCAACTGCCCTACCCTTATCCATCTCTTTGGTCACCTCAAAGAACTCAATAAGGTTTGTCTTGCATGACCTGCCCTTCACAAAACCGTGCTGACTATCCCTAATCAAAGTATTGCTTTCTAGATGATTATAAATGCTATCTCTTATAATCCTTTCCAAAACTTTGCCCACAACAGAAGTAAGGCTCAGTAGTCTATAATTACCAGGATTGTCTCTACTCCTCTTCTTGAACAAGGGGACAACATTTGCTATCCTCCAGTCTTCTGGCACCATTCCTATAGATAATGACGACCTAAAGATCAAAGCCAAAGGTTCTGCAGTCTTCTCCTTAGTCTCCCACAGAATCCTAGGATAAATCCCATCCAGCCCAGGGGACCACTCAGATGAGGCTGTGAACTAAAAGTTATTAGCTGTGGCAGAGAATAGTTGCTGTGTCTCTCAGGTTCTGAGAGCCGTCCTTTATGCCCCTGATGACAAACCTACATCTCCACCATAGGATTGGTTCTCAGGTTACCAAAAGATCAAATTTAAATCCAATAGGCTGCTGGTAGCTAAGTACCTATTTTAAATTGATTGGTTAAAATTCATAAGTCTTTTCTGATTCAGATGCCTGAAGCTTGTTACCACCGTAATTCTTCCAAGGTGGCCTGATTGATTTAAAGACTAGATCTTTTTATTAACATTTTACTTTTACAAAAGGCAATAAAAAATATTTAATTCAAGGAAAATATTCAATTAAACAATCTTTATTAATACATTGAAATGTTTGAATAACAACTTAATATCAAAAAATGAAAACAAACATACAATTAAAACAAGACACAGCTCATTTTGGCCCAAAATGACAGACCTGTGTATCCACCTACACAGCTAATGGCTCGCAGGCTTTTCACAAAGATCTCAGATTTCATGCCAAAAAAGGAGAATAGTTACAGAGGTTTACAGCATGGAAACAGGCCCTTCTGCCCAATTTGTTCATGCCACCCTTATATTTTTTTAAACCCCAAAGCTAATCCCAATTGCCTGCATTTGGCCGATATCCCTCTATAACCATTGTACCCATAAAACTATTTAAATGCTTTTTAAAAGATAAAATTGTACCCACCTCTGCTACTACCTCTGGCAGCTTGTTCCAGACACTCACCACCCTCTGTGTGAAAAAATTGCCCCTCTGGATACTTTCGTATCTCTCCCCTCTCACCTTAAACCTATGCCATCTAGTTTTAGATTCCCCTACTTTGGGAAAAGACATTGGCTATCTACCTTGTCTATGCCCCTCAGTATTTTATAGACCTATATAAGGTCACCCCTGAGCCTCCAATGCTCCAGAGAATGAAATCCCAGTCTATTCAGCCTCTCCTTATAACTCAATCCATCAAGTCCCGGTAGCATCCTAGTAAATCTTTTCTGCACTCTTTCTAGTTTAATAATATCCTTTCTATAATAGGATGACCAGAATTACACACCGTATTCCAAGTGTGGCCTTACCAATGTCTTGTGCAACCTTAACAAGACGTCCCAACTCCTGTATTCAGTGTTCTGACCGATGAAACCAAGCATGCTGAATGCCTTCTTCACCACTCTGTCCACCTGTGATTCCACTTTCAAGGAGCTATGAACCTGTACCCCTAGATCTCTTTGTTCTGTAACTCTCCCCAACGCCCTACCATTAACTGAGTAAGTCCTGCCCTGGTTTAATCTATCAAAATGCATTATCTCGCATTTGTTTAAATACTTTTTTGTCTAAATACTATACTTTAAAATCGGATTAATCAGCCCAGCACTTAATTAACAATAATTTTATTCATTCATTGATTTGTCAATCTACTGATGATACGTCTTTCAATCAATAATTCTCTGGCACCTTCAAATATAGCTTCAGTTATAGTCAGTGCATTTCACAGAAGTTTCCTCCCAAAAAATGGCTTCTTATGATTCAGCATTTTCTCTAACCAATTTAAACTGGTTCTATTGAAGGCATCTTTATCTATTGGACATATTTTCTCTGGTTTAGATATGCATTGGTAATTTACTTTGTTGCATTATTTGTGCCTGACTTGTGCCTGATCTTTCATGAACACGTCTTTCATTTTACTGGTATGTTACAAGTTCATTTCCCAACAAGACAAAACTCATTTCTGAGAGAACATCATTGATACGTCGCATATATATTTTGTAGTATTATTCAATACTACAAATAAACCATATATTAATACTTTAGCTGCATTACATATATTAATAGATTAGCTGCTAATTATCCTTAAATTGGGCACGTTAAATTAATCAGAATTCTCAACTACAAATTCCATTTTTCTAACTGATTTTTCTTATCTTTGGTATTGATCTGCTGTCTGGCTTTTGTCCCAGAATATTTACTACTTTATGTTTCAGTTTCTTAATCAACACGTCCATTATGTTTTTCGACATCTTTCAGTTACAATTTATCTTGCACATTGGCCTTGAACAAAGTAATGTTGAATTGTCATTCATGTACAATTTATAACATATATACAGAAAAGTTAATACAATTCAATTACTTATTTAAAATAGCTGTTTATCTGATGTGAGGTTGATTCTTATACCTAATTCCTAATCTACCTAGTTCCTTCTTCTGTTAATTCCCATCTACCCCAAGGCAACCATGCTGCCTGGCCCTTCAAAACAATGGCCGCGAGTCTCCCAAAAGTGCTGAATTGGCATTAAACTGTTAACTAAATCCTGACTGCTCTGTCAGTTCAGCTTCTCACCTGAATCTCCACACTCTGTGCACTGAAGAGGTCCGAGTCATGAATTTCATTAAAAACCCAGGTGGGCGGGGCCTATTCACACCAGAGTTTGACAGTTCTGGAGCTCTGCACACGCACAGTGGCCCCAAACTGTCAACTTCTTGTTTGCTGGCCAGACTGATTGCTGGCCAGTCTCGGACACCTGCACTGCTGCCTCTCCAGCCTCTCCCATGGCCCGCTCGTGGCCCCAATAACAATTTCTGGGCCAGCCCCAATCCCTCTGCCCTGGAGCGCCCTGCTGTCCAGGCCCCAACCCCCAGCAGTAGCGTTCACTCCACCCCCTCACCCCGGCAGAATCCCATCCCCGCTCCCCACTGACCCCCCTTTCTTCCCCCCTCCCTCGAAGCAAGCATCATCCTCTCCCCAACCCACCCCAATTGCTGCCCTCTGTCTATGCTAGACAGATCCCCAATGCAGAATGGCAGCAGAACCCCACACCCCCACCAATTGCCCCTAGGCCCCACCCCTTGGCACTTTCCAATGCCCAGGGGCTGACATTGCCAGAGTGCCCAAACCCCTTGCCACCCCACCACCCCTGAGGGGGCCCAATTGCCCCTTTCACTCCGGCGGGGTCTCCTGCTAGTTCCCCGAATGTGGGAAGCTAGTCTGAATCCCGCTGGAATGAAATACCCCTGGCAGGGTGGGAGATTCCATCGGGACCTTAAAGATCCTGATAATTAACTCATATGCATATTTAAAACAGATTAAAAATAGATTTAAGTGACTTAACTGCCTTTCTGCCACTTTCCAGCGTGATCTGACTGGCAGCTGTTCACCAGCTCTGGGAGATGCGCATGCATTCCCCACGCATGCGCAAATCCCTATTTAAGGCTGCACATCTACCGCAGTCAGAGAGAAATGTTGCGGGTTGCAGTAGGAGAATTGCGGTCCATGTTTTAGTCTGGCCCTCCATGCACCTGCACCTTTGTTTTTAAACACTAAGTATATAAAAAAATACTTTTTTTTAGAAGAGACTATGCAATATTTTCACCTCTTAGAATTTTACAATTTTTGAATAGTGTTATAAACACCAAGTTCCCAGTTGTTAATGCTTTTTAATACACCTAACACTTCCTCCTTCAGAATGATGACTTACCCTAAAGGGTTTACATACCCCGCCAAGACAGCATCAATCAATGTGTCCCTCCTTTGTGAATACTGATGCAAAGTACTCATTGAGGATCTCACCGACTTCCTTTGATTCTATGCATAATTTCTCTCCTTGATCCTTGAGTGGACGAACTCTTTCTCTAGTTACCCTCTTGTAAATATGTATAAAATACCTTGGGGTTCTCCTTGATCCTGCCTGCCAAGGACATTTTGTGACCCCCTTTTTGCCCTCCTAACTCTCTGTTTGAATTATTTTCTACTTTCCCTGTATTCTTCAAGTGCTTCATCTGCTTTTAGTTGCCTAGATCTTATGTTTGCATCCTTTTTCTTTTTGATTAGACTCGTAATTTCCCTGGTCATCCACAGTTCTTGAATCCTGCCTTTCTTGTCCTTCCTTTTTACAGGCAGAGGCCTGCACTCTGATCAACTGCTCCTTTAAAGACTCCCACATGCCAGATTGGATTTACTGTCTCCCAAACAACAGCCTCCAAATCTTGCCTAATCCAGTTGTAGTTAGCCTTCCCCCAATTTAGCACCTTAACCCTGGGACAATACTTGTCCTTTTCCATGAGTATCTGAAAACTTACGGAATTGTGGTCACTGTTCGCCACATTCCCCCATTGCAACTTTAATGACCTGATCGTGCTCATTCCCTAGTACCAGGTTCAGTATAGCCCCCTTTCTAGTTGGACTATCTACATATTGTTCCAAAAAATCTTCATGAACACAATTAACAAATTCCGATTCCTAGCCCTAAGGGATTTCCAGTCAATATGAGGAAAATTAAAGTCTTCCACTACAACGACCCTATTATTTCTATATCTGTCTGATGACATTTCTGTTCTTCAATTTCCTGAGGTCTGTAGTACACCTCCTCATAGTGACTGTCTTCTTCCTATTTCTGAGTTCTACCCACAGTGCCTCATTACATGATTCCTCCAAGGTATCCTCCCTCTGTACATGTAATATGTTCCCTAACCAGTATTGCAACTCCCCCACCTCTTTAATCTTGCCCTCTGTCTCACTTAAAACACCTATATTTCAGAACATTTAGCTACCAGTCCTGTCCCTCTTTTAACCAAGTTCCTGTTACCGCTATCACATGCAAGTTCTGCACATTAATCAAGGTTTTAAGTTCATCTGTCTTACCTGTTATACTACTTGCTTTGCACTCCAGACCTCTAGGCATACTGAGTTTGACCTCCCCCAGCCTGCTCTCCCTCTTAGCTAGCCTGGCATTGGTCCCATACTCATCTCCAGTCTCTACACTTGCTGATTCCCACTTCCCGCCACACCACTTTAAACCCACCCGAACCAAAGTAGCAAACCTCCCAGCCAGGATATTGATGCCCTTCCTGTTCAGATGTAACCCATCCTTCTTGTATATGTCCTACCTTCCCTGGTAGACATCCCAATGATCCACAAATCTGGAGCCCTCCCTTCTGGCCCAGTTCTTAAGCCACATGTTCAGCTGCACTGTCCTCATGTTCTTGGCCTCACTAGCCAGTGGCATGGGAGTAATTCTGAGATTATTACTCTTGAGGTACTGCTTTTTAATCTGCTACCTGCCTAAATTGTCTTTGTAGGACCTCACCACTCTTTCTACCTATATCATTCATGCTAATGTGGACAGTGACATCTGTCTGATTTTCCTCTGTTTTAGGATGCTTCGCTTTGTTTGCTTTTTTGCTTTTCACGCTTTATGATGTCATCAGAATCCATTGATTCCATTAGTTATCTTGAAATTGCTTCCATGCAGTATTTGTATTGATATAAATGAGAATTTGGCTTCACTGTCAATGGGACAATATTTGCTCAGTACAAAGCCTGTCACTGTTAACCTCCACCTCACCCTGTACTAACCTTATTTGACAGTTTGTGATCATTCATTATTTGAGATTTTGTCAAAATTCACAGAGTTATGACAAAGACTTGTATGAATTCAAAAATTATCATGCTGAGAAAACCAGAGGAAACTCTCACAAAGGAAGAATGTGCAAACTCCATAGAGACAGTGACCCAAGCCGGGAATGGAACCCAGGTCCCTGGACCTGTGAGGCAGCAGTGCCTCAGTGTCCCATAATAATAAAGAAATGATAAATTCTTTATTAGTTTCTTCACACATTCACACAAAACAGTATTTTAGCCTCTGATAGATCATTTGTTTTTCCAAAGCTCAATTTGTTTCCATGTTGGTTACGTGTAGTCTCTGATTACAGCTGAACATTTTAAAGGAAGTTCATCAAGATGAGCTGGGTCGAATTTCTGAAGACCTGGAAGATGAACTGGGCGCCCGCTGCAGCATGGATAAGAAACTTGCAGAACTGCGAGCTGAGGTACTCAATAGCCACATGTCTGCCTGTCTAGAGTCCTTTGTGCATGACCAGCTGTCAAATTTCAGTGTATGGGTTTCAGGAATGAACAATTCAGCCTACACATTTCTTCCAGTATTCAGTGAGGTGTTGTTTGCAAAGCAATTCCATTTAGAACATAGAACATTACAGCGCAGAACAGGCCCTTCGGCCCACGATGTTGCGCCGACCAGTTAAAAAAAAACAATGACCCACTAACCTAAACCAATCCCTTTTCGTCCATAAACCTGTCCACAGACCTCTTAAACGCCCCCAAACTAGGCGCATTTACAACTGCAGCAGGCAGGGCATTCCAATCCCTCACCACCCTCTGGGTAAAGAACCTACCCCTGACATCTGTCCTATAACTACCCTCCCTTAGTTTAAAGCCATGCCCCCTCGTGCTAGATTTTTCCATCAGAGGAAAAAGGCTATCACTATCCACCCTATCTAAACCTCTAATCATCTTATATGCTTCAATAAGATCCCCTCTTAGCCGCCTTCTTTCCAGCGAAAACAACCCCAAATCCCTCAGCCTCTCCTCATAGGATCTCCCCTCCATACCAGGCAACATCCTGGTAAACCTCCTCTGCACCCTCTCCAAAGCCTCCACATCCTTCCTGTAATGTGGGGACCAGAACTGCACACAATACTCCAAGTGCAGCCGCACCAGAGTTGTGTACAGTTGCAACATAACGCTATGACTCCTAAATTCAATCCCCCCTACCAATAAACGCCAAGACACTGTATGCCTTCTTAACAACCTTATCTACTTGATTCCCAACTTTCAGGGATCTATGTACACATACACCTAGATCCCTCTGCTCCTCCACACTATTCAAAGTCTTCCCGTTAGCCCTATACTCAACACATCAGTTATTCCTACCAAAGTGAATTACCTCACATTTCTCTGCATTAAACTCCATCCGCCACCTCTCGGCCCAGCTCTGCAACCTGTCTAAGTCTTCCTGCAAACTATGACACCCTTCCTCACTATCTACCACACCTCCGACTTTGGTGTCATCAGCAAATTTACTGATCCACCCAACTATACCCTCATCCAGATCATTAATAAAAATCACAAACAGCAGTGGCCCCAACACAGATCCCTGAGGCACACCACTTGTAACCGAACTCCATGATGAATATTTACCGTCAACCACTACCCTCTGTCTCCTATCCGCTAGCCAATTCCTAATCCGGTTCCCTAGATCACCCCCAATCCCATACATCTGCATTCTGTGCAGAAGCCTACCATGGTGAACCTTATCAAACGCCTTACTAAAATCCATATACACCACGTCCACTGCCTTACCCCCATCCACTTCTTTGGTCACTTTCTCAAAAAACTCAATAAGGTTAGTAAGGCACGACCTACCCGCCACAAAACCATGCTGACTATCTCCAATCAACTCATTACTCTCCAAATAACTATAAATCCTATCCCTAATAATTTTTTCCAAAACCTTGCCCACAACAGAAGTGAGACTCACCGGTCTATAATTCCCGGGGAAGTCTCTGTTCCCCTTCTTAAACAATGGGACAACATTTGCTAACCTCCAATCATCGGGAACTATACCAGAGGCCAACGATGACCTGAAGATCAGAGCCAGAGGCTCTGCAATCACTTCTCTTGCCTCCCAGAGAATCCTGGGGTAAATCCCATCCGGACCAGGGGACTTATCTATTTTCAGACCCTCCAGAATATCCAGCACATCCTCCTTATCAACTGTAACACTGTCAATTCTACTCCCCTGCAACCCAGTGCAACCTCCTCAGCTATATCCATGTCCCCCTGCGTGAACACCGAAGAGAAATATTGGTTCAATGCTTCACCAATCTCCTCCGGTTCCACACATAACTTCCCTCTGCCGTCTATAACTGGCCCTAACCTTGCCCTAACCAACCTTCTGTTCTTGACATACCTATAGAACGCCTTAGGATTCTCCTTAACCCTATCAGCCAAAGTCTTCTCATGTCCTCTTTTAGCCCTCCTTAGCTCGCTCTTCAACTCCCTCCTAGCCAATCTAAAGCTCTCTAGTGCACTATCCGAGTGCTCACGTCTCATCCGAACATAAGCCTCCTTTTTCTTTTTAACCAACGAATCAACTTTTTTGGTGCACCACGGTTCCCTAGCCTTACCAATTCCACCTTGCCTGACAGGGACATACCTATCACAGACTCGCAGTATCCACTTTCACTCCATAATCTGTTGATACAGTATTCTTATAAAGCAAAGGTTGATCCCCCTCTGAGGACTAACATCTAACCACTCAAAAAGGAGCACCTTGCCCTGTAATCTGTAGAAAGTGAGTTTGAAGTGGTACTGCTCTTCAGTAACTTTTAGTGGTTCAGTCAAAATAACTCTCTGACACACTCTCTAAAATCAAGAAATAACAATTTATTTGTCTAACTAATAATGAACAAGTTAGTTAAACTATTAACAAACTGAATTAAAGAAGATTCTAATGGAATGCTGTTCAGATAAATACAATTCCCACTTATTAACAGAAAAATAGAATTTTAGCTACTCTCTAAATTACAACCAGGTTTTATCTCTTCGGGAATATTCTGGACCTTCCCTGTTTATTCCTGTTTGCTATCTGGCTAGGAGCTGTGGCAGATGGTAGTTGCTGTCTCCTTTTTGTCACACTGCCCTCTTTTTCATACTTGTGATGACATATCAATATCCCCCACAATAGAATTGGTCCTAGATTGCCAAAACCATTAGATTTAAATCTAATAGTTTGCTGCTATCTAAGTGCCTGATTCAAATTGATTTGCTAAATTCAAAAGCCTGAATGAAAGCAAATTACTATGGATGTTGGAATCTGAAACCAAAAGAGAAATGGTCTAAACTCGAATCATCAGCTCTTTTCTCTCTTTACTGAGGCTGCCAGACCTGCTGAGATTTTCTAGCATTTTCTCTTTTGGCTTCAAAAGTCTGTTCTGATTCAAATTGATTGTTAAATTCAAAAGTCTGTAAGTCCGTTGCCTTGGTAATACTGCTGCTTTCGATGCAAATGTTTCAGTTTTGGCAATCATGTACTTGCATTTTTTCTCTACACAGAAAAAGCACCGTGCAATACTTGCTCTCGAGCATTTTACAGTTTTACAGATACCAATCTACAATTACTCTACTCAACCTCGCAACAAAACTATTGCCTTAAAAAAATCAATTGGCTTCTTCCTTGGAAATTTCCATTGTCCATCCTGCTGGACTCTTTGACCCCACCCAAAACCCAACATCCACTCCCCTCAGATTTATAGGGAAGTTTCAGATTTCTGCTGCCCTTTATGTGAGGAGTTGCTTACTGAATCCACCCCTGAAATGCTTGCAGTCAATTTAAAGTGATGTCCCCTTGTGTTATGAACAGCATGGTGGCACAGTGGCTAGCACTGCAGCCTCACAGCACCAGCTCCCTGGGTTCAATTTCCAGTTTCAGATGACTGGAATTAATCAAAACCTTTTTGAACCTTATCTGTAAAACGTGCTTAGCGAATAACTGACAAAAAAGTTTATTTCACACTTAAACTTAGTAATATTAATTGAAATAAAAAACTTCAACCAAATTCTTTCTATTGGCAATATCTGATTTTGAACACTGCTCACCCGCAATCAAGACTTCAGGGCAATAAAATCATATGCCTTTAAAGTAAGGTACCAAGCCATCAATTCAAATGCACTTCTTAAAGGGTTTTCTTGTACAATATGAAAGAAATGAATAATCATTATAAGTTGAATGTGGATGAGATTTGTTTCTATGGGGTGTTTGGCAGCACACAAGATTCAGTCCAGTGTTAGCTGGTTTTTTGCTGGAACTTGCATCAACTGGAAAGCATCAAATGATTACAAACCTGAAATTGGATCCAAATATTTGCTTCCGAGTCAAGTGCGCAGAATCTGGATTTTAAAACTATTTCCTCATGAAATGTGGGTGTTTTGTCCACCCTGAAAAACTCTTGAGGGCATTTAAAATTCAACTACATTGCTGTGGCTCTGGTGTCATGCATAGGACAGACCAGGTAAAGATGGCAGATTTTCCACCCTAAAAGATGAGTGAACCAAATTGGTTTTATGACAGTTGATAATACACCATTACAGAGACTAGCTTTCAATGCCAGATTTTTTAAAATTAATTATATTTAAATTGCACCAGCTGCCATAGAAGGATTTGAACCTGTGTTTTCAGATCATTAGCTTGAGCCTCTGGATTACTTGCCTAGTGAAATTACCGCATTCACCTAAATGTGCAAACCTAGCTCCGCAGAAACTTTGCCGAGCAGGCGGAGTTTAGTTCTGGGAGAGAGGAATGCATTAAGGCATATCGCCCTAGGAAGTAGTGCAGAGGCAGTCAGGGGCTGCCAAGTGCTGTTTAAAAGGCCAACCCTGCTGCTCTGGGACTTTGTTCCAGTCAAAGTAATAATCGTAAACCTCGTAAACACTCACATATGCACGCACACACGCCTAAGATAATTCTTATCGACAAGTTCAAACCAATGTTCAGTTTTTGGAGGAGGAGACTGTTGTATTAGATAATTCCTGACTTCAAAAACATCCTGGAGTAATAATGATTAAATACCTACAGTGCAAAAAAGAGACCGTTTGGCCCACGAAATCTGCACCAACTCTTTGAAAGAGCATGCCACCCAGGCCCTCCCCTCCACCCATTCCCCGTAACTCTGCGTTCTTAGCATGGCTAATTCACCAGACCTACATATCTTTAGACTGTGGGAGGAAACCCATGCAGACGCAGGGAGAAAGTGCAAATTCCAATCATATACCTAAAAATGAGGTGTGACAGCTGATGCAGAGGCCAGAAGGCCAGTGCCGGCCAATGCACTGCCAGAGACTGGAGGGCAAGTGACAGCCAATGTGCTGCCAGAGGCAATAGGGCCAATAAGAGGAATTTGGATGGTACATGAGAATGGAGGGAATAGAGGTATACCAGTTAAGGGCAGAAGGTTATTTTTAAGTTTAGTTAGTGCATCAAGGGCTTGGAGGGCCAACGAGCCTACTCCTGTGTTGCATTTTTCCTCATTCTTTAACAGCTCGCACTGCTAAACCATTTGAAGCTGGATGAAAAGACACATTCCTTTGCATGAACTCTTGGAGAAAATCACCCATAATTGTTTTATCAGAAAGAAGAGAATCTGGTAAACCATAAGTTGCAAAACCTTCTCTATAGATTAGCTTTTCTATAGTAACCGGAGCTCTAATGCTGCACATGATTTATAATTCTAACCACCTAGAATGTACATTTACAATGACTATTAACATATGACTCATGAAATGACCTGCACAATTCACATGAAGCCTGGACCATGGACTATTAGGCCACTCCTGCAGACATAGTGGTGCTGGTTGTGCCATTTTCTAATTGACCTGACACACAACAGAATTTCACCTTATTCTCCAAATTCTGACCCTTATTAGGCTACCAAATGTAGGACCTAGCTGATCTTTTGAGAGGCATCTGGGTGAACCTCATGTACTTCATCCAAGATTTATAAATAACCAGGATATGAGACGTTCATTCTGGACCCCCAAGGGATTCAAACATAATGCACACTTAGCTCCTTTTGCGTTTCATGTATGGTTTCAGACTATCATCCTCCATAACTGTAGGCCACCGTTGCATAAGGAATCTCCCATTTCAGATAGGATAGGATCCCTGTCTGTCCACTGCTTAATCTGCTGATCTCATACCGGAGAATGTTCCAATTTCTCAAATAAGAAAATAATTTCTGGAGGAAATAATGTCTTGGTTGACATTCTAGTAAAGGAAACGACTCAGCACATCTGTGTTTGCATTGTCCTTCCCTGTACATAATGTTATACAGGTGGGCTGACAATGTGAGAGCCCAGCACTGTATTTTTGCCGAGGCCTTGGGAAAAATGCACTTGGATTCACTGAAAAGAAGTTGATAAAGAAGGGTAAGAGAAACTATGAAGCTGGGCTAGCGCTTAATATAAAAAAGGATAGCAAGAGTTTTTATAAATATATAAAAAGGAAAAGGCTGGCTAGGGTGAACGTTGGACCCTTAGAGGATGAGAGGGGGGACTTAGTGGTAGGGGATGGGGATATGGCTGAGGTCTTGAATAACTTTTTTGTTTCGGTCTTCACGGAGGAGGACATGAATAATTTGCCGGGTGTTAGCGATGGAAAGGTGGTAGGACTGGAGGGTCTCAATGACATTATTGTTACTAGAGAGGCAGTGCTCGACAGACTGGAGGGACTGATTGTGGACAAGTCCCCAGGACCGGATGGAATGCATCCGAGCGTTCTGAAAGAAATGGCGGAGGTGATAGTGGATGCCTTGGTGGTTATTTTCCAAACATCGCTGGATTCCGGGGAAGTGCTGGAAGATTGGAAAACGGCTAATGTTACGCCGTTGTTTAAGAAGGGTGGCAGGCAAAAGGCAGGGAATTATAGGCCGGTTAGTTTAACGTCTGTTGTAGGTAAAATGTTAGAATCCGTCATCAAGGAGGAAATAGCAAGGCATCTTGAGGGGAATTGCTTGATAGAGCAGACGCAGCACGGTTTCGTTAAGGGGAAGTCATGTCTGACAAATTTATTGGAGTTCTATGAGGATGTGTCTAGGGCAGTGGATAGAGGAGAGCCGGTGGATGTGGTCTTTCTTGATTTTCAGAAGGCGTTTGACAAGGTACCTCACAAGAGGTTATTGCAGAAGGTCAGGGGGCATGGAGTTGGGGGTAGGGTGTTAGCGTGGATAGAGGATTGGTTGTCAAATAGGAGGCAGAGAGTGGGGGTTAATGGGTGCTATTCGGATTGGCGGTTGGTGACTAGTGGAGTGCCCCAGGGGTCGGTGCTGGGGCCTCAGCTATTTACCATTTATATAGATGATCTGGAGGAGGGAACCGAGTGTATGGTGTCGAAATTTGCTGATTACACCAAGATTGGTGGAACGGCAAATTGCACGGAGGGTGTGGAGAGTCTGCAGAAGGATCTAGATAGGCTGGGCGAATGGGCCAGGAACTGGCAAATGGAACTTAATGTTGGCAAGTGCGAGGTAGTCCACTTTGGTAGGAATAATGGTAGGAAGGACTATTACTTACGTGGCAAAAAACTGCAGCATGCGACGGTGCAGAGGGACCTCGGGGTCCTTGTGCATGAGTCGCAAAAACCCAGCTTGCAGGTGCAGCAGGTGGTCAGGAAGGCTAATGGGATGCTGGCCTTCATAGCGAGGGGGATTGAATATGAAAGTAGGGAGGTCTTGCTGCAGCTGTATAGGGCATTAGTGAGGCCGCAGCTGGAGTACTGTGTGCAGATTTGGTCGCCGCACTTACGCAAGGATATTTTGGCCTTGGAGGGAGTGCAGAGGAGGTTT